>NC_136059.1:1569074197-1569674197 GCF_964261635.1 Lissotriton helveticus
CCGGGGGACCGGGCCCAGGGCCGGAGCACCCGACCCGGGGCCCCGACCGGGCCCCTGGACCCAGCCGGGGCTCCCAGGCCCGGAGGTGCAGGGGAAGCCTCCCCGGGCCCGCCGGACCCCGCCCCGGGCACCCTGCCCCACGGCAGGACCCAGGACGGAGCCCGGGGTGGGGAGGCCACCCTCCCCGGGGCCCTCAGGGGCCCCGGGTGGGGCTCCTGAACCCAGCCAAGCACGGGGAGGCTCCCCGGGCACCACGGAACCCCGTCCCGGGACTTTGGCAGTGCGGCAGGCCGGGGGACAGGGCCCAGGGCCGGAGCACCCCACCCGGGGCCCCGGCCGGGCCCCTGGACCCAGCCGGGGCTCCCAGGCCCTGAAGGCGCAGGGCGAGCCTCCCCGGGCCAGCCGGACCCCGTCCCGGGCACCCTGCCGTGCGGCAGGACCCAGGACGGAGCCCGGGGTGGGGAGGCCGCCCTCCCCGGGCCCTCAGGGGCCCCGGATGGAGCTCCTGAACACAGACAAGCAAGGGGAGGCTCCCCGGGCACAACGGAACCCCTTCCCAGGCCCTTGGCAGTGCGGCAGGCTGGGAGACAGGGCACAGGGCCGGAGCACCCGACCCGGGGCCCGGACCGGCCCCTGGACCCAGCCGGGGCTCTCAAGCCCGGAGGTGCATGGGACGCCTCCCCGGTCCCTCGGGACCCCGTCCCAGGCACCCTGCCACGCAGCAGGACCAAGGACAGAGCCCGGGGTGGGGAGGCCGCCCTCCCCCGGGCCCCTAGGGGCCCCAGACAGAGCTCCTGAACCCAGACAAGCAAGGGGAGGCTCCCCGGGCACAACAGAACCCCTTCCTAGGCCCTTGGCAGTGCAGCAGGCTGGGAGACAGGGACCAGGGCCGGAGCACCCGACCTGGGGCCCGGCCGGGCCCCTGGACCCAGCCGGGGCTCCCAAGCCCGGAGGCGCATGGGACGCCTCCCCGGACCCATGGAGCCCGTCCTGGGCACTGAGCCATGCCGTTGTCCTGGAGATGGGTGCCCCGGACGCCCGGGGGAGGTCTGTCCGGGACACATGGAGCCCGTCCTGGGCATTGAGCCATGCCGTTGGCCTGGAGAAGGGAGCCCCCGGACGCCCGGGGGAGGACTGCCCGGTACCCGTGGAGCCCTTCCCGGGCACTCTGACATGCCGCTGGCCCGGGGAAGGGAGCCCCGGACGCCCGGGGCCCGTGGAGCCCGTCCTGGGCACTCTGACAAGCCGTTGGCCCGGGGAAGGGAGCCCTGGACGCCCGGGGGCCCGTGGAGCCCGTCCTGGGCACTCTGACAAGCCGTTGGCCCGGGGAAGGGAGCCCTGGACGCCCGGGACCCGTGGAACTCGTCCTGGGCACTCTGACATGCCGCTGGCCCGGGGAAGGGAGACCCGGACGCCCGGGGCCCGTGGAGCCCGTCCTGGGCACTCTGACCTGCCGTCGTCCTGGAGAAGGGAGCCCCAGGTGGCCTAGGGAGGTGTTGCCCAGGCATAGCCTATCTGGTCCCCATGGCAGAGAACCACCAGCCTCGGAGGGGTGTCCGGGCGTACCCTGCCCCTAGTAATCCGGAGGAAAATTACCCCCCTTTCTTGTAATCTGTGCGCACCGAGTGATGAAGGGGACCCAAGGCGCGTGGGCGCCCGACCTCCTGGAGCCCTCGCTGGGATCGGGGAGGCGAATGGCACCTCATCGGGACTTCCAGGGAAGCCCGGCCATCTGGTCGCCACATAGAAAGGCATTGCAGGCGACCAGATGGCCTAGGGGAGAGGGGCGACCAGATGGCCGGGACCAAAAATACTCCAGTCTGCCTGCCCCAAGCCGGCAGACTGGCTCAGCTTCCCCGGGGGCTCAGGGACTCCGGCTGGGCCACAGGCACCGGGAAGACCACAAGATCTCTCGGGGCCCAGACACCCGACAGAGGACTGCCCAGGACCCATGGAACCCGTTCTGGGCACTTTGCAACGCCGTTGGCCTGGAGGAGTACCCTGGAACAATGGAGTCGTTTTGGGCCCTTTGCCACGCCGTGGGTTGGAGGAGGGAGCCCCCCCCAGACAGAGGGGAGGTGTTGTCCAGGAATAGCCCATCCCGTCCACGGCAACGAACCACCAGACCGGGAGGGGTGTTCCGGCATAACCATGCCCCTAGGAATACGGAGAAAGGCTTCTTCTCTTTCTGGGAACCTGTGCGCACTGCGAGACTCGGGGGACCCTAGGCCCGATGTCCCCAACATCCTGGATCCCTGGCTGGGATTGGCGAGTGGGACGAGCACTCATCCGGACTACCAGGCCAGCCCTGCCCCAACGCTGTCCCTGCCCGACTTGCTCTAGATGGCGCTCCAACATAAGGAATGTTCCAACACCTTCCCTGCCCGACTTGCGCTAGATGGCGCTCCAACATAAGGAATATTCCAAAACTGTCCCTGCACGACTTGCGCTAGATGGCGCTCCAACATAAGGAATGTTCCAACACTGTCTCTGCCCAACTTGCGCTAGATGGCGCTCCACAATAAGGAATATTCCAAAACTGTCCCGGGCACTTGCGCTAGATGGCACTCCAACATAAGGAATGTTCCAACACCGTCCATGCCCGACTTGCGCTAGATGGCGCTCCAACATAAGGAATGTTCCAACACTGTCTCTGCCCAACTTGCGCTAGATGGCGCTCCAACATAAGGAATATTCCAAAACTGTCCCGGGCACTTGCGCTAGATGGCGCTCCAACATAAGGAATGTTCCAACACCGTCCGTGCCCGACTTGCGCTAGATGGCGCTCCAACATAAGGAATGTTCCAACACTGTCTCTGCCCAACTTGCGCTAGATGGCGCTCCACAATAAGGAATATTCCAAAACTGTCCCGGGCACTTGCGCTAGATGGCACTCCAACATAAGGAATGTTCCAACACCGTCCATGCCCGACTTGCGCTAGATGGCGCTCCAACATAAGGAATGTTCCAACACTGTCTCTGCCCAACTTGCGCTAGATGGCGCTCCAACATGCGGAATATTCCAAAACTGTCCCGGGCACTTGCGCTAGATGGCGCTCCAACATAAGGAATGTTCCAACACCGTCCGTGCCCGACTTGCGCTAGATGGCGCTCCAACATAAGGAATGTTCCAACACTGTCTCTGCCCAACTTGCGCTAGATGGCGCTCCAACATAAGGAATATTCCAAAACTGTCCCGGGCACTTGCGCTAGATGGCGCTCCAACATAAGGAATGTTCCAACACTGTCTCTGCCCAACTTGCGCTAGATGGCGCTCCAACATAAGGAATATTCCAAAACTGTCCCGGGCACTTGTGCTAGATGGCGCTCCAACATAAGGAATGTTCCAACACTGTCTCTGCCCAACTTGCGCTAGATGGCGCTCCAACATAAGGAATATTCCAAAACTGTCCCGGGCACTTGCGCTAGATGGCGCTCCAACATAAGGAATGTTCCAACACTGTCTCTGCCCAACTTGCGCTAGATGGCGCTCCAACATAAGGAATATTCCAAAACTGTCCCGGGCACTTGCGCTAGATGGCGCTCCAACATAAGGAATGTTCCAACACCGTCCCTGCCCGACTTGCGCTAGATGGCGTTCCAACCTAAGGAAAGAATAGTTTTGGAATTTTCAAATTGAGATTCGGTATTTACAGAATCGGAAAACGATCGTTTGCTACATCCGGCCCTTAGTCTTTAAATCCAAAATCAATCCAATTTGAAGTAAAAACCAACAGCAAATACAATCCAAGGAAACCAACATTTTTTTTAATCTTCTTTTTAAAAAAACGACTTCCAATTCAAAACTCCTTTTTCAAAAATCGATTGTCCATTCTTAAATAATGCAATCCATAGGTGAAAAAATAAGTCATTCAAAATCGAATACAACTTGACCACCCAAAAAAAATCTTCATCCAATTAAAAAAAAATATCTTCTGAATCCAAAATCGAACTCCAAACGAATAATAAAAAACATCTCCAACTTTTCAAAATAAAATTCCTCATTCCATCTTCTTTTTGCCAAAAACGATTCCGATTTTCCAAAAACAAAAATCCCCAAAAAATGCTTCAAATTCCTCTTCTTTAAAAACCATATTCCAAAAGTCCATGTCCTTTTAAAAATAAACTCCATAAAAATCCTAACTCCACGTATTCGATCTTCCGCTTGACTTCTTCTTTTTCACGGCATTATTCAATTAAACATTGTATATACTTTAAATTACTTTACAATGGCATATTTAACACAATTACATTATTATTACACCTTTAATACTGTATACAGGCGACCCGACAACGGCATACTCTAGCTACATGATCGGCGACATGCTGAAATGACAACAAATACATTTAAACTAACATATACAACCTCTCCTTATCCTCTCTTTATAATATATATACTCCTAAACGTTTAAATGTTTATAAATAAAGTTTAAAGTTTGTCCTACCTGAGCGCAGATCTGCTTGCTGCTGCATTGTCCATCAACACTGTAAGTTGTTATTATCCCTGGGTGTTGTCTCTGGACATATCTTGGATCTGGCCTAGTTATTGTAAACCCTTGTGTCTTGTTCAGGAATCTATCTTGACAGTTATTCGTGTCTGTAGGCCAAATTAACCTTTTTTTCCATTCAGGATTACTTCTGTTTTGTTGTAAAATATAATTTACGTCTACCTCCTCATCTATAGTGCTATTACTATCAGGTGTGGGCTTAGGTATGGACGGTTTGTTTAAATCTTTTATCTTAGCCAGGCCAAGACAAGATGTCTGTTGAACAGTTTCATTTAAGAACAGTATTTGTTCTGGGATGATGCAGGCTCTGAATAATGCTTCTAAACCTTGTACCTGCCAGTCTTTTGTGCCCCAAACAGTTTTTGTCTCAATGTTGTCTTTCCAAAAGTCAAAGCCTAATGTGGACAATTGAGCATAAAAGGCCGCAGAATAAATTTGCTTAGTATTAGTCAACATACTTTTCATTCCTGTCTTATTAACATTTTTAAATTAAATGTTTCTGGATTTGTGACATTAAAACCTGAGAAGTATGGACATTTTTCATAAAATGTTTTTGAGCTACAATTTGTGGCGTTGGACAATGTTCCCATTGATTATAAGTTAAAACATTTCTAGGGTTTGCAGATTTATGCAAATAATGATGACCAAAATGATTTAAACAATACATTTCTTCATAATTTGATGAACCTTCTAAGTATTCATGTTTTGCAAATTTTGCCGACATTTCAAAGGGGCCTATTAGGATGGCGGACGGAAACGGGCAAAAATACTCCCGACCGCTCCGCGGATAAACTGCCAGTGCAATTAGGATATTTATGTCAACACTCACCGACCGCAGCGGACGGATCACACCAAACTCCACCGCAAGCGGACGGAACCACAGAAAGACCGTCCGCCGCGGACGCAAAGGCCGCGGAAACAGGCTCAACCGCCGCCATACCTTCGGAGGTTCCGGACGCACGATTAGGATAACCCCGCCATCCCAATGGAACTCACCAACTTCCACGACCACCGCGGAAAAAAAGGATCGACAAACGGAGCTTGGCTGCGGAAGGACCCAACGAACATCACCCCTGTAGTCAAACCGAAGCAAAAATGGCGGACGGTAGTAAATAGCCAACAAAAAATAACAGAAGACACACCCACCAGGAACACCCACCTACAACAACTACACGCTCCAATGACACCCCCCAGCACAATGGTGAGAGTCCAGCACGACAACTCCCAACAGGCTCACATGTCTCCTGGGAGGGTGGGGGTGTGTGGGGGGTCCTGCACTACAACTCCCAACAGGCTCACAAGTCTCCTGGGAGGGTGGGGGTGTGTGGGGGGTCCTGCACTACAACTCCCAACAGGCTCACATGTCTCCTTGGCGGGTGGGGGTGTGTGGGGTGGTCCTGCACTACAACTCCCAACAGGCCCACATGTCTCCTGGGAGGGTGGGGTTGGGGGTGGTGAGAGTCCAGCACTACAACTCCCAACAGGGTCACATGTCTCCTGGGAGGGTGGGGGTGTGTGGGGGGTCCTGCACTACAACTCCCAACAGGCCCACGTGTCTCCTGGGAGGGTGGGGGTCCTGCACTACAACTCCCAACAGGTCCACTTGTCTCCTGGGAGGGTGGGGGTGGGGGTGGGGTGGTGAGAGTCCAGCACTACAACTCCCAACACGCTCACATGTCTCCTGGGAGGGTGGGGGTGTGTGTGGGGGGGTCCTGCACTACAACTCCCAACAGGCTCACATGTCTCCTGGGAGGGTGGGGGTGTGTGGGGGGGTCCTGCACTACAACTCCCAACAGGCCCACATGTCTCCTGGGAGGGTGGGGGTGGGGTTGGGGGTGGTGAGAGTCCAGCACTACAACTCCCAACAGGCTCACATGTCTCTTGGGAGGGTGGGGGTGTGTGGGGGTCCTGCACTACAACCCCCAATAGGCTCAAATGTCTCCTGGGAGGGTGGGGGTGTGTGGGGGTCATGCACTACAACTCCCAACAGGCCCACATGTCTCCTGGGAGGGTGGGGGTGGGGGTGGGGGTGGGGGTGGGGGTGGTGAGAGACCAGCACTACAACTCCCAACAGGCTCACATGTCTCCTGGGAGGGTGAGGGTGTGTGGGGGGGTCCTGCACTACAACTCCCAACAGGCCCACATGTCTCCTGGGAGGGTGGGGGTGGGGGTTCAGCACTACAACTCCCAACAGGCCCACATGTCTCCTGGGAAGGTGGGGGTGGGTGGGTGTTCAGCACTACAACTCCCAACATGCCCAAATGTCTCCTGGGAGGGTGGGGGTGGGGGTTCAGCACTACAACTCCCAACAGGCTCACATGTCTCCTGGGAGGGTGAGGGTGTGTGGGGGGGTCCTGCACTACAACTCCCAACAGGCCCACATGTCTCCTTGGCGGGTGGGGGTGTGTGGGGTGGTCCTGCACTACAACTCCCAACAGGCTCACATGTCTCCTGGGAGGGTGGGGGTGTGTGGGGGGGTCCTGCACTACAACTCCCAACAGGCCCACATGTCTCCTGGGAGGGTGGGGGTGGGGTTGGGGGTGGTGAGAGTCCAGCACTACAACTCCCAACAGGCTCACATGTCTCTTGGGAGGGTGGGGGTGTGTGGGGGTCCTGCACTACAACCCCCAATAGGCTCAAATGTCTCCTGGGAGGGTGGGGGTGTGTGGGGGTCATGCACTACAACTCCCAACAGGCCCACATGTCTCCTGGGAGGGTGGGGGTGGGGGTGGGGGTGGGGGTGGGGGTGGTGAGAGACCAGCACTACAACTCCCAACAGGCTCACATGTCTCCTGGGAGGGTGAGGGTGTGTGGGGGGGTCCTGCACTACAACTCCCAACAGGCCCACATGTCTCCTGGGAGGGTGGGGGTGGGGGTTCAGCACTACAACTCCCAACAGGCCCACATGTCTCCTGGGAAGGTGGGGGTGGGTGGGTGTTCAGCACTACAACTCCCAACATGCCCAAATGTCTCCTGGGAGGGTGGGGGTGGGGGTTCAGCACTACAACTCCCAACAGGCTCACATGTCTCCTGGGAGGGTGAGGGTGTGTGGGGGGGTCCTGCACTACAACTCCCAACAGGCCCACATGTCTCCTGGGAGTGTGGGGGTGGGGGTTCAGCACTACAACTCCCAACAGGCCCACATGTCTCCTGGGAAGGTGGGGGTGGGGGTTCAGTACTACAACTCCCAACATGCCCAAATGTCTCCTGGGAGGGTGGGGGTGGGGGTTCAGCACTATAACTCCCAACAGGCCCACATGTCTCCGGGGAGGGTGGGGGTGGGGTGGTGCGAGTCCAGCACTACAACTCCCAACAGGCTCACATGTCTTCTGGGAGGGTGGGGGTGTGTGGGGGGGTCCTGCACTACAACTCCCAACAGGCTCAAATGTCTCCTGGGAGGGTGGGGGTGTGTGGGGGTCATGCACTACAACTCCCAACAGGCCCACATGTCTCCTGGGAGGGTGGGGGTGGGGGTGGTGAGAGACCAGCACTACAACTCCCAACAGGCTCACATGTCTCCTAGGAGGGTGAGGGTGTGTGTGTGGGGGGGTCCTGCACTACAACTCCCAACAGGCCCACATGTCTCCTGGGAGGGTGGGGGTGGGGGTTCAGCACTACAACTCCCAACATGCCCACATGTCTCCTGGGAGGGTGGGGTTGGGGGTGGTGAGAGTCCAGCACTACAACTCCCAACAGGCTCACATGTCTCCTGGGAGGGTGGGGGTGTGTGGGGGGTCCTGCACTACAACTCCCAACAGGCCCACATGTCTCCTGGGAGGGTGGGGGTCCTGCACTACAACTCCCAACAGGCCCACATGTCTCCTGGGAGGGTGGGGGTGGGGGTGGGGTGGGTGAGAGTCCAGCACTACAACTCCCAACAGGCTCACATGTCTCCTGGGAGGGTGGGGGTGGGGGGGGGGGGTCCTGCACTACAACTCCCAACAGGCTCACATGTCTCCTGGGAAGGTGGGGGTGGGGGTTCAGCACTACAACTCCCAACATGCCCAAATGTCTCCTGGGAGGGTGGGGGTGGGGGTTCAGCACTACAACTCCCAACAGGCTCACATGTCTCCTGGGAGGACGGGGGGTGTGGGGGGGTCCTGCACTACAACTCCCAACAGGCCCACATGTCTCCTGGGAAGGTGGGTGTGTGTGGGGGCTCCTGCACTACAATTCCCAACAGGCCCACATGTCTCCTGGGAGGGTGGGGGTGTGTGGGGGGTCCTGCACTACAACTACCAACAGGCCCACATGTCTCCTGGCAGGGTGGGGGTGGGGTGGGGGTGGTGAGAGTCCAGCACTACAACTCCCAACAGGCTCACATGTCTCCTGGGAGGGTGGGGGTGTGTGGGGGGTCCTGCACTACAACTCCCAACAGGCTCACATGTCTCCTTGGCGGGTGGGGGTGTGTGGGGTGGTCCTGCACTACAACTCCCAACAGGCCCACATGTCTCCTGGGAGGGTGGGGTTGGGGGTGGTGAGAGTCCAGCACTACAACTCCCAACAGGGTCACATGTCTCCTGGGAGGGTGGGGGTGTGTGGGGGGTCCTGCACTACAACTCCCAACAGGCCCACGTGTCTCCTGGGAGGGTGGGGGTCCTGCACTACAACTCCCAACAGGTCCACATGTCTCCTGGGAGGGTGGGGGTGGGGGTGGGGTGGTGAGAGTCCAGCACTACAACTCCCAACAGGCTCACATGTCTCCTGGCAGGGTGGGGGGGTGTGTGGGGGGGTCCTGCACTACAACTCCCAACAGGCTCACATGTCTCCTGGGAGGGTGGGGGTGTGTGGGGGGTCCTGCACTACAACTCCCAACAGGCCCACATGTCTCCTGGGAGGGTGGGGGTGGGGTTGGGGGTGGTGAGAGTCCAGCACTACAACTCCTAACAGGCTCACATGTCTCTTGGGAGGGTGGGGGTGTGTGGGGGGTCCTGCACTACAACCCCCAATAGGCTCAAATGTCTCCTGGGAGGGTGGGGGTGTGCGGGGGTCATGCACTACAACTCCCAACAGGCCCACATGTCTCCTGGGAGGGTGGGGGTGGGGGTGGGGGTGGTGAGAGACCAGCACTACAACTCCCAACAGGCTCACATGTCTCCTGGGAGGGTGAGGGTGTGTGGGGGGGTCCTGCACTACAACTCCCAACAGGCCCACATGTCTCCTGGGAGGGTGGGGGTGGAGGTTCAGCACCACAACTCCCAACAGGCCCACATGTCTCCTGGGAAGGTGGGGGTGGGTGGGGGTTCAGCACTACAACTCCCAACATGCCCAAATGTCTCCTGGGAGGGTGGGGGTGGGGGTTCAGCACTACAACTCCCAACAGGCTCACATGTCTCCTGGGAGGGTGAGGGTGTGTGGGGGGGTCCTGCACTACAACTCCCAACATGCCCACATGTCTCCTGGGAGGGTGGGGGTGGGGGTTCAGCACTACAACTCCCAACAGGCCCACATGTCTCCTGGGAAGGTGGGGGTGGGGGTGGGGGTTCAGTACTACAACTCCCAACATGCCCAAATGTCTCCTGGGAGGGTGGGGGGTGGGGGTTCAGCACTATAACTCCCAACAGGCCCACATGTCTCCTGGGAGGGTGGGGGTGGGGTGGTGCGAGTCCAGCACTACAACTCCCAACAGGCTCACATGTCTTCTGGGAGGGTGGGGGTGTGTGGGGGGTCCTGCACTACAACTCCCAACAGGCTCAAATGTCTCCTGGGAGGGTGGGGGTGTGTGGGGGTCATGCACTACAACTCCCAACATGCCCACATGTCTCCTGGGAGGGTGGGGGTCCTGCACTACAACTCCCAACAGGCCCACATGTCTCCTGGGAGGGTGGGGGTGGGGGTGGGGTGGGTGAGAGTCCAGCACTACAACTCCCAACAGGCTCACATGTCTCCTGGGAGGGTGGGGGTGGGGGGGGGGGGGTCCTGCACTACAACTCCCAACAGGCTCACATGTCTCCTGGGAAGGTGGGGGTGGGGGTTCAGCACTACAACTCCCAACATGCCCAAATGTCTCCTGGGAGGGTGGGGGTGGGGGTTCAGCACTACAACTCCCAACAGGCTCACATGTCTCCTGGGAGGACGGGGGGTGTGGGGGGGTCCTGCACTACAACTCCCAACAGGCCCACATGTCTCCTGGGAAGGTGGGTGTGTGTGGGGGCTCCTGCACTACAATTCCCAACAGGCCCACATGTCTCCTGGGAGGGTGGGGGTGTGTGGGGGGTCCTGCACTACAACTACCAACAGGCCCACATGTCTCCTGGCAGGGTGGGGGTGGGGTGGGGGTGGTGAGAGTCCAGCACTACAACTCCCAACAGGCTCACATGTCTCCTGGGAGGGTGGGGGTGTGTGGGGGGTCCTGCACTACAACTCCCAACAGGCTCACATGTCTCCTTGGCGGGTGGGGGTGTGTGGGGTGGTCCTGCACTACAACTCCCAACAGGCCCACATGTCTCCTGGGAGGGTGGGGTTGGGGGTGGTGAGAGTCCAGCACTACAACTCCCAACAGGGTCACATGTCTCCTGGGAGGGTGGGGGTGTGTGGGGGGTCCTGCACTACAACTCCCAACAGGCCCACGTGTCTCCTGGGAGGGTGGGGGTCCTGCACTACAACTCCCAACAGGTCCACATGTCTCCTGGGAGGGTGGGGGTGGGGGTGGGGTGGTGAGAGTCCAGCACTACAACTCCCAACAGGCTCACATGTCTCCTGGCAGGGTGGGGGGGTGTGTGGGGGGGTCCTGCACTACAACTCCCAACAGGCTCACATGTCTCCTGGGAGGGTGGGGGTGTGTGGGGGGGTCCTGCACTACAACTCCCAACAGGCCCACATGTCTCCTGGGAGGGTGGGGGTGGGGTTGGGGGTGGTGAGAGTCCAGCACTACAACTCCTAACAGGCTCACATGTCTCTTGGGAGGGTGGGGGTGTGTGGGGGGTCCTGCACTACAACCCCCAATAGGCTCAAATGTCTCCTGGGAGGGTGGGGGTGTGCGGGGGTCATGCACTACAACTCCCAACAGGCCCACATGTCTCCTGGGAGGGTGGGGGTGGGGGTGGGGGTGGTGAGAGACCAGCACTACAACTCCCAACAGGCTCACATGTCTCCTGGGAGGGTGAGGGTGTGTGGGGGGGTCCTGCACTACAACTCCCAACAGGCCAACATGTCTCCTGGGAGGGTGGGGGTGGAGGTTCAGCACCACAACTCCCAACAGGCCCACATGTCTCCTGGGAAGGTGGGGGTGGGTGGGGGTTCAGCACTACAACTCCCAACATGCCCAAATGTCTCCTGGGAGGGTGGGGGTGGGGGTTCAGCACTACAACTCCCAACAGGCTCACATGTCTCCTGGGAGGGTGAGGGTGTGTGGGGGGGTCCTGCACTACAACTCCCAACAGGCCCACATGTCTCCTGGGAGGGTGGGGGTGGGGGTTCAGCACTACAACTCCCAACAGGCCCACATGTCTCCTGGGAAGATGGGGGTGGGGGTGGGGGTTCAGTACTACAACTCCCAACATGCCCAAATGTCTCCTGGGAGGGTGGGGGGTGGGGGTTCAGCACTATAACTCCCAACAGGCCCACATGTCTCCTGGGAGGGTGGGGGTGGGGTGGTGCGAGTCCAGCACTACAACTCCCAACAGGCTCACATGTCTTCTGGGAGGGTGGGGGTGTGTGGGGGGTCCTGCACTACAACTCCCAACAGGCTCAAATGTCTCCTGGGAGGGTGGGGGTGTGTGGGGGTCATGCACTACAACTCCCAACATGCCCACATGTCTCCTGGGAGGGTGGGGGTGGGGGTGGGGGTGGGGGTGGTGAGAGACCAGCACTACAACTCCCAACAGGCTCACATGTCTCCTAGGAGGGTGAGGGTGTGTGTGTGGGGGGGGGGGGGTCCTGCACTACAACTCCCAACATGCCCACATGTCTCCTGGGAGGGTGGGGTTGGGGGTGGTGAGAGTCCAGCACTACAACTCCCAACAGGCTCACATGTCTCCTGGGAGGGTGGGGGTATGTGGGGGGTCCTGCACTACAACTCCCAACAGGCCCACATGTCTCCTGGGAGGGTGGGGGTCCTGCACTACAACTCCCAACAGGCCCACATGTCTCCTGGGAGGGTGGGGGTGGGGGTGGGGTGGTGAGAGTCCAGCACTACAACTCCCAACAGGCTCACATGTCTCCTGGGAGGGTGGGGGTGGGGGTGGGGGGGGTCCTGCACTACAACTCCCAACAGGCTCACATGTCTCCTGGGAAGGTGGGGGTGGGGGTTCAGCACTACAACTCCCAACATGCCCAAATGTCTCCTGGGAGGGTGGGGGTGGGGGTTCAGCACTACAACTCCCAACAGGCTCACATGTCTCCTGGGAGGGTGAGGGTGTGTGGGGGGGTCCTGCACTACAACTCCCAACAGGTCCACATGTCTACTGGGAGGGTGGGGGTGGGGGTTCAGCACTACAACTCCCAACAGGCCTACATGTCTCCTGGGAAGGTGGGGGTGGGGGTGGGGGTTCAGCACTACAACTCCCAACATGCCCAAATGTCTCCTAGGAGGGTGGGGGTTCAGCACTACAACTCCCAACAGGCCCACATGTCTCCTGGGAGGGTGGGGGTGGGGGTGGGGTGGTGCGAGTCCAGCACTACAACTCCCAACAGGCTCACATGTCTTCTGGGAGGGTGGGGGTGTGTGGGGGGGTCCTGCACTACAACTCCCAACAGGCTGAAATGTCTCCTGGGAGGGTGGGGGTGGGGGTGGGGTGGTGCGAGTCCAGCACTACAACTCCCAACAGGCTCACATGTCTTCTGGGAGGGTGGGGGGGTGTGGGGGGGTCCTGCACTACAACTCCCAACAGGCTCAAATGTCTCCTGGGAGGGTGGGGGTGTGTGGGGGGGTCATGCACTACAACTCCCAACAGGCTCACATGTCTCCTCTGAGGGTGGGGGTGTGTGGGGGGGGTCCTGCACTACAACTCCCAACAGGCCCACATGTCTCCTGGGAGGGTGGGGGTGGGGGTGGTGAGAGTCCAGCACTACAACTCCCAACAGGCTCACATGTCTTCTGGGAGGGTGGGGGTGTGTGGGGGGGCCATGCACTACAACTCCCAACAGGCTCACATGTCTCCTGTGAGGGTGGGGGTGTGTGGGGGGGTCCTGCACTACAACTCCCAACAGGCCTTCATGTCTCCTGGGAGGGTGGGGTTGGGGGTGGTGAGAGTCCAGCACTACAACTCCCAACAGGCTCACATGTCTCCTGGGAGGGTGGGGGTGTGTGGGGGGTCCTGCACTACAACTCCCAACAGGCCTACATTTCTCCTGGGAGGGTGGGGGTCCTGCACTACAACTCCCAACAGGCCCACCTGTCTCCTGGGAGGGTGGGGGTGTGGTGGGGGTTCAGCACTACAACTCCCAACAGGCCCACATGTCTCCTGGGAGGGTGGGGGTGTGTGGGGGGTTCAGCACTACAACTCCCAACAGGCCCACATGACACCTGGGAGGGTGGGGGTCCTGCACTACAACTCCCAACAGGCCCACATGTCTCCTGGGAGGGTGGGGGTGGGGTGGGGGTTCAGCACTACAACTCCCAACAGGCCCACATGTCTCCTGGGAGGGTGGGGGTGTGTGGGGGGGTTCAGCACTACAACTCCCAACAGGCTCACATGTCTTCTGGGAGGGTGGGGGTGTGTGGGGGGGGGTCCTGCACTACAACTACCAACAGGCTCAAATGTCTCCTGGGAGGGTGGGGGTGTGTGGGGGGTCATGCACTACAACTCCCAACAGGCCCATATGTCTCCTGGGAGGGTGGGGGGGTTGTGGTGAGAGACCAGCACTACAACTCCCAACAGGCTCACATGTCTCCTAGGAGGGTGAGGGTGTGTGTGGGGGGGGGGTCCTGCACTACAACTCTCAACAGGCCCACATGTCTCCTGGGAGGGTGGGGGTTCAGCACTACAACTCCCAACAGGCCCACATGTCTCCTGGGAGGGTGGGGGTGGGGGTTCAGCACTACAACTCCCAACATGCCCACATGTCTCCTGGGAGGGTGGGGTTGGGGGTGGTGAGAGTCCAGCACTACAACTCCCAACAGGCTCACATGTCTCCTGGGAGGGTGGGGGTGTGTGGGGGGTCCTGCACTACAACTCCCAACAGGCCCACATGTCTCCTGGGAGGGTGGGGGTCCTGCACTACAACTCCCAACAGGCCCACATGTCTCCTGGGAGGGTGGGGGTGTGGGTGGGGTAGTGAGAGTCCTGCACTACAACTCCCAACAGGCTCACATGTCTCCTGGGAAGGTGTGGGTGGGGGTTCAGCACTACAACTCCCAACATGCCCAAATGTCTCCTGGGAGGGTGGGGGTGGGGGTTCAGCACTACAACTCCCAACAGGCTCACATGTCTCCTGGGAGGGTGAGGGTGTGTGGGGGGGTCCTGCACTACAACTCCCAACAGGTCCACATGTCTACTGGGAGGGTGGGGGTGGGGGTTCAGCACTACAACTCCCAACAGGCCCACATGTCTCCTGGGAAGGTGGGGGTGGGGGTGGGGGTTCAGCACTACAACTCACAACATGCCCAAATGTCTTCTAGGAGGGTGGGGGTGGGGGTTCAGCACTACAACTCCCAACAGGCCCACATGTCTCCTGGGAGGGTGGGTGTGGGGGTGGGGTGGTGCGAGTCCAGCACTACAACTCCCAACAGGCTCACATGTCTTCTGGGAGGGTGGGGGTGTGTGGGGGGGTCCTGCACTACAACTCCCAACAGGCTCAAATGTCTCCTGGGAGGGTGGGGGTGTGTGGGGGGTCATGCACTACAACTCCCAACAGGCTCACATGTCTCCTCGGAGGGTGGGGGTGTGTGGGGGGGGGGGTCCTGCACTACAACTCCCAACAAGCCCACATGTCTCCTGGGAGGGTGGGGGTGGGGGTGGTGAGAGTCCAGCACTACAACTCCCAACAGGCTCACATGTCTTCTGGGAGTGTGGGGGTGTGTATGGTGGCCATGCACTACAACTCCCAACAGGCTCACATGTCTCCTGTGAGGGTGGGGGTGTGTGGGGGGGTCCTGCACTACAACTCCCAACAGGCCTTCATGTCTCCTGGGAGGGTGGGGTTGGGGGTGGTGAGAGTCCAGCACTACAACTCCCAACAGGCTCACATGTCTCCTGGGAGGGTGGGGGTGTGTGGGGGGTCCTGCACTACAACTCCCAACAGGCCCACATGTCTCCTGGCAAGACCCAGACCATCATGGGAACGAGACCCTGGAAGCCATTGCCAGAGTGAATGCCTCCTACCAGTGGTCGCAGGCACAGGCTGATCGGGCCCATCAAGATTCGCAACAGACCTGCCAGCTGTTGAGGTCCATGGACACACGTATGGGCCAAATTGTGGACCTCATGGGGCAGCAAACGGCACTTTGGAGGGAGTGGTTATCCTGCGCCACACCACCTCCCCCTCCCCCAAGTGCCCAGCGGGACAGGTCACCAACACCACCGCCACCATCACCTGAGGCCACTGACAGGGAGGTGGACCCAGAACAACCTGCCCCCACAGCTGGGTCTGCTCCGGCTCCAAGACGGAGGGGCCGTCCGAGGCTGGACCCAGCACAGAGCAGTGGCAGTGCCCCATCCACCTGCCCGAAGAGGGGCCGAAAATGACTTCACCCTTCCTTGAGCCTGGCATTGACCCAGTGAACTATCTTGTCCCACATTGCCAAGCATTGTCACACGTCTGTTGGACTAGGTGTACATCACACAATGTGGTGTCCCCATCGGTGTTTTCATCTGACATGACTTTCAACTCACTCTTCCCCACCACCACCTTTTTGTAAATATGCACAAACACTTTTCCACACCCTGTAAATAAAAATCACTGTAACGCTGAATGCTGTGTGATCTCCATGTTTATATACGGGTATGTCTCAGTTGTTGTCATCAGCAGGTGCAGGGATCAATGTTGTTTAGAATCCTGGCTCGGTGTGAGTGACCTACGAACAAACAGAGAACAACAAGCACAGGTCGGGAAACTGAATCACAACCATCACAAAAGAACGTACTGCAACATCCCACAAACCACAATCATCACAAAGTCAGCGGATCACAGGACACACATCACGGAGCATTGCTCGTACACTGTGACCCACACCCATGTGCAAACATAACATAAAAGGCAGCATTTACACACCACATCCAACCATCTACAGCAGACATACGTCACACATTGAACAGCAGCACAAGAGGTAGTTACTCACATTCAAGGAAATTAGCGATCAATGAGCTGACGCCTCTGGTCCACACCTTCTTCCTTCCCACTATCCTCATCACTGGGCATGGGTGCGATGGGAGGCGGAGCAACCTGTTGGTCTGCAGGGTCCATGATCAGTTCAATATTGTTGCGTAAGGCCAGGATGTGGAGCATGCAGCAGGCAATCACTATTCTGCATACTTTGCATGGTGAGTATGGCAGGGCCCCTCCGGTTTTATCCAGGCAGCGAAACCTAGACTTCAGCAGTCCAAATGTACGTTCCACCACCCGACGTGTCCTCCCATGGGCCTCATTATAGCGTATTTCACCTGGGGTAGTAGGATTCAATAGGGGGCTTAGCAGCCTCGGCCGGTTTGGGTACGCAGAGTCGCCTAGGTGGAGGGATGACAGACACATACATCATTAGCAGGATTGTTGGGAACAGCATGGCACACATACAACACAATAGTCATCATAGCACACTCACCTACAAGCCACACACGTTCTTGACGCAGATTGGCCATCAGTTGGGGGACAATGCTGCTCCGCAGGATGTGGGAGTCATGTGCGGACCCGGGAAATCTGGCACACACATGGGAGATGATGTTGTCAGCCAGGCACACCACTTGCACGTTGAGCGAATGGTAGTGCTTCCGATTGCGATATACGGGTTCACGTGCCTGGGATGGAATGAGACCAATATGTGTGCCATCAATGGCACCCACTACATGTGGAATCTGGCCCAGGGCATAGAAGTCCCCTTTGACTGCTGCCAACTCTGCCGTCAGTGGGAAATGGATGTAATCATCCTTGTAATGCATCATGGCATCCAGCACATCCCGCAGTACCATGTTGAACATGGATTGTGACATCCCCCCGGCATGACCAACTGTGTACTGAAAAGTGCCAGTTGCGAAGAAGTGAAGTGCCGCCATCACCTTTGCTGTGGGTGTAATAGCTCCTGGATATGTTCTCCGTGGCTGCAGATGAGGTGCCAATTGGGCTACAAGCTCCTGCAATCTACGTCGGTCAAGCCGGAATTTGCGGATCACCTCCTCGTTAACCATGTCCTCCAGCACAGTGTAGGGTCGATGCACATTTGGAGCCCTCCTGTGTAGGAGTAGATGGGAGCAGATGTCAATTGACCAACACCACATAGCTGTGCCACACTATCACATCTTGACCAACAAAATACAAATAATACATGTTGCAGACACTGATTGTATGTGTGACGTTACAGAAATATGAGGCACTACAGCTAACTCCACACACAATGTTCACCCGCAAACAACATCCTGTGTGCAAACATGTCCAATGTAACGTGCACACATGTTGAGAGAACAGCCAACATCACATGACTGAGGGCACAAGTGTGGACAAGCGTCCCCACAGACACACATGGACGTGCACACACAACACGAACATGGAACACACCCTCCTTGTCTTCATGCACCCATGACCCAACCTACAATGTTGGGCATCCTCACATGACATGCATGGGCACACAACAGGTGACACACATACACATACACAGAATGCATGTATACCCCCATCATTGCTACTTGCACACACAAACAACACACTCACAACAGATCCTGAATGTGGGTACACAGCCTTGATGTACTGTGTAGATGTGTACAAATAGAAATGTGTGTCCGCAAAACCAAGACGCAACACATCGCAAGGCACATCTGACGCAACTTGGGTGCACATCACTGGCCTTTGTTAACCACTGGCAAGGTCAATAGTATGACCACACATGCAACAAATGGACATGTATGACACACGTGGACACGGGCCATTAACTTGACATAATGAATCTTGATGCATCCCGGACATGTCCTGACACACATCTACAACTATGAACATTACATGTGTGCGGAGACATGCAGTGTGTGTACACACGCCATCCGGATACGCATTCCCCCTACACCGAAGATGAACCTTGATACTGCAATTGTGCATAACATATGCTGCATGGTCCAGGTCCATCACGGTCACACCCCGCCAAGCGCATGTGTGCACTACCGCGACGGTGCATCTTTTGAAAATCATCACTCACTGGCATCGCAATGGCGGAGCACACATTCCGCGGGGGCAGGGCAGGATAACACATACATTTTAATATGCAAGTGGAAATGGCAGTTGGTAATCCCCCTTACAGTCACATTGCAGCACCCACCGCAGACCGCCGGTCCTGGCCGGTCACCCACCGCCGGGCCTGGCCGGTCACCCATCGCCGGGCATGGCCGGTCACCCACCGCCGGCCCTGGCCGGTCACCCACCGCCGGTTGCTGGCGGTGGGTGAGCGCCCTGTGCATTGAGGTCACCCTGGCATGGATGGCCCTGGCCGGTCACCCACCGCCGGGCCTGGCTGGTCACCCACCGCCGGGCCTGGCCGGTCACCCACCGCCGGGCCTGGCCGGTCACCCACCACCGGGCCTGGCCGGTCACCCACCGCCGGGTGCTGGCGGTGGGTGAGCACCCTGTGCATTGAGGTCACCCTGGCATGGATGGCCCTGGCCGGTCACCCACCGCAGGGCCTGGCCGGTCACCCACCGCCGGGCCTGGCCGGTCACCCACCGCCGGCCCTGGCCGGTCACCCACCGCCGGCCCTGGCCGGTCACCCACCGCCAGTTGCTGGCGGTGGGTGAGCGCCCTGTGCATTGAGGTCACCCTGGCATGGATGGCCCTGGCCGGTCACCCACTGCCGGGCCTGGCCAGTCACCCACCGCCAGGCCTGGCCGGTCACCCACCGCCGGCCCTGGCCGGTCACCCACCGCCGGGTGCTGGCGGTGGGTGAGCGCCCTGTGCATTGAGGTCACCCTGGCATGGATGGCCCTGGCCGGTCCCCCACCGCCGGGCCTGGCCGGTCACCCACCGCCGGGCCTGGCCGGTCACCCACCGCCGGCCCTGGCTGGTCACCCTCCGCCGGGTGCTGGCGGTAGGTGATTGCCCTGTGCATTGAGGTCACCCTGGCATGGATGGCCCTGGCCAGTCACCCACCGCCGGCCCTGGCCGGTCACCCACCGCCAGGTCTGGCCGGTCACCCACCGTCGGGCCTGGCCGGTCACCCACCGCCGGCCCTGGCCAGTCACCCACCGCCGGATGCTGGCGGTGGGTGACCATCCAGGCCTGGCGGTGGGTGACCGGCCAGGGCCGGTGGTGGGTGACCGGCCAGGGCCATCCATGCCAGGGTGACCTCAATGCACAGGGCGCTCACCCACCGCCAGCACCCGGCGGTGGGTGACCGGCCATTCCCGGCGGTCTGCGGTGGGTGCTGCAATGTGACTGTAAGGGGGGTACCAACTGCCATTTCCAATTGCATATTCAAATGTATGTGTTAGCCTGCCCTGCCCCCGCGGAATGCGTGCTCCGCCATAGCGATGCCAGTGAGTATTTAATTTCAAATGATGCACCATCGCGGTAGCGCGCACATGCAGTTGCCGGTGTGTGACCGTGACGGTCCGTGCACATGTAGCCAATGGAAACAGGTAACGCGGGCCACGTAAGCGCATTCAAAAATAGCGGAAGCCGTGCACCGCCACACCAGGGCCAGTCATTGGTTCATTTTGAATGAGGCATCCCGGGAAAACCAATTTCTGCAGACGTGTGCCACTGATGTGAGCCCAGGGCCCTATAAATGTGTGAATTTCAGCAGTACACATTCACTGCTTCCAGCCACTGCTGCCTGCACCCATCACCTCAACCTGCTGCTGCTGAGCTATCCAACAACTGCTGCCTGCACCCATCACCTCGACCTGCTGCTGCTGAGCTATCCAACAACTGCTGCCTGCACCCATCACCTCGACCTGCTGCTGCTGAGCTAACCCAAAACTGCTGCCAGCACCCATCACCTTGACCTGCTGCTGCTGAGCTTTCCAACAACTGCTGCTGTAGTGCCACAGTCCAGGACCTTGCCATGTCGAGATTGCGAGAGATCCGGTCTCGTCCCTTCACCGCAGCGGAGCTGGATGTCCTTGTGGACGGTGTGCTCCGCCACTATGAACGGCTCTACGGTGCACCCGGACAGGTGGTAAGTGCAGTGGGGGACATGTTGGTGTGCATGAGGTGGTCACTGACTCCTGGCTTCTGCAAGCTTGGCGATGTGCTGTGGGACCTTCACATGTGTTGTACTGTGCATGGCTGCTGAAAGATACGTGTTGCGATTATGTTTGTGAATGTCCAACTGTCCACTGACGTTCCCCTCTTGTCTCCCATCATGGTAGGTGAAGCTGCACCTTCGCAAGGCCGTGTGGAGGACCATAGCACGTGATGTACGGGCAGTGGGGGTGTGCAATAGACGACACACACTGCCACAAGCGCTGGGACGACATCTCCAGCATGTTGGTGCCATTAGCGGAGTGAGCGTTAGCATCCATGTCCGCCAGGTGGACATACCAGTTGCACTGTAGTGCAGGGTCCCAGGACATGCCGTTGAGGTCTGTGGTCCCATGGCATCACATGTGTGGTGGTCTGCATGCACTTGCCCTGTTTGTTTGATGTACATGTTTCACAGGCACCCCCGGTTCTTTGACATGAGGATGTCTGTTAGGGGTGGTTTGTGTGCAGGATGGGTGTTACATGTTAGTCGACTGTGAGGACAGTTGTGATTTTGTAACCTTCAGTATGTGAGTGTGGCACTTAGGTAAACCTCTTTTCTCTTTCTTTCAGATTTGGCAAAGGGCACTGAACCACAGACGACTGAGATGAGTGGTGCCAATGCATCCGGATCCGAGTTCACACACGCAGAATGAGACTGAAGAGAGCAGCCCCGGAGAGGGGGACAGAACTTTCCCTGAGGACTCACATGTGGATACACCATCGTCCTCATCTTCAGACAGTGTTGGTGAGTCAGCACTGTTGGTAGACACAGGGAGTGGGCAATCTACACCTTCAGTCGGTACATAGCACACAGGGCCCACACTGCCACCAACTGCAACAAATACTGCTCGTGCTCGCCAGAGTAGGGGAGCAGAGTTGCCTTCGGTGCAGGCACCACTGCCCCTGCCCCTGTGACACAAAGTGCACTTTGTGCTGAGGCTGTTGATCTGCTGCGACAGCTGTGTGTAGGGCAGACCAACATGATCAATGCATTCCAAGACCACGATAGGAAGTTGGGTCAGGTGGTAGCATTCATGGAGGGGATGCATGGCGATGTTGCTGGTCTCCACAGAACAGTGCAGTCATTAGCAAACACAGTGTCTGCAGCCATTCTATAGTCGCATGGACAAGGTTCTACTTCAGTTCCCCCATCCATACCACTTGATGTCTCAGGGGAGAGTGACATTTCAGACCAGGCCTCTTTTTTGGGTAATTGCACTAGAAGCAGGCACAGACACCATCCCCTAGGACAAGGAAATCTTTAACCGAACACGACATCAGCTACCCTGAAGTTGACACACAGGATCCTCAAGGGGTTTTGGGGGACAGGGATTCACATGTAACGCAAGCATCCCCCTCACAAGGTACTCCCAAGGCCAGGGACACTCCCAAGGACAAGAACACTACAAAGGAAAGGGCACCTCCCAAGGACAGGGACACTCCCAAGGACAAGGACACTACAAAGGAAAGGGCAACTCCCAAGGCCAGGGACACTCCCAAGGACAAGGACACTACAAAGGAAAGGGCAACTCCCAAGGACAAGGACACTACAAAGGAAAGGGCAACTCCCAAGGCCAGGGACACTCCCAAGGACAAGGACACTACAAAGGAAAGGGCAACTCCCAAGGCCAGGGACACTCCCAAGGACAAGGACACTACAAAGGAAAGGGCACCTCCCAAGGCCAAGGACACTCCCAAGGACAAGAATACTACAATGTGACGGGGCGCTTGACCCACGTACTTGTGTTGCCTCAGATGTACCTGCTCTGTTACGAACACTGCCCTGTTGCTGTTCTGATACTGCATTGTGCCCTCTCATGTGCTGCCTCAGATGTACCTGTGCCTTGCCATGGACTGTTGATGCACTTAGCCCCTCTCATGTGCTGCCTCAGATGTACCTGTGCCTTGCCATGGACTGTTGATGCACTTAGCCCCTCTCATGTCCTGCCTCAGATGTACCTGTGCCTTGCCATTGACTGTTTATGCACTTAGCCTCTCTCATGTGCTGCCTCAGATGTACCTGCTCTGTTACGAACACTGCCCTGTTGCTGTTCTGATACTGCATTGTGCCCTCTCATGTGCTGCCTCAGATGTGCCTGTGCCTTGCCATGGACTGTTGATGCACTTAGCCCCTCTCATGTGCTGCCTCTGATGTACCTGCTCTGTGCCATGGACTGTTGTTGCACTTAGCCCCTCTCATGGGCTGCCTCAGATGTACCTGCTCTGTTACGAACACTGCCCTGTTGCTGTTCTGATACTGTATTGTGCCCTCTCATGTGCTGCCTCAGATGTACCTATGCCTTGCCATGGACTGTTGATGCACTTAGCCCCTCTCATGTGCTGCCTTAGATGTACCTGCTCTGTTACGAACACTGCCCTGTTGCTGTTCTGATACTGCATTGTGCCCTCTCATGTGCTACCTCAGATGTACCTGTGCCTTGTCATGGACTGTTGATGCACTTAGCCCCTCTCATGTGCTGCCTCAGATGTGCTTGCTCTGTGCCATGGACTGTTGATGCACTTAGCCCCTCTCATGTGCTGCCTCAGATGTACCTGTGCCTTGCAATGGACTGTTGATGCACTTAGCCCCTCTCATGTGCTGCCTCTGATGTACCTGCTCTGTGCCATGGACTGTTGATGCACTTAGCCCCTCTTGTGTGCTGCCTCAGATGTACCTGTGCCTTGCCATGGACTGTTGATGCACTTAGCCCCTCTCATGTGCTGCCTCAGATGTACCTGCTCTGTTACGAACACTGCCCTGTTGCTGTTCTGATACTGTATTGTGCCCTCTCATGTGCTGCCTCAAATGTACCTGTGCCTTGCCGTGGACTGTTGATGCACTTAGCCCCTCTCATGTGCTGCCTCAGATGTACCTGTGCCTTGCCATGGACTGTTGATGCACTTAGCCCCTCTCATGTGCTGCCTCTGATGTACCTGCTCTGTGCCATGGACTGTTGTTGCACTTAGTCCCTCTCATGTGCTGCCTCAGATGTACCTCCTCTGTTACGAACACTGCCCTGTTGCTGTTCTGATACTGCATTGTGCCCTCTCATGTGCTGCCTCAGATGTACCTGTGCCTTGCCATGGACTGTTGATGCACTTAGCCCCTCTCATGTGCTGCCTCAGATGTACCTGCTCTGTTATGAACACTGCCTTGTTGCTGTTCTGATACTGCATTGTGCCCTCTCATGTCCGCCTCAAATGTACCTGTGCCTTGCCATGGACTGTTGATGCACTTAGCCCCTCTCACGTGCTGCCTCAGATGTACCTGCTCTGTGCCATGGACTGTTGATGCACTTAGCCCCTCTCATGTGCTGCCTCAGATGTACCTGTGCCTTGCCATGGACTGTTGATGCACTTAGCCCCTCTCATGTGCTGCCTCTGATGTACCTGCTCTGTGCCATGGACTGTTGATGCACTTAGCCCCTCTCATGTGCTGCCTCAGATGTACCTGTGCCTTGCCATGGACTGTTGATGCACTTAGCCCCTCTCATGTGCTGCCTCAGATGTACCTGCTCTGTTTTGAGCACTGCCCTGTTGCTGTTCTGATACTGCATTGTGCCCTCTCATGTGCTGCCTCAAACGTACCTGTGCCTTGCCATGGACTGTTGATGCACTTAGCCCCTCTCATGTGCTGCCTCAGATGTACCTGCTCTGTTACGAACACTGCCCTGTTGCTGTTCTGATACTGCATTGTGCCCTCTCATGTGCTGCCTCAGATGTACCTGTGCCTTCCCATGGACTGTTGATGCACTTAGCCTCTCTCATGTGCTGCCTCAGATGTACCTGCTCTGTTATGAACACTGCCCTGTTGCTGTTCTGATACTGCATTATGCCCTCTCATGTGCTGCCTCAGATGTACCTGTGCCTTGCCATGGACTGTTGATGCACTTAGCCCCTCTCATGTGCTGCCTCTGATGTACCTGATCTGTTCTACCCAGTGCTCATGCTCTTGGCTACTCTAGGATTATACCCCTATTAAGTGCAATAAAAAAAGTCAATCGTGTGTAGTGGTTTGTCTTTGTCATTCCTGGTTGTCTCCTTGCATTGTAGATATATTGGTGCTATCGTAAATGCTGTTTCCCCAACATGACCCTCCCCACGTCACGGCCCCGGAAGGTACTCCCCTTCCGACAGCAATTGGTGTGTTGGCGTACCTGCGTCGTCGTCGGCGACGGTCCATGACTTGCTGGTGGTGAAGCACGAAGAGTATAGGGAATGCGTGTAGCGCTGGGTCCATGACGGCGATCTGCCTGTGGCGGGTATCTCTGCAATGTTTTGCCTCTCCGCTGTGGTGAATCCGCAGTGTTCATGCAGGTTGTTTTCCGCAGCAATTTGATGTGTGTATTCCGCCATCTTGATTTAGAGGACGGTCGGAGACGTCATTCCGTACGGCGGTGTCTCTGGATTGGTTATGTCCGCCGCGGGGTCGGGTGTAGTTCCGCGGCGGTGCGTGCTCTTCCGCGGCGTACGGACATTTGACAGTGCTTCCCATCCTAATATGGCAGACGGACTGGCCGCGGCTGGCGGACTGTAAAAAGGCATTTTCTGCCTACTCCAGGACGGCGGTCGGCCTTCCGTCCGCCATCGTAATCGACCCCTAAGTCTGCCATCATGTTATTAACAGTCTCAAAGTCCCAATCATCAGAAAATGTACTCGGTAAAACAAAATCACTCAAGGAAACCTTAAATTGGTGTGGAATCTTCAGCAGCTCGACAGGGTCATAAATGTCATAATCAGTTCTATCCCATGCTATTCCACCAGGTAGAAGAACGGCTGTGATGTTCACTGATGGCAGGTCTCTTTGTTCACGATGAGATGATTTGTGTGGTTTCAGGAGCAAGTTGATGTTCTTACTTGTTGTGTCCATTTTACTATATTTTCCATTTATCAGCTTTCCCAAACTTAAAACAAGAATGAGCCATAGTAGGAGAAAAAGTACACCTAACACAATCCAAAATTCAACCCATGGTGAAGTCAGATATGCATTTGCAAGCTGGTGAAAAAATTCTGTTACTTGTTCCTTGAAAGTCTTGTTTGTTGGCCTAGTTTCAGGTTCACTGGGATCCTCAGAAAAGGTATCAAAGTTGATGAAATAGCCAGAGGCCGTTCTGTCAATTGTTGGTATTGCATCCGAATTATTTGAAATCGCTGGAGATGCTTGTTCCCTTGACATATTAGTATAGTCAAATGCTACATCATTGTGGACGGGAGTTTCTTGACAAACTGTTATTTGGGTTTCAAGAAGCACAAGTTCCATGGCTTTGTTGCATAGTCCTTCTTTTCTCACTGCAGATTCTTCAAAGGTGATGTGTCTTTCAGTTTGAACCTCTTGGATAGTAGCAAGATTTGGTTGTCTGCTACATCTTTGGAGTCCACTGGGCCTACTACTTATTATTGGCCACATAATGTGGTTTTACCAGATCAGTTGATACAGACCCGTTCTCTTTTCTTCCAGCAAGGGGCGGCAGTAAAACTGTTCTTGATTCGTGGACTGCTAGTACAGGTACTGGTTTTCTGTAAGAAGGCCCAAATTCCGTCTCATCCGCTATTTTCTCTCTGACCAGATCCCCAATCTTTGGAATCCAGACAGGTCTTGCTGGGACAGGTGGTTTTTATTCAGTGGTCATTGGCTTTTGTATGGTGTTGCTTATACTTCTTCTTGTTTCATTTAAGTCCTGTAAAACAGCCAAACGATCTTTGATATCAAAGGGCGTTTTGTTCCAACACTGAAGTATGACGATCGAGGTCTTCAACCATCATTCTAGTACCAAAAAGGATTTCATATGGAGTGATTCCACCCAGAGAATTTCTTGGCAGGTTATTAAGACTACGTTGGACACTTATTAGATGTTTGACCCACCCGTCACCCGAACCTAATACCCTAGCTGTTATAGATTGCTTTATGTCACAGTTTTTTCTTTCCACAACCGAATTTCCCTCAGGATGGAATGGACTTGGGTACCGCAATGCTACGCCCAAGCTGGACATGGCCTCCTTGTAAGCCCTAGAGCTAAAAGCAGGACCCTGGTCAGAATGTAGCGTGCCGATTGCGTATGTGCCGATAAAGACTCGCAAATCTTTTATAACAGTTCGGGCGTCAGCCGAGCGCTGAGGCCACATCCAAATGAATCTTGTCCTAATAGTTGTGGGACCGCTTTTATCCATAGGGAGATCTGAGCGTGGATAGTCCAATGCTATCTAACAATGGTGTCTGTACTGGGCTGCCTACACTGTAGTCGGGAGTCTGGTGGCGCTCCAAGCTGTGATCTCTGTAGCAGACATCGCAATTAATTCCAAATTCGTAAATGTGGGTGCTTATCCCTGGTCACCAGTACATCTCCTTTAATTCTATTAGAGATTTTGAGATCCCTTGATGCATCAGACCCTCTCCCATATGTGCTTCTTGAATCAAAGCACCTCTCCGATTCCTGTTTGGGATTACTCTATCCCCCACTCCAGGGATTCGAGCAAAAGGAATGGAGTTTGCATCAATTATGTATGTATATTCGAGTGGATAATTTAGAGGTAACGCAGCTCCGCTGCCTTTGCTTGTGGCAATGACAGCGAGCATTGTTTCACCGTCTATTTTTGTTTTTGAACGAGTGATTGCAGCTACGGAAGCCGTTTGCACAGCTGCCTTCGCGGCTTCATCAGCCAATGAATTCCCTTCAACGTGAACACCATCACGCAGATGATTCAGTGTATGGATCACGTGAGTCTTTTGTAGTTCTTTCTGCAAAAGAACTACTTGTTACCAAAGCATTTTATGCTTGATTGTGCCACCTTTTGCATCTTTAAAACCATTTTGAACCCAGTTCTGCAGATATTCATTATAAGACTGGACGCAGTAATACGAATCGCACACTATGAGTATGGGGAATTTGCGATCTGTATTTTCAAGCGCCAACTTGAAAGCCTGTAGTTCAGCTCGCTGAGCTGTACAGTCTCCTAGGGATTGAGTTTTTGTTACCATAGGTCTGAATTTACCATCGCGCCAGCGACCTTTAACAATCGCGCACGCAGCACTGTAAGCTTGTTTTCCCCCAATTGCGGGCTGTGCTGATCCGTCTGTATATATTATACAGCCGTAATGTTCTAGAGGCAGAACTTCAGTGGTCAGAGGACATGCTTGTTCGTATTGGAGAAAATCTTGCGTCTTCAAGTAGGGGTCAAAAACGTATTCAACTTCTGTAGCAGCAAGAGAATTAACCTATTGTATCCATCTTGGATGTAAAGCGTTTGCATTTGGAATGCTTGCCTTTGTCACTGCCTCTAAGGCAGGTACAGGCGTAACCACTTTTATGTGTTTTCCCTGCGCAAGGGCTCTCTCTTTTGCTACTGCAGTTTGAACCGCTGTCAGAATTTTTTCTGTTGAAGTGAATTTCATTTCAGCTTGTGTGTACAAGTGTGATTTGTAAGCTATTGGTACCTTTCCACCTTCATTAAAGGTTAGGTATGTGAGTCCGCATCTCCCTGGGATGATTCGGATTACAAGGTTGCGTTCATTTATGCGTGTCTGTAAATGTGTTGTTGCTAACATGTCTGTTTGCACTGAACGCAAAATGTCTGTGTCTTTTTGAGTCCAATTAGGAGGTTTGAAATCAGGTTTGATTAGTTCGTAGAGAGGTTTAACGCTTTCTGCGTAGTTTAGAATGTAAGTTCTTCAGAAATTCAGGAATCCTAGACCTGACTGCAAGTTTTTCAGTGTTTTTGGAGGTTGGAGCAGCACACATTTTTCTAAAAACATTGCTGCCAGGCTTTTGCCTTCACTTGAGAGTTTGTATCTTAAAAATAGGACGCTGAGGTGGGCAATTCTTGATTTTTAAAAATTGAATTTGTACCCTTCAGAGGCGAAACCAAGTATTATGGTGTTCACCCGTTCAAGTGCCTGTCCAAATCATCATCTGTTAGACAGGTGCCGTTCGTCCATTGGGGCGTGGGAGCGTAGCCCCCCCGCCCACAGCTGCCCGCAGCTTCCTCGGCGTTTATCTGAACTTAAGTAAACTGAGTTTACTTAAGTTCAAAGACGCAAGCCAAGGCGGGAGAACTGACAATCATGTCAGTCAGCATGATGTCAGACCGCCTACTCCCTTCAGAGTCTGAAGGGGGTGGGCGGTCTGGCGTCATGTTGATTGACATGATTGTCACAGGACAACAGGCAGCAACACAAGTGCTAATGAGTGGGGACGGAGGGTGAAGTTTTTTACCCGTGCCCACTCATGCGCACTTGTGTTTGCGCTTTTTTGCGCATGCCCATTAGGAGCCGGCGTGCTGCGTGCGAAGAGTAACCTGTGCCCCAAGCCAATCCTGGCACTGCAGCAGCAACAGGATTGGCTGAGAGGGGCTGCCAGTCCAGTGCCACCATTCGTGACATGAAGGCGACAAGGGGAGCAGAGGTGGCGCGGACCCGGACCAGCGGTGACTGTGAGGTAAGTTTTGTTTTATAATTCTCCCCCCCTCCCCGCGCAACATCCCCCTCCCACCGCCCGCCTGCGAGCCGCGACTTGTTCTACATGCGGGGAACTGTACTTTCTAGAAGGACAAAAGGGAATGTTTGAAGCTATTTGTTTGCCATAGTATTTCGAACGTTGCTGCTACATAGATGCATCAAATAGCACGGCACACATTGACACTGCATGTTTATAGAAAGCAGGAAGTGGGGAGGAGGGTGGAGAGCAGCAGCATGGTAAGCGGAGAACCGTCGAACCGAGGCCTCTGGTAACATGCTGGTGCATTTATAAATAGAAAGTATAACAGAGAGAACTACTGTCGCTGGCCAGGTTGTTGGGGCTGGCACATGGCGTAGAAGCGCCTGGTTTCCATGTTTCTGCATTTTGTTGAAGGCGCCATTAGGAAGTGTGCGTCATCAGAGGTGAGCGTGCAGGAGACGCCCCAGTGTCGGGTTTGGCCTGGTGCTATGTGCATACAGACCCTTCGAGGCACTTATACATTTTAAGCGGGCTTATGGATTGTGTTTTAAGCCAGTAAATTGTTTTCATGTTTTATGAAATGGCGTCTTTTAGCCCTAATTTAACCAGTGCAGAGAGTTTCATTTAAAGCCCTTTGAATCTTTTAATTGTGTTTGTCGGAACACTGGCAGGAGGGCAGAGTCACTGTCCAGGCATTCGCTGACACTCTACTGACTTGCATGAGGTGGATTTCAGCCACAAAGGGGACAGTGCTTTTCTGAAGGGGTTTCCATTAGTAGAAGGAAGGTTGCCCACCGCTTCCATCTAGGTGCTATGACTGAAATCCATGTCAAGAATTGCTTCTAGGTGCCTCTCTGTGCCACTGATGGGACTTGTTTCTCTTGACAATGCATACCGTGAACGTGCCTTCACTTGGAACAGCGCTAGGATGAGGATTTCCATTTTGAGCCATTTTGTTTAGGCTGTGTTGGTAGATCCAGGACTATACAGTAGGCTTTAAATGGGGCGTATCTATTATTGGGGCAGCAGGTATCATATCTCTGGGGCTGAGAGGTATGAGGGTCAACTACGCCACATTTAAAACTGTCTTTTAGGGTCCAGCCACTGGCACGAGAACCAATTTTCTTTGATTCTATTAGCTCCATGTTACCCTTGCTAGGCCCCTGTTGGGAATATAGTTGAGAATTTGTTGTTGTCTCCTGCGGCGTTTCAGTGTATTTGTTTGTCTACTGCGCAGGAGTTGGAGTGGAGGCGGTGGGTTGAAGAGCATTCAGGATAATTATAATGCTACTGATAGGAGCGTGGAAGACAGCAATGGGCCCGAGCACAGTCGTGGCTTGATAATGCTTTATGCCAGTGATTCATATGGTGGCCATGGAGAAAACGTGGAAGGGGGCAGTGGGGACTTGTTATGATTTTAAGTCATGTTGTAGGGTGTTATGTTCCATGAGCTTTCCTGTGGATTGCTGAAGCATGGTGGTTCTACTGTGGTCTGTTACCAGGCAATGTCAGGCCTAGACAGGCTATAATGAATTAAACCTATTGAGTGTAGTGCAGCGAAGGGTGAGTAATGTCTGTGTGAGTGCAGGTTGAGCAGTGTGCCTGTGTGAGTCCACGGTGAGTGATGTGGTTGGGTGAATGCAGGCTTAGTGATGTGTCAGGGAAGGGTGAGCAATGGGTCTATGAGTGCAGGGTGAGCAGTGTGCCTATGTGAATGCAGGGAGAGTGATGTATCTGTGTACGTGCAAAGAAACGTGTCTGGTTACTCACAGAGATGTGTTTGCCAAGCCACCTCTTTCTCAAATTTGCTTGAGAATGCACCATTTGCCCAATCTTTTTTCAAAATTTTCTCGGGGAACCCCTTGTAGGTGGATCGGCTCGCTCGCTATGCTCGCTCGCCACAGTACAGTAATTACGCCTCACCACTTTCAAATGTCACCAGCCACCACTGCTGTAAGATAGATGTCATTGACATAAAATAATGCCTCATCATCATACGTTTGTAGTAACTCTGTTACTCTGGCTGAAATAATCCAGGAATGTTCTTGAATCCCTAGGGGAGATGACAAAAGTGTAGTTGTGTCCCCATTATCGAGAAAACGGTCAAATACCTGCTTTCAGGTGCAATGTTTTGACAGAAGAAACCGTTTGAAATATCTAATGTTGTTTTATATTTTTTGCGCACAATGTTATTCATCAGTGCTGCACTGTGTGCATTTTGTACTGCAAACGTTTTGCAACAGGAATTTAAATGCCTGTAGTCCAAAACTAGATGACATATATTGTCTGGTTTGGAGACAGGAAACAAAGAATTGTTCATGGACGAGGTGCATGTTTCAATCACCCCTTGGTATTCAAGTTGATCTAGGATCTCCCTGACATGCTTTTTAGATTCTTGTTTAACTGGATACTGCTTCTGAGCAGTTGGTTGATTTTTTACTGGATCTTATGGTGAGGAGAATTCTCATCCCATCCCACATGATTTTTATATAATGCTGGTGCCTGGGCCACAGCCCATTTTCCGGCATAGGTATATATTTTTTATGAATAGGAATATGATTTGAGAAGGCTGGCCTAATGATCTCTTCGCCATGTGGGCTCTCCCTGACAAATTCAGGTAGCCAGACTTTTTAAGCCAGAAGAATGTCATAACCCTTAGATAGTTTTTCCCAAAAGAGTCCTTTTATTTTCCTAGTTATGTCCCCCTCTATTCGGAGTGTAACTTCATATAACTTAAGTGGTACACTAACCCTGGTATCTGCAGTTTCAACCTGAATGCATTCATTCAGGTCCACTGTCTCCAGATGATCTTTCAGGATCTTGCGAGCTATGGTAAGCTCTGCTGCGCTGTCCAGCATTGTCTGGGCCCACTCCCCATTCTTGAGTTGTGTCCTCAAGATCCTCGGCATGTCTGATTTTAAGACTTGCTACCTTCTTTTTGCTGAATTGAGTTTTCTTTTTTTTTGGAACGTGTTGATCGTCTTTGGACTTCACGCGTTCTTCCTTGTGTTCTGATCATCCTCTTCTTTCGGATTTCTGCGAGGAAGTCTGACAGGTACGAGAGGAACGTGTATCGGTACCTTGATATCTATCAGGTTTTCTCAGATTATCCCTGTTTCTGAGGTTATACCTCTTTTCAGAGGGCTCCTTTTGAGGAGACCTACCTCTTGATTGAGAACGCTTCTCTTTAGTAAGTGTCTGTCTAGTATTTTCCCACTTCTTTTTAGGAGTAGTGAGAGTGTTTTTAATAAAAACCTTTTCAGGATTTTCTGTTAGTTCGGGCTTTACTGGTTTCCCTCCCAAACTATCTCTTCCTAGTTCTTCATAGGATTTTTCTATTATTCTGGCTAGTTCATATGGTTTTTCAGTTACATCAAGTTCTTTTAGTTTTTGGTGGATTGCCACGGATGCTGCTTCACCTTTAATATTTGCTAATATTATAGCTGAGACCTGTTTGAAATCTTTCAGTAACTTCATACCCAGATTTAAAGCAGGCTCTTCCCCGTATTCATTTTGAATCTGTTTCAGGACGTCTGGTATTACCGCCATGGATAGAACACCATGTGTCTTTGTGTAGATAGCAGCAAAGACTGTACACCAAGTGTCACACTCTTCCGGGTGTGGTGCAATCCCCATTGGTAAACAGATTGTAAGAATCCTGTGTTTCTCATGAGGTGTACTATCGGGAAATAGTGCCTCGATCTGAGTAATTTTTTGAGCTAACCAGAATGGAATTTGTTCCCTTTTTGTGGGTAATTTACCGATGACTGATTGTATAGTCTGCGGTGTAATTTTATTTGTGTTCCCCTGATGAGGGGTGTGCTGTGGAATTCTTATAGCAGGTTGGACTGTTAGAGTCAGCATGTCATATTGTACCAATTTTCTATGGATTTTAATTAATTGTTTTAGCTGAGCTAATAGTTCTGGACCTGTCGTTTGCTAAATCGGCAGTATGTGGTGTGTAGTTGGCTAGTACTGGCCATGTTGCTCCTGGTCTACCTAGTGGACCGAGCCTGGTAATGTGATTTTGATGTTGTAGGGCACCTTTAAACCAAAGCTGATGCTCTTGGTAAGTTAGTGGAATTTCAATGTCCTCAAAAGGAACGTATTCCGCTGGAGGTTCCTCTATCTTGTAGAAGTGGAACACATGTGTTGTTTGATTTGCTTGTGGAAAGATAATCCATAAATAGAATTCCTCTGTCTGCCGATATTCATGTGCCTCTATGACGAAAATTACCCTACCACCTCTTGCTGATGGGCCATTTTCTATGAGCTTTATAGCTATGGTTTTCCTTATATTTTCCAGGATGATTGTAGCATCCGCATCGTCATGTCGGAAACCTGTAAAGTCAAAACCTGGTTGGTTTGCATTTACTGTATATCTATATGTTTTCTTCGTCACTATTTGACATTTTGTTGAAAGTCTCCCAGAGCAAGTTTCAAGGAAATAAAGATAAGGTGCACAATATTTTGGAACACTGTATCCTTCAACGTTGAACAAAACCAAAAACTAATACATAGGATTTTTCGTCCTACTCAGTTATGGCGGATATTTTATCCTTTAACCCACTCCAGACGTCTATTAGAGTATTTTATGGGATAAAGGGGTCTCTGTGAAAAGCACAACTGAGTTACTCTAGTATCTAGCGTTAAATTAGTGCCTTACCAAACATTGGGCACCACGTAGTGTAGTTCCTATATTCCCAATAGGCTCCGTGCATTGGAATAATATATCCTATAGATGTGACGTAGGACTTATGTCTACTAGGCCTCTATCGAAATATATTAGACTTAATTGTGAGTGCCATCGAGCTCAGAGGTCACTAGAAACTTTCTCGAATAAACAAGAAGGGATTCGTTTCTGACAACCGCATAAACATGACAACTTTGTTTCCCCAAGATAAAACTGGTCTTCAGAGTCGTGGAAACAATAGATAGATATTTTATTCATTCATTCGTGCATGCTTCGTTTCACCAGAGGTGCAGAGATATAGATAGATGGGCGTTTTCAATAAAAGGATTTATTGAACAGTCTTCTTTCTCAAGCATAAGAAATTAACTGCTACAATCGTAATACTGGTTGCAAAATATAGTGCATACAGTAAAAAGAGTAGAATAAAATAATACTGTGAGAGCATTGTATGGGTCCTAGACCATAGATACATACATACATAAATAACAGAGGCTAAAAAGTACTCAACTGGTGCTTCTAAAATACGCCCACCCCGATGAACCTAACCTAAGCTTAGTACGAGGGAAGAAGTAAGTGAGGTGTAGCATAAATGTAGTATTCTTTGCCAAGAATCTATCCAAGATTTCTTTTAGGGTCTAATCAGCTCCGTACCTTGGTTTAGAATGAAGAAGGTCAAACTCAGGACTCGATTTCCCAACAACTCGCAAGGATAGCTTGGAAACACTGGAGCTGGATTTCTCTGCAGGAGAAAAGACAGCGTCTCTCTCAGTGCGTCTGCTGGAGGGTCGGCTTCCTTCAGCACTTGCTGTAGCAGGATGCGTCGGGCAAGTAGATAGTCGAACTGCTCCAAACCACCGTGTGTTTGCTATGGCAAGTGTGGGCATATTTATACCTTGAAGGTGCCGAGTTTGAGGTAAAGGTGGACATAATAATGTCATCAAAGAGTCTCAGTTCTTTGAAAACTCCATGAGTTCTTGGACAAATCAATATTCAGCAAGGGGAAGTCCCTAACTGCTGAAGCCGAGTTTTCCAAGAAATCGTTGTGGATTTTCGGAACTAGTGGAAGTAGCCCTGCCATATTTGGACTGCAAGAGCTATGTCTTAATATGGTTATGACTTATATGCCTATATAAGGATATGGTGATTTATACCTATATAAGGGCATGAATAGGGAAAATTACAATAGGGTCCTAAAATACTATACAACAGTAAAGTGCACTAAGTGTGCCTGGGCTGGTAATTCAAATGCTACTAGTGGGCTTGCGGTACAAAAGGGGGTGGTGATGGACGGAGCAGCAGAACCAATCAAACACTCACACCCAGTCAAAAGATCTGGATTTGATCCATCACCGTTCTTTAGCCCACTCTGCCACCCCAGTTCAGACATGGCTAAATGCAAATCAGTCTGACCCTGTGCCTCATGGGAACAGTCCAGCCCGAACTGCCAAGCCATGCCTTCCCTGGACCGGAAACAAGCTTCTGAGGACCGGTTTCTGGCATTCCAGCCGTCTTCAGCCCGGCTTGCTTGAATCCAGTGGCAAAGTGAGCAGTAACCAACATGTCTTCTCCCTCTAGAGGGGTGGAATGCTACCCCGGCTGCCAGAACTGGCGGGGGGTAGTATTCTAAAGTGTTTGACACCTTACACGACATGTTTTGATAAAGCCAAACCAAAGTTAGCATTAACCGCGAGGATTATAATGCACTTAAGAGTATATGGTATAGCTATATCATAGAACAGCTATAAGGACATGGTTCCGAAAGCTGCAGAGTGGCTCAGCTCATGCTAGGGCACTCTCTCACATAAAACCAAGCACTCCGCCTTCAGGATTGTCAAGGCCTGACATAGGAGTGACTTATAGGTATATATGTGTCTATATATAAGGGTAGATATAGGTATACTATATCTAAGCAAGGGGTGATTACAACACCTTGCCCAAGCTGAGTGATCAGCCTGTGGTGTCAGTTTGGATGGCCAGCCAGGGGTGGCATAATACATGCTGCAGCCCCTGGTAGGTCTTGGATGCACCTATGCCCTGGGTACCTATGGTACAGTATACAGGGGCTCACAGAGGTGACCCAATTCCCAATTAGGTATGTACCTAAAGTACATGGAGTCAATTTTACAGGGAGATCAGATAGCCTGGGGCCCTGAATAGCAGGGTCCCAGGCCAACTAAGTCAAAAACCAGCTAAACACTAGGCAAAAAGTTGGGGTAACCATATAGTCAGATATCTACCTTCCTACAAGCATGAGTTGGAAGTTCTGAGACTCAAGGCCAAAAATGGCAGCGAGGAAATTGCTTTTGGCTCATGAGTTGAGCATGAGGGAACAGGACATCAAGGCCAAGCAACTGGAGTCCAGTTCAAATGGTGGCAGCGCACAGCCAGTGCATGAGGTTAAGGTGTATATACCCAAGGATTTAGTACAGAATTTCCAGAAGGGAGATAATATATATGCATGGTTTGAGTCGTATGAGCTTGCATTGAAGATGAATGAGGTGCCTGAGAAGAACTGGGCACCTCATTCATCTGGGGGGGCAATGAAAACACTTTGAGGCTTCTGGGAGGGATGTCTTACAACCGTTAGAAAAGGCGGGTACCCTAACCTATGCCAATATGAAGGAGGCCTTAGGCCTCGAGTATGGGCTTACCCCAGAACAGTACAGAGTGAAGTTCAGGAATTTCAAGAAGTATGATTCAGTCACTTTGGTTGAATGTGTGAGGTTGTATATGCGTGTACTGGAAGGTTGGATGGAGGGCAGCAAAGTTACTGATTATGAGGGGTTGTGCCATTTAATTAGTTGGGAGCACTTGAGTAGTTAAGGAGGGGGACCACTGGACTAGCACCAGGGTTCACAAGGGGATTGTGGGTACCACAGCCAAGGTTGGCAGGGTCCCCAGCAGAAGAGTGGGGGGACAAAGGTAACCAAAAGGAGTTCTCTAAAGGGCCCCAAAACAGTTCTGAGGGAAAGGAGTCCCAGCCCCCCAGCCTAAGACGTCACAGCTCCCTAAGGGCAGACATGACCAACAGGGTCCCCCCATCTGTTACTCATATGGTGAGAAGGGCCACATTGCCCCTTAGTGCCCCAAGAAATCCAAGCGCCCACTGGTGCTCAGTCACTGGGTTTAGTTGGTGTAGCGTTTGGGGAGGAATTAGTTTCCAGTGAAGGGGAGGAGCAAGCAGTGATGACCCTTGTCTCTTTAGGAGACAGAGAGATGGTGCAGGAGTCTTACCTGCCTGAGAACACTAAAATGTACAGGCAATGGGTGACCATCAATGGGAGGAGGGTGGAGGCTCTAAGAGACACAGAAGCCAGTGTGACATCTGTCTGGTGTCAATGGGTGTCTGAGGAGCAGGTTATTCCCAATGTACTTCTTCCTGTAGTTGCAGCACACAACTCCGTGCTCCTATGTAAGGTGGCGCTAGTTCCCTTTGAGTAGGGGTCTCAGGTTCCTTGAAGGTCGTTGTTAGTCAATCCATACCTTTAGACTGTCTGCTTGGAAATGACCTGGAGGGTTCCCCATGGAAGGACGTGGAACGTCAGGCTCATTTAAAGATGTTGGGACTGCCTGAGTGGGTCTGTGTGACTACTCGTCAATGGCATCCAGTAGGGGTAATCAAGAGGACCTGAGCCTGAAATAGTGGCCCAGGTGCCTGCCAGGAAGAGAAGGGGCAGGGGGTGTGGGTGTGGGAAAGCAGCCCCAGCCGTTCCCACGGTCCAGGAGGAAGCAGACCTGAGGGGGATGCCCTGGAACCTACAGGGGAACAGGTAGCTGAACTGAGAGACCTGCCTGAGCTGACCCATTGGCAGCAGGAAGGAGGTTCCTTCCGGGAGGAGTTCTGCAAGGCACAGATGGAATGCCCTTCTCTCGTTGGTATGCGGCAACAGGCTGCAAATCAGGCAGCAGGTGGCGAGGCCGGAACAGATCTCATTTACTGGGAATATGGATTACTCTACAGTGAGCCTAAGGTCGCTGATCCCGGTGCAATCCCTCTGCTGCTGGTACCTAGCACTTCAGGACCTTCCTATTGAGTCTGGCTCCAGACGTGCCTGCCGCAGGGCATTTGGGGTGTGACAAGACCTATCAGAGGCTTGTCACCGACATTTACTGGCCCCAATGAGGAAGCGCGTCAGTACACAAGGCAAGTGTCAAGAGTGGAGGGAAGTGTAAGGCTCCCCTCCAACCTTTTCCTGTGGTGAGCACCCCTTTTGAGCGGGTGGGCGTCAACATTGTGGGGCCACCAGAGCCCAAGATGGCTGACTTGGGTTCCAGTGGCCCTCCAACAAGTTTATCTTGGTTTTGGTGGATCATGCTACCAGCTACCCGGAAGCTGTCCCTCTCAGGACAATCCCAGCCCCCGTGGTGGGCCGTGCATTGATGAGGATCTTTTCCCGTGTGGGGTTCCATTGAGAGGTGGTCTCAGACCGGGGCACCAACTTCATCTCGAAGTACATGAAGTCTTTGTGGGAGGAGTGTGGGGTAACTTACAAGTTCACCACTCCTTACCCTCCTCAAGGGAATGGTTTGGTTGAGACGTTCAACCGAACCCTGAAAGGCATGATCATGGAACCCATGAGATGGAAGTGATTCGTCTTTTTGCCATGCTTGTTGTTTGCCTACAGGGAGGTACCCCAGAAGTCCTTAGGGTTGAGTCCCTTTGAACTCCTCTATGGTCACCCTGTGCGAGGACCTCTGAGTCTGGTGAAAGAGGGTTGGGAAAAATCCCCTGGTAAGACCCCCCAAGATGTGTTCAGCTATGTGCCGGCCTTCAGTAACCAGACTCAACTCTTCAGGAAACTCGCTCAGGTGAACCTGGAAGCTTGCCAGGAAGAAATGAAAAGATGGTACGACCAGAATGCCACTCTGGTCGAATTTTAACCTGGGCAGAAGGTGTGGGTGATGGCATCAGTGGAGCCCTGTGCGTTCCAAAGCAAGTAGACTGGTCAATATGAGGTGGTGGAATGCAAGAGCGAAGTAACCTATCTGGTTGATTTTCAGTCTCCCAGGAACACTTCAAGGGTTCTACATGTAAACCGCCTCAAGCCACACTTTGAGAGGTCTAATGTGACAATGCTCCTTGCTACAGAGGATGGAATAGAGGAGGAGAGTGACCCTCTTCCTGACCTCCTGTCAGCAAAGGAGCAGGATGGGTCAGTGGATGGGGTGAACCTCTCACCTACCCTGACCCCAGAACAGCAGAGGGACTGTCACCATGTGTTGGGTCAGTTCGCCTCCCTGTTCTCCCTGACACCAGGAGTTACCAATTGGTGTGTCCATGATGTGGACAGTGGGGACAGTCTGCCTGTGAAACAGACATTTTACAGAGTAGCTGACAAGGTCAGGGCTAGCATCAAGGAAGAGGTTGCCAAGGTGTTGGTACTAGGGGTAATTGAGCACTCCAAAGCCCCTGGGCTAGCCCCATGGTCTTAGTACGAAAAGCTGCTGCACCCGGTGCTACTCCAGAACTCCAGTTTTGTGTGGACTACCGTAGGCTCAATGCGGTCACCAAGACTGACGCACACCCCATCCCCAGAGCTGATGAGCTTGTGGATCGGTTGGGTGCTGCTAAGTACCTCAGTACATTTGATTTAACATCTGGGTTCTGGCAGATTGCCTTAACTGAGGGGGGCAAAGAGAGGTCAGCGTTTTCAACACCAGAAGGGCAGTTCCAGTTCCATGTTATGCCCTTTGGGTTGAAAAACGCCCCTGCCACCTTCCAGAGACTGGTCAACCAGGTACTGTCATGGCTGGAGGAATTCAGCACCGCTTACCTGAATGACATTGCTCTGTTCAGCTCCACTTGGGAGGAACATCTGCAACACCTCTGTGAAGTAGTGAAGGCTCTGCAAAGCGCAGGCCTCACTATCAAGGCCAGTAAGTGCCAGATAGAGCAGAGATCTGTGATGTACTTGGGACACCAAGTAGGGAGCGGGCAGGTGGCACCCCTACAAGCAAAGATTGAGGCCATTCTGGCTTGTGAGCCCCCCAAGACTCAGACAGAGTCTTGGGAGGTAAGAGCCTTCCTAGGGCTCACCGGGTATGACAGACGGTTTGTAAAGGGGTATGGCACTATTGTTGCCCCCTTGACAGAGCTAACTTCAAGGAAGCAGCCCAGGAAAGTGATCTGGACCGATGCCTGCCAGACCGCTTTTGATGCCCTGAAAGCTGCCATGTGCACGGCACCCGTGCTCAAGGCATCTGATTTCACCAAAGAGTTTGTGGTGCAGACAGGTGCTTCAGAGCATGGGGTGGGAGCAGTACTCTCACAACTGAACAACAAGGGCTTGGACCAACTCGTAGCGTTCATTAGTAGGAGGCTACTTCCCAGGGAACAGAGGTGGAGTGCAATTGAAAGGGAAGCTTTTGCTGTGGTCTGGGCGCTGAAGAAGCTAAGGCCCTACTCGTTTGGGACTCACTTCCTGGTTCAGACAGACCACAGGCCCCTCAGATGGTTAATGCAGATGAGGGGTGAGAACCCAAAACTGTTGAGATGGTCCATCTCCCTACAGGGAATGGACTTTACGGTGGAACACTGCCCTGGTACAGAACACACCAATGCTGATGGTCTGTCCAGGTTCTTCTGCCTTAGTGATGAGAACTCCCAAGAGGGTGGGTAGTTCTCCCCACTTTTCAGCTGGAGGGGACACGTGTTAGATCTGGCATCCTTGGCGTGGTTTCCCCTGACTTTTTGCCTCTGCCGCTTTTATTTTTGACACTGTGCTGGATTTCATTTTTGATGATTTAGATGCTTTGGGCACTTTGCCACTGCTGTCCAGTGCCAAAGTGAAAGTGCTCCCTGTTTAAATTGTTATTGTAATTGGCTATCCATGATTGGCATATTTGCCTTACCAGTAGATCCCTAGTAAATTGCACTAAATGCGCCATGGCTGGTAATTCAAATGCTACTAGTGGGCTTGCCGCACTGATTGTGCCACCCACGCAGTGATTGTGCCCTGAAAAGAAGGTCTCAGGCCTGCCACTGCAGTACATGTGTGTGGTTTATTAACTGTAAAACAAAGAGAGGGACCCCGTAAGTTACTCAAGGGAAATAGGGTACATCTAACCGAAAATAAGGAAGGATTCCCTTGCCCAATTAATTTGAAATATCCTAATTACAAACAGTAACTAATTAAGTCTAAAAATACAATACTTTAATTCACAAAAGTGTTATTTTATTCTTAATTTTTTTTTATTCACATTCAATTATACACAATATAAAATAATACTTGCAACTGACATATCGTATTCTTTAAAAAATCGTTCACATTTCATATTAAAAAAGGCACATACAATATAGTGTACACAAAATTCCAATTTCACAATAAAAAACATTTTTGACCAGCAAAGAAAAAAAGGGGGGATACAAGAGACAGAACAAACGTAAGACCTAACCCTTGTCAATAACGATTGCACATTCAATTGGACTCTAGAGCACACAATAGCTAAAATGATACAATCAATATTATGCTTATTCGTGACAGTCCTTGGAATGTGGTTTTATAACAGCGTCGATGCATTTCATTGGTTTTAATTGGTTCACACCATCTATATCAAGACAATATAGTTTTCTCTGTCTCACAATTTAATATCAATTTATTTTTCTCTGTATCCTAGACAAAAGCAAATACAAATATTTGTAATCAGTAATCTAAATTGTATCTAGCCTCTTTATTCATTCAGATAAACAAATTGATCACACCTACTCTCTACCCATCTCATGGATTTCCTATTGCCCCTTTCCACTAGTTTTAAGGGTCTTGTATCGTGTTCAAGATTCCAATAAAGTAGGGTATATCTGCGTGCCCTCTTATCCTTACATCTTTGTTGGCACACTCCTACTTACTAGAGAGCCTCCCTTACCTATTGTCGGCACTCTTGTCTACATGCAGATGAGTTCCTCATATTGCTGTTGCTTTTTACATTCAATCACCGCCCCTCACAGTTCTAGGGACCCTGTGTCTCCCAAAGAGGATGATCTAATTATTTCTTTTGATAGTTAGTTGGGCTCCATCCCCTCGAATTACATTTTGATCTAGATCGTCTTGCCCCCTTTGGGGATCAATGTAAGTGTCTTACCTTAGCTATTTTTGGAATTGTCAGTATCTTTTTAGTTCCCAATTCCTCCTCAGATAAGCACAGAACTACACGCAGAGTTTTTAATAGATTACCTAAGAGCAGGCGTGATACCAATAGGCTTGCAAGTGAGGTACGAGCCTGGACTGTTTGTGGAAAATCCTAAGTTCATTGAGACATGGACACATATAGCCAACCGATGCAGCCGCAATTGGCTTATTTTAATTATAGAAACAGCCCAGGAACTTATTGAAATAGAAACGCAGGAAATAGAGGGACTAGACATACAGTTAAAACAAAATCCGGCAATTGAGGAAGCCAAGAAGAAGTTAGAAGAGTTAGAAGCAGAAGCGCAAAGCTATAGGGAATACTTAAGTAATAAGAAGATGAAGAAATTCAGGAAGGATGTAGAGAGGTACAGCATTGAGGGAGTCTATCCATACACAAACAAAGAGTATTTTGAGAACAAAAAAAGAACAGAAGTGGGATAGACCACAGTTCCAAAGACCCATATATACCAGAGGAGGCAATAAACGAATAACCTTCTCAGAAAGCTCAGGATCAGGTACAGATGAGGAACAGGGAAATGCACAAGGGAACAGGGGAGTGCCCCAATTCGAGCGTGAGCCTTTTTTAGGGAGGCGCCAATATCGGGTTACAGGGGATTCAATCGACAGGAATCCCAGAGGGGCCATCAACCTCAAAATGGGGGTCAGGAATGCCTGGCCACGAGGAACAAACAATATTGGAGGTAAATGAACTCCCAATAATCAATCTTTCACAAAGAACTCTTAGTAGGGATGAACAAGATGTTCTATAGAGAGGTTTTAGCTTTGCCCCTACTGATGCCCATAAAATATTTGAATTAGAGAGTGGCCTGAGAAATTTCTTTAGGAAAATAAGATTGAATCGGTTCTTTGAAGACAAAATGTTTACACCAATGCCCAATGTGACAGGTTTTAAACCGAGGTCAACCTTTACACCCAATTTGGCCCAAGTTAATAAAAATGTTGGAATATTTGAAAAGGTGGTGGAGATGGAAATCAAAAATATCAATAAGTCACCCCACAGTAAATACAACAATATTATGTCATTAGATCAAAGGAAGGCACTGAAAAATTTAGAAAGCTGTGATGACATTACCATAAAACCCGCTGATAAGGGCGGGGGAGTGGTGGTATTTGATACATCGTACTACGACAATAGGATGAGGGCTCTTCTCAACGTTAAAGAACACTACCAACAAATTAAGTTTACTAAAATCGGTGATCCAAGAAAGGAGGTAGGCATACTATTAGGTACAGGAAAAGAGGACGGGTGGATATGTGAGAACGAATATATATTTTTACTGAACTCACATCCTACCATACCAGCGATTTATGGATTACCAAAAATCCATAAACATCTGCAAAGCCCTCCCATGAGGCCAATAGTAAGTAGCATTGGATCCACACTAGAACCTCTTATTAGGTCTGTGGACTTCTTTCTTAAACCAATAGTACAGCGAAAGAGATCATATCTGACAGATACTGCCCATGCAATCTCCATATTTGAAGGCTTCAACAGGGTGACCCAGATTCGGGTCACCCTGAATATTGAAACCCTGTACACAAATATCCCCCAGGGTGATACCATAAAGGTAATTGCCACGATTTTAGAAAATGAGGACTTGAATGGGGGCAATAAAGATTTCATCCTATCATGTGTAAGAATGGTATTAAAAAACAACATGTTCCTCTTTAAGGATGAATTGTACCTACAGACCAAGGGGACCAGCATGGGGGCCACTTGTGCCCCCAGTCTGGCCTGCCTTTATGTGGGGGAATTTGAGCGAAGGCACATATTTAATGAGATCGCTCCGTACTATTAAAATGTGACCTGCTGGCACCGTTTCATAGACGATATCATCTTTATATGGAACGGTGACAGAATTCTTGGAGTGGATAAACTTGGGGGACCCCAATTTAAAATTCACAGCTCATTTTAGCGACTGATGTGTGGAGGTTTGAGACATAAAGATCAAGGAGGTAGATAGGGAATTACAAGTAGAGCTTTACACTAAGCCAACCGATAAGAACACCCTATTACAGTATACCAGCAACCATCCCCGCACTCAGAAAGACAATATTCCCTTCGGGGAGTTCTTAAGACTGTGGAGAAACTGCACATCAGTAGCAGATTTCTACCATCACACAGGATGTCTCACGGAAAAATTAAAAGCGAGAGGGTTTCCGAAAAAACTTATAAAGAACTCTCTAAAAAGAGCTAGATTTTATGACAGGGACAATTTGCTGGATACAGAAAAAAAGAAAGCCAGAAATAATGCAGCGATAGGAAGAGTAGTATTTGTTACTCAGTACTCTCAAATTAGTAATCAGATAAAAAATATAGTTAACAGAAACTGGAAAATACTCAATCATGGAATGGAAATACAATTAGAAAAACCCTTGTTTTCGTTTAGACGAAACAAAACTATTAAGAACTCACTAGTAAAAACGTACAAATCAATAGGTGAAAAGCAGAACACTCTAAGGGGCGACTTAGGTACTGGAAATTACAAATGCGGATCATGCTCAATATGCCCACAATGTGAGGAGGGTAAGAGCATTAACTTCGCAGGAAAACAACTAACTGCGTCAACTCTCAATAACTGCAGCAGTAAGAATGTGGTATACTTATTGATCTGCCCCTGTGGGAAGGGGTATGTGGGGGAGACCAGCAGAGAGCTTCGCACCCGCCTCTTAGAGCACAGATCAGCAGTAAAGACAAACAAGGAGAATGCCCCCCTGGTAGGCCATTTCAGAGAAAAGAACCATGATTGTAAAGAATTTAAGTGATTCATACTTGAGAAAATAGCAATAAGTAGAAGAGGTGGCGACTTAGACCAAAAAAGAAAGATAAGGGAACAGTGGTTTATGTGCTATCTAAATACAGTTGATGCAGGGTTGAACACTAGAGAAGAATGGATGAGAATAATCCAAGTATAAGCATCTGGAAACCAAATGAGGTGTGCTAACTGTGGTAGGTTAAGGAATCTTACCTAAAAAAGATCTGGGTATGGCTGTACCCCAATGGGGAAAGTTTAACATCACTAGTAATAAATAACGATGACTTTTTCATATTGGCACTTTATTGTAGTGCTAGGAAGGAGTACTTGAGTAAGGTGTCATAATTAGTTAAAATATAAAAAAAAGATTTACAGTACAAGTGGCATATACTGGAGAAATAATGTAGGGTGTAACAAATAGAGCTTGTACCCACTTAGAAGACGAATAATATAGGAGGAATAATAACAGTGGCCCCTGTGCGATGTTAAAACAAATAAGATACAAAATCCTTCAATTGAAGGATAGCGCATTATAAAAAACATACGTGTGTATGGAACAGTCGCTATTGTCTTTTGAAGATGCGGTGGAAAACAATAAAGTTGCAAAAATCTCTTTTTTTTAAATCAATCCCGCGAAGTTGAGAAGACGGATATCCCGTGATGTAAGGAACCAATCAGGATGGAGCACTGTTTGGTCCAATAGGATAAGGATTAATGAGACCCCGTGCCCAAAAGAGCCAATCGGAGTAGGGGTAACAAAGTTAAATAGACTAGTCCAAATCGAGTATCGAAGGAATTAACTATACCGGATACTCGGGAGCACGAGAAACGCCGCTTGAATAAGGTGAGGGACCCGTGACAGTCAGCAGTATGGGGGAACCTAAGAGAGGGGGGGTGAGTTTTACTCACTCTCGGTATTGGTCTCTGTTTCGGCTTCCTCTAGAGAGTCAAGCAACCCAGAAGTGGGGAAACGAACGTGCCGGTATTCGAAGCGTACAATACTTTACTAGTGGAAGACGCTCTTGAAGGTAGGATACCGCACATCTCCGTACAAATGGAAAGGCAGGGTGGCTATCTGTTCACAGATACTAATGTAATTTGGGAACAGTACATAGCGAAATGTGGTACTTATTGCATTTTGGTTTCTCTCAATAGTGAACCACAAGAGGGAACACAGTGGGGAAACAAAACAAATACATTGTTTTTACAATCGTTGAGTCGCATCGCAAGACCCTAAAATCGTATGGACAAGGGTTTGATACATCTGTAACCAATGAAAGTAATTAGGACAAAGATGAAAAAGAAAATCCAAGTAATAATAGCGATAAGAACAAAATAACGGGGGTATATTTCTCTCCTCTTTTAGATACGCGCAGATGGGCAACCACAGAGAGAATTATTATTATTTTTTTAACTCTATAACACGATTACAAATAGGAGGAATTGGGAATTAAAAAGATACTGACAATTCCAAAAATAGCTAAGGTAAGACACTTACATTGATCCCCAAAGGGGGCAAGATGATCTAGATCAAAATGTAATTTGAGGGGATGGAGCCCAACTAACTATCAAAAGAAATAATTAGATCATGCTCTTTGGGAGACACAGGGTCCGTAGAACTGTGAGGGGCGGTGATTGAATGTAAAAAGCAACAGCAATATGAGGAACTCATCTGCATGTAGACAAGAGTGCCGACAATAGGTAGGGGAGGCTCTCTAGTACGTAGGAGTGTGCTAACAAAGATGTAAGGATAAGAAGGCACGCAGATATACCCTACTTTATTGGAATTTTGAACACAATACAAGACCCTTAAAACTAGTGGAAAGGGGCAATAGGAAATCCATGAGATGGGTAGAGAGTAGGTGTGATCAATTTGTTTAACTGTATGAATAAAGATGCTGGATACAATTTAGATTACTGATTACAAATATTTGTATTTGTTTTTGTCTAGGATACAGAGAAACATAAATTGATATTAAATTGTGAGACAGAGAAAAATATATTGTCTTGATAAAGATGGTGTGAACCAATTGAAACCATCGAAACGCGTCGACGCTGTTATAAAAGCACAATCCAAGGACTGTCACGAATAAGCATAATATTGATTGTATCATTTTAGCTATTGTGTGCTCTAGAGTCCAATTGAATGTGCAATCGTTATTGACAAGGGTTAGGTCTTACGTTTGTTCTGTCTCTTTTATCCCCCCTTTTTTTCTTTGCTGGTCAAAAAATGTTTTTTATTGTGAAATTGGAATTTTGTGTACACTATATTGTATGTGCCTTTTTTAATATGAAATGTGAACAATTTTTTAAAGAATACGATATGTCAGTTGCAAGTATAATTTTATATTGTGTTTAATTGAATGTGCATTTGAAAAACAATTAAGAATAAAATAACACTTTTGTGAATTAAAGTATTGTATTTTTACACTTAATTAGTTACTGTTTGTAATTAGGATATTTCAAATTTATTGGGCCAAGGGAATCCTTCCATATTTTCGTTTGTGGTTTATTAACTGCCATGTCGACCTGGCCAGTGTACTCACTTGCCAGGCCTTACCCTTCCCTTTTCTTATACCTAGGACATCCCTATGGTAGGCCCAAGGTACACCCCCCCCCCCCGCTCTGGGCAGGGTGCAGTGTATGTAAAAGGTAGGACATGTACTAGTGTGAGTAACATGTCCTGATCGTGAAATACTGCCAATTTCATTTTTCACTATTGAAAGGCTTTCTTGCCCATAGGCCAGAATGGGGAATGCTGTGTAACATGTTTACCTTCATATCTTTCCAAAGGAGTGAGATGTAAAACTGGAGTCTGGTATCCCTGAACTCGGAATTTAATAACACATCTTTTAGGTAGGAATGTATGACGTTACAACACATACATTTACAATGCATGCCTATACAACACAGTTTTCACTTCGCAACATCCTTTACAACGCATTATTTTACATTGCATGCCATTACATCGCATTTTCAGAAACTACCTTTACAACGCATTCCATTACATCGCATTATACCTTTAGAACTCATACCATTACAATGCATACCAATTCATCGCATTTAAGGTAAGTGTTGGATAGTATAGGGGTAATAATTACTATTCTAACTCTAGTGAGTGCAACAGTAGGGTAAGTGTTGGATAGTGTAGGGGTAAAAATTACTATTCTAACTCCAGTGAGTGTAACAGTGGGGTAAGTGTTGGATAGTGTAGGGGTAAAAATTACTATTCTAACTCCAGTGTGCGCAATAGTAGAGTAAGTGTTGGTTAGTGTAAGGGTACTATGCGTTGTAATGATATGCATTGTAATGACTTGCGATGTAATGCCTGTGTTGTGGTGAAATGCGTTGTAATGACATGCGTTGTAGTGACATGCAATGTAATGGCTGTGTTATGATGACATGCTATGTAAAGGATGTTGCGATGTAATGACTGCTATGTAAAGGTAGTGCGATGTAATGACTGCGTTGTAAAGGTTGTTTCCCATAGCTGACCAACGTGTCTCACTGGGGGTCACCCTTCTGCTTATAAAAGCGACTAGCTGATCCTGACCCTAATCATTCAGTTGTGATAACACAGCCCCTACCCCCAACTCTGATGCATCAGTTTGAACAATGAATTGTTTGGAATAGTCAGGACTTTGCAGAATGGGAGCATTGCACATGGGCTGCTTCAGGTCATCAAATGCATTCTGACAGCTAACTGTCCACTGAACTTTCTTAAGCATTCTTTTAGAGGTCAGATCATTTAAGGGGGTCACTATAGATCCATATCTCTTAACAAACCTCCTGTAATACCCATTCAGGCCCAAGAAAGCTCTGACCTGAGTCTGGGAAGTTGGAGCAACCCAGTCCATGATGTTCTGGATTTTGTTCTGCAATGGTTGAACCTGGCCTACACCTACACAGTGGCCCAGGTACACAACCTGACTCTGCCCTATCTGGCACTTAGTAGCCTTGATAGTTAGGCCTGCTTTCTGCAGGGCCTCCAGAACATTTCTTAGGTGGACCAGGTGATCCTCCCAAGTAGACCTAAAGACAGCAATATCATCAAGATAAGCTGCACTATAGTCTTCCAGGACTGTGACAACTTTATTCACCAACCTTTGAAATGTGGCTGGTGCATTTTTCAAACCCAAGGGCATCACAATAAATTGATAATGCCCACTAGGGGTTGAAAATGCTGTCATGGGTTTTGCATCCTCAGCTAGTCTGTTTTGCCAATATCCAGCAGTGAGGTCAAATGTCCTCAAGAACTTGGCTGAGGCCAAAGTATCAATGAGTTAATCTGCCCTAGGAATAGAGTGAGCATCAGTCCTAGTGACTGCATTGAGCTCCCTGTAGTCCACACAAAACCTAATTTCTCTTTTACCACCCTGGGTATGAGGTTTGGGTACCAGGACCACTGGACTAGCCCAAGTGCTATTGAGGGTTTAATGACTCCCAATTACAGCATATTTTGGACCTCAGTCCTGATGCAGACCTGACATGGTCAGCTTGCCTGTAAATCTTATTTTTAACAGGCAGACTTTCACCTGTGTCCACATCATGGGTACACCAAGGAGTCAGGGAAAACATATATCTGTACTGATTGAGGACTTTCCTGCAATCAGTCTGTTGCTGCTCAGTGAGGCTGCCTGCCAAGGCTACACCATCAACTGAGCCATTATCAGTGTTCTGTGAAAGGAGATCAGGGAGTGGGTCACTCTCTCCCTCCTGTCCCTCATCAGTAGCCAAGAGCAAGCCCATTTCTGCCCTGTCAGCATATGGCTTGAGCCTGTTCACATGGCGCATCCTATCGGGGCTCCTGGGAGTTCCAAGGTCCATCAGGTAGGTGACCTCTCCAGTCTCTCAAGAATGGTATGGGGTCCATTCCACTTGTCATGGAGAGCTGCTGGGGCAACAGGCTCCAACACCCATACCTTCTGTCCTGGCTGATACACAGTCAGTTCAGCCTTTTGGTCATGCCAATCATTCTGTAATTCTTGGCTAGCCTCAAGGTTTTTACTTTCCCTTCTTTATGTACTCACCATCCTGGAGCGGAGACCAAGTACATAGTCCAAAATGTCTTGCTTAGGTGGTTTGAGAGGAGACTCCCATCCCTCCTTCACTAAACATAACGGACCCCTAACTGGCTGTCCAGACAGAAGTTTAAAAGGGCTGTAACCAACCCCCTTCTGAGGACCCTCTCTGTAGGCAAAGAGAAGGCAGGGCAACGGGACATCCCATTTTCGCCTACACTTTTTTGGGAGGCCCATGATCATGCCCTTCAGGGTTTTGTTGAACCTTTCAACTAACCCATTGCTTTGTGGGTGATAGGGTGTGGTAAATGTGTAATTTACTCCACACTCCTTCCATATAGCAGTAATGTAACTAGACATTAAGTTTACACCTCTGTCAGTTAAGACCGCCTTAGGAAAACCCACTCTAAAAAACAATTCCCAGGAGGGCCCTGGTCACCACAAGCGCTGTGGTGGTTCTAAGGGGTATTGCTTCTGGGTACCTAGTGGCATGGTCCACCACCACTAGAATATATCTGTGCCCAGATGCAGTTGGAGGATCCATGGGACCAATTATGTAAATCCCAACCTTCTCAAAGGGAACCCCCACCACAGGTAGTGGTATCAGCGGGGGGGCTTTGTGGAACCACCTGCCTTACCACTGGCTTGACAGGTGGTACAGGAGCGACAAGACTCCTTTGCGCCCTCTGAGATGTGAGACCAGTGAAAGTGAAGGACAAGCCTGTACCAAGTCTTACTTTGGCCTATGACCGACCTCCTGGTAGCATCAGGCCTGGGGTCTCTACCCTCTGAGTAAATGAGTCCTTCATCCCAGTAGATCCTGTGGGACCCACGGGCACTGCCAGCAGCCTCAGCAGCTTGCTGTCTGAGGGGTTAAAGAGAGACGCAGCTGTGCTGCTCCTGACTCAGATCTGCCCTGGAAGGGCCCTCTGTCCCCAAGAACTCAACCTGATCAGGTTCAAGTTCCTCTGAGACAGTTCCTTCTCAGGGACTGGGATCATCTTCCTCATGAGACTGATCCTCACTCTGAGTCTGGGGAGAAGACGCTGCCTTACCTCTACTTCTCCCTCTCTTGGAAGGCACCTGGTCCATTTCTTCAGGATCAGGGCATGTTCAATTGAGGGCATCTTGGACTGTGACCTAGTCATAGCAAACACATCTGCAGAGATGTCCAACATTGCTGCATGTGTCGTCCTGAGTTCCATTTCAGCCCAGGCTGAAGTTTCCAAATCATTGCCCAACAAGCATTCCACAGGGAGGTCTGAGCTAGCCACTACCTTCTTAGGGCCAGTTACCCCATCCCCAGCTGAAATTAACAACTGCCAAGGAATGGTTTGTCCTGACGTTGTTAGCATTGGTCACTTGGTACATGGCACCAAGTATGATCTGGTCAAGGCCCACAAGATCTTTTGTCACCATTGTGACACTTGCTCCTGTGTCCCTATATGCCATGGCCTCCTTACCTTTGATTACAGGCTGTTGTCTGTATGTGTCTAGATTAATGGGGCTTACAAATAGGGAGGCAATATCCATGCCTCCATCACAGACTAAAACAGCCTGAGCTGGAGTTCTGACTAGGGCAGAACCCATCTCAGATCCCAGGGTTAACCCTACCATACCCTTGTTCCCTGTAACACCACGTGGAGCTGAACTAGAGGGACTAGTTGACTTAGGGGCAGTGGTGGTGGTAGGAGGATCCTTAGCCCTTAAACAATTGGCATCTCTTGACCAATGGGATTTTTCTTTACACAGGATGCACCAAGGTTTCTATTTGCCTTTACCTTTGTTAGACTGTGACTCCCCCCAGATGCAAGTTTTTGGGGCCCTGATGAAGACTTCTGGTCTTTACCCTTTTCCCCACCCTTATCTGAAAGTTTAGTATCTTCTGGTAACCACGTGTGGTCTGGTTGTTCTGCTTTACCCTGGTTCTGACCAAACTATCTGCCTTATTTCCTAATTATGTGGGAGAAGTCAGATCAGAGTCAACCAGGTACTGATGCAACAACTGATTTTGGCAATTATTTAGGATCTGCTCCCTCATAATCAAATTGTACAATCCCTTGAAATCATTCACTTTGCTGTTAAGTAACCAACCTTCCAAAGCCTTAGTAGCACAATCTACAAAGTCAACCAAGTCCTGAGTCTGTGTCTTCTTGGTGTCTCTGAACTTAATCCTGTACTGTTCTGTGGTTAATCCAAACCCATCAATGAGAGCACTCTTCAAGACTGAATAGTTGTCAGCATCCTCTTCTCTAACAGTGAGGAGCTTATCTCTACCTGTGTCGGCAAAGGAGAGCCACAGGATAGCTGCCCACTGCTCCTGAGTGACATTCTATACTTTACAGGCCCTCTCTAGAGCAGTTATCCATTTGTGGATGTCAACCCCACCATCGTAGGAAGGGATGATCTTGCTCAGGTTCCTATAGTCATAATTATACTCCTTAACCCTAGGGACACTGTTGCTGCCACCATGGGACTCTAGTCACAATCTTTTCCTGGCCTTCTGGAGTTCTTTTCTAGGGCCAATTGCTCTTGCCTGAGCCTAAGCTTGACTTTCGTAAGCTCTAGAAATTGGTACTGTCTGTCATATTAGTTATCTCTCTTATGAGATATGGAGGTCCCTATAGACTATCCTGAATGGTCAGATTCTGTAGAGGGAGATCTAGATCTACTTAGTAAACTCTTCACTCTTCCAGGAGGAGTAAAGAGAGGGCTACTGGGGCTTTCTCCAACCTCTCCCTGAAGATCTAAGTTTTTCCAGGTGGAGATCATCTTGATCCTCCTGGCCAGGGTTTGAGTCTAGGTCAAAAAAGGTTTCACCGTCTGTCCTGTCCTCATTCCCTGCCCCACCCACTCTTTCTACCTCATCTGACCCTGGGGTCTTCTTAAGGTCATCTAAGAGTAACACCTCAATGAGATGTTGGGTAGTGGCATTTCTCCCTGTCTTCAGCTTCCTAGCTACACACATGACTTTTAATTCCTGGAATTCAAACCCATTGTACCTAGAAGGCACATAGCCCTTGGCTTCCCCTTTAGAAGACATAACTAGTGTGGTGTGGTGTATGCACCTACCTAACCTAGTGGGAACTAAACTCTCTTAGGTTGGCGGATTGGTGTGCTAGACCCTTAACTTGCCCAACCCTAAGTTCAGTAGAACTTACTTATTTTAATCTTTAGGTATTATATGTGCCTAATACTTTAGTGGTTTTCAGTTAATCACTCCAAGAGATTTATTTGATAAAACAATGCAGGCTTGAATCTCAACCGCTGCACACCAATGTGAGAAGTTGGCCTGATATATGATGTCCACTAATTAAAGCGGGCACCTTGCACCAGTCCAAACGACCCTTATGATGTATGAGGTCAAAGATCACCTTTAGAAAGCTATCCTAGTGGTAGGTGTGGAGAGCAGCCTTCAGGCTTAATCTTGAAGGAATGTAAAGCAGCTTTTTTTTACCAGAATATCACCACCTGAATTAATAAAATGAAAGGACAACCAAGTAGTTATATAAAAATATTTATCTATTAATATAACATTCTCTACTATCCTCTATACGGGGATAGAACACAAGGCACACAATATGAAATCATAGAACAATTGTAAGTAGCACAATACACATTGGGCTCCTGGGAGTGACGAAACCATATACTAAAATAATGGTATAAAAATCACGACTGGGATCAAGACATGATCTGGAACACGTAGAATCGCTGGGACCCCAAGGAACCACCCGAGGTGAGTAGAAGGGGACCCCACAGGGGACCCCACAGAGGACTGATGCAGTGTGCTAACACGACCACGAGCTCCATACAATTCTATGGGGAACCAGATGCGAGCTGTCCCATGAAGGATGTCGAGTGATGAGGGGGTCGGTGTCTGGCTGGAGCAACAACAAGCCTCGGCAAAAGCAACCCATGCAGGAAGGTCAAGCAGGTTATGGTGTAGAACAGCAAGGTCCAAGGGACTCGGGGGCGCTAGGTTGCGCACTTGCGAATGGTAGCCTTTGTGTGAGGCTCTCGCCGCCCAGTTATTAAGATCCTTAATTTATCCTAAAATAGGCAATTTTCAGGGACTCTAGAGGCATCAATAGAAAGCTCTACCTTTCCGACAAGCGCTGGCCGAGTTTCAATGCGATCGGCGGAAGATTGACAGCGTGAGACACTGTGAACTGTGAGCCGAGAGAGGGCTGTGGAGCAGGCGCTGCCCGATGATCGGCTGCATCAGCTACGTGACACCGCAGCTGCACACAAGGCTGCGGGCCCCACTCCACGGCGGACTGCAGACCACGGCCCCTTGGCGATCTAAGACCACGTGGCTGCGGCGGAGGCACGTTCACTGACCCTCCTCCCCCCCGCGCCCAGGCTGGACAGACCATCAACCATACGGGGATACTGGGGGTGAGCTGGAGGGGGGTTTCACTGCTCCATTTACCATCGAGGATTGAGAGGGGTGATTACATCCCCAGGGGGCCCTGACTCTTGTGGGCACCCCCCCTCGCCCTCCCCAAATTTGGAGACCTCATAGCTGAGGGTGCCCTGCTGCGCTGCCGGGGGGCATTTGAGGACACCCCTGCGAGCTCCTGAGAGCAGTGTAGGGTGAGGCCTTGGGTGCCTGCGAGAGAGGCACAGACCACTGGCCTGCATAGCGTGAATATCGGAGTGCAGTGATTTCGCCGTCCTATGTCAGGACATACCCCTTGTACCCCTTAGCCCAGCGCAGCCGTGGAGGACGGGGGAGGACTGCGGGACACACCTGGGAAATTGAGGACTGATTAGCCCTGTGTTTGGATGGACCGCCATTGCTCCTGGCCCCTGGGAGAAATCACAGTCACTTGATATCGCCTGTCCGCAATTGCGACATAGAACGTTGGATACTGCCTAGGCGGGAGATGACAGAAAGTCCCAGAGCGCTTGTGCGGTAGAAACGCGGCGGAGGTTAAGCATTGATACAGTGCGGGGCCCTTTTATTGGAGACTCCGCTGCTCCTGCAGGACTGCAGTCCTAGTTTTGGACATTAGAGTGTAACTCGCTCAAGGGGTGCTGACGCACCGCAGAGGATACAACTTGGGCAGGCCTGACGCGAAACAACCAAAACTCACCTTTGACGCTACCAAGAGGGTGTCCTGCTCAGGGCAGGACCAGCAGAGCCAAGCAGGGGCCAACGGGACGAGAGAGACTTCCACCAAGCCGCCTGCGGATCTGCAAGATGTCCTTCGAGAAGTTCGCCAGCGGTTTGCCACGATTGCAGATAAAGTCAACAGGATGTCTTCACGTATGGATGCCATGGTCCACAAGTTAGATGTCCATGAGGAACGTTTAACAGAAGCGGAACTACGCATCTCGGACTCGGATGACGCCACAGCCAGACACACTTCACAACTCTCCAGGATGGACACCCTGTTACGGATAATCGAGGCTAAGAATGAGGATTTGGAAGCGAGAAGCAGACGCAATAATATTCGTATTTTAGGTATTCCGGAATCGACCAACACAGGGAGAATGGAGGAGTATGTGGAGAAATTACTACTGGCATCGATTGGATCTGAGGCCTTCTCTCCTCAATTCATAGTCGAAAGGGCGCACCACTCGTTAGGGCCTCGGCCCAAGCCTGGCACCGCTCCGAGACCTATAATTGCTCGTCTTCTAAATTATAGGGACCGAGATGTGGCCCTGAGATCTGCGCACAACCAGCGATCGCTATCCTATGATGGTAACTCCTTTACCATATGTCCTGATTTCACGCCCCTGGTTCAGGAGGAGCGGCGAAAGTTCATGGATGTAAAGGCGAAACTGCGCAAAGCACAAATTGACTACGCTCTTCTTTATCCAGCGCGCTTGAGAGTAACATATCAGGGCCGACAGAACTTCTTCACAAAGCCGCAACAAGTGGAAGACTTCCTCAAACACCTCAAACAGTCGAATAGATCTGGTGGCGCGGAGGGAGGGCCACCGGATTCTCCATTGGCAGCAGCTAATGAGGAAGAAGAATGAACACTCTCAGCTGTGTTGACAATATCGTCCTGTGGTTTTCTTGTGAGTATTGTTATTAATGTTGGAGGGGCACTGCACTTTCCTTAACATTGTACATGCTATGCCTCCCCGAGATGCCAAATACTTGTTCGCTGGGCACCCCTCTTCCTCACACGTAGGGACTGCTGCCTTGGTTGTGGTTTCTCGGGGAGAGAGGGGTTGATGTGTTACCACCTAGATATGGTCCCCAGCGGGAAATACCCCATGGCTCTTTGCCGTCACCTTAGGAATGGGGCTGTAACAAGTCCCTGGTTGGGTAGTATTACAGGGTGGGCGGGGTGGGAGTATCATGCTGGCAGGTTGGGGTTGCTTCAGTGGGAGGGGGTGGAAGATGTGGGAATGTTTGGGGATTGATTGTTTTGACCTTGGTAAATACACACAGCCCTATATTCAGATCAAGTACATTGCAATTGGAAGTTGCAGATGCATTGGATACACAGCAACTCATGGGAAACACATACTGTAATATGATGCTATGGCAAAAGACACCCTATTTGGAATTTTTTTCAGTAGCGACGGTATGGCTCATGGGAACAAGACACAACTGAATATTATCACGTGGAATGTTAGAGGGCTGGGGGATCCTCGAAAGAAGCGACATATATTGGCGTACTTGGACAGACATGACACGCATATAGCTATGCTGCAAGAAACTCATTTTCCGTCCCAACAACCTAATGTATTTGCTGCTAGATGGGCCGAATACAGAGTTTTCTCCTCTTATTCCAGCTATGCCAGAGGCACGGCTATTTTGATAAAAAAAAAAAACAGGTGCCCTTTCCTCTGACGGGGACGAAAGGTGATGATAAGGGCAGATATTGCATAGCATGGGGGCGCGTGGGCATGGAATCAGTCACATTCATATGTTGTTATGGACCCAATGTGGATGATCCGGACTTCTATTGCACCCTATGGGGGTGGTGAGAGAGATTGGGTCAAATCACATTATTTGGGGCGGGGATTTTAATGTTACCTATGCTCCGTCTATAGACAGATCTCACCCCGCTCCACACCATCGTACCAAGGCGGGCGCACTGCTTTATGACATCATCACAGATCATCAGCTTTTGGATGCATGGCGGCACATACACCCCTCAAAAAGAGAGGGCACACACTTTACGGCGCATGCAGCTACCTGGGCGAGGCTAGATTACTGGCTTGTCTCTCGTGGTCTTGGGCCTGCCATCTGGACAGTACAACATTTGTCTCTAACATACTCTGATCATGCCCCTGTCAGATTAGCACTTTCTTCAGCGGATTTTAACACACTGCGCAGCGCGTGTCGTATGAACCCTAAAATGTTAATGGACACAGTCTTCCAGGAAGAATTGCGCGATGAGATATTAGATTTTTTTAGACGCAACAAGGGTTCGGTGCAGAACGTAGAGACCATTTGGTAGGCCTTTAAGGTCACTCTGAGAGGTTATTGCATTTCCAAAGGGTCAGGGGTGCTTAGAGCTATTACTGATACATTTCGAAGACTGAAAGGCGAACTAAAAACTCTGGCGGAGACACTGCAACTAATGCCTGATTGGAATACACAAGAGGCATTCAGGACTAAACTCACAGAACACACGGACGAAGCACAGAGGGAGGTGTACTTTAGGGGCAAGCATTGGCTGGCCCGCAAGTATGGGGAGGGTGAGCAGCCGGGCAAGACATTGGCTGATATCGTCCGTACGCCTCGTTATTCCAACTATATAGTAGAACTCGAAAAGTTTGACGGGACCCGCTGCTGTGATACAGCCGGTATCTTAACGGAGTTTACCAATCACTATGAGGGATTATATACCACCTCAGGGCCCCCCAGCATTGCGCTCGCTGACTACTTGAAAGACGTGACTCTTGGCTGGCTAAGCGACGGACAGCGTAGATTTCTGTGTGCACCGTGTGAATTGGATGAAGTTTGCGAAGCCATAATGGGGTTACAATCCGGTAAGGCTACAGGAATGGATGGTATTCTCGTCGAATTCTATAAAACTTATATTGATATAATGGCCCCAGTACTGAGAGAGGTTTATGAGGAATCTTTGGAGGTGGGATCTCTCCCCCCGTCCATGAGAGAGGGCCTCATCATATCCTTGTTGAAACCTGATAAACCGGACCAACTATGTGGCTCCTACCGCCCTCTCTCTTTGCTCAATTGTGATGCCAAAATTTTGGTTAAACTTATTGCTAAGCGACTGACTCTGCTGCTCGAACATCTTATCCTCCCGGACCAGTCTGGATTTGTCCCTGGGAGAGCCACTTCCCATAACTTGAGGACCCTCTTCACAGTAATGAATAATGTTGCCCCTGAGATTCCATTAGCAGCGATTTTCCTAGACGCCACAAAAGCCTTCGACTCTATCGAATGACATTATTTATTTGCAGTCATGAGTCGAATGGGGTTTCCACCACTCTTTCTGTCTTGGGTCCAACTTTTGTATTATCAGCCAAGGGCTCTAGTGCTTATAAACGGGCAGATGTCATTAAGATTCTCTATTACAAGAGGTACGCGGCAAGGGAGCCCTTTATCCCCTCTCTTATTATTATAAATTTTATAAAGCGCTTGGTTACACCTGCTGGTGTGTCCCCGCGCTAGAAGCTACTGTTTGTTTCCTTAGTCGTGGGACTCTGGTTGCGGCTCGAAGCCCTATAAGAGGCCTTAAGGGTTGGGGAACAGGATTGTTTTTAGTTCTTTGCGGAAAGTCAGCTCAGATTTTTCCAGTCGCATCTTCTCTGGCAGCTTGTTCCACAGTTTAGCTGTCGAGACTCTAAAGGATTTTCCACCCATTCTTACTCTTTTTACCTTTGGGACCTGCACCAGTCCCGTGCCCCATGATATTTATTTGCCTTAGCCACAGAACCCATTCCAGCACGTCTACGTCAACATCACAACGCAATGGCATTACAATGCAACATGCGGCAAATCCTTATTTCCATGTACACGGATGACATTACGCTATATGTGAAAGACCCGCAGACTAATTTGAATACGCTCATGCGGGAATTTATTATTTTTGGGCACCTCTCTGGAGTTCAAATCAACTGGGGGAAATCCTGCATTTTTCCCTTAACTGACTCAGTGGCCCGCTTCCCGATGGACTTCCTGTTGGAATGGTGTGCAGACGAACTCTGATATTTGGGGATCGGCATCTCCAGGAATAAGGAAGAACTCATGAGACTCAACTACGGAGTAGCACTTACTCGCATTGCTGACAAGGTAGATCGATGGATTAGGCTTCCGCTATCTCTGGCAGGTAGAGCTTCACTGATTAAGATGGTGATCTTACCCCAGCTCTTATATTTGTTCCTAAATATCCCCTTTTTTCCTGGTCGCTATTTTTTCAAGACCCTTAGGTTGGAGATGATTCGCTTGGTGTGGGGGGGGGGCAAACAAGCTAGACTAAAATGGGATGTGCTAATCAGACCATACTCGGCAGGCGGCTTTGATGTACCAGATTTTGAACAATATTATATCAGCGCTCAGGCACACTATCTTTATTTTTGGATACATCAGCCTAAATACATGCCGCAGCTGGCAGCGGAACATTGGCTTGCTCATCCAGTACCGATAAAGGGCGTGATATACATGACTCTGCCTGCCCGTGAACGCACCCAGACAACTGTGAATGCCACGATCACGGCATGGCAACGTATTGCGCGCCTAGTTGAGACCCCTATACTGTATTCACCGCGGCTACCGCTGGTATATCATCCAGACATGCCCTTCTTACAGGAAGCGCTTTTTCATAAGTGGCGGGATTGCGCGTCCATCAAACATTGGGGGGACTTGTATGAAAATGGGACATTTCGTACTCTTGACAGCATGTTCCGCGGGGCGCATTACACACCACTAGACGTATTCTTATACATTCGCCTCAAGCAAGGTATTAGATCCCTGCACGTGGGCTTTCCCCGCTGCTTGCACCACTACAGACCCTCTAACAACAAACAGCGCCGAGAAGGCTAGTGTCTCTGCTCTATCGTACGGTACGCACTCACCGACATGTTGTGGCTACTCCGTTCCGCACAAAATGGGAGGCAGAGCTAGGCACTCCCATACTGAACGAACAATGGGAATACTGTTGCTCGCAAACGGAAAGTATATCGGCCAGCAGCAGGTTGAGGGTTATACACTATAAATATCTCCATAGGCTGTACCACACCCCAGTCAGTATGCACAAGTACAGTCTTCGTGATAATGATAGGTGTGACAGGTGCCAAGCCCCACAGGCCGATTTCTTACACTTGTCCTGGAGCTGCCCGAAAGTAAACGAGTTCTGGGAACATGTTTTTACAGCTCTGAGACAAATGACCAATATCGGCATAGAAGCTACGCCACTGACTGCTTTATTGAGCCATGTTAAACATATCCCAATAGCATACCGCCGATACACGGCGCTTGCATTCTTGATGGCTAAAAGACGAGTAGCCTGTCGATGGAGCAGGGGAAGAGCGCCTAAATTTAAGGGTTGGCTCAACGTTTTGATACACTGCCAAGAACAATCTGCCCTGTATGCTGAGCTAATACCTATCACATCCAGGCCTAGGGATATATGGTCGCCACTAGTTTCCTACTTGCAATTGAGGACTCAGGTGAAGACGGCTAGTACACACATGGGTACATTGCTGAGCATATTCCCTTGCATGTCCCCGCCTACAGGGCTGGTGTATAGTTTATATGGGCTGCATAACGAATCCACAGTGGGGATGTAGCGAATGGAGTAGTTGGGAGACCCGAGAGGAGATTCTGCCTACCTACATGTATGCCAGCTTTACATAAGGGTAGTTTAATATATGTGATGCTGTTGGTATGGTAGACGCAGCCGATGGCCGACCTAAAGTGGCTGGAGTTGTGTCTGTGATGTGCCCATGACCTCTTCTACTTTCCAGTCTTTCGGATGTTGTGATCTATTGCTCCTCCTAGGGTAATTGCCATAGTGCTTTTTAGGCAAACGCGGCCGGCCTGATAAGGTTGTAGGCGACTTGCTGTGTTAACATGCTTATGTAATGTACTTTTACTTTGTCTATTTGACAGGAACATCATAATGCTGCCTGCCAAATTGGTTGAAGGCACAAAGCTGTGTACCCTTGTAATCTACAAATAAAGGTCTTTGAAACTTTAAAAAATAAAAATAAAAAATAAAGGTCCAAGGGACTCACCAAGCTATGGGGAGTCAGGGCTGGTCTGAAGCAACCAGGAAAGCCCAACAGAAATCAAGATGACCCTCAGGAGGACCCACAGGCCGAATGACCAGGAGTCGCGAGGGGACCTCGAGCAAGATTGCAAAGTACCAGCCAGGAGAGCACTCAGTGTTGGGAGGCCGGAGTTCTTTAAAGCAAATACTACTGCTCAGGACTACACGAAGTCCAATGCACAAGCTTGGGAATAGCCAACAAGCATATACAAGTGCAAATGGACGCGGTGCACAGGGGTTTGGGTTATGCACTCCCCACGAGGGATACTGGCCTCAAACTTGCTAAGAGGACTGATCAACCTCAGGGACCTTCGTAACCCACCTCCTGTGTTGCCGAGATCTACGGAGTCTGCAGGAGCTCTGGAGCAGCAAACCGGTCAGTTGCGTTGAGGTGCCCTCAAATGCAGGGGAGTGACTCCTTCACCCCAAGGGAGATTCTTCAGTTGTCCTCAGTACACCACAGGTCTTGAATGGAGCCTGTATGGAGCAAGTGCACAGACAAAGCTTTTGGACATAGAGGGGGACAAAGTCGGGCCCAGTCGATGTCCAGCGAAGTCCAGAGTGTCCAGACAGTCAAAGGTCAGTATTTTCTGCTTGTAGAATCTTGTCCATGTAAAATCTAAAGTCTTACAGCCAGGTAAGCCCTTTTGTACCCACAGGAGAGGGTTGGACAGATTCTGGGGACCCTCCTAGGGAAGGGGCAGGACAGAGGGGAGGCTACTCCCATGTCCTTTGTCCAGTTTCGCACCAGAGCAGGAGCCAATGGCTCCCAGAACTAGTTTGAACTGCACTATGCACAGGCACACCAACTGTGCCCCCGGTGCAGACTTTCAGGCACTCTCAGATTGCACCCACCTACCCCAATACACTAAATCCTGTCTGGGAGGTGGTCACACCTCCCTGTGACAGGATGTCTATTGTGCTGCCTTCCTCTGCTCAAGCTTGGCTCAGCAGCAGGAGGGCAGAAATGTGTCTCTGGTTGGCAGCATCCATTTTGTGCTGTCAGGGTGGAGAAGGCTGGCACCAGATGGACCAGTTACCCCATGAAGCTCGTTTCAGAAGGGTGGAATCATACCTCCCACACCGGTTACTGGTGTAGATGTATTATTCCTAGGTGTTTGATACCAAACACAATATGTTTCTATGCAGCCGTTTTCGAGCTAGCATTTACCGTGAGATTTTAATGCACCTCTACCTATATGTCCGGCTGAGTTACAGACAACCTGGGAGAATGGTCTCCGAAGGCTGCAGAGAGGCTCTGTCAATGCAGGGGCACCCTCTCACATAAAATCCAGCACCCTGCCTTCAGGATTGATGAGGCCTGATATAGAGGTGAGTTTTAAGTATAGTAACCAATAGATATAGTGAACCTATATCTAAAGTAAGTGGTGCAAGCACCTGCTTACACAGGTTGCAGTAGCACACCTGTAGTTCCATTTTGCATGGCCTCTCATGGGTGGCATAATATATGCTTCAGCCCAAGGGAGGCCTCTGGGGTACCAATGCCCTGGGTACATGGGTCCATATACTAGGGACTTACCCCAATATCCAATCTGGAGTATACTGAAATATATAAATGACAATTTAAAGGAGAAAGCAGATAGACTGGGGTCCTGATTAGCAGGATCCCGGTCAGACTAAACAAAAACAGTGCAACATCAAGCAAAAAGTGGGGATAACCATAAGAAGCAGATCCTACACCAGCCAGAAATATCCATGCCCCTTGGTTAATCCAGAAGTTCCATGATCAATGCCCAGCTAAACCTTGTCCTCTGCAGCGTTCTCGGAGAGGGGAATGTACTGTTATACCTTCCTGGCCCGTTTTGAAGAGCCTGAGTATGCTGCCGATTCTACGATGGGATGTGGATCTGAATCCTAGCTCAAGAGGCAACTACAACTCCCAGAAGCCATGAGTCATAGACCATTGATGCAGCAGTGACGACACCGTGAACTCTAAATTAAAAGATCCGTTTAGGTGATCATCACTTGCTGTGTATTCTGCGTTTGAGTAGTGGTATTCCACACTGGGTAAATCCTTCTTCCTGGAGTCAAGGAGAGGGCGGTATGGGTGACGCAGTCACCATACTCACATTATCTTCTTGAACGGGCATTGCGTTCCTTCCTGTGATTCACTTCTGAAATCCCTGGCTCTGCTATTTTCATTTGTAAGCAGGACCTGGAGCAACTAAAAAAAAGAGGTGTGGGCTTGCCCAGATTATCCCCATAGAACTGTTCTGATCAAATTCTATCAAAGGGGTTATACCTCCAAAGGCTCAAGAGTTCATTCAATAAGGCTGTATGTATCGCATATTGTTTTTCCGAAAGGCACTGTGTATTAAGAGGGCATCTTGTACAGATAACGCTACCCTTTTCAAATTTAAGCTGACATTCGTTTTGATATTTTACACTACGTATTGGAGTAAAAATCCAGCGAGAAATATACTGTTATGATCCGTAACAACAGTGTCTTGTTACCACTGATGGACAATAAAGGGCATGGGTATTTAATGCTTTTTACAAAAACGTAATTATCATGCAGTGGTGATACGTGTAAAATCATACTTTTCTTTTCCTAGCAGGGGGTATGGTGTGTGCAATCCCAACCTCCCCGTGATGCAAGGTTGGTTTATATTTGTGGTGGGTAAGAATCTGGCATGATTATGTGTGAATGATTATATGGTGGTGCAAGTCATGGTATAATGTATATCTCTCCTTGATAGACAAATGTTGAGAAAAGATAGAGCTTTCAAATGACAGAAGCACTCTCCTACTGGAGTGATATACAGCTCAGCATTATTTTACTTTACAGGTATTTAGAGATATATAAAGAAATTATATAAACTTTGTGGGGAAGGTTTTAGAGTCCCTGCAAGCTGTAGGCCTAACTATCAAGGTATCCAAGCGCCAGATATAGCAGGGAACCGTTGTGTACTTGGGCCACCTTGTAGGTGGAGGCCAAGTCCAACCCCTTCAACCCAAGATCCAAAACATTCTGCATTGGGAAGCTCCAACAACTCAGACCCAAGACAGGGTATTTCTTGGCTTGACTGGGTACTATGGGAGATTTATGAAGAGATATGGGTCCATTGTGATTCCCCTCACAGAACTCACCTCCTACAAGAAGCCCCAAAAGTGAACTGGACAGTTGGCTGCCAAATGGCTTTTGACACCCTAAAAGAGGCAATGTGCTCAGCACCTATTCTCAGGGCTCCAGATTACTCCAAGCAGTTCATAGTACAGGCTGATGCATCTGAGCTGGGGATAGGAGCGGTCCTATCCCAGACAAATGATGATGGACAAGACCAGCCTATTGCTTTTATAAGCAGAAGGCTACTCCGCAGGGAGTAGCATTGGAGTGCCATTGAGAGGGAAGCTTTTGCTGTGGTTTGGCCACTGAAGAAGTTGAAACCATACCAATTTGGTACTCACTTCTTAGTTCAAACTGACCACAGACATCTCAGATGGCTGATGCAGATGAAAGGAGAAAAACCAATACTTTTTAGGTGGTCCATCGCCCTACGGGGAATAGATTTTTAAGTGGAACATAGACCTGGGACTACCCATGCAAATGCAGATGGCCTTTCCAGATTTTTCCACTTAGACAATGAAGACTCTCTTATGAAAGGTTAGTCTCATCCTCTTTGATGGGGAGTGTAGGAAAGTGCCCCTTTTGCATGGTTACCCCCACTTTTTGCCTGAACTTTTATGCAACCTGACTTGATGTGTCCTGGGTACCTGCCAATCAGGTTCTCAGTGCCTGTGTTCTTTCCAAGACTGTACCTTTGTATCCACAATTGGCACATCCATTGCCACAGGTAAGCCCCTTATAAAATATACTATGGGTACCAAGGGCACGGTGACCAGAGAAGGCCTCTTAGGCCTGCAGCACCTATTTTGCCAACCTTAGAGGCCCTGTACTTTTGCACACACACTGCCACTGCAGGCTGCATGTTTGCGTGCAGAGAAAAGTGAAGATTCGACATGGCACACATCCCAATGTGCCATGTCTGCAATCCCCTGCCTGAGGCCTAGGAAAGACACCCCTCTAGCAGGGTGCACTAGCCCTAAGGTGAGGGTACAGAGGCATGAGTCCTGTACCCCTACAGTATTTAGTCCATTCTTAGACATTGTGCGTGTAGTAAAGCCATAAAGAGTATATGGTCTGGGAGTTGTTTATTAAGAACTCCACGGCTCCATATGGCTTTACTAAAAACTGGAAAGATTGCTAGCAACCCTTCGCAGCACATTAAACCCCCACTGATGCCAGTGTTGGATTTAATGTAAAATGCACCCAGAGTGCATCTTAGAGATGCCCCCTGAAACTCGACCAGCCATGGTGTGGTTCCTGAATGGCTACCTGCCATTTGCCACCACCAGACAGGTTTCTGGACCCCTGGGTAGAGAGCCTCCACTCTCTGGTTGCAGACACAAAGCTCATCCTGGGCAGAAGTCTCATGCCTCCTCCCCCAGGATGGGCTAGGCCCACGAAAGGAGAAGCTTCAAAGGCCTGCCATCTTTGGACGCTGTCCTTACCTTTTGCTGCCCCTAGCAACTGGCTCCCACTTTGGGTGGGAGATTCGGTGGGAAATCCAAGCTAGGAAGAGAGATGTGCCCATCTTTTCCAACCCCACCCCTCAGGTGGGGAAGGCAAGGTGAATCACACATCTCAGTCCCCTACATCTTGAAGATGAGGGCACTCAGCCAATTAGGAAGAGGCTCATGCCCACAACAACTGGAGGGTGGCATAATAGGGGGTGTGCCCACCCCAAGGAAGGGCACCATTGGCCCCTAAATGTAGTTTTCTGGGGCAACCCTGAACCTTGCCTCCACAGATTCAAGGAAGAAAGAAGAAGGATCGATGAGCTGTGCTGACCCAGGAAGGAGAAGAGGACACCAACTGCCTTGGACATAGCCCTACTGGCCTGTCACGTCTATGAACTGCCTACAGCAAGAACCCTGATGAGTCCAGCAGCCAGCAACCCCAGAGCCCGGAGAACCTGCGACCTTCCTACAGAGTCTGTCTCTTGTGAGCACCGGATTAGCTCAAACAAAGGCTCACCTCCAGAATCCGGATTCTGGCGACTCTGCGATCCTGCACAACTCTGCACCTGACGCCCACTGCCACGTTTCAGTGGTCTAACAGCCCAAGGAGGTCTCCCCAGCAATCCTGACCTGGGATCTAGTGATAAGCGACCTCCCTCAAGACTCCAGACGACACCTGCAGCATCAATCTGAAGGGTCCCCCGACCAGGACCGGAGCTAGTAAAAAAAGCCAATGCCAGAAGACACCCCTGAACCCGATGCCCCATGGTCTTGGGTGACCCAACCGACGGTGTCCAGGCATCCCCCCAGATCCCAACTTACCTCTCCAGATGGTGGCCGCCTTCAGGAAGCCTCCCCGTCCGAGCCTGCAGCATCCATTGGAATATACAGGGTCCCGACATCTGTTTTGCACCGTGCACCTGGTCACTTGAGTGCAGCTGGTGGTGCAGCTCCTGTGCTGGTCGTTGGCCCCTGCAGTGCTGACCTTAACCCAAGGAGCTTTGCTCCCCCAACCGAGTGTCCTGCTGATCAGCAGTCCCTAACCGAAGGCCCCCTTAGCTCCATTGGCTAAGGGGGCCTAAGGGGGCACCCAGCCACCCCAGTGCTGCTGGTGGTGCAACTTGAATGCCCATCTGGACCTAAATCTTGTACTTACCAGAGGAACTGCTAACACGTTTTCCCAAAGGAACCCATGTAAAGAGATTTTTGGCCTAAAAATGTCTAAGTGTTGAACTGTATTGTGTGAAGAAAAGAGAATTCTATTGCAAAGTATAAAAAGTCATACTTACCTTGTCTGTAGAGATCCTAAGGTGTGGTATCTAGGCATACCACCCCCAGTACTCAAAATAATCCTAAAGTAATGAAAAAGTAATCTAAACGTAATTACTGACTAATTCCAACTGCATTTTAAAATGAAACAAACCTGTAACAATTGCAGTTTCAAGCACACCTGCATTTCCTTGAACAGTCTTGCATTTGAAACTATATTTTACTCACCTGGGTCAAGTCCTGCTTGGTTCTACACACATACTACTTTTAAAACAGCCTCTTCCTCATCTTGGAATTACCAGAGCAGAAATATTATTTTGTTTTGTTATAGGTAAAGCTTAAGGTACAGGGAATATATGTATTGTGTTAAACAATATGTAGAGTGATTAATGTATGTTTTGCTTATTCCAGGTCTCCTTCTCAGCTGTTCCCTTCCCTTTCATTCCCTTACTTGATCACCTCAAACTTCTGTCCTATAATAGCAGATGGAATTTAGGCTATTGAGAGGTGGACCCTATTGTGCATTGAACCGATCCTGAGGGCATTGATCGTAATTGTTACAGATGGACGCATATCTCTCTATTACCATTTTTCCCCTTATCGCAAGTTCCTTCAATTCAGTTGGGAGGGTCAATGGTTCTATTTGAAGGTCCTTCCTTGCGGTCTGTTGCTGAGACAGTGATGCTTCACCAAGGTGTTGCATCCGGTAATGGAACTACTTTGCACGAGAGGAGTTCCACTTATCATTTACCTCAATAACATCCTCTTGATGGAGCAAGACAAACACCTCCGGATAATCTAAGTTTCATGGACCATTCAGCTGCTCCAAGATTTGGGCTTTCTGATCAATCAAAAGAAGACCAGTCTTTGTCCCTCCCAGTTCATAGAGTTCCTCTGCTTCCAAATAAATTCAGTTTCAGGTCTGCTTTCCCTTCCCCGCCCAAAGTTGAAGCTAGTTCAAAAGGAAATTCGCTCAGCCCTTTCCAAAGACAGAATCTCCCTGAGGGTACTAGCCAGAATGTGTTGCTATTAGCCTCCTCCGTACAGGCAATATTCCCAGCCCCTTTAAACTATTGAGGATTATAGCATCTAAAGATCACACATCTTCAACTGACTCTTTCCTATTCCGATATGATCGAACTCACACCAGATACCCAAGCAGAGCTGCAATGGTGGCTCGATCACATGGCTGCCTAGAATGGCAGAGCAACATTTGTCTCTTGTCCGGATGTGCTGATCAAATCAGATGCCAGCCAGTGGGGTTGGGGGGCTAGACGCTGAAATGTTTCCATGGACGGGCGATGGAAGGCCAGCGAATCAAAACTCCACATAACTTGCTTGGAGCTATTGGCGGGCTCTTTCCCCATCAAGACTCTTACTCCACACACTTACAGTTGTTGTCTACTACTGAGGATGGACAACATCTCTGAGGTCTAGTACATCAACAGACTGGACGGAACCAGGTCCCAGGAGTTGGAGGAGATTGCCAAGGAATTTTGGCATAATCGCCTTCAGCACTGCATCACAGTAATTGCAGAGTATATCCCAACCAACTTCCAAAATTCTTTTCCTGTCATCCAGATCCGATGGCTCTGGCCACAGATGCCTTCCTTCAGGATTTGCATGACCCTCTCCATTATGCCTTCCCTCCATTTATCTTGATTTTGAGAATGTCATCCCAAACTTGCATCCAGCAGGCAGAACTCATTCTGATCACTCCATTGTGGAGATCTCAGCCCTGGTTTCCCATTCTGATGGAGATGTCTTGTGCTTGTCCATCCCAGATTAATTGGTTCCCGGATCATCAGAAGCTCAACATCCCTTACAGATGGAGGTTCATCTACATCTCATGGTGTGGTGTATTTCAGAGGCCGTTGGCTCTTGCCTGGCCTTTCGGAGCAATCTGAAAAAAAACGTCTTCAATCCTGAACAGTTGCAGCACATAATCGTTACGTCTCTGCTTGGCGACAATAGATGGGTTAGTGGTACCAGCTGAGTTTGGTTTCCCTGCAGGACCCTATTGTCTTTGTCATCAATTTCCTAACATGGTTGATGTCTTCAGGACTGAGTTGTTCTTCTGTCAACAACTATTGTTGTGTCATCTTAGCCAGGCATACCTTGGTGAATGGGAAACCGGTGGGCAATCACCCCCTGGTGTGTCGGATTATGCATGGTGAGACCCAAGTATGATTATCTGTGGGATATAAAAATTGCCCTTCCTTTCCTACAGAGTTGGCTGGCCAATTCTTACCTTTCAAGGAAACAGTTGTAGGCAATGCTGACTATGCTGCTTTGCTTGGTGCCTTGCAGGAGAGTGTCTGACGTTAAAGCTCTGGACGTAACAGGTAGAGTGTTTACTCCCAATGGAGATTATTTTACTTTATCCAGAAGAACAAAGACTGCCTCCAAGCAAATTACATACTCGCACTGCCGGAACAATTCAAAATTATGTATTGTTCATTACTTGAAGGAATATGAGGATCGGACTAGGGAATTTCGAAGCTCTGGTGGTGGCCGGGTATTGATTTTGTTTCAAAATCCTTTTAATGCTGTGTCTTCTGCCACCTTGGCTAGATGAGGGAAGTGACTTTTAGGAGAAGCGGGTGTCGATACCAGTAAATTTAGGGCCCACTCGGTCAGAGGAGCAATGGCCTCCAAATCTTTTTAGGTTGAGCCTGGGCAGCACATGCACTACTCGAGGCATGCTGTACTGGAGTATGGACTTGAAGCCTCGCCCACTCTCCGCCTATATTTTTGATTGTCTTGTGTCATTGTCCTTCGTAAATTCTGGCTTTCGATTAGTTATTAGGCTTGTTAGTCCCCCCCTTGGTATCGCCTTGTCTGCATTTGCTACCTCCCATAACAACTGGACCTTTTCCTTGTCTTGTTGCACGATCTGCTTTATCTTGGTTGTGAGGACTACTTTGTTTAATGATTTGCCTCTATTCCACGCACTATGTCGCAGCACGTCGCCCACTAAAATGTTATTTGCTAATGGCGGTCCGCTTTATCTATAGCGGCCTCATTTCTTTCTTCACTTATTTTAGCAGTGCCGCTGCGATCCACTTTAAGTATAGCGGTCACACTTATTTATTTGTTATTTTTTCCTCATTCGCCTTCATCCACCTTAAACCAACCGCCTGTTCATAGCCTTACTGAACGACCCAGGATGACTATGGCTTTTTAGATGGAAACTCTCGATGCCTGCAGCCTGTAAGGGTACGTTATCAGACCAGAAAGTTATTTCCCTGCAGAGAAAAAAGGGGGGAGGAGGTAGGATTCACTCCAACTAGGTCCTTAAGAACCTGATGGACACTATCAATAGCCTGAAAAGGCTTGAGATGGTCCAGAGAGTATCCAAAAGGCATAATCATAGAACCCACAAAAATAAAAGCTATTTCCATTGGAGCAACAGATCCCAATATACGATTTTTTTCCTACTGCAAGCTCTAGACAGGTCCATCTTGGATACTTCATATAGTGAGGTCAGCCAATCCGAATGTATGGGGGGCTGGATCTATCCAATGTTTGCAAATTTGCCTCCTGGCCAGTGGCGTGAGTAGGGTTGGTGTCACCCGGTGCGGGTAACTCATGGTGTCACCCCCTCACAACTTACCGGATGGACCAACTCACCTTCTGCATGCACCATGTCCCCGCTGTCTGCACCATCTCTCCCTCTGTCCGCACCATGTCCCCTCCGCCTGCACCCTTTCACCCCCTGCCTGCACCATCTTTCCCTCAGCCTACACCATCTCACCCTCTGCCTGCACCATCTACCCTCTGCCTGCACCATTTCCCCTCTGGTTGCACCATCTCTCCCTATGTCCACACCATCTCCCCTCCACCTGCACTATCTCTGCCTGCACCATCTCTCCCTCTGCCTGCACCATCTATTCTCTGTTTGAACCATCTCTCCCTCTGCCTGCACCATCTCCCCTCTGCCTGCACCATCTCTCCCTCTGCCTGCACCATCTCTACCTCTGCCTGCACCATCTCTCCCTCTGCCTGCACCATCTCCCTTCTGCCTGCAACATCTCTCCCTGTGTCTGCACCATCTCTCCTCCGCTTACACCATTTCACCCCCTGCCTGCACCATCTTTCCCTCAGCCTACACCATCTCACCCTCTGCCTGCACCATCTCCCCTCTGCCTGCACCATCTCCCCTCTGCCTGCACCATCTCTCCCTCTGTCCACACCATCTCCCCTCTGCCTGCACCATCTCTCCCTCTGCCTGCACCATCTCTCCCTCTGCCTGAACCATCTCCCCTCCGCCTGCACCATCTCTCCCTCTGCCTGCACCATCTCCCCTCTGCCTGCAACATCTCTCCCTCTGTCCGCACCATGTCCCCTCCGCCTGCACCATTTCACCCCCTGCCTGCACCATCTTTCCCTCAGCCTACACCATCTCACCCTCTGCCTGCACCATCTACCCTCTGCCTGCACCATTTCCCCTCTGGTTGCACCATCTCTCCCTGTGTCCACACCATCTCCCCTCCGCCTGCACCATCTCTGCCTGCACCATCTCTCCCTCTGCCTACACCATCTCCCCTCTGTCTGCACCATCTCTCCCTCTGCCTGCACCATCTCCCCTCTGCCTGCACCATCTCTCCCTCTGCCTGCACCATCTCTCCCTCTGTCTGCACCATCTCCATTCCGCCTGCAACATCTCTCCCTGTGTCTGCACCATCTCTCCTCCGCCTGCACCATTTCACCCCCTGCCTGCACCATCTTTCCCTCAGCCTACACCATCTCATCCTCTGCCTGCACCATCTCCCCTCTGCCTGCACCATCTCCCCTCTGGTTGCACCATCTCTCCCTGTGTCCACACCATCTCCCCTCTGCCTGCACCATCTCTCCCGTCTGCCTGCACTATCTCGCACCTCTGCCTGAACCATCTCCCCTCCGCCTGCACCATCTCTCTCCTCTGTCTGCACCATCTCCCCTCCGCCTGCACCATCTCACTCCCTGCTTGCAACATCTCTCCCTCTGCCTGCACCATCTCACCCTCTGCCTGTACCATCTCCCCTCTGCCTGCACAAATTTCTCCCTTTGTCCAAACTATCTCCCCTCTGCCTGCACCATCTCCCCTCCGCCTGCAACATCTCTCCCTCTGTCCGCACCATGTCCCCTCCGCCTGCACCATTTCACCCCCTGCCTGCACCATCTTTCCCTCAGCCTACACCATCTCACCCTCTGCCTGCACCATCTACCCTCTGCCTGCACCATTTCCCCTCTGGTTGCACCATCTCTCCCTGTGTCCACACCATCTCCCCTCCGCCTGCACCATCTCTGCCTGCACCATCTCTCCCTCTGCCTACACCATCTCCCCTCTGTCTGCACCATCTCTCCCTCTGCCTGCACCATCTCCCCTCTGCCTGCACCATCTCTCCCTCTGCCTGCACCATCTCTCCCTCTGTCTGCACCATCTCCATTCCGCCTGCAACATCTCTCCCTGTGTCTGCACCATCTCTCCTCCGCCTGCACCATTTCACCCCCTGCCTGCACCATCTTTCCCTCACCCTACACCATCTCATCCTCTGCCTGCACCATCTCCCCTCTGCCTGCACCATCTCCCCTCTGGTTGCACCATCTCTCCCTGTGTCCACACCATCTCCCCTCTGCCTGCACCATCTCTCCCGTCTGCCTGCACTATCTCGCACCTCTGCCTGAACCATCTCCCCTCCGCCTGCACCATCTCTCTCCTCTGTCTGCACCATCTCCCCTCTGCCTGCACCATCTCACTCCCTGCTTGCAACATCTCTCCCTCTGCCTGCACCATCTCACCCTCTGCCTGTACCATCTCCCCTCTGCCTGCACAAATTTCTCCCTTTGTCCAAACTATCTCCCCTCTGCCTGCACCATCTCTCCCTTTGCCTGCACTATCTCTCCCTCTGCCTGCACCATCTCACCCTCTGCCTGCACCATCTCCCTCTGCCTGCACCATCTCCCCTCTGCCTTCACCATCTCTCACTTTGTCCACACTATCTCCCCGCTGCCTGCACCATCTGCCCTCCGCTGCACCATCTCACCCCCTGCCTGCACCATCTCTCTCTGCCTGCACCATCTCACCCTCTGCCTGCACCATCTCTCCCTCTGCTTGCACCATCTCCCCTCCACCTGCACCATCTCACCCTCTGCCTGCACCATCTCCCTCTCTGCCTGCACCATCCCTCCCCCTCCACCTGCACCCCTCCCCCGCCTGCTGCTCTTTTAACCCTTTCCTCATCGCCTTCTCCCCCCCCCAAGGTTTCTCCCTCACTGTTCTCGACTTTTCTCAAAGTGACTGAAATAAACACATGAAATGTGATTTGAATTTGTGCGCACGCCACTGAGGATAAGTTTAAATAGACACAGAGCAGAGGCGAGGCTGCAGAGCTGTGTTACATACACAGCGTAACCAGATGGTGTCACCCCCATGTGAGGGTGTCACCCGGTGCGGTCAGCAACCCCGCACCCCCCTAGTGACGCCACTGCTCCTGGCCAATAATATTGAATTAAATAGAAGAGATCTAGCTGGACCTACGATGTGACTATTGAGGCCAAAAATGATCAAAGTCAGATCCATATAGATTGGTGCTTTTAAAATGCTCTTGAGTGCCTTCCACACTTCTTCCCAGAAAGGAGCGATGGAGGGACAGTCTTTAAACATATGTATATCCGATGCTTCAGCCAGCCCGCACCTATTGCATGTAACTTGGGCCCCTTTCAAAAATGTAGATAGTCTAAGAGTGGATAGGTATGCCCTATGGGCAGTGAACAGTTAATTCCACTTCAGCCTAGCAGGTCTGCCTAAGCTGAAGAGTGTTCTGAACGAGTCCTGCCATAGAAGATCACACTGTGCATTTGGAATCTGTTCACTCCATAACTCGTCTGGAAGCCTGAATTCCCCATCCACTGCCTCTTCAATAGCCCAATACCATAATGAAACCTCCCTCTTTCCTGGTGGCCTCTCGACTAGCTGTTGTTCCAGGCTACTGCCCCAAAAGATTTTTTCTGTCTTAACTGGGATTGTGTCCAGCTTCGTAGCTGGATATACTTAAATCTTGAAAGACCGTGCCTACCCTCTTTCTTAGATCTTCCCAAGAAACAAATATATCCTCAAGTATTAGGTCTCCCTACACTTTTAATCCAGCTTCTCTTAATGGTGTCGCCAACCTATCCTGGAGGCAATCCGGCGAACCTGGTTAGTCCCAAAGTGGCGCTAGGTTTGAAAAATAATTAAGACCCACCACCCTTGAGTTTAACCTTTTTAAAACATTTTTGGTCCCCAAATTTGAACATAAAGCCTTCTTCTGATAGACCAGCACCTCTTAGCATAGCCCGGAACATGTCTCCTCCCCCTATGCTTGCCGGCGTTTTCAATAGCATACAGGAGTGTGAAAGCTGGAAGGCCCAGGCATAGTACTGAAGGTCAGGTAGCACAAGTCCTCCTTTCTCTCTCCTTCTCCTTAGTTTTTTCCGGGCTATCCTGGTTGATCTGTATCTCCAGATGAAAGAGTTTACGTCCTGCTGAAATTTGTCTATCAGGGATTTATCAAAATGCAGGGGGATAGTGTTAAAGAGCAACGTGATCTTCGGTAAAATTGTCGTTTTGACCAGATTGACCCTCCCCAAGATGGATAAGAGGAGATGCGCCCATGACTTCATCTGTTTCTGACACTCCCTAAGGACTCAAGTTAAATTTGTTTCTGCAATTTTCTCTACATCTTGCACAATTCTGACCCCCAAGTACCGCATACTGGAACTAACTTAGAGCCGAGTTTCTCTAATGTTCCAGGTCATTATCTCCGTCTTCCCAGCATTAATTTCATACCCAGAAACCTGTCCGAATTTCTCCACCAATTTTATAACTGCCGGAAAAATTGTATCCAAGTCTGCCAAAAGTATCAGGGTGTCGTCCGCATACAAGGCCACCCTCCTCTCCCAACCCCCATATTTGAAGGAAATGATGTTAGGGTTATCTCTAAGTCTCTGTGGAAAGGGCTCAATATACATCAAAGAGCAGGGAGAGAAAGAGGGCTGCCCTGTTGCGTTCCCCTAGTTATCTTAAATGCCTCAGTCAGAGTGCCATTCACCACCAACTTGGCTGACGGTGCTTGGTTTAACAGCTGAATAGTGAGGCAGAGCTTATCACCCAAGTTAAATCTCCCCATGACTTCCAACAGGTAGCCCCAGTTCACCCTATCGAAAGCCTTAGTGGCATCCAAAGTTAAAGCTGCCAGAGGGAGTGAATAGGTGGAAGCAATATCAATTGCACCAATCATATCATAAGTAAGGTCTGCTAGTTGTCGCCCTTTCACAAACCCCTTTTGGTCTGGGTGAAGGATGTCATTTGCCACCATCCACAGCCTAGCTTCTAAAATAGAAGAGAAGATTTTATAATCTGTATGTAGGAGCGATATTGGTCGATATGAGCCACAGCTAGCTGGGTATTTTTCGGGTTTCAAAATCAAGACTACAGTGGCGTCATCCCAAGAACGAAGGGGGCTGATTCCCTTGAATAGTATCTTGTTATACAATTGAGTTAATACTGGGATTATAGCCTCCCCCAAGGATCGATATAATTCGGCTGGTAGCCCATCAGGCCCGGCCGCTTTCCTCTTTTACTCCCGTCATGGCCTACATCACCTCCTCTTCTGTGATAGCACACTGCAGATCTGCCTGTTGCTTGGAGCTAATAGATGGTAATGCAGTCCCATCCAACCAGAGCTTAACTTTTGCGTTGTCTTCTATACATGCCTCTTTATAAATATCTTGAAAATAATCCGAGAAAGCCTTGCCAATATCTTTATCTGAGGATAAAGAGGGTGCGTCATCTTTTACCTTAATTTCTTTAAAGTGGCTTCGGAGCTGGTCTGCCTTGATTTTCCAAGCAAGTAATTTCCCTGCCCCTTCACTATAATCAAAATGGGCAATCTTGCTTGCCTCCCACCTATGCATGAGCCTCCTTTGAAGAATGCTCTCCAGCTCTTTCTTTAGTTGATTGAACTTATCCAGATCTTCCTTCAGGCCAATACTGGCCTGGCTGTTCATTTTTACCTCAACTGCTCTCATTTCGGCTTCCAGAGCTAAAGTCACTTCCCTATATTTTTTTTTCTATAGCTTGATCTATTGGTAATACTGCCCCTGAGGAAAGTTTTGAGAGTATCCCAGACTATTGTAATATTGGCTGTGCCTAAGTCGCTCTCTAAGAATTGTATGGTTTCATTAAAAAGGAAAGCGGTCATTTCCTCTTCAAGCAATATTGTTCGATCAAATGACAATGCTCTGGTATACTGTGACTGTATACAGTCAATGGCAAATAGAACTCCTGAGTGGTCCAAAAGGTGTGAGGGTAGATATTTTATATCTCTGACTCTATCTCTTAGATTGTAGCTGATCAAAAAGTAGTCGATTCTAGACTTATGTTTGCATTTAAAATTTCTAAACGATTCTCCAAGTTGCTCGCCTGACCTTTCCCTCCATATGTCACATAACCCCATTTGGGTCATCATTGTCAAAAGAGACGTCCTAGATCTAGAGGGAACTACTGCTCTACAGTTTTGGGTTTTATCCAGTTTGGGGTCCAGGACGATATTAAAATCTCCTGCCCATATCACTGGCTCTGGGAAGTCCAGAAGATGTGAGCCGATAGAGTTAAGGCTAGAGGGACCATCCTGGTTAGGGCCATAATATCCAACTAAGGTAAAAAGGATGCCCATTAAGGTGATCTTCAATATCAGCCATCTACCACTTAGATCTTCCCTGTATTGTAAAATCTGAGCTCTAGCTTGCTTTTTGAAGATAATCAAGACCCCTCTAATATTAGCCGTCTGATCGGTGCATATGAAAGCGTCCACCCAATTCTGAGTTTTTAGCAGTTCTTTTGTCTCTGCCTTGAGAAGGTGAGTCTCCTGGATGACAATGACCTGCGCTAGGGAATCTCTCAAATATTGTAGGATTCTAGCTCTTCACGCCCTCTTGCGCAGGCCATTGACATTCAAGGACAGTATCTGGAGTTTTGTCGTACTATTCTAAGGTTACAGTTAGAGTTAGAGTTAGCGTGTGCAGCCCTGGCTGGTCAAAAACAAGAACAGGCACACCTTCCAGCTTTCCCAATGTTCCTGCTCTTTAAAATTTCAAAATCTGGCGGAATTTAGACGAATTAGGTATTTTATTTTTTATCTCCCAGTGCTCACCTTCCCCCCCCTTAGGGAACCCTTCCCCCATTACTGTGGTCCGGTGTTGACCAGATATTGTGTCCATGAACTACCCTCCCTCCCCCTAATTCTATTGTGGCTGTGAATTACCCTGCTTATTTCCATTTTCTACACACATTTATTATTATTATTTTTTTCCTTTTTTAATTTATACTCTATACTATACGTAACCTATTTTTTCTTTTTCATTTTTGCCCCTTATTCCTCTTCCCTGACCTTTTTAAACCAAATCTTGCCAATCCATTGACATAGCAGGGTGTGGGGAATAGGGATAGACAAGAAACAGAGGGGATTCAATTTACTCATACTCAGCTTCTCTAGCCTGACCCATTCTCAGAACAAAGAGATAGGGATACCTCTGACGGCTTATGGGACCTCCTTGCTAATTGTATCCTGCAATTCGTCTGCCTCTTGGGCTGACCTAATATTAGGCATCTTGTTATTATGCATAACTTTCAAGAAGGCCAGAAATATGAGTTGTACTACTGCACTGACCTTCCTAAAGTTATCCATTCTTCTGACAAGTTCCCACCGCCTTTCCAGAGTGGCTTTAGAAAGGTGTGAATGAACCGCAAAGGAGAAGTCCCTGCTTCTTAACGACTTTTTTTTCAGGGCCAGATTCAGGATTTTTTCTTTAACAGAATAAGTGAGAAAATGAATGAGGATCTTCCTGGGCTTTGCCCTATTAGGGTTATGACTAAATGGGTCCCTATGAATCCTTTGGATGTCTCTTTCTAAGAGCTCTGTTGACTCTTCAAGTGATAGGGCCTCCTTGAGCAAAGCAATCATAAAGGTCTTAATGTCTGTCCCTTCTTTCCCTTCTGGAACATTCATAACCCGCAGGGTATTTCTGCGAGAGTTGATTTCCAACGTCTCCATTCTGTCCCGCAAAGCAGCTTCGCCTCTTTGTAAGCTTCGTATTTTTATCTCTGCTGTCCCCAGATTAGTCTTGAGTTCCTCGACAGAGCTCTCTAGGGACTCAGTCCTGGAATTTAGGAGGTCAACCTTCCTCTCTAGGGTTTCTTATAAAATCCTTATCTCACTTTGATTGTCTGCAGAAACTGCAAAGCCCTGTTTTCTATGCTCTTTTTGTTAGGTGAACAAGGTTTCAATCGAAGCCCCTGAACAATGGTTGACGGCATCCCCTTGCTTCTGAGTGACCAACTCTGCTCCCTCTCCTAACTGCGGTTCCGGCAGCTTCTCTGAGGCTGCTATAGGTATAGGTATGGTGTTAGAACCGGGGTCTCTAGTTGGCAGGGGTCTGCACCCTAGTCCAAGTAGGGACCACCGCTTCCGACCTGGTAGCTTGGCGCAGAGCAGCAAAGGCGTAACTTCAGAGGCAATGTGTAAAGTATTTGTGCAACACACAACGGTGATGACACAGTAAAAACACTCACAAAAGGAACACCACACCAGTTTTATATAAAAATAAGAATAGCTTTATCTAAAAATGATGCGAGAACCAAAAGCAGGTAAATCCAGCTCCAGGCAAGATCAATAATAAAAAGGATTCCAGTTTCCAAGCAAGATCAATAATCAATAAGAATAAATCCAGTTCCCAGGCCTGATCAATAATAAAAAGGATTCCAGTTTCCAAGCATGATCAATAACCAATAAGAATGAATCCAGTTCCCAGGCCTGATCAAATTACCAAAAGCTCATGTGTGCCAAGGGCTCCTGCTGGTAATGTCTTTCTCACAGTGTCCTTGGATGGCAAAAGTTCACTTGAGGTAGGTTCTTATGGTCAAAATTCACTGGGGGAAGGTTCTTAGGCCAAAGTTCCCTTGTAGCGTAATAAGTGTGCCTCTCATAGAAATTATGCTCCCAGCGTAGGAAGTGCGGCTGCCCAGGCGCTGCTGGTAATGCTAAAAAATGCCCCAGTGTCAATTACCAAGTAATTATGCCCCCGTAGGCCGGTCAGTAAAGGACGGTTCCCAGCCAAGCACAAAGCTCACACTCCAGGTACCCGGCCAACCCGCACCCCGCCCCCTCGCAGCAGCCTGGTTGCATTGAGGCGTTACCTGGGGTGGTGGTTGCGGGCGCGGGTGCGAGGCTCCTCTCCCCCTGAGGCCTCGGGCTCAGCAGGCGCTGCACGGGTGGGGGTCACGGCCACACAGCACTCCTTTAGCACAACGCTTAACAGTGCCTCCAAGTCCTGGGCAACGACGGAGCCTCCTGCCACACAGCGCTTCGCTTCTCAGCGCTACACAGCGCGCTCCGGTCCCAGTGGCGGTGACCTCAGGGCCAGTTTCAGTCGGCTTGCGCCAGAAGCAGAGGCAATCACAGAGCCCTCGGGAGGATCACGGGGCAAGCAGTGCTGAGGGCAAGCACAGCGTTGCAGGGCAAATCTTGTGTTGTTGCTGTTCCAAAGGGCAGTCTTTAAAACGCTGTGGTCCAAGGACAGGTAGTTTCCTTTAGCTTAAAAAGGGTGCAGTCCCAAAAAGGCAATCTTTAAAAGGTTGAATATTCTTTAAAATGTGGTTCAAAGAAAAGTAGTTCCTTTGGGATGTTGTGGAGACACTCTGGTGGTGATGTTGCAGTCTCCCATGCAGGGCAGGATCAGCAGACAGTAGGGCAGCTCAGCAGGTTGTGGGGCAGCAGTTCCTTGGAGCAGTCAGCCTCCTTCCCAGTGGCAATCCTCTTGCGCAGCAGTCCTCACTCCAGCAGGGATTCTTCCAGGTCCAGCAGTGTAACCAGAATGTGAGGCCAGGACCCTCCCTTATATATCTTTTTAGTCTAGGCTAGAAAGTGGTGGAAGTCTCTGGAAAGGTCTGGGGGGCAGGGGCTTCTGGAAGAGTCCAGGGAGTTCTGGTATGTTCCCTGCCTTCCCTGACCTAGCTGTCATAGTGACGAGAGACAGGCCGTTAAGGCTACAGTGGGCAGCCCATCACAGCTCATCCCAGGGAAGAAGGTGTGAATCACCACTCCCACCTCCCAACCCAGGCAGGCTATCAGTATGCAGAGGGGAGGGGGGAGTCTGCAGCCTAATCTAAGTGTAGGCAGGAAAAAGTCCCCTTTATAAAGTGGGATCCCTAGCGTAGTAATGCCCAAACCCTATATATCATTGGAAAGGATTCCCCGCCCGAGTCCAACAAGACCAAACATGATAGACTTATTAGGTCCCTGTCAGAAGTTAATCCATAAGGGGAGGTTCCCAATGTTAGCCTATGGAGGATTAAGCCTTACTGCGGTAGCAGTGGCTTGTGGCTCATATGCCAGCCTCACAAGGTTTTAGGGGAGAGCACCTGCACCTCAGCATTGTTTAGCAGTGGTGAGGCGCCCAGAGTCCTAAGTCCAACAAAATATAGGATAAAAATGGGAGGCAAAAAGGGCAAAAATGTAGGGGAGACTACCCTAAGGCTGACAGGTCTAACATATGGGTATAGCATTCTGGCTGGGAGGTGCCCCCTTAGAATACATATTAACACAGGAGACCCCAACTACAGAGCTTGCCGAGTACGTTTCAGGGTTACCCCTGGAATCCTCCCCCCGCTTTGTGACAATCAGGGTCTCAGGTTGCACCCTAAAGAAGGATAGTAGTGAGGGGGTATGTGATCGTGGGGTGTAGGCGGACCGGAATAACAGGCGTGGAGGCCGTATATAGTGAGCTATCTTTTAGCCGAGTTTTATTTTTCAATACACAGTTCGAGGGTGAGGGAAAGGGAGAACAGAGTCTTGAAGCGATGCTTGGTGCTGCATCGAGATGATGGCTCTTCGCTGAGGGAAGGTGCTTGGCTGGAAGACGTGATGAGGGTCTCCAGAGGGGTTGGTCAGTTGAACAGCAGGACGGTGGCTCCTCGGAGGTATGGGAAGGAGAGAAAAGAGGGCCGTTAGTTCTTTCACTCAGAACTGAGTGATGCCGTCTACCTTCACCGGGGTTGTGTGGGAATGCAAGCGAACGTGAGGTAGGTAGGGGAGGGTTAAGAGAGGGAAATGGGAAGTAGGGGCAGGCGAAGGGTGACTGAGTGACGGGCAAGTGAGGGGATAGTATATACAATCGTGCCAGTGACTACAAACGGGTTATATATACAATATCCTACAGTGCTGGGTGCAAGGTGGGGGATGGCCTACTGTACACTACAATATTTACACTATACACGGGGAGTCGGTACTCACTTGGCCCGCCGCAACTCTCCCGCTTCCTCCACCGGACTCCACCAGTCCTCCGTCCAGACTTCATCTTCTTCTTCCGCTTCACCACTTGGCTCCCGGGGTTCTCCGCACGCTGTCTCCTGCCACGAGTCTTCCTGCTTGAACGCCCTGTTGTCTTCGGTTCCGGCTTTTCTGTGCTCCGCCTCTGCACTGTGGGAGGGACTTCCGGGGTCATGGGAGAGTCCTTCCAGGATCCCGCTCGTCGGGATTGGTTCCTGTAACGAAGGAGAGAGGGGTGGAGTCCGGGTTGCTATGGACGCCCAGGTATCGGATGGCGGGCGCCGGGATCGTGAGGGAAGGCGCGGCTTCGCCGAGGTAGGGGTCGTGGCCCCTTCACATCCCCTTCCCCTAGCTGTCCTTCTTGATCGGGTTGGAGGGAGAGGGTATCGGGAAAGATAATCGGCGTTCCCCTGATCAACGCCTTTCCGATGTAAGGTCTTGAACCTGAAGGGCTGTAGGGATAAGAACCAACAAAGGACGCGGTCGTTGTGTCCCTTGTTACGCGCCATCCACTCCAACGGGGCATGGTCGGTGTAGAGGATAAAGTCTCGTCCTTCCAGGTAGTAGCGGAGGCTCTCCACTGCCCATTTGATGGCCAGAGCCTCTTTTTCTACTACGGCGTAGTTCATCTCTCCAGGAAACAGTTTTCTGCTCAAAAAGAGGATGGGTCGCTCGTCTCCATTGTGGTCTTTTTGAGAGAGGACAGCCCCTAAGCCCTGTTCTGAGGCATCAGTCTGGAGAATAAAGGGTTGGGAATAGTCCGGGCTGATGAGCACAGGCCCAGACATCAGGGACTGCTTCAGGTTGTTGAATGCGTGTAGCAAAGAGGGGTCAGGCTGCCTTAGTGCCTCTTCCGTCTTTGTAGATTTCTTTAAGAGATTGGTTAGGGGGGCTGCGGCCTGAGAAAAGTTAGGGATGAATCTCCTATAGTACCCTAAAAGGCCTAAAAATGCGCGTTCTTTCCGTGTTTGGGGAAAGGGGATGGACTGTATGGCGGTGATCTTATTGTTTTGGGGTCGGATCACTCCCTCGCCCAACAGATAACCCAGGTACTTGACTGTTTGGGCCGCTAAGGTGGTTTTTGAGGGGTTAATGGTGAACCCATAGGAACCCAGGGAGGAGATGACTTCTTGTAGGTGGCGTAAGTGTTGGTCCCAATCATCACTGTAGATGAATATGTCATCCAAATAGGCCCCCGCGTATTGGGAATGAGGCCGTAACACCTGGTTCATGGCTCTCTGAAAAGTTGCGGGGGCACCGTGAAGGCCGAAGGGCAACACGGTGAACTGGTACAGTCCTTCGGGAGTGGAGAATGCCGTTTTCTTTTTGTCTTCGTCTCTCAAGCGGATCTGCCAATAGCCCTTGCAGAGGTCGAGCATGCTGATATACTTGGCCTTCCCTATACGTTCAATCATCTCATCGACACGAGGCAAAGGGTAGGTATCAAAGCATGAGGTCTTGTTGACCTCGCGGAAGTCGATGTAAAACCTGACCGACCCGTCGGGTTTTGGAACCAACACAATCGGCGAGTTCCAACTGCTAATAGAGGGTTCTATGATCCACATACGTAGCATCTGGGCTATCTCCTCCTTGATAACGGGTCTACGGGCTTCAGGGACCCGATAGGGTGGCTGGCGTACTGTTTTACCGGGCTCTGTTAGGATGGCATGCTCAATGACAGACGTGTGGCCAGGGTAGGAGGAGAACACCTGTTGTAACGGCTTCAAGGCGGTACGGAGCTCCTGTTTCTGACTGTCCTTTAAATCAGAATCCATGCAGACCTCATAGGAGAGGACAGCTTCTGGTACTGTGCTAGAGAGAACAGGACGAGGGCCTACCCATTCTTTCAATAGGTTTACGTGGTATATCTGGGTGACTCGTCGGGTAGGGTCTGTTTCTATCTCATAAGTAACCGGCGTCACCTGTCTCAGGACCGAAAAGGGGCCTTGCCATTGTCCCAGCAATTTGTGGTCTGAGGAGGGCATCAGGAGGAGTACCAGGTCACCGGGAAGAAAGGACCGTGGTTTTGTGCCCTTGTCATATTGCTGTTTCTGGTTTACTTGGGCTGTCACCATGTTCTGCCGCACTATGTCTCGTATTTGACCCAAATGGGTTCTAAGGTTCTCTACGTACTCCGGGAGGGGTCTGGTTCGGTCGGGTTCGGCCTCCCAGGCCTCTCTGGCCATGTCTAACAGGGTTCGCGGGGGTCTCCCATACAAAAGCTCATAGGGCGAAAAGCCTGTGCTGCTCTGGACTTTGCAGCGGATCGCAAACAGCGCTAGGGGTAGCATCTCTTCCCACCTCTTGCTCTCCAAGGCCAATAACTTTTTTAAGGTGGTTTTTAGGGTGGCGTTGTAACGCTCAACCAGCCCATCTGTTTGGGGATGGTAAGCGGAAGTTCTTATCTGTTTAACGCCTAACTGGGAACATACCTGTTTCATAAGGGCTGATACAAAGGGGGTCCCCTGGTCCGTCAGGATTTCCCTAGGGAAGCCTACCCTGGAAAAGATCGAGATTAGAGCCTTAGCTATGTTCTGGGTGGTGGGTTGTCGTATGGGTATAGCTTCCGGGAAACGGGTGGCGTAGTCAACTAGGACCAAAGCATACCGACACCCGCTTCTGGATGGTAACATGGGGCCTATTATGTCCATCCCCACCCTACTGAAGGGGATGTCGATAAGGGGTAACGGTTGAAGAGGCACTCTGGGGGGCCGATATCTACTGTTTTTTTGGCAGATCGGGCAGGCACGGCAGTACTGTTTTACTTGCTGGTAGACGCCTGGCCAATAGAACTTTTCCAGGATCGCCTGCCCGGTCTTCTCATCGCTAAAATGGCCCCCCAAGAGGTGACTGTGGGCAAGAAACAATACCTTATCGCGGAAGGGCCCCAGGATTAGCAACTGGGGTGGTTGTTGGGCTCCCCCCTTTCTATACAAAAGGCTGTTCTTTTTATAGAAGTATGGACCTACTTGTAGGGGGTCTTCATTGTCCCGGGCACGTCCCCATGCGTCCTGCAGGACGGGGTCCTCCTGTTGGCCGGCGCGAAACTCCCTGTTTGTTTCCCAGGGGTGTTCCTCCACACGAATGGGAAAAGCCGTAGAATAGTTCCTCTTCTCCTTTTTCTTTTGGGTTTTTGTTTTGTACGGTCTGGCAGCTGTTGTGTCTGTAGATGGAGGGTCGTGAGGAAACGGAGCTTCCAACCACCACTTTTCTAAGGAGGTGGTAGTGTCGTGGAGAAGGCGGGGAAGACCGGGGTAGTCGCTGCCCAGTATTACTTGCTCTGGAAGAGAGGGTATGAGACCCACAGTTAGCGTGCTTCCGTGATCCATGGGGTGTTGGACTCTGATCCGGGCGGTAGGGTACAGTTTCGTATCACCGTGTACGCACTGGATGGCTACTGTACCGGTCACTGGTCCCACCGGGTGAGGAAGCTCCTGGGGTCGGAGCACGCTCTGTCTACAACCTGTGTCGGCAAGGGCTAGTACCGGGTGTCCATCTATTCGCACGGGGCAGTGGTATGCGGGAGGGGATATTTCCGCAGGGAGGCAGACAAAGTTCCGGGCGAGACCCACCTCCATCGGTTCTTCTTTCTAGGGGCATACCCGGGCAATGTGTGTAGGAGAGTAGGGTCTGCTATCCTATGGTCACCTCAAATTTTTACTTTTTGCTTCACTGGTTTATGACTTAATGTGGCTGTGGGCCTGATAATCAGACCCACAGCCTGCTGTTCTCTCTCTAAATTAATGCCAATGCACTCTAGGTGCATTAAGAATTGGAACTGGTTCACCTTATAGGCCCCTGTAACAGTGTACCCAGGGTACCCTGGGATAGGTGTTACCAAGGCCTACCAGGGGCTGCAGCACGTATTGTGCCACCCCTGGCCTGGCCTCCATATTTGACACAACTGGCTGATCATTCAACTGGGGTAAGTCGGTGTAATCACCCCTTACTTAGGTATAGTATGCCTGTACCTACCCTAAAATGGACACATATGTTCCTATCAGCCACTCCTATGGAAGGCCTCATTTATCCTGGAGGCAGAGTGCTTGGAAATATGTGAGATGGTGCTCTAGCATGAGCTGAGCCTGTCTGCAGCTTTCGGAACCCCTTCCTGTAGCTGTTCCATGATACTGCCATACCATATACTCTTAAGTGCATTATAATCCTCGCGGTTATTTGCTAACTTTGGTTTGGCTTTATCAAAACATGTCGAGTAAGGTGTCATACGAATTGGAATACTACCCCCTCGCCAGTTCTGGCGACGGGGGTAGCATTCCACCCTTCTAGAGGGACACGACATGTACATAACCTCAACCCCGGTTAAAGTTAAACTAGAGCCTCAGCATCACAAAATGGATGCTGCCACCACAGACACAAATCTGACCTCCTGCTGCTGGGAGTCCTTCCAGCGAGGGAGGCTTGTACAAAGGGTTTCCTGCCTTGGGAGGTGCCAGCACCACCCCAGACAGGGTTTTGTGTATTGGCTAGGACAGGGCTGAATAGAATGAGACATGCCTGGGGCTCACAAGGTGTCCCTGTGCATAGGCCAGTTCAAACCGGTCCTGGGGCTCTCCAGCCCCAGTCCTTGTGCGAAACTGGACAAAGGAAAGGGGGTGTAACCACCCCCCTTCCTGGTCCCACCCAGTGGAGGGACCTAGCAGGTAATCCGGCCCCTAGATTTGGAATAAGAGTAGGAGCTGTGTCCCAAGACTTCAGATCATCCTGAACTCGACTTGAAACTAAGAAGAAAACTGGACTTCGACATTCTGCTGCACAGAAGACTGAAGAGAATCTCCCTTGTGGCCAAGGAGTGACCACCCTGTGAATACAGGCACCAACCAGCAACTCGACGTCTGCTTTGCTGCCGGCTCCCATCGGAGCCCGAGCCCAGAGCCTGACAAGACCTGGATTCCCAGACATGTCACAGCCCGATCCACAGTCCCTGAAAAGAAGAGACCCGTGGAGGCATCGAGAGATGTGGGACCGGCCATCTTGAAAGACCCCCAAGAAGCTGACTGCGCAGCACCCGAGGCACCCTCGACGCTGTGCTTTGGGGTTTGAGAAGCCCCACCACTGAGCAGCATTTGCACCAAAGATCGGCCCCCAGTATGTCCACGATCTGCGTGGGGCCCTTTTGCACTTTTCCACTCGACGCGTCATCCCGGTCACTTGCCACGCGGCTAGTGGCCATCTTGGCAACGAAATCTACGATCTAAACAGCTGGTCTGGTTGCTCCAGACTGGCCCTCGCTCCTGTAAAAAGGAGCAGCACCTCTGACCTTGCTGGTCCGAGAGTTAAGCTTTCTTCACTTCCTGCGTGGCTTGCATTAGCCAAGGCCTGTTTGCTCCAATCAAGTTGCCGACACCCCCATCCGCTAGAGCCTTTGTAGGACAGCTCGTGATCGACTCCTCGACATCCTAGACCTCTTCGTGTCCACGCGGCTGCGGAGACAAGCTGCACCTCATCACCTGTTTGCACCCGACATTGCCTGGTTCCATCCTGGTTCCTCGCCAGTCACTGGCTAGTGACTTCTGAACATTGTCCCCTCTGCTTTCAGGTCTTCACATCTTCGATCCACCCTTGGATCACACCGGACACTTCTCGCCTGGACGCCTGCAGCATCTTCATCCTCAGGCACCATCAGACTGCGTGACGAAACCCGACACACTTTGGCACCTGTGCACCCGCTTCCTGTGGGTGAGGTAACTTACTAACGCCGGTGTTCTTACACTGGTACTCACCTCTAGTGCTTAACTCTAAAGTTTGGTAGTCCTAGTCCAGTCGGAAGACTCCTTTTGCAGTAACTTTGTAACTTTTACGCACCATTGACTTTGCATTGGTGCATGCGTGCACTTTAAGCACTGCACCCGAGTCCCGCGGGCCTTTCACGACTTCTTCACGGTTAGTCCCGAACAGCTCCAGCGATTCCCCAGGCCCTAGGCCTATTTCCTTTCCCATTGGTGGTTCTTATACCACTATTTTAGTATATGGTTTTGATAGAGCAAGATTTCGCATCGCGACTTGCTCGATTCATGAACCTCGAAACTGTTGTAACCTCGTAACGAATTGTACGTTTTACTAATATCTTTTATTTCTGATATATATGTATGGTAGAGATGCTTGCTTATGTGTTTTATTAATACGAATAACTTTTGTAATTCTAAAATGGCTGCTGCTTGACTTTCCTCTTCTGCGCATGCGTCAGTCACACTCACGTGACTTCGTGTAGAGATAGTTTTGGAGGGAAAGGGTGCGCATGCGTAATAAGCAATAAGATGGCTGTGCTTTGATAAACGTGGTGAAGCTTTGTGCTGCTGCTCTTGTGAAATTGTTCGTTGCACTTACCATTAATGCATAGTATATTTTTATAATGATAAAACTGAAATGTGAAATCATGACATGTAATACATTCATTTATTTTTATGTACTAATTTGTTTTCGCTTACTTTTCATGTATCGCGGGAAATGGGGGTCCGAATGGGTCGTGAGCCATTTTGAAGGTCCTGTCTGCGCATGCTCAAAATGCGAGGCCAAAGACAACCTTGGACCGTGGAACTCAGCCAGCTGGCAGCCACAGTCAAGATGCTCCTGGGAGAATTACCTCTGACCCAGGAGGATGGAGCAAATGTCCCTATGTTGTTACAAATGTATAAGTTTCATTGTATTCCGTGCGACTTCTCGTGGGAACCCAAAATCTTGCTAGGCGGCACCTTAGGATGCAAATTAGGTCTTGTAATAGTCTGTTCTGATTGGTGTGTTAACCAAAGCCTACCTTAGGACCAACCGAAATTGAGGATTTCTGACACTTTGCAACATTGGGGGGTGGTACACTGCCCCAAAACAGTATATCTACCCTGGGTTCACCTAGGGAATTTGTCCGACTTGTCTGAATAGCTGACCTGTCACTGACCCAACGCACTCAATAGGTGACTTGGTACAGAGGTGCTGCGGAGCTCTCTGTCCGAAATTTGACTATAGACTCTGAAGGTTTTACTGAACCTTAAGTGCTGGCGGAGCACTTTTTCTGGGAATTCGCTGACCCAATCGGGGTCCTGATCGATAGCTGCAGAGAGGGTGGAGCGCAGGCGTTGCTTCCGAACTGCGGGTGCTGGTCGTATCCTGGTGGTCCTGTCCTGATCCGAATCTGGGTTTCCTGTCCTGTCCTGGGGTGTCCATTCTGCACCTGCTGTCCCACTGAGGGTTATCCTTCCTTGAGGGTTTTCCTGTCCTTAACTGACCCGTGGCCAGGGTTGGTTTTCACACCAGTCTAGGTAAATATTGCTCTGAAACTCTTAAACTGCACCTTTCTATTTTTCTGTCTTTGCTTTAATAAAGACATACCTTTGCACGTGAATAATTTTCCATGCTTTCTCTTGCAACCATTGCATTTCATAAAGTCATTTGCGTTTGATTTCATAGCGTGTTCCTATGTTACCCTACCTTTTAGAAATCATTTTCTGTATTGCAGTTTGCAACTTCCTGATATGGTCTTGATTTTTCTCTCGTAAAACTGACTAAAGTAACTCAGATTTATAGCGTGTTCACTTTGCCCTTATCCTAGTTTTCCTCTCACTTAGCGGGTTCCCTGTCGCACTAGCATTCTTTTGATAAACTGTATGACTGCCCCCTTATTTGAATTTAAGATAAACTTTTCAAAACTTCCAGTTGTCCGTGGTCATTTTATAAAAGTAAAGTCATTATTTTGAATGGTGTATTTTGCTGCCTTTCCTTTTACAGCTAGCTCCCTGACCCATCGTGGTCATAGGTACCCATAACGGTGGATGGTAAGTTGGGTACACTGGAAATAAATCGAAAGGGAACTCACAATTATTGGTAGTAGATTGTGTGGGCACCTGATCAATGTATATGATAAAGTAAAGTATATGGGCCCAAAGCCAGAAGTGGCGAAATTATTGGTCGGGGGGCCCGCGATCTCTAGCAGTAATTTTCTGGTAGCAGAGTTATGGTTAGGGACTAGTTAAAGGATAGGTAGGACTAGTTAGTCTAGCTAAGTTGGATGCTGCTATAAGAGTAGGCGCTTCAAGGGAAATTGATCACTCACTTGAAAATCGTTTACTTTGAAAAAAATTATGAAATGTTTTAAAATTGTTATTCTTCTTATCATACTGTTATATGTATTAATCCATTCGTACGTAAAACGTCTTTTATGTTGTTAGGAATCCCTGGGGAATTGAATAGCGAGTGGTGAATAGAATCCATTCGCGTTGAGGTCACCTGCTCTAAGGAAGGTTGGTGCAGGTTAGGCAGAACTGGAAGCACTAACTAGGGTGTTTTCTGAATATATGATTGAATAAATGTTAGTAACGAGGTTCATTGGCAAAATTCCCATTGTGGCGTAACCTAGTCAGGGTCACATCGGAAGAGTAGCGGGTTCATCGGCGCTTGCGTGAAAGCAAAAAGGCTCGCTGGTGAAACTCTAGACTTGGATATATCCCGAGAAAAAGTGGATGAGTCTAGGGAAGTAGCAGGGGCCCCAATGCTAGTGTGAAGGGTAGGCAGAAGAGATCTATTCGTAGTGAGTGAAAAGTAAATGGAAGTAGTTTACTTGCAGCGAAACAAATTCTTTCCTGTCTAGACACTTGAGCACGGTGGCGAATGTGTATTCGTTGTAAAATAACCAAGCACTTTAGAAAGAAAGAAAGTTTCCGTTACCTTGTGAAGGAGGGAGTCAGTCGCGAAGCTGCTCTGACGTCACTCCGGGCCGCGCTGGGATTGGTAGACGCAGCGGGCTGGTAGCGGAGCTGGAATTGTAAAGGAGGGGCGAGCGCCGGAGCGTGGGAACTGTCTCACGAAAGGGCCGCGCACCCATTGGTCGAGCTTATTTGAACTCGTGCATTTCATTGGTCGCACGAAAATAATAGACGCACTTGGATTGGAAGTGGTTTTGTAAACAAAATCACTCGTAAAAATCGTATGTGGCATTCGTATAGACCGCATACCAGACCTGATCCACGGCATATGGGATTTGAGAACGATCAGTGGAAAGGAGTTAAAAACGACATTATGTACGGAACTAAGAGAAAAGTGTCTCTTGTAAACAAGGTGAAGAATTATTTCAAAAAGGACAAGCCGATTAAAACTAGAGAAGGTGTTGTCATACCGCAACCAAATACTCCCGCATCTTTCATGATGTTCGATAAAGGGTACAACACATGTGTATGGTTGGAGAATTGGGTGGAATACACGAAAGATGACGGAGTGTTGGCTTTTCCGTTAGATGGAACATTTAACAGCAGAATTCTATTTAATTTGAGAACCCGAATGAATGATTTACATCCCAGACCTAGATTAACGCAGTATGAAGCGCTAGAGGAATGGGAAATCGAGGCTTTCGAAAGAGATAAGCCACGGATGGATAAAGGGTTAACTAAATTTTATCCAAAATTGAAACAGGAAGCACGAGCTAAAAAGATGAAACAGTGGAGGCAGAACATGATAGTGGAGGGATTGTTTCCCATGATGCCAGCCGATGATCCTTCTGGGGGACAGAAACGGGTGGAAAAATCTAAACATTGGGTACCCATTGGAGAGTCGGATGATGAATTATTAGATGACCTATGTACGAGAAGTCCGCCTCCTTATAATGAAGGACACCGACCTTTAAGTGCGGGAGATATTTCCCGAAGACCTCCACCACCAGAAGAGATCAGGTCCGCAAGTGTAGGAGGGGGTTACCACATTCCTCCCTATACTGAGAGTCTAGGACCAGTAGATACCAGAAACATTTACCCCAGAATGTCAGCTAGTGGGGAGACAGGATATTCCCGTGAAGGAGATTTTTGTTCTCGACCTCCCTACGGAGGCGAGGTGAGACCCTCAAGTTCAGGAATGCCGTTATTACAGTCACAGTATGAGGAAGAACGAAGATCCCTAGGTACAGGAAGTTTATACCCAAGACCAAATTATGGTGAAGGACCTAGTGAGACTCATCCCACTGCCCCAAGTTATGCTCCCACACTAACCCCGCAGGTGTTACATGACCAATCCATAGAGAGATTACTGGAAGAAAAGGAGCGGGAGGTTCTAGCAAAACAGAGAGCTGAGATCGTTCAGAAAATGACCCAGTTAAATACCAGTCCTGAAGCATTGACAATCCCAGTAACAATCGGACCCGTAGTTTCATTGTATGGGGATCGGCATGAAAGTCCAAAACCTCCAGTCATTACTCCCGTAATAGCACAGTACAGACCAGAACCCTTAATTGTAGATGAACAGACGAGCGAATGTGAATCTGAAGTCTCACTGATGGATCTGCCCATTAGAAATACAGGGAAAAGAATTCAGAAAAGACATAATCCTTTCAATGCAAGGGAGATTCAAATGGAATCGACTTCAGGTACTAGAAGTGTCACTTTAGTCACACCTGAGGAAATCGAAAGATGGAGTCAGGAATTAGGGAAACTAACTCCGCAAACGAAACCTTTAGACCTCTACAAACTGAGAGTAGAAATAGAAGAATTAATGGCAGGAAACGTAGGATTAGACAGATTAAATACCTACTCTGAAGAAGAGCTGTTGTTTATGTGCAAAAGTCTTACCCGAAATGTCCGAGTACTTCATGAAAAATTGACCGATACTGCTGCTAGTATGGGAATAGACATTTCAAAATCAAAACCCTTGCAGAAACCATACCGAGCAGAATTTTCAGACAGAGATTTGGAAAACCTGAATGTGTCAGGAAAAAAGGCGCAGGTCAAGGAACTACTGACAGTCTTGCAGAAATGGGGAGATGTGGAAAAGTGGAAAGCTAGGTGGGCTCGAAAGAAAGATGAGGCCAGGTCTAGGCAGGTAACTCCCGAATTTGTCCTAAAGGAAGCAGACAAACCAGAACAGTTATGCCCTATGCGTGAAGTGCCAGGGGGAAAATATGTACACGTCCCATGGTCCCGACAGGATATTGTGTCTTTCACAAATGATTTTCCAAAATTACGCGAAAAGCCAGTCGATTGGTACCGGCAGGTAGAGAGATTCGTAAAAGTGCAGACATGCCTATGGAAAGACCTGGATGGGTTCTTCGACATAGTGGTCCCTGTAGATCTGTGGACTGAGTGTAAGATAGCCATCGCCTGGCCTAGTGAGGAATACCCGAGAGATGACAAAACAGGGGAACCATCGAAAGAAGTGATGAGGAAGTATGAACAAGTAATTCAACATTTGAAAATAAAAGTATCTGCAAAGGAAACTGATTGGACAAAAATAGATAGAACCACGCAGGAAAGGGACGAGACAGTGCACTCTTTTTATGAAAGGCTGTTGCAGGTGTTCAAAACATACAGTGGTATAGATAACATCAAGATGAAGGACATGACCCACTTCATTTACAGGTTTGTAAACGGTTTGAGACCCGAAATTTGTCAGTGGATAAAGGATAATAAAATCTGTTGGCATACCAAAAAGATAGATGAGGTCCTACGGTACGCAAAGTACTGTGAGGACGAAATGGCAGAAAAGAAAAAGGCCCTGAAGGAGAAGGTGATGTGGGCTCAAGTAAAGCTCGCAGAACAACAGGAAAAGCAACTGAGTAAATTAAATAAAGTGGCTCAGAGCCAAGGTCCTGGGGGAGGGAATGGAGGAAAGCCCCGACCTAAAATGAGTAGAGAGGAAGCCAAAAAGAAATTTCCCTGCCATCAGTGCGGAGAAATTGGACATTGGCGAGACGAGTGTCCGTATTTACAAATTGATAATGCCCAAACACCTGATTTAATTCCACAGACGCAGAATGAAAAGCAAAGAAAGACCCAGCAACAGGTAAAAACGATTCAAGTGCCTCGAGAGCCAAAGCCTATATTTAAAGGGAAGTCACCACAGGGTGATGATGTAGAAGTCTGGGGAGGCAATGAGGATAGAAATACAGCAACTTCGCAGTATTTATTGAACGACACCTTTTTCTGTGATGACCAATATTGACGGGGCCTGAGAGGGGAGGACGAGGAGTGCGTACTTGGCGCCTCTTTGCCGGTAGATCAGTCAGGGCCATACATTGAAGGAAAGGTTGATGGAAATGATGTCACCTTTCTATTGGACACTGGTGCTACCCGTTCTACTGTGAGAACAGTGGACGTTCCAAACCTACCCCTCTCGGGAGAAGCAATCCAAGTAGTAGGAGTATCTAACCAATTGATTAGTACACCTGTTACCGAACCCATGGAGATCTCAATTGGAAACTTTAAACAAATGCACAGATTTGTTGTCTGTGATACCAGTCCGGTAAATTTGCTGGGACGTGATTTGCTGTGCAAAATGAATTGTACCATCTTTTGCACACCAAAGGGCGTCGAAATTCAAACCCCAGATGAAGACGGTATCTACAAGCTAATGTTAATTAGACCTGACTCAGAAATAAAACGAATGACTATACAGGACTTACCTGAAGAACTCCAGCAGACAGTGAAGTCAGAAGTGTGGGACTTTACTGGAAAGGATGTAGGGTTGATGAAAAACGTAGATCCCATACAGATAACAATGAAAGAAAATGCAGTTTACCCTAACACTAAGCCTTACAAAATGAGTGCTGAAGTGAGAGCAGGTGTTGCTATTGAAATACAGAAATTGCTAGAAGCAAACATCATACAGGAAGTAATGAGTAGCCCGTGTAGTTCACCCATTATGGGCATTAAGAAGCCTAGTGGCAAGTACCGAGTAGTGCAGGACCTGAGAAAGGTAAACAAAATTGTGGTTCCTTGCTGTCCCATTGTCCCAAACCCAGCAGTCATCCTGTATCAGATTCCCTGGGATGCTGAATGGTTCACTGTGATAGACCTATGTCATGCTTTCTTTTCGATCCCATTGCATCCAGATAGCAAATTTCTTTTCTCATTTGCTTTCAACAGTAACGTGTATGTCTGGAACAGGGTCCCCCAGGGGTACACAGAAAGCCCCTCTATCTTTAATCAGATCTTGAAAAAATGCCTTGAAACTTTAGTCTTACCTGGAAAATCTGTTTTGGTACAGTACATTGACGACCTATTGGTGGCGTCTAAAAGCCATAGGGATTGTGTGGTTGACACCATTGCCCTACTGAATCACCTGAGTGAAAAGGGACATAAAGTGGCCCCTGAAAAATTACAGTTCTGTTCGAAATCAGTGAAATATCTGGGACACCAGATAGAAAAAGGTATCGGAAAAGTCACCTCAGAGAGAGTCAGAATAATTCAAAATATGCAGTTACCCCGTACTCAGAAAGAAATCAGAATGTTCCTCGGAGTTGTAGGTTATTGCAGGCAATGGATTGTGGGATTTGCAGTTCTTGCAAAGCCTTTGATACAAATGACAAAGAAAGGAGCAAAGGACCCAGTTGAATGGAATGACGAGAGCCTAACAGCTTTCACACAGTTGCGAAATTGCCTGTGTACAGCCCCTGCTCTGGGAATGCCTGACTACTCCAAGGAGTTTGGCTTATTCTGTGACACTCGTGACAATTGTGCATTGTCAGTCCTGACTCAGGAGCATGGGTTGACTAGAAGGCCTGTGGCATATTTTTCTGCCACTTTGGATCCAGTGGCTGCTGGACTACCTGGATGTCTAAAAGCTGTAGCTGCAACTTGCACCAGTTTAGAACAAAGTGAGTCTATCATTATGGGACATCCTGTAACTGTATATGTTCCAAATGCAGTTGTAATCCTATTGACTCGTACAAAAACTCAGTATCTCACCCCTAGTCGGCTGACTAAATATGAGAGGATTCTCATGGGTGCTGCAAATATCGTTATTACCCGATGTAACATTTTAAACCCTGCCACTCTACTCCCTGACTCAATGGTAATGGAAGATAAGGGAGATAATGAGCATGACTGCATTAACCTGACAGAGTTCAGTACCAAACCTCGCCCAGACATTAAAGAAACTCCTTTGCCTGTGCATGATGTGGAATGGTTCGTGGATGGTTCCTGCCTAAGACATGAACTAGGAGGCCTAAGTGCTGCCTATGCTGTGGTCACGTCAGGCAAAATTGAAGAAGCATCTTATCTATTTGGAGTAAAGTCTGCACAAATAGCTGAATTGATCGCCCTGATAAGAGCTTGCAAATTGGGAAAAGACAAAAAAGTAACAGTGTATACTGATAGTCAGTACTGTTACGGGGTTGTGCATGACTTTGGCCAATTATGGCTACAAAGAGAATTCCTGACTTCATCAGGTACCCCCATTCGGAATGGAAAAGTTGTCCAAGACCTTTTAGAGGCAATCCAATTACCAAAAGAATTGGCAGTGGTCAAATGTGTTGCTCATAAGAAGGGCCTTGACCCTGTATCTTTGGGAAATGATTTCGCTGATCGGGTGGCAAAACAATGTGCTATGGATCGACTGAGAATAAATCCCAATCGGGGTGGGGTTGGAAACAGCTGCCAACTTAGAATGTTTGAAGAAGTGCCTACATGGGATGAAGTGAGAGAATGGCAGCATGTGACGCCCTGGGAGGAGAAAGAGAAATGGAAAGAACAAGGTTGTAAACCAAGACGTGAGGATGGTGTCATTGTGGGCCAAAATGATATGCCTGTGTTACCAAGACACCTGCTTGCCCCAATGGCTCGATTGATACATGCGGGATCACACATGGGGAGGGACGCCATGGTTCTGGTATTTCAACAGACTTGGTACAACAAGAAATTCAGGAAGGTAGCAGAATCTCTCTGCCAGAGGTGCTTGTCCTGTCAACAGTTCAACGCTGGCAAGAAAACAGAAGTTGAACTGATGAAAATTGGGAGATCAGGGGGTCCCTTTCTGAGAATACAAATTGATTTCATTACCATGCCTCGTTGTGAGGGAAAAAGGTATGTCCTTGTCATTGTCTGCCTATTTTCAAAGTGGGTGGAAGCTTACCCTGCCCCACAGAATGACGCCATAACAGTAGCTAAGCTCCTACTAAAGGAGTTGATACCTAGGTTTGGGGTTCCAGTCTTTATTGACTCAGTTAGAGGCGGACATTTTCAGAATGAAATTTTGCCCCGGCTTTGTACAGCATTTGGGATCACACAAAAGCTGCACTGTGCATATCATCCAGAGGCTTCTGGATAAGCATGGGCGGATCTAGCGGATCTCGCGTACGCGAAATTGCGGATTTACGGATTCGCAATCCGCGAAGATATGCGAACTCTAGCGGATTTGCGGATTTTCCCGTTTTTTGTGTTGGCGCGCGTTCGCGCCGATTTTGGGACAAGTTCGCAATTGCGAACTTACTTTTCGGCTCGCAACGGCCGCGACTATGTTGTTTCTACGTCTGGTTTATCATCCCAGGTTCACAGCACCCTCTGTTTCACCACTGCCACCCTCTGGGACACCCATGCCACCCTCTGGTACATCCTCACTGCCACCCATTAGGTTTATTTATCACTGTAGATTATGGTGGTTGAAAAAAGCAAGCACACCTGCCCTTCTTCAACTGCCATCAATTAATTTGTGGGTCATTAATGTGTCAGTAATTTTGAAAGTTCCAGTCTGGCTGGCACCTGCTTCCTTCCTTATCTGTAATTTGCTTTTTGTTGCAGTGAAAATTTTTTTCACAGGACCTTTATGGTCTACTTGTAGCTATTCTATGAGCCTGCTGTTTGGGTCATAGCAGGGTCATAGAATAGTTGCAAACTCTGGAGGGGCCCCTCAGGAAGCACTACCTTGAATGTTACTAATGTTAAGTTTGAACTTTTGCACCTGCTCATTGCTTTCAGTTTAGCTAAAATCGTTTTTTCTGCAATTTCGCGCGTTTTTTGGGGCGCGAATCCGTGCGAGATCGATTTCGGAAGCCGCGAATGCGTGCGAATACAAAATTGTTTTTTTTGCGACGTGTATGTTCGCGTGATCTTGCGCGTGTTCGCGAGGCGCTTCTAGCTATACGTTTGCCAAGTTACCCTATCGGTCGTACACGGGCGCGGCCATCTTGTTTGCGTGACGTAATTCCGTTTCCGGCCGCTATGTGTAATCTCGCAAAGTGTGCTGCTCGCTAGTACAATTTCGCGCGTGCTCGCGAGGAAAATCTCGCGCGAACTTACCCACGCGGTCGTGAACGGGCGCGGCCATCTTGTTTCTCATTCATTGCTATGGTTCTGGGCATGCTTTCTCTATCCTCTCTCAATCTCTGCCATCCTTTGCTTGTTTGAAGTTTATTTGATCTAATTTTACTTATTATCTATCCCTCTATTTTTCTAGCTCTATATTTTTGTGTTTTCTGCTGCTTTTAGTTACTTTTAAACTACTTTTTAAACTCTTTTCTTTTCTTCTTCACTATTCTATTTCTTGTTTATCATTTAACTGTATTTCTGCCCAGACCATGGTAAAGGGAGCCGGGAAGCACCCTGAGAAGGGGAAGGGTCCCGCACCCCGTGCCCGGCTCCCGTGCCGGCGTTTGAGGGGGGAGCAAGTGGTCCCGCGGGAGATCTTCAGCGTGGAGGAAGTGGCGGCACTCATCTTCCACGTCCAGCGCCGCCTCCCCAAGACGATCCTGGGAGGCGGCAAGATCGCGACTGGCTATGGCATCCGGGAGCGCCGCAAGCGGTGGGAGAAGGTGTGCCGGGCCATGTATAAGCTCTCTGGGGTCCGGCGCACATATAACCAGGCCACCCACCGCTGGACCAATGTCATGGACCGGGAACGGGACTTGCTGGACGCGCTCGGCGTAGAGGTCCCCGGGCTTGGTGAGTAGTAGTAGCTATTCATTTACTACTCTGTTTTATCCGGCTCTGTTATTTGCAAATCTTTGTTCTTTACCAAGAGCAATAATGCTGCCGATTACATTGAGGTAAATTATATTTCAAAATCTTCTATGCATTTCAGGTGCACTGCTCTCCTTCTCAGTAGCCTTGCTTGCTACTATGCTTCTTTGTTTTGTATGTTGTGTTCAGAAGCATTTCATTGGCCTGAGAAATTATGTATGAGTGTAGTGTAAAGATAAGAACTGCGTAATGCTAGACACTAAAGGTCATATTTTCAATTACCGGCGCATCCCTGCAAAGTAGCAGGGATGCGGCAGTAATTGTGTGCCATGCCACCACCACCCATTGGCCCAAAACGTCACAGAAGCCTTACGCATCTGTGCCGTAAAGGCAGCGCATTGCTGGAGTTGCGTGCCAACGATGGCGCAGCTCCAGCAATGCTCTGGGGTACCCTATCTCCCCAATGCTGCATCAAGCCGTACGTCGGCTTCAAGCGCGCAGGGTTTGAGTCATGCATCATTGTCCTAAAAGTGACTGATTGACATCTTGTAGATTTCCCTCAGCCACTTTTAGGATTCGTTCCTGCGCAGGTACGCCCTCCCTTGCGCCGGAACGCCCCCTGATGGCGCAGGGCTTTACAACGTGATGCATCGCCCATATGCCCACATGTGTTTTTTTTTAATATATACGCCGCACCAACACCATGGCGAGTCTTTTGTTCTGCCGCTGCGTCACAAAAGGCACGCAACAATGGAGGAAAATGAGCCGCAAGGGACTTCTAAATCAGCCCCAACAGACTGAAGTCCAGTCCTTCCTTTAGACACATGGCTATAAGAAGAAATAGTGGCGGTGGTGGGTGGATTGATAGTTTGAGTATTCACTGATCTGCAAGCAGGATGGACTTTGTCTGTCACTTCGCGTGCTGCGGACTGCTGCCTGCAGTGCCAGGCCTAGGCAAACCTCTTTAGTAGTCTGTTTATTGAGTTACATAGGAACTTTCTAAGTCAACGTTCCGCAAATCAGGCAATACGAATAACGTAGTATACCACATGAGATAGATCCCGTGGAATAGTTGTCTATCTATTTGCTATTTCTCCAAAATATTTTGTTATTGTTCTTTTGAAATGTTTGATTTGGTTGAAAAATCTCATCCATGTTTTCTGGTTTTTCTTTCTTTCATGTTGTACATCAGCTCCCCCCAAGGGCAAGAGGACACAGGAGGAGGGTGCTGAGGATGCAGGCCAGGATCGGGCAGGCGAGGGCTCCTTTGCTGGCCCCAGTAAGATTACATTTTAATAAAGAGTACCTATTTTTTCCTAGCGTTCCTCATTCGATTTTTTCTAAATCGTCTTTGATCTTCTTGTAGACTGGATATAAATTCTTATCCTGCCTCGAATATGACTCCCTGTGGTATTACTAGACTATTCTTATTAGTCTGTCTGTGTAGCTAACTAAGATTGGACATTTGGCAATTCCATTGGACTCCCATTCTATTCAGCAATAGCTCTATGCACTGTCTCCTTACTGACTAGATAGTGTGGCAGAGTCATTCAGCTCCCGAAGTCACCGATTATTGATCCCCAATGATCTCTAGATTATCGTACGCAGGACAAGAGAGTACGGAGTCACAGCACAGTCAAGAAGTGTCAGAGGCACTCATGCTTGCAAAAATTCCAAAACCTTTAGCTCATCCACTCTAGTCTGGAGGAACAAAAACCACAGAGTCTATTTAAGTTTAAAAGCTTTATTAAAAGTAAACACATTTATTAAAATCTACTTTGTCATAAAACTATTTAACTGAAAACGGAAAAGTGGTTAGTGCTGACGATTAATTGGACACATTTCTTGTGGTCGAGCCGAGCTCTCACCTGGTTTGAACTTGATCCTGGTCGTGTTCTTAGGAGTCAAGCTTCTGTCTGTTAGGAGAAAAAGTGGTGCGTGTTAAAAATCAAAAGCAAGCATTCATCAGTTGTGCATAAAAGTGCAGCAAGACAACAGCCTTCCCTGGAAAATGGGACATTTTTACTTTGGAGTAGACAGTCACAAATTATTACATTGTATTCAGTTTTTTTAACATTTCTCCTAGACCAAATATTATATAGTAGTGAGTGGTGTATTCTAACATTCTTAAATGTACTTTGTAGGTGTAACATCTGGTGACGGGGCCAGCGCGGAGGTGGCTGTGTTGGGCGAGGACTCGGCGGACTCTGGGGAGGAGGCGGTGCAAGAGCCGGCGGACGGTCCTGTGGGGGTTCAAACGGTGGTGGCGGAAACAGGTAAGCTATATATTCCTTACTTATTGAGATTGAAGACTGCATAGTGTGCTTTCTGCACGGGTGTATTACAAATCAACCAGGTAGTAGCCTCCTCGAAATGTACTTCGACTTAGCTGTGAAGTTTTTGGTGAGAAGAATCCCAATAAGTTCTTAGACGAACGTGATGGATGGGATGAACGAAAAGCGAAAGAAGGGTGTAAGTAAGTGGGACGCGAACTTGTATGATGGCTGGCAAAGAAGAACGATATGTGTTTGCTTGGCCCCCGAGGTGGCTGGGAAGGAAAGAATATGGTATGGTGCATGGCTGGGTCAATGATGAAGCAAGGATGGGTGGAAGGACAGCAGCCTGGGTGGGTGAAACAGAAACTGTATGTGTGCGTATACTTTGACTGAATGGATGCCTGGAGCATGGTATTCTCTGACTCTTAGATAGCACATGTGTATCTAGAGAGAGTAGATGGTCGCCAGATGAAGTAAGTGTTACCTTGAAGAGCATGTACCACCGCACCCGCACGTCCGTTCCAGTGCAGGGAAGGCAAGGAAAAGAAATTGTAAATGTGTCCAATACTACCATGAATAGTAGCAGTACTTTGTATTGCGTCTGCAATCACAGCATATATCTGGTTATTACGGTGGACACTCCGTACCTCTCTTAATAACTTTAGTTTACTTGTAGTACGTCATTCATGTGTGGGTGTATCACTGTTCACTCAATATTAAGCAAAGCACCTAAAGTCATCCCATATGTCATCAAATACGTCCCATGTGAAGTGATAGATAATCAAATTAGTTAGCTTCTTCATTTTCCTTTTCTAGTACTCATTTGCACTGTAGGGTGAAAGGTAAATTAATTAAGCAGTAGCCCTTGTAACAGAGTATTCTCAGTGCCACCCGTAATAGAAAAGTAATAGCTTCACCACCTGCATGTACTGGACCGGTACAGTAACGCAAGTCTGTCTCACTCATCATGGTGTGCAACTTTTTTTCTCGGGTGCAAGTTCACTGTGCTGTCCATGTCATTCTGCCGGCTTGCATAAGATAACGTACCAATTTCCCTAAACAAGAGAGAAGAAGAAGAATAAGACTGGTGTACTGTCATAGTCGACTGTAATGGAAGTCCATAGTGGTCGTAGAATTTGTTCATTAAACTACCACTAATGTTAGAGCAAGGATGCAGAAGTGGGAGGTTACATAGATACTGTCCTCAATAGTTATGTACTGTGCTTTCAATTTGCTACTTGTACTGTGACCCAACTTTCGGCTCAATCACTTTGTGTTATTAATGCTAAGGAGCATTGGTTACAGACTATGTCTTTCTTTCTTCATATAGTTGCTCCTTCCAAATCAACAACACGGAGGGAGCAGGCTAGAATGGCCCGGCAACGGAGGCTGGAGGCCACTGTCGCCGAATATCGGCGGCTGGTGGCCCTGGAGGAGGAGGAGGACACGCAGTCGAGCGGGGCAACAACAACATCCTCGACTGTGACCACTGCATCCTCCTCCGTGACTAAGCCAGCGGGACCGAGCCGGGCTAACAAAGACAACCGCCACCGCCAAGCAATAGAAATACCAGCTGCCCCCCACAGGAGCTGCAAGGAACGCCAACGCCGCCTACGAGTCTGAATGTCCAACCTGGAGCAGGAGGTCCTGAAATATAAGAACTTGGTTAAGGGCCTCCGCTCCGAGCTTGCCACCCTCCGCAAGGAGTATGATGCCCATGCCGCAAAATGCACCAGCACCAGCACCCTCCAGTAGTGGAGTGTCCCTTGCCCTTTTTTTATAGACTTTTGGGGGGTGGGATTTGGGAGTTGGGATCGTTTTGGGACGTTTCAAAGACAATCGTTGGGGTTAGGGTGGGTGAGGGAGATTATTTTGTTAGGGCTACATAAATATATTTTTAAACTTTATCTGACCATACCTGTTTTTTACTGCTTTTCAGTCTGGTGGGTGGGGGGCGGGGGTGTAACAGTAACTTTGTTTTCCTGAACAGTCGTAGGACTTTAGTAGTACAACCGTCAATCTCTTGTCTACTCCGAAATAATACTCCATTATACTACCTCCCACCAAACGCTTATCTTACCTGTAATTTGTGTTAGAAATTAGGGCTAGGCCCAGGGCTGGCTCCACGTGAAATGGGGATTAACGTTGTCAATCCTGGGCGGGTGACATTTCCTCATTGCGGTGGTACTAGTGGTGTGACACAGTGGCAGTTGCATGCCTATGGAAAAAAAGAAAACGAAACCTTGTTTGTCCTTACTGTAGCATTACAACGGTTACGGTACGATCGAGAATATAGCAGGTGACAGACAGAACAGTGCCATAATGTAGCCTAACAAATGGTAAAGTATTTGCTTGCAAGTATAACTAGTACTTGCGTTGAATTTATTTGACATTGGCTACTACTACTAGAAGATATAGTACTGAAGCTGAGTAAGTCTAGAAGATATCCTCGTATTCCTTCACCAGCCTGTTGCTATGACCTTATCCTCCCCAGCAAGTGTGTGGAATTATTGATGTCATTTTAGTCAGACATCAAGCAAAACAACACAGCCCGGGGGAAGAGGGTTAGGGTTTGTAAAATGGATGGGAATGGGGGTTTCTTTTTGGGTAGGTTTTGTTGAGAGAAGAAAAAAAAAGCAGAGCATGGACAAACAATAATTGAAGATAAAGACAATCTTTGGTTACAAAGTAAAGCTAAGCACATGCAGTCACACTCATAGAATAAAACAATGGATACTGTATCTGTATTGCGTATGTTGTTGGAGTTGTCCTTGAATTTGGTAAGTAAGTTGCATGCAGCAAACAATTCCTCTTATTGGCGGCACTCCTCCATTCCAGCTGACGCTTCGTCCATCAATGTTGGTGACCACTGACAGAAGACACCCTGTCCACTGCCTGCCTGGCGGATGTTGACTGAAACCCGGCCTGTAATTATTGAACGGAAAACAGGAAGTGCTATTACAATACCACTGATAAATAAATAAAAGGTATGTACGCTGTGTGGTTCAAAATGTGACACTTTGATTTCCCTAATAGACAGTACAATATTTTTGAAATTGCGTGCTCTGTCTGAGTCACCTTTTTAAGGATAAATAAGTATGGCCAAAATATTATAGCGGATCTTTCCCCTCAAGGTAGGTGTACTGTAAACTGTGTTTTAGAACAAAATTTGACCTTCCCAGCAATGCTCCCACCAAGACCCTTACTAAAGCCAGTCGCAAAAATGTAGAAGAACCCCAATCAGATCTCCAAAAACGATGCCTAGCAGAAAAATGGTTACAAAACGTACTTTGAAAGTAACAGTAGGCCCAAATACAGACCGTGGATTGTATTCAAACCACTTGCAAGCAAGCAAAAGTATCCATAGCCAGCATCGCTCCAACAGTGCTCTACAACACCAGAACTGCGTTGCAATAGAACCCCCCGAAACACATGCAATCCTGCTGCTAGGGCTAACCCTAACGAACCCTAACTTACAAAAAGTGCCAAAACTGGTGTTTCCTTCAGGATTTTGTCCAAAACACTTCTATCCGGTATTAGACCTACCCAGGAATGCCCCAGGCAAGACCCGCCAACCCACCCGGAAAAAACCACCCGACAACACCCCCAAACAGCGAAAAAGCTCAATCTCATACTTACAATATATCTCGGCCTTCGGTCCAAACGCGGCGTTGTGCAGCTAGGTCATCATCATCATCAATCATCATAACTCCTGTTTTCCACCACGGATTTCCTGAAAAGCAAATGCAATCAAGATTAGAATGTCGCAGCAGTGCTTCGACAGAGACCCCGGCCGCAACCCACCCACGAACAGCAGGAAGCCCCCCAAAACGCTACATTGAGCAAGATGACAGAAGAAATAGCAAAAAAAAGGCTGTTCCTTCAGGATTTTGTCCAAAACACTTCTATCCGGTATTAGACCTTCCCAGGAATGCCACAGGCAAGACCCGCCAACCCACCCGGAAAAAACCACCCGACAACACCCCCAAACAGCGAAAAAGCTAAATCTCATACTTACAATATCTCTCGGCCTTCGGTCCAAACGCGGCGCTGTGCAGCTAAGTCATCATCATCATCAATCATCATAACTCCTGTTTTCCACCACGGATTTCCTGAAAAGCAAATGCAATCAAGATTAGACTGTCGCAGCAGTGCTCCCAGACACCAAAAATTACCCACAAACACCCGGAACCCCGCCAAAGAGCACCTCAAAGGCAAGCAAGTCAGCAAAAACGGCAAGAAATTTCCACCTCATATTTGGTCCAAAACACTTTTGTCCATTATTAGAGCTTCACAGCAATGGGCCCAAATCCGTCAACTCACCCGCAAAGAAGTACAACACCCCCACAAGTGCTGAGTCTTTCTTCATTGGGCGTAATCCAGCACTCTGCTTTGAGGGAAATCGCATTCTGGAGGAGGAGGATAGAGGAGCATGTTCTTCAGAACTTGTGAACCTGAGGAATGTAGACTGCGGCACCTTCAAATCAATAAGCAAACAAGTGAAGACAGTTCTGATGATGGTCTTGTTTTTGGGATTAGGTGATTAAAGTTTGAATTAAATTAACTGTGCAAAACAAAGAAAGAGAGACACAAAGCACACAGGAATAAAAGTGAATAAGGACGAAAAAGAAAGTTCTTGATTGATTGTCTCATTTTCAGGGCTCGGTGTCAGGGAATAAGAACAAGATTTCGTCATCATACTCTGCGAATTCAGGCTGGATGAGGTCAGTGCCACCGAACAGAGAACAAATCCCCTCATCTACGTTGCCGTCCTCCTCGTCTTCATGCGGCGTGCTTTCTCGTACTTTGTAATCTGGTGGTATGAGGTGCTGATTCATCTTGATCATTGTCAGCCGCTCCACATTTTTGGGCGAGAGGCGGCTCCGTTTGGGAGTTACAATGCCACCAGCAGCACTGAAAACACGTTCAGAAGACACACTTGCGAGTGGGCAAGACAAATAGTTTATAGCCAGGTTGGAGAGCTGTGGCCACAATTGTTTTTTGCCATGCCAATACTGCAATGGCTCATCATTAAGAAAGACCTCTGTTGAGTCATTCAGATAGTCCTGCACCATCGACTCAAGGTCATCAACGGTTCCTCCACTTTGCTTACTTTTTGCTGTGGCTGTGACATTTTTTCGAGAACCATACCCAAGCAAACTTAGCCAATCCTCTACAGCAGCCACTGTTTTTGTTGTGTGTGGTGCAGATGATCCAGTTGCCGGTGTCTTTAACGGCTGAGAGGTCACTTCAGCCACAAGTGCAGAAGTGGATTCTTGTGACTGGGGATGGCCTGCTGATGCTGATGCTGATGTACTGGCTTCTCCTTCAATAACCTGCCGTTCTTTTTCAAACCTCTTGGCTGACCAGGCTAACCAATGTTTGTACTTTTGAACATCTGCATCAGCAAAAGGAAAGAATGCTTCGTCTTCCAGCGCCATTTTATAGCGTGGATCCAGAATAGTAGCACAAATGTAATGCTGTTCTGAGTTGATCATTTTAAGACGTTCATCACCACGTAGGCGCTCTAATAATTTCTCAGACAAAATAAAATGGTCTTTTTTTTTCATCTTTTTCAAACTCAGAAGACACCGCCATCAGTTGGTACTCCAGCATGCACAACAATGGGATAGCTTTTCCCAAATTACAGTCCTCCTGGCTGACTGCACGCGTGAAGAACTCAAAAGGACGAAGCATGTCTGTCAGGCTTTTAACTATGTCCCATTGCGCCGCACCCATCCGCATGTCCTCCTTCTGAGATGTAGCCTCTGTGAAGAAATAGTGATCGAGTACCGTATACTGCTCATACAGACGCTCAAGCATGTAGAAGGTTGAGTTCCAACGTGTTGCCACCTCCTGGATGAGTGCTTTCACTGGCATTCCACGTTGAAGTAGCAGTCTCCGCAGATGCTTCCGGGCCTTAAAAGAATGGCTGAAATGGTTGCACATTTTGCGGCAGGTGGCCATTACCTCGAACGCTGTACTCTGTTTATCACTCAAGAATTTTTGAACTACCAGGTTGATACAGTGCGCCAAACACGGCACTCTAAAATGGTCACCCTTCAACATGGCCTTAACTACATTGGCGCCATTATCCGTGGAAACATAACCAATCTTGCGTTTTAGGGGGGATAGCATTTTCAAGACCTTTTTGTTAAACTCTTCCAAAAGGTTTTCTGCTGTGTGACTTTTCTCCAAGCCAAACATGGATAGTGTTGCATGTTTCCGAGCAGCTTTAAAAACTTGGTCCGGGTCAACACCTGCGTTTAGCTTTGCTTTAACACCTGAAAAAGAGACCCAGTGTGCAGTGATGCACATGTAATCAGCGCCTGCGCCACTGGTCCACATGTCTGTTGTCAGATGTATTGTGTGAACAGCACTCTTCTGCAAAGCTGCCCCAATCGCCTCCAGCACATCTTCATGTAGTGCTGGAACCGCAACTCTGGCAAAATAGAACCGGCTCGGAACCTTCCATTTAGGGCAGAGCGTTGCCACTAATTCAAGAAAACCTACCGCTTCTACAAAAGAAAAAGGTAGAAGGTCCACAGCTAGCATTTTAGCCAGCTTAGTGTTATACAGACGCGTCAGTGGGTGGTTGCGTTCATATGGCACGTCTGAAGTAAGCATTGTTCTAATGTTGCCCTGGACCAAGCATTTACGGGCTGATAATGACTTCGTTGACCCAATTTTGCTCGCTGGTGAACTTTTGTGCGTTGGTGTCTCACTCGCTCCAACACTCTTAGTGTGCCTCACATTGGGTGTGCTGCTGACAGGGGTACTGGGTGTAAGGGAAGTGTTTGACACGTCTTCTTCCTGCTCGTCATCATCAGATGAAACATCAACGTTTCCTTGAATTCGGCCTTTCTTGATCGCATCTAGGTGCGCAAACCATTTGACAGTGTGCTGTCTCCTAAGATGACCACTCTGGCCTCCGGTACCATAGTTGGTACCTGGCTTACCACGACTAACTGCTTGCTTACAAATGGTACAAATGGCAAACTTTGGATTTTTTGGACAAACAGTAAAGAAGTCCCAAACTGGGGACTTGAAGTGTCTGTGGGACATGGAGGAGGCGGCGATACTGGTGGTGGTGGTCATGAAGCTAATGCCAGATGAAGTGGAGGATCTGGATTGCCCAACTTTTGTACGTTTTGCACTTTCACCGCCACTAATTAAGGTCGAGGTTGACGGAGGTCTCTTCTTGCCAGAAAGAAATATGGAAGCGGGACGAGTTGGTGTACTACTTAACTCCAATGATTGTGGTGTTTCCACTGCCTCCTCATCGACAACATCATCATCATCATCACGCTCAGCAGCTCTTCGGGCTAGGGTCAAAATGTCTGTTTGCTGCATGCCCGCTGGGGCTGCAGTGACCTTTATGATGACTGGGTCGTCGTTGGCAGAGTCTTCATCAGCAGCAGTATCCGCCACTTCTTGTTGAGACTCATCACACTCCATAACTCTGAGACTTTGGACAAGCTTCCTTTTACGCTTAACTACCTTTGTCGGATCATGGTGTGCCTCACTCTCAGACGGCTGTGGTGCTGGTTCCCAAGTTTGATCCGTATCATCAGAAGGAGGTGTGCTTGAAGAAGATGTAGACACCACCCTTGATCTCTTCCTTGCTAGGGGTGTGGAAGACAATGAAGGATCATCAGGAGGAGTGGCTTCCTCAAATGATACCTCGCCTTGATTGTCGATTTCCTGATGTGCCCCTACTTCGGGAGGAACAACTATTGTGGGCACTTGTGACCCTCCATGCACCTCTGCTTGCGCATCTCCTTGCGCTGCCTCTCCTTCCACATGTACTTGGGCTTGTACTTGCACATGTGATTGTTGTTGCGGCTGTGGTTGTTCAACACTCGTCAGATGAGCTACAACAACCTGTGTTGATTGAGGGACATTGCTGCTGCTTTCTTGCGATGAGCCAACATCACTGGTCGATGGTGATTGAACAACTATACTGGCTGCCTCTGCAGCACTCAAGGGCTTGGACTTAAGTTGGCGTGGTGGTGGTGGTGGCACTGAGCCCAATGGAGCGGGGGTGCTGCTGCCAGCTTGGTCCCCAGCAGATCCCGCTGCTGCTGCTGCAGGCATACTTTTTTTTTTACTCCCAAAAAAAGGGGCGGGCAGCACACCAGTGTCCTTGGTAACTTGCTTCTTCTGCTCCTTACTGGCACCTTTCTTGCTAGAGGAGCTACGGGTTACTTTTTTTGGGGCCATCTTCTTCAGAGCAGGTCAGCAGGCAGCAGTTGCACGAGTTGCAGAGGGTTCTGTGTCCAGACGTGACGTCGCGTGACGTTATGCTGCACACACACACCGCTGCAGGACTTCTTCCTGGCACTGGTGGTTCTCTTGAGTCTTCTTGTGCACCTAAAAGCAATGGAAGACAGAGGAACATCAGTTCAGTTATACACCCCAAAAAATCGAAAAAACACAGAAAAATGAGCACAATCCCATGCCATCCATGATGTTTACATTGAAGACACCCCACAGAAAGACTAGGGACATGCAAGTATGCAACACTCACTACCCCTGGGCATAATGGATGAAAAGTAGGCAAAATAAGTGCAGGCCTCAGACACTGCCTCTCCTCAAAATGGCCCCTTACACCCCAAGCACATGTTGCCTGTACCAGCCAGCACTCAAGATGGCCACCACCACCACCCACATGGCCAGTCCACATCAACAGTACACCCCCAAAAAACAGAAAAACAGCCAGAAATCACCACAATCCAATGCCATCCATGATGTTTACATTAAAGAGAGTGAGACCACACCACAGGCACACTCAGTCCATGCACCACCACCCCTGGGCAAAAGGCCACACCAGCAGCCCCCCAAAAACGACAAAAAACAATAAAATAAGCACAATCCCAGCCCATCCATGGCCTCAATTATGTTTAAATTCAAGAAGACACCCCACAGAAAGACTAGGCCCATGCAACACTCACCACCCCTGGGCAAAGGGCCCCACCAGCAGGCCCAAAAAAACGACAAAAAACAATAAAATCAGCACAATCCCAGCCCATCCATGGCCTCAATGGTGTTTAAATTCAAGAAGACACCCCTCAGAAACACTAGGCCCATGCAACACTCACTACCCCTGGGCATAATGGATGAAAAGTAGGCAAAATAAGTGCAGGCCTCAGACACGGCCTCTCCTCAAAATGGCCCCTTACACCCCAAGCACATGTTGCCTTAAATTCAAGAAGACACCCCACAGAAAGACTAGGCCCATGCAACACTCACCACCCCTGGGCAAAGGGCCACACCAGCAGGCCCAAAAAAAGGACAAAAAACAGCACAATCCCAGCCCATCCATGGCCTCAATGGTGTTTAAATTCAACAAAACAGTTGTATCATGCACCCCTAACCAACCCTGGTCCTACTGGATACTGTGGCTACCCACAATATAATTTATTTAATGTTCTGAAAAAGTTCCAAAATTTTACTTGCAGCAACTGTAATGCCCCAAACAAACTTACTTGTGAAAGTTGATTTCTAATCCAAAAGTGATCCAAAGACAGTCAAAAAGGCCTCAAATCCAAATATCCAGCAGCACCCACAAAAAGTAATCCTTCCAGCTCCAGATCCAAATGAAAGTGACCAGGAGATGGACAAAGCACTGGGAGGAGCCTGCTGGACAGGAACAGGAAGTTGGAGACTGTGGGGCACTTCCTTCCTCCCCCCCCCCCCAAAATGGACTCCTTGCAAAAAAAAAGGCCATGCAAATGTCAACCTGAGGAGTGATTCTGATAAAAATCATACTTTTCTGAAGGTTTATCCTGTTTGCTGGTGATTTTCTTGTGCGAAATTGCAAAATCTCTATTTCGCAAGTGCGAGATTGTTCCTTTCCGCCGCAACTACGTGTTCGCAATTGCGAACTCTCGCGAGGTGTGCTGTGCAAGGTGGCAAGCCGCGATTACGTATTCGCGGGCGCCAAACTCCCGCGGGAACACGCAGCAAGATCTAAAATGGCGCGTCACTTGCAAAGAAAAACAACTCGGCAAACGCTAAATGACGGAAAGTGAACGCCGTGCACCACGCCGCGTGCCGCAACCAAGCAAAAAATCAGCCGCGAGCAGATTCACGGATTTTCGACAAATTCGCGAGCATTCGCGGATTGCGAATTTGCCGAAAATCTGAAAAATCCGCGAGCGGAGCGGATTTTACGCCCATGCTTACTTCTGGAGTGGTAGAACAGATAAACGGTACTATAAAAAATAGATTGGCAAAAATATGTGATTCTACTGGCTTGAACTGGATAAATGCCCTGCCTCTTGTTCTGATGGGACTCAGAAGCATTCCAGATCGAAGAACAGGCCTGAGCCCCCATGAGATATTGATGGGAAGAGTGATGAGACAAGCATGGGTACCAGGATACAAACTGTTAAGCATTTCTGATGATTTGGTACTGGAATACTGCAAGCAACTGGGTGACCAAGTGCGTTCTATCTCTCGCCAGATTGGGGCAGACGCCGTCGCCAACCCGACAACTCCAGTTCACAAATTGGTTCCTGGTGACTGGGTTAAGATAAAGAAGCATACTCGTTCAAGTTGCCTTGCGCCAAGGTGGGGGAAAAAGCGTCAAGTAATCCTGGTAACGACGACAGCAGTGAAGTGTGCAGGCGTGCCCAAGTGGATCCATGCCAGCCATACCCAGAAGGTGATACCAGACGAGGAGCCTGGAGCTGAAGGTCGTCCCGCTGAGGGGTCTACTGACGTTGGTCCTGAAGTAGCTGATATCAGACGGCCGAACACCAGTCCCGTTGAGGGTCCTTTAGGCGTTGGTCCAGAGGCAGTCGATGACGTATGGCCAAGCACCAGTACTGCCGAGGATCCCACAGACGTTGGTCCGAAAGTAGCTGATGACGAGCTGCAGAGGATTTGGCCAGAGGATTGGATACCCATAATCGATCTTACTGGAGATCCACTGAGAACAAGAGAGCGAATAAAAGAAGACAGAGAGTGGAATAGAGAGGTCGAGCAAGGCACAGGCGAAGACCCTCAGATCATTGAGATTCACATCAAATCTGAGGACGAAGGAGAAGGTCAGACAGGGACAGAACAAGTGATCGACACTCCTCCACAGACTCCTGATATCGAAAAGGGACAGACTAGACATAGTGTAATAGTTCGAGCAGAAGAAAATCAAGGGATCGAAGTGCTCGAGCAGGATCAGACAGAACTAGGAGAACGTGTTCAGGACATAGAAACAGAGACATTTGAAAGCGAAACGCAAAATATACCTGAACCAGGCCAGCTTAGCAACCAGGCAGAAGAAATAGATACAAGACCTGGGACTAGCCAGACAGAAAGGGAGAAGGCAGAAATTGAAGTGCCACAAACAAGTGACAATAAAAGGACATTAGAAGAAAGCCAAATAACAGTGCCAGCTAAAAGACTCAAGAAAAAGAAGCACATCGAGCCAAGGTATATTAAGAGACTAAGATTAAGAATAAAAACAGTCCAAGAGAAACTTGCAGACATAAGAAGAAGTCCCCGAATTGCAGAAATACCTGAAGATAACTCCAAGAGAAGGAGTGAAAGAATAAAAAGACAAAACGAAAAATACAAGGATCCGGAGTGGACCTACTTAATCTTGGAAAACTTTGAGGATCTTGATATTACTGACGAAAGCGACGGAGAACCCATTCCTGATTACGCTGCAGAGGAAGAGGAAGAACCTCCGTGAAATTGGTCAGCAATAAAAATACCTGGAAAAAGCTGCAAAGAGGGGTTAAAATTTCCTTCTGAGCCAAAATGTCTGATACAAACGTGAGTGGTAGACCTAGCCGCAGTTGTTGCAAAACATGCTGCAAAGTGTGTATATGTAGTATAATTATAGTAATATTAATTTGGATAGGATTAACAGTTTTCATTCCCTTTATGGTTAGCAAAAATACTAATATTGACCCTACTCACATTACCGACACTGAAGAACTGACAACACGAAGTGTAGAAAGACGTGAGAAAGCACTCAGACAGACAAAACGAGACTTAGAAGCATCAGATGAGGAAGGACTACATTACCACGGAGTTAGAAACAAGACACACTTAAATGTTTTCGCAAATTTGTTAGTGCATTACGTAGAAGCTATGGAAATAGAAGATTGCTATGTCTGCATGAAGCTACCTACTTCTGTGGCTGAAGGCGTGACATATCATCATCTACCTCTGACCTATGGAATTTCCTGTAGTATTTTAGCAAGCTTATTTTACAAAAGAGGACCGTTACAGTACTATTATTCTAATAATGACGTGATCTTTTCTGAACTTCCCATTCGTGGAAATCTGAATCCTGTACATACCAAAAGTGACGTAATACGATATATGGGAGACTATTTTCTGACTATAGGCAATATAGACATAGCTGAAGCACACAGAGATAACTTGACCTGTACATTACATGAACAAGAAAAGATATTTTTAAACATGGCAGAGAAAAGAAGGGAGAGTTTCCAAAGAAAGGCTAATGACAAGAAACAGAAAACACCTAAATGGGCTGAGAACATGGAAAGCACCTCAAATGTCGGGGCAGGGCCTGCTTTGTTGCTGGATTTCGAGAAGAAAGGGAAACTCTGTCTTCACCGCGAGAAGACTAGTTATTATAATAACATTTTCATTGGTTCCAGTCAATGTGAACACAATTACAAGGTAATTGGAGGTTGGGGATTCAAAAATGGGTCAGAGCCTGTGTTTCCTGGAATTTATTATATATGTGGTGCCAAGGCTTATTTCAAATTGCCGGATCACTGGTATGGAAGCTGCTACTTTGGCATTGTCTTCCCGAAAATATACCATGTGAATGAAATTTCTGGAAGCAATGAAAATACTAATGGCTTAGTGCGTAGCAAAAGAGAAAGCGTAGGTGAAATAATGGGTAGTATTTTTAGTGCACTGATACCTGGAGTGGGAGTGGTTCTGAACACTCACAGAATTTTCAAATTGTCCACAATAGTGGATGTGCTGTCTACTGACACAGCTCATGGATTTCTGCTGGTCAATACTGAAATGGTTGCGATCAGATCAATGGTTTTGCAGAACAGACTTGCTCTTGACACCTTATTAGCAAAAGAGGGCGGAGTCTAACGGATGTTGAAAGCGCAACATTGTTGCACTTACATTCCGGACAAAAGCGTACAGCTCAAAAGGTATGTGAAAAACATTACTAATTTGGAAAAGGAACTCAAACCACTCGAGGTTGACAGTGCCTGGAAGAGACTGGTTGATGGTCTCTCCAATGTAGGTCATTGGTTTGCTAGTTTAGGTAAAAGCTTATTGTTTAAGGTACTGATGCCAATTGGAGTGATAGGTCTTATCATATTTCTCATATTCGTCTGTTGCAAATGTCGCAAACACACAAAGAAATACCAAGTGAATGCGAGAGGAGTGAAACGGAGTGCGGATGAGCTTGAATTGGAAGAAATGAATAATAAGATTTATAAAAAGGTAAAAAATTCTCACCCTACTTTAAATGAGAAAGAAAAATTGAATCGCCTGTTGGAAGAGATAGAAATGTACAAGGTGTGAAAGAAAGTTGGCATCTGGTTCCATTTTTTGTGATGATAGTAAATATCATCAAAGAGGGGATTGATAGAGCAAGATTTCGCATCGCGACTTGCTCGATTCATGAACCTCGAAACTGTTGTAACCTCGTAACGAATTGTACGTTTTACTAATATCTTTTATTTCTGATATATATGTATGGTAGAGATGCTTGCTTATGTGTTTTATTAATACGAATAACTTTTGTAATTCTAAAATGGCTGCTGCTTGACTTTCCTCTTCTGCGCATGCGTCAGTCACACTCACGTGACTTCGTGTAGAGATAGTTTTGGAGGGAAAGGGTGCGCATGCGTAATAGGCAATAAGATGGCTGTGCTTTGATAAACGTGGTGAAGCTTTGTGCTGCTGCTCTTGTGAAATTGTTCGTTGCACTTACCATTAATGCATAGTATATTTTTATAATGATAAAACTGAAATGTGAAATCATGACATGTAATACATTCATTTATTTTTATGTACTAATTTGTTTTCGCTTACTTTTCATGTATCGCGGGAAATGGGGGTCCGAATGGGTCGTGAGCCATTTTGAAGGTCCTGTCTGCGCATGCTCAAAATGCGAGGCCAAAGACAACCTTGGACCGTGGAACTCAGCCAGCTGGCAGCCACAGTCAAGATGCTCCTGGGAGAATTACCTCTGACCCAGGAGGATGGAGCAAATGTCCCTATGTTGTTACAAATGTATAAGTTTCATTGTATTCCGTGCGACTTCTCGTGGGAACCCAAAATCTTGCTAGGCGGCACCTTAGGATGCAAATTAGGTCTTGTAATAGTCTGTTCTGATTGGTGTGTTAACCAAAGCCTACCTTAGGACCAACCGAAATTGAGGATTTCTGACACTTTGCAACATTGGGGGGTGGTACACTGCCCCAAAACAGTATATCTACCCTGGGTTCACCTAGGGAATTTGTCCGACTTGTCTGAATAGCCGACCTGTCACTGACCCAACGCACTCAATAGGTGACTTGGTACAGAGGTGCTGCGGAGCTCTCTGTCCGAAATTTGACCATAGACTCTGAAGGTTTTACTGAACCTTAAGTGCTGGCGGAGCACTTTTTCTGGGAATTCGCTGACCCAATCGGGGTCCTGATCGATAGCTGCAGAGAGGGTGGAGCGCAGGCGTTGCTTCCGAACTGCGGGTGCTGGTCGTATCCTGGTGGTCCTGTCCTGATCCGAATCTGGGTTTCCTGTCCTGTCCTGGGGTGTCCATTCTACACCTGCTGTCCCACTGAGGGTTATCCTTCCTTGAGGGTTTTCCTGTCCTTAACTGACCCGTGGCCAGGGTTGGTTTTCACACCAGTCTAGGTAAATATTGCTCTGAAACTCTTAAACTGCACCTTTCTATTTTTCTGTCTTTGCTTTAATAAAGACATACCTTTGCACGTGAATAATTTTCCATGCTTTCTCCTGCAACCATTGCATTTCATAAAGTCATTTGCGTTTGATTTCATAGCGTGTTCCTATGTTACCCTACCTTTTAGAAATCATTTTCTGTATTGCAGTTTGCAACTTCCTGATATGGTCTTGGTTTTTCTCTCGTAAAACTGACTAAAGTAACTCAGATTTATAGCGTGTTCACTTTGCCCTTATCCTAGTTTTCCTCTCACTTAGCGGGTTCCCTGTCGCACTAGCATTCTTTTGATAAACTGTATGACTGCCCCCTTATTTGAATTTAAGATAAACTTTTCAAAACTTCCAGTTGTCCGTGGTCATTTTATAAAAGTAAAGTCATTATTTTGAATGGTGTATTTTGCTGCCTTTCCTTTTACAGCTAGCTCCCTGACCCATCGTGGACATAGGTACCCATAACGGTGGATGGTAAGTTGGGTACACTGGAAATAAATCGAAAGGGAACTCACAATTATTGGTAGTAGATTGTGTGGGCACCTGATCAATGTATATGATAAAGTAAAGTATATGGGCCCAAAGCCAGAAGTGGCAAAATTATTGGTCGGGTGGCCCGCGATCTCTAGCAGTTTAAGTGGCACCTAGGGCTCATCCATATTGTGCAACTTTTGTGTATTTAAACTGTGTTTTGTTTTAACGCATTTGCTTCTGTGCTCATGAAGAGTATAGGGGATATTTGTAGTAAATAAATATATATATATATTTTCAATATATATCTGTGTGGTGTCCTTTCATTTGGTATTCAAGGGGATTGTGTATGGTAAAACAGCTTGCTTCACATGCCTTTACAGAGTTTAGCCGAAGACTGCTTTGTCCACGCTACTAGGATAGCTGGTCTATAAGGTTGACTTACAACCAATCATCATAAGGGTTGCTTGGCATGGTACAAGGTGATCACTAGAACTAGTGAGCATCATATACCAGGCCAGCTTCTCACATTGGTGAGCAGCGGTTGGGATTTGAGCTTGCTGTTGTTTTACCATTACAATCTTTGGAGAGTGTCATTTGAAAGATCATACAGGTACCTGTTAGGTACATATAAAACAAGACTAGTATACTTAAGTTCTACTGAACTTAGTTGTTGTAGAGGATAGGGAGTAGCACTCCCTGACTACACCTACTAGATAGGTTTAGTAGGTAAACACCAGTGTAGGTAGATTGCAACATATCCACCCACACTAGAGCAATGTCTGGAGCAGAGGGGTCCACTGGACCTGTCCCTGTTGAGAGTGACCCTCCAAGGGCACCATCCAAATTTGCTATGCTTAATTTTAAAGAAATGAGGCAGCTGTGTACCTTAAGAGGTCTCAAGACGGGTCCAGCCCCTAACACAGCACACCTCAGAGAGCTTTTAGACCAGTCTAAAGGTCTAAAGACCTCCAAACCAGGCCCCTCAGGGAATGGAGGTGGAGGCTCTCCTACTGAAGATGATAATACTGACACCCCTGTCCCTGTCATCCAGATAGATGAGGAACACCAGAACAGTGGAGATACTCAGCCTGAGGATGAGGAAGAAGAGGAAGAGGAGGAGGAAGGAAGTGATTCTGGTGATGGTAGAAATAGCCAGGTGTTAGTCAGCAGGCTTAACCAGGCTAACTTAAGCCTATTTGGGACTGAAAGTGGGTCCAACCCATTCAGACCCCCAAGTGGACTTAACCAGGAGCAAAGGAGGAGGAAGAATCACTCAGGTGAATCCAATACCTCCCAAGCTTCTAGAGGTTCTCATGGTCACTCCAGAAGGGGGTTGACTAGCCCTCAGAGAAGGGAGCATGAGGCCAAAATGAGAGAGGCTGAGCTTAGGATCCAGAAGCAAGAATTAGAAGTTGCCCTGGCCAAAGAAAAACTTGCTAGAGCAAGACAGCCTAGAGAGGGTAGATTAGGATCCACTGGTGGCAGCATTATCCAAAAGGATAAAGACAAGTCCTATGACAATAGAAACCTGAGTAAGATTGTGCCCCCCTACAAAGCTGGGGATGATATCCACAAATGGATGACTGCACTTGAGAGGGCCTGCAGAGTACAGCAGATCCCTCAGGAGCAGTGGGCAGCAATCTTGTGGCTCTCCTTTGAAGGTAGAGGCAGAGACAGACTCCTCACAGTTAGGGATGGGGATTCTAGAAACTACCTGGTCCTGAAGAGTGCTCTGATTGATGGGTTAGGCTTAACCACTGAACAGTACAGGTTAATGTTCAGAGACACCCAGAAGACACAGACTCAGGACTGGTCTGAATTTGTTGAATGTGCCACTAAGGCTCTGGAGGGATGGTTGCTGGGAAGTAAGGTTACAGACTATGAAGGATTGTACAATTTGCTTATGAGAGAACAAATTTTAAATAATTGTCAGAACCAGCAGTTGCATTAACATTTGGTTGACTCAGATCTGACCTCTCCCCAAGAATTGGGAAAGAGGGCAGACAAATGGGTTAGAACCAGAGTTAAGCAAAAGAACCAGAACCAGGGTGGTGACCAAAAGAAAACAGACCAGAAGGGTGGGGAGCAGAAAGCTAAAGACCAGAAGTCTTCAACAGGGCCCCAAACTAATACTGAGGGTGGGTCCCAAACTTCCAAGAATAAGAAGAAAGAAGGTCAAAGAAAATCCTGGTGTAGTACATGTACAAACACCTCTCACTGGACAAGTGAGTGTAAAAAGGGTGGAGCCCCCAACACTGCAGCCCCTAAGGCACCTGCACCCAATAGTACAGTCAGCAGTGTTGGTCCACAAACTAAGGGGGTAGTAGGTATCACCTTGGGAACTGAGGGAGATTCTGGCCCAGTCAGAACCCCTATACAGGCTGTTCTGATTTGTGATGTGGACATAGATTTGTCCACTACTGTCAGTCCCAGTAATCTGGGCAAGTACAGGCAGATGCCTTTGATTAATGAAAAAGTGGCTCAAGCATACAGGGAAACATGTGCCAGTGTCACCATGGTGACACCTAGCTTTGTGGACCCTGGACAATACATACCAGGTGATAATTACCTGGCGACCAATGCCAGCAATGTCACTACTACACATAGTGTGGCACTTGTTAACTTTTCATGGGGAGGGGTAACTGGCCTAAAAAGAGTTGTGGTTAGTGCTGATCTCCCAGTAGAATGTTTGTTGGGCAATGACCTGGAGAACTCTCTATGGTTAGAAGTTGAGTACAGGACTCATGCAGAGATGTTAGGGATATCATCACATGTACTTGCTGTGACCAGGTCACAGGCCAAAAAGTGCCTCTCTGAACCTCAGGTCTTGGATCCTGGAACAATGGACCAAGCACCTTCCAAGAAGAAGAACAGGAGGGTAAAGGCTGTGCCTTCCCAACTGCCTGCAAGTGAGGATCAGCCTTCACAGGAAGATGATCTTGAGACCCCTGAAGGAACTGTCCCTGAAGAGCTTGAACCTGATCAGGTTGAGTTTCTGGGGACAGGGGGACCTTCTAGGGCAGACTTGGGGTAGGCTCAGTTAACCTGTCCTTCTCTTGAACCCCTCAGACAGCAGGCTGCTGCTGAGGCTGCTGGGAATGCTCAAGGTGCCCATAAAGTATATTGGGATGATGGGCTCCTTTATTCAGAAGGTAGAGACCCCAAGCCTGGTACAACCAGGAGGTTGGTCATACCTCTGCAATTTAGGGGCTTCCTTCTAACCTTGGCCCATGATATTCCCTTAGCAGGACACCTAGGCCAGAATAAGACTTGGGACAGGCTTGTCCCTCACTTTCACTGGCCTCACATGTCTGAAGATACAAAGGCGTTTTGTCGCTCCTGTGTAACCTGCCAAGCCAGTGGCAAAGCAGGTGGAACAACAAAGGCCCCCCTGATACCACTACCTGTGGTGGGGGTCCCCTTTGAAAGAGTGGGGATTGATATTGTAGGTCCAATGGATCCCCCTACAGCACCTGGGCACAGATTCATACTGGTGGTGGTGGACCATGCCACCAGGTACCCAGAGGCAATTCCCCTTAGGACCACAACAGCTCCTGTTGTGGCCAGGGCCTTACTTGGAGCTCCACCTGGGAGGATTACCTGGTCCACCTGAAGGAAGTGCTAGAGGCTCTGCAAAAGGCAGGCCTCACTATCAAGGCCACCAAGTGCCAGATAGGGCAGAGTAAAGTTGTATACTTGGGTCACCTTGTAGGTGGAGGCCAAGTTCAACCCCTGGAGAGTAAGATCCAGACCATAAAGGACTGGTCCCCTCCAACTACCCAGACTCAAATCAGAGCTTTCTTAGGCCTGACTGGGTACTACAGGAAGTTTGTTAAGAACTATGGGTCCATTGTGACTCCTCTTAATGATCTGACATCCAAGAAGATGCCCAAAAAGGTTCAGTGGACAGTAAACTGTCAAAAGGCATTTGATGACCTGAAGAAGGCCATGTGCTCTGCACCTATCCTGAAGAGTCCTGACTACTCAAGAGAGTTCATTGTCCAAACAGATGCTTCTGAGTTGGGAGTGGGAGCTGTGCTTTCACAACTTAATGTAGATGGTCAAGACCAGCCCATTGCTTTTATTAGCAGAAGGCTGACCCCCAGAGGGAAACGTTGGTCAGCCATTGAGAGGGAGGCCTTTGCTGTGGTGTGGGCCCTGAAGAAGTTGAGACCATACTTGTTTGGCACTCACTTCAAGATTCAGACCGACCATAAGCCCCTCTTATGGCTTAATCAGATGAAGGGTGAAAACCCCAAACTGCTCAGGTGGTCCATTTCCCTACAGAGGATGGACTTTACAGTGGAGCACCGCCCAGGGACTGACCATGGTAATGCAGATGGTCTCTCCAGGTACTTCCACTTAGAACATGAAGACACAACTGGTCAAGGTTAGTCTAATGTCCCTGCGTTTGGGGGGGTTGTGTAGGAGAGTAGGGTCTGCTATCCTATGGTCACCCCAAATTTTTGCTTTTTGCTTCACTGGTTTATGACTTAATGTGGCTGTGGGCCTGCTAATCAGACCCACAGCCTGCTGTTCTCTCTCTAAATTAATGCCAATGCACTCTAGGTGCATTACGAATTGGAACTGGTTCACCTTATAGGCCCCTGTAACAGTGTACCCAGGGCATAGGTGTTACCAAGGCCTACCAGGGGCTGCAGCACGTATTGTGCCACCCGTGGCCTGGCCTCCATATTTGACACAACTGGCTGATCACTCAGCTGGGGTAAGTCGGTGTAATCACCCCTTACTTAGGTATAGTATGCCTGTACCTACCCTAAAATGGAGACATATGTTCCTATCAGCCACTCCTATGGAAGGCCTCATTAATCCTGGAGGCAGAGTGCTTGGAAATATGTGAGATGGTGCTCTAGCATGAGCTGAGCCTGCCTGCAGCTTTCGGAACCCCTTCCTGTAGCTGTTCCATGATACTGCCATACCATATACTCTTAAGTGCATTATAATCCTCGCGGTTATTTGCTAACTTTGGTTTGGCTTTATCAAAACATGTTGAGTAAGGTGTCATGCGAATTGGAATACTACCCCCTCGCCAGTTCTGGCGACGGGGGTAGCATTCCACCCTTCTAGAGGGACACGACATGTACATAACCTGAACCCCGGTTAAAGTTAAACTAGAGCCTCAGCATCACAAAATGGATGCTGCCACCACAGACACAAGTCTGACCTCCTGCTGCTGGGAGTCCTTCCAGCGAGGGAGGCTTGGACAAAGGGTTTCCTGCCTTGGGAGGTGCTAGCACCACCCCAGACAGGATTTTGTGTATTGGGTAGGACAGGGCTGAATAGAATGAGACATGCCTGGGGCACACAAGGTGTCCCTGTGCATAGGCCAGTTCAAACTGGTCATGGGGGTCTCCAGCCCCAGTCCTGGTGCGAAACTGGACAAAGGAAAGGGGGTGTAACCACCCCCCTTCCTGGTCCCACCCAGAGGAGGGACCTAGCAGGTAATCCGGCCCCTAGATTTGGAATAAGAGTAGGAGCTGTGTCCCAAGACTTCAGATCATCCTGAACTCGACTTGAAACTAAGAAGAAAACTGGACTTTGACATTCTGCTGCACAGAAGACTGAAGAGAATCTCCCTTGTGGCCAAGGAGTGACCACCCTGTGAATACAGGCACCAACCAGCAACTCGACGTCTGCTTTGCCGCCGCCTCCCGCCGGAGCCCGAGCCCAGAGCCTGACAAGACCTGGATTCCCAGACATCTCACAGCCCGATCCACAGTCCCTGAAAAGAAGAGACCCGTGGAGGCATCGAGAGACGTGGGACCGGCCATCTTGAAAGACCCCCGAGAAGCTGACTGCGCAGTACCCGAGGCACCCTCGATGCTGTGCTTTGGGGTTTGAGAAGCCCCACCACCGAGCAGCATTTGCACCGAAGATCGGCCCCCCAGTATCTCCACGATCTGCGTGGGCCCCTTTTGCACTTTGCCACTCTTCACTTCCTGCGTGGCTTGCATTAGCCAAGGCCTGTTTGCTCCAATCAAGTTGCCGACACCGCCATCAGCTAGAACCTTCGTGGGACAGCTCGTGATCGACTCCTCGACGTCCTAGACCTCTTCGTGTCCACGTGGCTGCAGAGACAAGCTGCACCTCATCGCCTGTTTGCACCTGACATTGCCTGGTTCCATCCTGGTTCCTCGCTAGTCACTGGCTAGTGACTTCTGAACATTGTCCCCTCTGCTTTCAGGTCTTCACATCTTCGATCCACCCTTGGATCACACCGGACACTTCTCGCCTGGACGCCTGCAGCATCTTCATCCTCAGGCACCATCAGACTGTGTGACGAAACCCGACACACTTTGGCACCTGTGCACCCGCTTCCAGTGGGTGAGGTAACTTACTAACGCCGGTGTTCTTACACTGGTACACACCTCTAGTGCCTAACTCTAAAGTTTCGTAGTCCTAGTCCAGTCGGAAGACTCCTTTTGCAGTAACTTTGTAACTTTTACGCACCATTGACTTTGCATTGGTACATGCGTGCACTTTAAGCACTGCACCCGAGCCCCGCGGGCCTTTCCCGACTTCTTCACTGTTAGTCCCGAACAGCTCCAGCGATTCCCCAGGCCCTAGGCCTATTTCCTTTCCCATTGGTGGTTCTTATACCACTATTTTAGTATATGGTTTAAGTGGCCCCTAGGGCTCATCCATATTGTGCAACTTTTGTGTATTTAAACTGTGTTTTGTTTTAACGCATTTGCTTCTGTGCTCATAAAGAGTATAGGGGATATTTGTAGTAAGTAAATATATATATATATTTTCAATATATATCTGTGTGGTGTCCTTTCATTTGGTATTCAAGGGGATTGTGTATGGTAAAACAGCTTGCTTCACATGCCTTTACAGAGTTTAGCCTAAGCCTGCTTGGCATGGTACAAGGTGATCACTAGAACTAGTGAGCATCATATACCAGGCCAACTTCTCACAATGTGTCCATATCCCCCACAGTGATAACACTGTGGGCCGGGTGGAGGCGGTCGAGGAATAACCGGGTAAGGGAAAAGAGGAGGGGTTTCCGGTTTTCTGGATGAGAATGGTCTCGGGGTCCGATTGTGGCCATGGGGTTGGGGTAGGTGGGTATGTTCTTCTTTTGGTTTCTGATAGTCTTGTGCCCTGCTGTAGGCGCTGGCGATCTCTACCGCGTTCTCCAGTGTGAGGCGGGCGTGCTGACAAACCCATTTTTCTGTGGTAGGATGGAGAGAAGCCAAAAACTGTTCCAAATATATTTTGGAGAGGATTTCTTCTTTTGTGGCCGTGGCGGGTCGCAGCCAACGGTCGGCCAGATCTTTGATACGAAAAGACAGGGCCCAAGGGGTTTCTTGTGCTCCTTCTTTGGCTTGGCGTAGCCTCAACCGATAGGTATCGTCGTCAATACCCAGGCGTTCTAGGATACAGGTTTTGATGTCACCATAAGGGGTCTGTCCCTGGATATTGGCTTGTTGGTACGCTGCCTGTAACTCGCCTGTCAACAGGCGACCCAGATAGTGACCCCATCGGTCAGGGGGCAAGGCAGCGGCTTGGGCCAGTCGCTCAAAGTTAGTGAAGAAGTAGTCCGGGTCTTCTCCCGGCACATACTTCTGGAGAACCACCATGGGAAGAGTAGTGACAGGTCTTTGTTGTCCTAGGACGTCGGTGAGCTTGCCCAACGCTTGGTCCTGAGCTGTGCCCTGGCCTTTCAGGACATCGTGTAATTGTCCTCGGTCGTCCTCGGCCATCTTAAGGAATTGCTCCATCATCTTCCCGAGTTGCTCCTGGGTCTCCGCAAGTTTTTTCACGGCGGCCTCCATGCTTCCGGGTGATCCCACTTCTGACACCACCTGTGATTGTGGGGTGTAGGCGGACCGGAATAACAGGCGTGGAGGCCGTATGTAGTGGGCTATCTCTTAGCCGAGTTTTATTTTTCAATACACAGTTCAAGGGTGAGGGAAAGGGAGAACAGAGTCTTGAAGCGATGCTTGGCGCTGCGTCGAGATGATGGCTCTTCGCTGAGGGAAGGTGCTTGGCTGGAAGACGTGATGAGGGTCTCCAGAGGGGTTGGTCAGTTGAACAGCGGGACGGTGACTCCTCGGAGGTATGGGAAGGAGAGAAAAGAGGGCCGTTAGTTCTTTCACTCAGAACTGAGTGATGCCGTCTACCTTCACCGGGGTTGTGTGGGAATGCAAGCGAACGTGAGGTAGGTAGGGGAGGGTTAAGAGAGGGAAAGAGGAAGTAGGGGCAGGCAGAAGGGTGACTGAGTGACGGGCAAGTGAGGGGATAGTATATACAATCGTGCCAGTGACTACAAACGGGTTATATATACAATATCCTACAGTGCTGGGTGCAAGGTGGGGGATGGCCTACTGTACACTACAATATTTACACTATACACGGGGAGTCGGTACTCACTTGGCCCGCCGCAACTCTCCCGCGAGTTGCGGCCGCTCTCTAGCTTCCTCCACCGGACTCCACCAGTCCTCCGTCCAGACTTCGTCTTCTTCTTCCGCTTCACCGCTCGGCTCCCGGGGTTTTCCGCACGCTGTCTCCTGCCATGAGTCTTCCTGCTTGAACGCCCTGTTGTCTTCGGTTCCGGCTTTTCTGTGCTCCGCCTCTGGACTGTAGGAGGGACTTCCGGGGTCATGGGAGAGTCCTTCCGGGATCCCGCTCGTCGGGATTGGTTCCTGTAACGAAGGAGAGAGGGGTGGAGTCCGGGTTGCTATGGACGCCCGGGGACGGATGACGGGCGCCGGGATCGTGAGGGAAGGTGCGGCTTCGCCGAGGTAGGGGTCGTGGCCCCTTCACAGGGTAACTCTCACTTTATTATATGAAGAGACAGATGTGTTCCTCCTTCCTTTTATGCTCCTTCCCTTGACCTGATAGTTTTGAAAGGCTGCACCTTTGTTAGGGGAGACTGTGTTCTTGTCCCTTGTGTTCACCAAGCCCTTGCTCTCTTCTGATTGTGGCTCTAGTATCCCACTGTCTTTTCCTTTAATGTTCGTTTTCTTCTGGCCAAATTCGCTCTGCACGCGTTTTCCTCCATTTTTCCTTCCTCGCTTGTTTGCGATTGACACCAGGCTGCCTAGACTGTGAGAGACCTCTTTGCCACCTAATTGCTCGCACTTCCCACCTAGAACCTCAGAAGAGACCAAGGATTCCACCTCTTGCGCAGAGGATGCGGCGCTCCTACCGGCAGAAACGCTGTTTGAAGCGGTATGAGGAGGAACAACGCTCGGAAGGTATGCCGCCAAGATCTCCTCCGTGGTAGATCCCACTCTCTCCCCAGCACAGCCAGCCGCAGCCATCCCGAAGAATCGACTGATGCTGGCGCTGCCACTGCCGACCCGGAGGAGACCGCGGGCCACCGCTCTGCAACATTTATTTATTTTCTTGTTTGCTTACTAGCGCACATGCAGTACTTTTACATTCATGGAAGCCGCGCCCCTTTCTTTAGACAAGCAGCGTCTAAAGAAAGGTGCGCGGCTGCTATTATAGTGAAAACGCGGCATGGGCGCTTTTACAAAAAAAAACATCTGTTCGTTAAGTTGACAAACAGATGCTTCTTTGTCAAAGCGCCCCATGCAGCGGTTTAACTTTAATAGCAGCCGTGCACCTTTCTTTAGACGCGGCTTGTCAAAGGCAAGGGGCACAGCCTCCATGAATGTGAAAGCTCTACATCGGCTCTAGTAAACAAACAAATATTTGCAATACAATAGGTCTTGCATTTGCGAGAATTTAAGCTATTGCATTGCCAATAGCTTTAATTCTCGTAAATGCTAAACCTATTGCATTGCAAATGCTTGTTTCCAGTGCTACAAGACATTAGGAGGACTGCTGATTGATCCTGAGATTCTACTTTTAAACCATGTTATTGCAAACTGTTGGACCTGGCACCATTGGCGTGGGTCTCCCTTCCATCTTTGCTGTTGCTTCATGTATTTTTGCTAGTGTTAGATACTTTGGGCACATGCCACTGCTATCCAGTGCCACAGTGCAAGTGCTCCCTATTGTAAATTGATTGTATTAATCAGTGGTTCCATGTTTGGCTATTTGGTTTACTTGTCAGGCCCTAGTACAGTGCACTGAGTGGGCCCAGGGCGTGTAAATCCAAATGCTGCTAGTGGGCCTGCAGCACTGGTTGTGCCACCGACAGAAGCAGCCTTGTAAAATGTGTCTAAGGTCTGCCATTGCAGAGCCTGCATGCAGTCTGGTACGGTCATGCTGACTGGGCAAGTGCACCCACTTGCCAGTCCCCAAACCTTCCCTTTTCTTCATATCAGTAGGCCCAAGAACGGGGTGCATTGTAAGTATAAGGTAGGACAAGCCCTGATGTGTGTGGCATTTCCTAATAGTGAATTACAGCCATTTTCGTTTTTCACTATTGCAAGGCTACCTGTTCTCCATAGGCCAGAATGGGCTGTTAGAATATTACATGTTTATAATCCTAACTGTCTCAGAGAACATGGTAGAAAATCGAGTTTAGTATGCCTGAACTCAGAGTGATAAAATACATCTTTTAGTAAAGTTGGTTTTAACATTCTGTGTTTGCAAATACCACTTTTAAAAAGTAGGTATTTGCTTGCCTAACCTTTCAAGCCTGCCTCTGCTAGTTTGTGTATTCCTTTGTCTGGTTTTGTGAGTGACAGGGCTAGGGATTCCAAGAGACAGGATGAGTCAGCCCAGTGGTGAGTAGAGAGATCTGCATCTAGATGGGAGGGAGGAGTTGAACCTGAACCTTGAATAGGGCTGTGCCTGCCTTCCACAATGCTGGCTCCACCTCCTGGGGAGCGGCTGATGTCTCTGCCCTGCACACTGAAAGAAGAGGAGTCCTGTAAACAAAGTGCTCCAGGACTGTACTTGCCTTCCACAATGCTGGCTCCACCTCCTGTGGGGCGTCTGATGTGCCTGCCCTGCACTGTGAAAGGAAAGGAGAAGTCTGGTAAACAGAGTGCTTCAAAACTGGTTTGGAATTGGGCAGAGGCCCCTCAGCGAACAAAGGATGTTGGGGTAAAAATATTGGGACCCTGATCCCAAGAAATTAGATCACTTTGGACTACAAAAAGAAACCTTTGCTGAGTAGAGGAGCATAAAGAAACTGAGGAGAAACTATCCCTAAGCTGAAGTGCTGCTTGGGGGATTGGACTGCAGTGGTTGCCTGACTTCCAAAGAAAGTAGAAAGAACTTTGTGTGCTTTACTTTCAACTTATGAAGGATCTCAAAGGGCTTGGAACAGAGCTTGCCTCCTGCTGAAGTCTCAGGGATAACAGACTTAACCTACCAGCTTTTTAAAAGTCTTCTTGAAGTGCCTGCAGCTGTGCTGGACTTTGTGGGGGATTTGCGTGTCGCAAGGAGCTGGAAGAGCGACTCAAGATCGAGAAGCGTGTTGCAGAACCGCCGCTGCCGCTCCACAACACGAAGCACCCCGCATCACCGGAGAAGAGAATCTACGTCGCCGCAGACGCCGATGCATCACCGGGCAGCGTGTTGCAAGAGAGAAGGTCCAACGTCGCCGCAGACGCTGCCGCATCTCTGAGAAGCGTGTCGCAGGGCATGTCGTGGCTCATTGCCGGAGAACAGGATCAACGTCGTCGCAGATGCCGCTGCATCGCTGGGAAGCTTGTCGCAGGGCCAGTCACGGCTCGCATCTTGTAAAGTATCTCACCGGAGAAGAGGACCGACGTCGCCGCAGATGCCGCCCCATCACCAGGAAGCGTGTCGCACCAAGGAAAGAGTGTGATCTTTATTTCTCTGCACCCGAACTTCACCGTATTTCCATCGCTGCAACATTGCTTGTTGTGGAAGCGCAACGCATCCTAAGGTACATTGACGCAAAGTGTCGCATTTTAAGAACTGAACTGAACTAAGCTAAATCTACCATTTTAAAGTAACAATATTGTGTATTTTTGTCGTTCATGGTCTTGTGGTAACTCTATATAAAGTATACTTATTTTTTGTATATAAAACCTGTGTGGTGTCCATTTGTAGTGTTGTCACTTGGTTACTTTATGTGGTCACAAATGCTTTGCACACTGCCTCTGAGATAAGCCTGTCTGCTTGTGCCAAGCTACCAAGGGGGTGAGCAAGAGTGTAATCCCCTCATCCTGACTAGAGGCAAGGGTCCCTATTTGTCACAAGTACCTATCTGTGCCAACTAGAGACCCCCAAATCTAACACAAACCTATTTTAGATGTAGCCTCAGTGATAGTAAATCAATTTTGAAAAAGCATAATCCGAAGCCTCTGGCCCTGACATAGAATAAAAATATGTCTAGCTAGTGCTTATAGAATTTTTAATTTTACTAAGGACTCAGAGGCAAGGACTATCCCACCTGATTCATCTTACAAATAATATCTGTTGGTCTGGTGCGATGTTTAAGTTGCCCACCCCTTTTTGGACTAATGCATTGATTACATTCGGTCATTGACAAATTAAGGATATTGACTTAATTAGATCTGTGGAGTTTTTTCTCGCAATTTGGAAATTACGTGTTCTTCTTTTTTTCTATGTTCCAATGCAGAAAACAAAATAAGAGAGTTTCCGCTGGATAATCCTGGGTTCCAAATCCAGTTCAGGTGTTCCGACAAGAGATTCTGCTTCAGTTCGACAGTCGAGTGGTCAGTTGGGTTTGTCCAGTACTACCAGTTCTCAGAATACTTAAGTTTATAAGACTGTTCACCATCGCTGGTAAAGAAAGAGGAATAGATAGAGTGCCCAGTTATTATTGTGACCAGGGAAGGCCTCTAAGGGCTGCAGCACTTATTGTGCCACCCTTAGAGGCCCCGTACCTTAACACACACACACACACACACACACTGCCATTGCAGAATGCATGAAGTCTATATGGCACACACACAACCCTGTGTGCCATGCCTACAATCCACTGCCCTGGCCTTGGACAGCCACCTTGTGAGAAAGTGCCCTCTTTCTTGCATGGTATGACCCCACTTTTTGCTGAATTGCTGATGTGCTTTGAATGAGTGTGCCCTGGGCTTCTGCCAATCAGGTACCATGGGCTGTGTTCTTTCCCTAAAACTGCATTGAAGCCTAAACCCAATTAGCATCTCTGGCCACAGATAAGCCCCTGGTAAATGGTACCACAGGTACCCAGGGCACTGTGACCAAAGAAGGCCCCTAAGGGCTGCAGCACTTATTGTGCCACCCTTAGAGGCCCTGTACCCTGACACACACACTGCCTTTGCAGGATGCGTGTCTTGGTGTAGATCAAAGTGAAGAGTGGACATGGCACACATCTCTGTGTGCCATGCCCACAGACCACTGCCCTGGCATCCATCAGTCACCCCTCTAGCTGGGTACCTTATGCCAGTGGTGAGGGTACAGGTGCATGAGCCCTGTACACGTACAGTACCCAGGTCCATTCCTGAGCACTGTAAGTGCAGTGCTGCCATTAAGAGTATATGGTGCTGGGAGCTTGTCATCACGAACTCCACAGCACCATAATGTAGAGTAGCGTGCTACTTGCGCTTTCAAAACCACATCAGGGGTATCAAGCGCTATATAAATACAAACCTCTTTCCCTCCTCTATCCCGCCGCCTACCATTCTCTGCTTGGTGAGAGCAGCGCGAGTAAGGCGCTGGGCGGTGTGTTTTGAGAAACGTGCAATTTTTAAAACTGTTTCTGTTTATTTTAGCGCTGATGAAGCGTGTCATAACTTTTTAAACGTACTGCTGGTGGGAGCTAGAACTGTCTTGGGGGATGCAGACATTGTTGGGCTGTTAGAACTTACCCCTTGCTGTGTCCCGGTCCGTCCCCGTTCCGCCACGGCTTTTGTGTGCCGATTGAGTGGAGGGACGCGACTCCTCCCCCAGCTAACATTCAGGTAGATAAGCCACACCTGATCCCGCCGCGCTTGGTGAGAGCAGCGCGAGTAAGGCGCTGGGCGGTGTGTTTTGAGAAACGTGCAATTTTTAAAACTGTTTCTGTTTATTTTAGCGCTGATGAAGCGTGTCATAACTTTTTAAACGTACTGCTGGTGGGAGCTAGAACTGTCTTGGGGGATGCAGACATTGTTGGGCTGTTAGAACTTACCCCTTGCTGTGTCCCGGTCCGTCCCCGTTCCGCCACGGCTTTTGTGTGCCGATTGAGCGAAGGGACGCGACTCCTCCCCCAGCTAACATTCAGGTAGATAAGCCACACCTGATCCCGCCGCGCTTGGTAAGAGCAGCGCGAGTAAGGCGCTGGGCGGTGTGTTTTGAGAAACGTGCAATTTTTAAAACTGTTTCTGTTTATTTTAGCGCTGATGAAGCGTGTCATAACTTTTTAAACGTACTGCTGGTGGGAGCTAGAACTGTCTTGGGGGATGCAGACATTGTGGGGCTGTTAGAACTTACCCCTTGCTGTGTCCCGGTCCGTCCCCGTTCCGCCACGGCTTTTGTGTGCCGATTGAGCGGAGGGACGCGACTCCTCCCCCAGCTAGTATCACTTCTGGGCCAGACCCCTACTAAAGGCGATGTGCATCCGGCCGCGCAGCGGACGAGCGCAGCGGGCGCGACGATGGCGCGCCGAAGTCGCGCCTAAGTCCAGCCCGTCTGCGCCCGTCCGCGGCCGGATTGCGGCCAAGGCCAAGCATGCTGCCCCAGCGGGGTTGGATCCCGGCAGGACTGTTTGGTTGAGGCAAGAGCTAATGGCCTTTAATCGCAGGGGGCCTTGCACATCTCACTCTCTTATGGAGGCCACGCTCCCACTGACTTGCTCAGAATGCGGAAGGGCGTGGGTCAGGGCCGCTTCTCCTCCTAAGCCTCCTAAGCCTACTCCAGGGGTGGCTTCAGCCCAAGTAACTAGAGGTTTCAGAGCGGGACTTGTGAACTGTAGATCATTATCCCAACACAGCACGGACATCTGGCTGCTCCTGGAGAGCCAGGCCTGGGACGTATTGTTTTTAACTGAAACTTGGTTAAATGAGCATAATATGACAGCCATCAGCTTAGCTGTACCGGCGGGCTTTTCCATGTGCATGTCGAATCGCGAGGATGGCAGGCGCGGAGGTGGGGTGGCAGTAATTTGTAAAGACTGCTTCTCCATATCTTCCGCAGCATCAGTTGCAATCCCAGGTATGGAATGCCTATACTTCTGCCTTCTCTTAAACCCCCAACTAGCCATTGCTGGGATGGTGGTTTATCGCCCCCCGGACTGTGCAGAAAGTAGCACAGCTCATCTTATAGACGCGATTACACTGAACGCGCTGAAGCATGAGCACTTCCTAGTTGTGGGTGATTTTAATGTCCACATGGATAGGGATGGCAATACAGCGGCAGAGCACCTGATGGCAGCGATGAGTGCTGTAAATTTGATGCTCCATAACAAAGGTCCCACACACAGATCTGGACACACGCTGGATTTAATTTTCTCCACACTTGAAAGCATAGTAGTGGATGACGCACTCCCAGTAGCATGGTCAGATCACTGGCTGATACCATTCACACTAGCATTAAATAGTGTAGAACCTAGAAACAGTAAACACTCTTTCATGAAGAGGCAGTGGAAAAATTTCACTCCGGTCATCATGAATCAATTCCTGTCCCATGACCCGCCTAAGCGTACCATGAATGCTAGCGTGGATGCCCAGGCACTACATAACTGGATTAGCAACATGGTAGAGACGGTAGCGCCAGCAAAAAGGGTGACAGCGCAGAGAACTTCTCCTACAGCCCCATGGTTCTCTGATGCTCTAAGAGTGGAAAAAAGAGCCTGTAAGAAACTAGAAAGACTATGGAGACTACATTACTGCCCCCTAGCAAAAATACAATTTAGAGAGGCCACCAAGCAGTTTCATAAGCATATCAGGAAAGGAAAAAAGAGCTATTATGCCTCCATGGTTCAACAGGCGGAGAATCCCAGCAAAGAAGTGTTTAAATTGGTTAAATCCTTTTTGAAGCCCCATTGCATTGAAAGGGATATCCCCCCATCTATAGCACTCTGTGATAAGATCTCGATCTACTTTGACAATAAAATACAGATGGTCTATGACTCCTTTAGCCCGCATAAACATACGGCCAGGGAGGATAGAGAGAATGGGGGTCGGTCCCCAGTCCCCTTGAGGAAATTTCAACTTATCTCACTAGATGAGTCAAGGCAAGAGATTATTCGGTGTAAGTCAGGCTCCCCAGAGGACCCTTGTCCACCTAAACTGTGGGCACCTTTAGCGGACGCTATCGCACCTATGCTCCAACATATCTGGAATACTTCCATAGATACGGGGGAATTTCCAGAGAGTTGGAAGCATGCGACGCTCCTTCCACTAAAGAAGAAGCCAAACGGGGATGCGGAGGATTTATCTAATCTCCGTCCTATCTCTCTGCTGGCAGCGCCCGGGAAAATGATGGAAAAACTAATCCATCACCAGCTGAATGCTCATGTCGAGTCTAATAACATCCTTCATGAGACTCAGTCTGGGTTTAGACCCGGCTTCAGCACAGAGACGGCGCTGATTGAGGTGGCTGATTCTCTGAGGTGGTCGTTAGATTCAGGAGACTCAGCTATGCTGATGCTCCTGGATCTCTCGGTCGCATTTGATACGGTGGATCATGTTAGAATGATCCAACGTCTGGCAGACATTGGCCTACAAGATCAGGCACTCGGTTGGATGCAGTCCTACTTGTCAAACCGAACGCAGAGGGTCACCTTAGGCACCTGTGACTCAAAGCGTAAGCTGCTGCGATGCGGGGTCCCGCAGGGATCTGCCCTCAGCCCCCTTTTGTTTAATGTTTATCTTGCCCCTCTTTTTTCCCTCATTGCCAACTGGGGAGTCACCGCAATATCTTATGCTGATGACACCCAGTTGGTTTTTCCCTATTCTGAGGTTACAGAGGCGGCTTTTGTAAACTTTAAGGGGTGCCTTCAGGATGTGGCTTCCTGGATGAATACTAACAAGCTGAAACTGAATCAGGGAAAAACGGAAGTGATCTTCTTTGGTAAAGGCAGTCACCCTCCAGCTGAGCTTTGGTGGCCGACTGAGATGGGTACTCCACCCTCCCCCTCCCAGGGGGCAAAAAATCTGGGGGTCAAGTGGGATGAAAATCTCTCCTTTGGGCCCCAGATCCATCAGGTTACAGGTTGCTGCCTGAGCAAAATGAGGAATCTCCGCCCTGTCCTGAAACTTTTGCCTGAGTCTTGCCGGAAAACGGTGATCCATGCCACCATCACTTCGAGACGGATGTATGACGTTACAACGCATACTTTTACTCCGCATACCATTACAACGCGGTATTTACAACGAATACCGTTACAACGCATAGCGCTTTGGGGTGCTGGATAGTGGTAAGTATAATTTACTATTCTAACTCCAGTCCCCGTGGACCCTAGGGAAGGTGTTGGATAGTAAATTAAACTTACCTCTTATCCTAGAGCGCCCCCCAGCGCAATGCGTTGTAATGTCATGCGTTGTAATGCCCGCGTTGTAATGGTAGTGCGGAGTAAAAGTTGCGTCGTAACGGGTGTATACCCTTCGAGACTGGATTATGCTAATGGCCTGTATAGCGGTCTCCCGAAATACTTGGTCCAAAGGCTGCAAACGGTGCAAAACGCGGCAGCCAGGCTACTTAAGCATGTTCCTTTTAAGGAGCACATCTCCCCCCATTTTCGGGCCTTACACTGGCTCCCGATTGCCAGTAGAATAAAATTTAAAACTCTTACTCTGGCTCATAGGTCCCTCCACGGCACATGTCCTAATTATTTGAGAACCCGTCTGCCTAGATATACACAGTCTCGCTGTCTTCGCTCAAATGATCAGGTGCTACTGAGTGTGCCACGAGTCAAAAGAGCTAGACTGGGCGGCCGGACCTTTTCAGCCAATGTGACCAGTCTCTGGAATTCCCTACCTCCTGAGCTGCGAAAGGCCCAATCAGAAATAAGTTTTAGGAGACAGCTTAAGTCATGGCTGTTCTCGGTGCCTCTTTAGGCTGCAGACTCCCAGCTAACTTTCTTGTTAAGCCCTCACAGCGCCGGGATGCCTCCTAGTTGAGGCAGCTGTTCGCGCTTTATAAATACTAGTATTATTATTATTAATAACTGAATAGCATATCCACTACTCAAATTACTTCATATTGCACTATACTAATTTTCAACACTAATCCTTTATGGGTTCCGGAGTAGCATGCTACTTGCCAGAAAAGCGCTTCAACATCCATCAGGGGTAACAAGTGCTACATGAATGCAAACCTTTCTTCCCCTTTTATCCCTCTGCTATCCTTCTCACTCCAAATAACTGACTAATACCCACCACTGAAATTACTTTCATATTTCACCATACTAATTCACCACTAATCCTTTATGGGCTTCCGGAGTAGCGTGCTTCAACACCCCATCAGGGGTAACAAGCACTATATAAATATAAACCTTTTTTCCTCCTCTGTCCTTCAGCTATCATTCCAAATCCAAATAACTGACTAACCTATCCACCACTTAAAATGTACTTGCCTCCTGCCGACTACAGCTCCGTTTGGCTAGAAATAGAAAAAGCCCTTTTCCTCCTGCCGACTACAGCCCCGTTTGGCTAGAAATAGAAAAAGCCCTTTTCAGGGCTCTTACTAGCTGTCACCTCCTGCCGACTGTTTGAGCCTGTAGGGCGGAGAGGACAAGGGTAGTTGCATGTTTGAGCCTGTAGGGCAGAGAGGACATGGGTAGTTGCCTGTTTGAGCCTGTAGGGCAGAGAGGACAAGGGTAGTTGCCTGTTTCAGCCTGTAGGGCAAGGGTATTTGCTTGTTTGAGCCTGTAGGGCGGAGAGGACAAGGGTAGTTGCATGTTTGAGTCTGTAGGGCAGAGAGGGCAAGGGTAGTTGCCTGTTTGAGCCTGTAGGGCAGAGAGGACAAGGGTAGTTGCCTGTTTGAGCCTGTTCGAGACTGGTTGGGACTAGGGCCAGAAATGCTGTCCTTTTTCTCATTTAGCAATACCCAAAACTCCTTTTTACTCATCCAAAAGCCTCCTTATTGCTAAGACCTAAATTTTTTTTTTTTTTTAAATCTTTCACTCTTTTATCCCTCCACTATCCTTTTCAATCGAAATTAACAGACTAACATGTTCACTTCTCAAATTCCATATTAAACTATACTAATATACTACCCAAATAACTGAATAACATATCCACTACTCAAATTACTTCATATTTTTTTTTACTATACTAATGTTCAACAGTAATCCTTTATGGGCTCCGGAGTGGCGTGCTACTCGCCAGAAAAGCGATTCAACACCCATTAGGGATAACAAGTGCTATATGAATATAGCATATACCTTCTCACTCCAAGTAACTGACTAATATCCACCACTGAAATTACTTCATATTTCACCATATTAATTCACCACTAATCCTTTGTAGGCTTCCTGAATAGCGTGCGTCAACAAGCGCTACATAAATACAAACCTTTGTCCTCCTATATCCTTCTGCTATCATTCCAAATCCAAATAACTGACTAACCTATCCACCACTTAACCCCTTGCATGCGGCGCGAATTTTTGCGCTGTGCGCCCATTTTGTAGAGTGGGCGGGATCATGACGGCCCCCAGCCGTCATCAGCACACGCCCACCGTGATGCATGACGGCCGGGGCCCGTCATCAGCATGCAAGGGGTTAAAATGTACTTGCATGTTTCACTATACTAATTAAACACTAATCCTCTATGGGTTCCGGGGTAGCGTGCTACTCGCCGAAAAAGCGCTTCGACGCCTCGTATGGGGTAGTAAGCGCAATATAAATGCAATTACAATACAATACAATATTTAAAAATATAGATGATGTTGAACTGCTTAGACTGATACGCTGCTAAATTCTTTAAAAAAACATTACTTATTATAGAGATTTTTTTATTTAAAAACTATCCAACATGAAGCTGCTTATACCGTTTTGAAGTTAGGTTCCCGATTAAATTAAATTTGCCAAAAGAGTTAAACAAAAAGTCACACATATACATTTCGAAAATGTTGAATTATTCAAACAGTGTAACTAAAATAATGTGAAAGCGCAGGATGATTTGTACAGTTGCCACGCAAGTGTTCGAGAGTAGGTGGAAGTAAACTGACACCCAGTGGTAACTGTTACAGCCTAGGGGCCCGGCGAATGAGTTTATGTGGGTGGTAGTGCCACCTCTGCTTTTCTCTTCCTCCTCATACAGTGAGTCATGCCCTCGACTCTGTCTGCCCGCCCCCTCTTTCTTCCTAACCTTGCCATTGGCTGTGCTGCCGCCGACCGGGAAGGGACGGATTCTGCAGCAAATAGAATCAATGGTTCCTAGATGGTGACACCGCCGCTAACCTCGGAGAGAGGCGTGCAGCGCAAGTCCCCGGCTTTCCTCCTCGGTGCTGGCGCTTGATTGGCTGCGGAGCGATTACGCAGCTCTGTCCCTTGTCAGGTTGCCCCGTGGGCGACACCGCCCCCTCTGCTCTCCCCCGTGGAAGATCTTTGGCTGGCAGTCACGCCCGGGACTCAGACTGCTCACGGACACTGTAGCACCAGCAACCCGCGGGCTCTACACACAGCTCCAGCCATGCCTCTGGAGTTCCAGCTGTGCCCGGGCCGTGCCATCGGCGGCGACCACCCCTGCTTCATCATTGCCGAAATTGGGCAGAACCACCAGGGGGACCTGCAGATCGCCAAGAAAATGATTAAGATGGTGAAGGTGAGGGGGTGTGGTGGGAGGGCAGGAGAGGAGAGGACTACTTGGGGACCTGGGAAGGAAATAGGAGTTCTGGGGGCGCTCTTTGGTATGGGAGGAGGAGAACACCTATAGCGCGGTAAGGTTGATGGAGCAAACTCGCATAAAATAACAAATAAATAAATGGAATTTAGGCAGAACCTGGTTTCGATGTAGAATAAGGAAGGGGAGGGATTTCGAGTAAAAGAAGCGAAGGAAAGGGGGGGGGGTCATGTTTAATGCAAGCAATGTATGTTTAATGCAAGCAATGTATGTTAGTTACCAGTCTCTGGTATTAGCCCTATAGACTGATGTGGGCATGCCCGACCCTCTGGAGATCTCTTCTGCAGCACACCCCTCTGTCGTTGCTAGAGCGCCGCCACCCACTCTGTTCTCGCCGCAGCCCACGCTCACGCCTCGCCGGTGCATCGCTGCCGCATCGAGCCTGTGCGTGGGGGCCCACGGGCTGCATCCGCACTGCAGAGGGCGAGCCAGGCTAGATCCGGCTGCAGCCACTCCTGTGTGGACACTGCCCCTATTTCGGGGCGCCTGCTGCCAGCTACTCAAATTGGACCCTTGTGCCAACGTGACGCTTGTAATAAACAATAAGTATTTTTCTTACCCCTTCTCCCCTTTACGTTTCCAGCTTTCGTCCGGTAGCGAAGGCGTGTTAAAATGCTTATGTTCGAGGAAGTCTTTATCGCCATATTATCAGAAGTAGGTTATTACACAGCCTCATCCAGGTTAGTCACTTATTTCCCAAATCATCCACATTATATATGACGCAGCTGTCATGCTTCACCCGTCACTCCCCCTAATCATCAACGACCCTCATATTTCAACACACCGTGCGGTAGGTAGAGATTCACCCCCGTCCATCGCTCAACGTATGGCCGTTACTTAACACTTCCACTGGTTCGTAAAATTGCCATTCCCCCTTGCAAACCTTGCTGTGTCTCTTCGCACGAAATCACTGACCCACCCATCCGAACCTTCACTGGTTTAGTCTTATTCTTGGTATCACAAAACTGCTTGGTTTTGTCACGTGTGTTCTTGACCCTTACCATTAACTAGGTACACATTGAACAAATCCAATAAAAGTGTAGTTTATTCCTCCATCCAGTGGAGCAGTACCGAATGTGATCCCAGCCTGCACTATAACCACGCCATGTGCAGCCCTCCACTACGGAACCCACACACATTACCAACAACTTTCCATTCCTAACATTCCGCATCCTCCAAGCCACTACAACACTCCTGTTATGCCTGAAATGCCGTGGAAGCTGTTCTTTAAGACCATGGACGTCAGCTAGGGTTTGCACATGGGTTCTCTTTCTTCTGCCCTTGTACCTGTTTTAGGGGCATGAAGGCAGTGGCAAAAACAGTGTTCTGGATTCCATGAGTCTAGGGTGACCAACTGGCATTGGCGCAAATTCAGGACGGTGAGTGTAAAAATTCAGGACAAAGGGTCAAAATTCAGGACACAAATTCAGGACAGGAGGTCAAAATTCAGGACAAAACTTCCGGACAATTGGATAAGTTTTATAGACACATCAGAGGTCACGCAATAATATATAAGTAAGCCCAGCCATATCCAAACATATTCAACCAGTTGCAAACCTATCCATCATGTATCTTTCCATCTATCATTTCACTCATCCATCCCTTCATTCATCCTTTCACTCATCCATCCATCCACCCTTTCACCCTATCCATCTGTACACTCATCCATCCACTCTTCTACCCGTCCATCCATTCACTCATCCATGCAGCCATTTACCCTTTCACCCATCCACCCATCCAGCCATCCTTTTACTCACTCATCCACCCAGTCACTCATCCTTCCACCCATCCACCCTTTCAGTCATCCATCATCCTCCCTTTCTCTCTCCATCGACCCTTTCACTTAGCAATCCTTCCTTCCATCCACCCACCCACCCATCCATCTACTCATCCACTCATGAATCCATCCATTGACCCTATCACTCATCCATCCTTTCTCTCATCCATTTATCCTTTCACTCCTTCACTCATCTATTTGTCCCTTTGTCCATCTACCCTCCCTTTCACTCACTCATCCTTCTTTACATCCACCCTTTCACTCATCCGTTCATCCATTCACCCTTGCACTTATCAGTTCATCAATCCATCCATCATTTCACTCATCCATCCACCCACTCACTCATCATCCACCTTTTCACTCATCCATCCTTTCACTCACCCATCCACCCTTTTACCCATCCAGCTACCCTTCTACCCATACATCCAGCTATTACCTTTTCTCTCTTCCATCCTTCCACTCACTCATCAATCCATCCACCCTCTCATTATCCATCTATTCAATCTTTCATTCATCCATTCACCCTTTCACTAATGCATCCAGCCACAGCCATCCCTTCACTTGCTCACTCGCCCACCTTTTCATATTAATTTTGAGCTGAGTCTTTTTGAGAAGAGGCCCATCAAGAACGTCACCCTCGCTGCAGGAGCCATTGCAGGACTGGGACAGAAGCCACCCAGGGCAGAAACAGGATCCACCACAGGGGGGGACAGGAGCCATCACAGGCGGGGGGGGGGACTGGAGTCACCACATGGGGGATAGGAGCCATCACTGGGGGGGGGAACAGGATCCACCAGGGTGGGCACAGGAGTAGGCATGCAGTATTCTAGGATAATCTTGGTCTCTTCCAGGGTGGGGTAGGGCTCTTCACCCCCTCCTGGACAAGACAAAAAAAAGACAGGCTGTCTTTCCAAATTGTTAGTTTTGCCATCCCTTACTGTGATGTACAGTACTTAAAGGAGATACTCCGAGAGAACTGATTTAACGGATTGTCCTCCATACTTTGTTAATCAGTGTGAGTGTGATTGTGCCACTTTTTATTTTATTACATTTCAGACTGCATGTTTGAAGAACCTAGGTTTGTTTGAACCACGTGCTGCCTCGGTGTAATCAGGGCCGGTTCTAGGATGTTTGGGGCCCTGGGCAGAAAGGGAATGTGTGAGGCCCCTCTAAATTGCAGAGCCATGACGCATTCATGGCTGTTTGCATCTGAATAGATGCCCCTGCTCCTGAAGCTGCAGCCCCTCCCTCTGTCACCTTTAAGTACCTCTTAACAGCTCATCAAGGGCTGGAGGTGTGAGGGATGCTCCCCGCTGTGACACTCCAATGCTGCTGGGTATCTGAGCTTTGGTACTGCATCGGCATTAAGAAGGGAGGTGGGTGGAAGCTGTGCAGGCTTTAGGGTGGTCCGACCAGTGCCTGGTTAAAATTACGGACAAATGGCGTCCGTTAAAGAATCCTTCACGGACAACGGACAGACGGCCGAAATTACGGACTGTCCGTGAAATTTACAGACGGTTGGTCATCCTACATGAGTCACATTTGATTGACATTCCGTGTCCTTGCTCAAGTCTTTGTAGAACATAACAGAAAGTTGAGGGGCCAAGGGCATCCCAAGGGATCAACCCCGTCCTGTTTTTGGTGGACAAAATGATTGTTAAATCAAATACATGGATATTGTCCACTCGTTTTGGAAGAGAAGTGCATATATTCGTATGAAAAGATAAGATTTTCATCCTATAGATAACACCCCATTTTCCATAACCTCAAAAATAGTTTCCGCACAGGCGTGACTTATGGACAGGAAATAGCTGTAAATAATTTTAACAAGCATTGGCATAGCCAATAGGTCTCGCCTTTGGGACCTTTTAATTGTTTAGCCAGAGCTAGAATGGCTCTAGGCTCCACCTAAAAAGCCAGTTCATCAGTGAGACACGTATGGCGCAGCCAAACAAACCCACGTATAGGAGTTGGCAGAAAAATGCCACAGGGCGAGTTTTAAGGTAAAAGACACAGTAGAAGGTATTTTAAACTATGAAGGATAGCGTGAGCAGGTTTATTTGAAATGAATACTAAAAGATTAAGTTCTACTGCGCAGTTTCGTTCAATGGGAGCGAAAGATACAGTTTTACTACATGCCTATTTAATTGATAAAACACAGCGTTCCTGATACTCCGGGGCAGGGCTATAAGCGGGTCTGGTCCTGCCAATGCTCAGTAACCGGCAGTTTTTAAAAGTAGGTGCGGAGACGGGTTCTCTATTTTTGCCCTCACCCTCAGGATGAAAAATAAATAAATAACTTGCCTGTAGTAGTACCACTATGCACTTGGTGCCTCGGCCACGGAGAGCAGCTGGCCCTTGCAGACCTCCCGCTGCACCACACAGGCCGACACATTGTACAGCTGCTGCCACAGAGGCTTCACTTTCACCAAGCGTGTGCGTCCATTGCCGCCACAAGCTGTGAGACAACTGACAGCGGGAAGGCGCGGGAACAAAGGGAACAGGAAAACAGACAACGGGAAGGGGCGGGAGGATGGCAAACACAACCAACGGGAGGGGGGGGGGGGCGGCAACAGGAAACTAAAAAGCAAGAGATACTGTTCTCCCTACTGTTGGTGATCCTGACACGCTACCCTTGCGCGCATCCTCCATGTTTATATTGCACATTCAATAAAGCATTCCAGTTTGAAGTTGCATGCGCTGCACTCGCGCAACTCAAATACACTCTCTTACCACACGCTGGACTCGCACGTATGTTTTATGTGCATTTATCGCGCGTTCACTAAATTAAACTAAGCTGCTGCACTCGTGTATAAATTATTGTATGCGTCGTACTACATCTAAAAGAAGCATTTTTAACAAACAATACAAAGACTTACTCCACAGGTCTAAGAATAAAAACAAGGATGCAAACTTTCACGAAAGTGAACGCTAAAAAGACAAGTGGCAGCAAAAGTGAAAGCAGCTGCAGCGGGAGTGGTGCACACGTGCTCCGCTCAACCTAACAAGCAAAAGCAAATGGAAGCAAATTGTGGGGGCCTGAAGGAGGAGGGGGTGTGAGGGATGAGGGAACACGGCCTGGGGGAAGCTGGCTGGGGAGAGAATGCAGAGCGCACGCTGGGCAAAGCCCTTTGATGTGCTGTGAGCGGCCGGGAATGAATGATTAGGGGAGGAGAAGCGGGAAAGTGAAAGTACGGCGGGCCTGCGGCCGGCCATGAATAATTAGGGGAGGAGAAGCCCTGGCCCTGAATGCGCGTGCATGTTTGCTCACGTGGTTCACATGAACTGCATGAAAACGCCAGCAAAAAGCTGGTGGTTTCATGATGTTTTCGCCACTTGAATTCTCGCTCCGCTCGATGCGCATGCGCGCATCGATAGGTCGCGAGACCTAAAAATCATGATGACTGTAAATAGAATTGTATGGAGATTGGGACGTTTTTTATTGTATGTGCTTTTATGAATTTTATGAAATTCGAATAAAGGTCTTTTGAATTGAATAGTTGTAATTCATATTTTTAATTCAATGCCCTTCATAACTTATGATAGGTGACGGATTGTGACATCTTCATTTGTGACCCATAAAAAATGTGTAGAGATTTTATTTTTTAAGATAAAAAACTTTCAAGATTACACCTGCCACTTCTTAAGATGTCTTACTAACCCCTTTACTGCTGGGATTCCTGTAGACCTTCGAGATAGAAGTGTTCAAGACATAATAAACCAAACCCCACAATAGTCTTTAAATTGGCCCTGTTACTCGAAGTCCATATTTCAAACTTTTTACAGTGACTCCCCTGGAGACTAATCTTTCAGTTTCTGTGATGGTTAACCTTCACAGCCGTCCTGAATTCCCTCGAGCCAAGAACAACCTTTAATGGTTCAGCAGACTGCCTAATATCCAGTTGTTTGATACTGTAATCATTGTACTTTGCTTCAAGCATTCGGATGTCTGTGGGGTTTGTTTGGCACTGTATAAGTGATTGGTGATTTAGGCTTAAATAAAACTATTCTTCTAAGGCTTAAACATAGCCATCGATTTTCCAGGTTCCATGCCTTTCCAAACAATTTCAGTGATACCAAGGGTTAACCTGCCCTAAACCCCTCAACACCCCTGTATTTGCTGCTGAGGGACTAGTTAGGGTGTATATACCCTATGTGAATGGCATACTGCATAGAAACTGAAGAGGGCATGCATACTAGAGGAACTTTCCGGCAGTCTGGGCCAACTGTTGGATTTAGTTGCATGTAAGAGGGCATAGCTTGGGCAATATTAACCAATACTTTTGAGTATGGTGGAGAGCTTTTCCTCCGTCTGTCACACTGGCGGAGGGAAATATATACAATGACTTTTAGCAAATCAAAACAAAGGGGTGTGTTGGAAGAGAGAGCATTGGACATTCCAAATGCGTTTAAAGACTTATGAGTACCATGGGAAGGACTGGAGAAAGTTGGCTAGCAGGTTATTCTGAGGGGTATCTGGATGGACATCCGAGCGTATTAGCTGTGTATGGTTACATTGACATGTCAATGTAAATGAATGTACTTCCAAGTACTGTTGTTTCTCAGTCTGTAATAGGACATGAATCAGTTAGAAACTGATATTTCTTCAGGATTGGTATTCCAGTAATACATGTCTAAGCAGCCTGTTAGTGGGCTACCGTGTGGGACCGATGATTTTAGATTGTCCCTTCAGGCATTAGACATGACCCCTTTTGACTAAAAAGCAGGCTGCAGTGTGGCACTTCGACTAGGTTAGCAAATTCCTTAATCCTGAACTGCAATATCATTAGAATGCCCGAAAGAGCCTTAAATAAGGAAGGCAAAATATAGGGAAGTAAATTTATATAGTCTGGGTTTTTTTGTCCAACACGTGCAAATTGGAGAAACAATCTGTTTCTAATTAATAGCAAAAAAAGGAACACCACAGCGGACCAAGCGCTTAGCACCTCTACTTCAACAGTCCCATAAAGTGTTCAATGTCATGTGCTGTTAAACCTCCAAGACCTGCTGTGGTTCGGTCTCACTGGATTCCCAGATAAAGCTTGAAAAAAAGGCATAGAGGCAGCACCATTTATGAAGTAATTCACAAAGGCAAAGTAGTCTGAAAATGTGTTCTTTTTTTATTGATCTTTTTGTTTTAGGGGTGCACAGGACAGCCAACGTGTTTCGCTCCACACCTTGGGAGCTTCGTCAGGGCGGAGTCAATTGATATTACACAGACAGTAGTATACTGGTCCAGGCCAGACAGGCAATATAAGGCTTAGTCAGAGTCGAAATAGACATACAGTGAACAAAGTCAAGAAAGTGGCACGAAAATATGTGCAGGAACTGAGCGCAGTAAGGACCAATTAGCGTTGAATAAGGTTCCAAGGCAATTAGAATGTATTGAAGCAACATAAATATGGGGTTCTTGAAGTGAATATTGTAGAGACAAGGTCTGTCTTGAAACAACTTGGCAGACCTTAATAAGCTGCCAAGTCCACTTGTTCTCAAAGCGAGTATTGTACACAATGAGTCCCCCGTGTCAACCGTTTTCCTATTTCTAAATAATGTTTCAGACTTAAATTTAATTTAATTCACCAAGTAATTCCACTATTTGATGTGTCAAAGCCATGTCTCATATAATTGGCCAAAAAGGATTAATTATCTGAACTAAATCGCATATGTGTTTCGGGGTTTACTCCTTCTTCCAGGGGAACAGCCACTGTTTTCAACACGTTCTACAAGAATTGAAAAAATGTTCAGAGCACCACAAAATAAAGACATTATCAAGGTCCGTGGCTCTAGTGGGTCCTTTCAATTGTGTTCAGCAGCATGCCACAAAAAGTACATAGAGACAAAAGTATGGTTCCACATTGTTTATTGTCAATGTCCAATTAAGCAACAGCCGACACGTGTTTCGTCGTAAGATGACTTTTTTAAGGCTTATGATAGATAGTTATGAGGAATCATCAAAGCGCAGTATACGGTGTGTTCCTTAGTGGTAGGCCCACAGTCAAAGTGTGTCGTAGGTGAACACAAGTTTAAAAAACATAAGCATCTGATCTCCGAGGAAGAGTATGAAATGTACAACCAGGACCTTGATAAGTTGCTAGCACTTGGAGTCGGCAGGAATACGTCCGCCTCAATGTGCGGTTGTCCATGCGTTCTACAAGATTAACAACCTAACTTTCATTACGTCTCATTAAAATCAAACATTTAGAAAATAATTCATACAAGAATCAGAATCTTTAGCTACCAGAATATAAATCTGAAAACTCATAAGCAGCTTTTGTGTGCCACATTATGTTCTTCTATTTCCAAGCATCCGAATTCTTGAACTTCTTTTCCTTTGCTTCAAGCACGAAGGTATAGCATAATGGAAATTCCTACTGCTTAGAATGCAACATTTTTTGAATGCTTTCCTATTAAGTTTATACATTGAGACATATTTGGAGTGCTTCCCGCAGGATTTTATGTTTCAAAATATTATTTGCATACTTTGGCTTGTGTCTGTCCAATATCCTTTCATAGGTGAATTATATCGCATTGTCACCAGGGCTGTTGTTTTCTTTATCCAAACTAATGTAGTTCATCAAACCCCAAGGTAAGATCTTTGATGGCAACTAGTTAATTCAAACTAATTCTCGTTGTAGCAGTTTCATATTCATATTGTCCCCACATCAGAGGCGCAACTAGATTCAAATTTCGTGGGGGGGCCTAATTCTTCCAGCAGGGGATCTAAGAAGGGGTGAAAACACAACAAAGCCTCGTTAGCAAGTAAATCGTCTTTTAAAGACCTGTGAAGTACTCTGGTGCGGCTGCAATGAGACGGGCGCCAGCCTGGGAAGCTTTCTCAGCCCGGGCTGACACCATACACGATGAGGGACGCTGAAGCCCTTTGAGCCCAATGGGCGTTGCGCGCCTGCCCCACGTACGCCTGGTTCTGTTTGTTCACAGATCTGATGTAGGATGCGCTATCTGCCAATGTTCAATCTATGTGTCAAGCAAGATTTGATTTTATGGTGGAGCTGTGGATCAGTGACTTCTTTGTCTTAAATTTTCTTGCAGTTTGTCCGACATAGCATTTGGAGCAGGGGGACTCTATTAGGTATGATACATACGTAGATTCACAAGTTGCATACATTCGAGTTGGAATAGGCTGACCTATTAACAGGCATTGAATGTTTGGCCCATTTTAACATACCGTGACAGTGGACACAGTTTGAAATAAGGTGTTTTCCTTATCTTTTTACTCATTGCCTGTGTTTTTCCCAATGCAGCTCTGCTTTTATCAGTTAGTCTTTCAAACTGCGCCCTCTAGTATAGCATGTAAGTGAACTTTTTTTCACATTATCTTGTCATGCGTGATCCTATTGACACATTTTCCACTATTTATGTACAATTCTTCTTTTTTTTTTTATTGGAGTATGCAGAGTAGGGTAGGGCTAGCTTTAGTTTATGGCCTTAGATTTTTTTTGTCTTGATTTAAATGCCTTTTGATTGTCAGCTTTGAAATAAGCTGTTGTGCCTCATTTACTGTTTATTCACCGTAACATCTTTATGCAAATTTCTTATTACCTCGCACATAGAAATCTGGATTGGATATAGTCCTTTATTTTCTTCATATCGGACTGCTTAGCAAATACGCTTTCAGAGATTTGGGGTACAACCTCTGTGTCGTTAATATTTTCTAAGTACAACCACGACCAATCCCTTTTCATGTCACTGTCTTTATTTCTCTTCTTGGTACCTTTTGAGGTGTTCTCCACATGCATAGTCCTCTTCTATCAGTTCTTGGTCCCTGTAGGCTTACTCAGGTTCTGTGTTTTACCAGAACCTACTGCCTCTCAACCTATAGGTTCCGTGGTCATCTTGCGTCTTTGAGGCGTACCATCTTCTCCATAAGGCCTTCGCCACTAGTAGCATGCATTTTTTCACAACTGTGTTTATGTACAGCCATATTTTGCTGTATCATCACCAGCCTTGCTTTTGTCTGCTTGGCCTCAACCTCTATCCAAAAGTCAGTTACTTTTTTCTCTAATTGGTCCACTCCGGTTTCAAAGGCTGCTAGCCACATATCACCTTTGTTGGATTTCTCCTGTATTTTCTCCTCAGAGGTTAGAGGGGCCATCTATCCTTTCAGTTTTCCCCTCTTAATCGGCTTGTCCTTCTACACCGGTTAGGAGCCTCTTTTAAAAAAAAAAAAAAAAATTCTGAGGTTGGAGGTGCTCCTCTAATCTATTTCAGTATGCACATCAGGTCCCCCCTGAGTTGATCCTTATGCGTCATCCCCATGTCTTTAATATTCAGCAGGATTTCACCGATATTGTACGCTTCCACGCAGTGCATTCTAGAACACTGCTGCAGTGTGTTCTCTAGGACCAGATTGGGAACTTCTCTAAGCATCAGGCCCTCTTTCGATGAATGTGCAGGTACCGCTAAAATCTTACACCCGAAAGACACTTCAATAGCACGCCTATGGGTGGGTGGATCAGGGACGGTGTTAATACGCAATTTCATGAAGCAATGGGTTCCAAGAGAAGGTGCAAATTGGACTAGCAAAAATAGTCAATTAAGAAAAGAGTGACTCAATAAGTGAGTTCTCTGTCGGAATAAATAACACAAAAGGATTTTATTACAAAAATTGAAAGTACAATACAGAACAGTAAAATGTAGAAACTGTGAGGCTATATACAAAATTATTTGCCATAAAGGCTATCTGTTCAAAAATATGAGAACATCTGAGGCAATGCTATGTTCTAATTGTGCAGCAAAATCAGTCCGAAATCGAACAGCAGCCATGTTAGAATCCAACAAATTTGAGGTTTTGTATAGGAATTATTCTCATAGAACAGTATCGAATGGGCAGACTCATGATAGTGTGAGTAAAAGAATACTTTTTCAGCAAATCGGGACAGAATTTTAGAGCGTCATACAGTGGTACGGCTGTAAGGCTACCCACCACTGAATCTTTGTTCACTCTCCTCTGACATAATGTTATATAGCGATGTCAGAACAAGTTGGTTACAAAAACAGTGACCCATTATGAATGCATGTAAATGCTGCATGCAAGCAGAAGGACCTTGAAGAAAGATACAGTGCTGAACCCATGCTTGAGAGCTTTCTTTAAGAACAGTGTCTGTAGAAAATAAACCTAACTTTGACTGTGTGCAACAGAAATAACAAGCAGTGAATGTGACATCCATTTTACTTATGATGGCTTTGAGGCCTAGTTAGCATTAACCAAGAAAATTAACTTGGAACAGATAGCTTCAAGGGCAACAGCATCATATAATTGTACACGTGAATTTCAGTGTACTCATATTCCTACATGTTGTTAATAATTCACAAATAATATAAAATCCACAAAAAAACTAGGGCAAATGTCACTAGTGGCCTTGTGGCATAAGACCCTTCACCCACCTCTAGAGTAAGGATGGATAAGTATGTATGTGTCCTGTCAAAAAGTGTGATGGCTCTCTCTCGCTGCAAGCCTCAAAAACCAAGCCTCTGCTCCGTTTAAAGCGGGACCCTTAAAGATGCCAAATTCAGCAGTAGCCACTTGTCTTCACAAGTACTGCTCTTCCCTACTTGCAATTGATTTGCCCGGTTCCCTGAAGGATGTCGGCAGCGATCTTTTTTAGTATACATACGAGTCTATAATAAGTTTAGGCCAATTCTAGATTGGGCTGCAGATAGCATAGTTACTTCTGTCTTCTTCATGTTCTCTTGAGCAACGGTGGTGGGTTACTACCATCAGTCATGGGGCAATGGGTGGATGGACTATCACAGGAACATTTCCAGCAAATTCATCAGTCGTATAATTCAGTTGATCCTGCAACATACTGCACATGTTCTGCTAGAATAGATAATACAGATCTCGGCCTAGGAGGCTTAGTCTGCCATCAGCCAGTCATAACCGGAGCTACTGTTAGTCCACATCCACTGTATTTCAAAATAGATAGGAAAGGAGCAGCTGACTTTAGGGAGCATGCAGCATCTTGCCTTGTTCGACCCCAGTGCAGTTAGTCAGCATCTAGTAGCAATCCGTGTTTTAACATAGGTGGTCTGCTTTGCACATACCTGGCTGCCTCCAATTAGCCTCTCTGCTCTCTGTACTGCATAAGTGGAAGCTATGGAGCAGCCCATCACCGGATCCAGCCACACGTGTCGCTGGTTAAAATAACCCCAAGCCCCTCAACCTCCTATGTCACTGGTTCCTCACCCACAGCTGGCATATACCATCAGAATACTAACCCAGGACAGGAACTGTAGAGTGCAGAGAGAAGCAACCTAATGCCATGAGCTGCCAGCCATGCCCCCCATCACCATAGAAGGATTACTTTCTAAATATGTCCACTACCGAAATTAGTCCACAGATGCAAATCACATCACCTAGTTAACCGTAGGGACTACTCTCCTCCTTTAAAAAAGGTATAAGTCTATAATAAAAGAATACATCTGAATTGCTTTGACAAATGGAAATCTATGAAGCTGTAAAATTCAGAGATGCATGGGGTGTTGAGTTAAGTCTTTATATACTGTGGAATGACCCTATGCGCCACAATCTGACTGTGAAAGCACAGTCCTTCTTTTTAAGCATTCTCTTCTTGTCCCAAATACACTATCATTTTTCTAACATTTTCATTCATTGAAAGACTCTGCTCCAATACCTGATTTTTCCACTCCTCTAGTGGCATTCAGTCTTTCCCCAAAGCTGACCTTTTATAACCAATTGTTACAACTCCCAATACTTTATTTTTTGTGTTGTTTATATAACATGGGCCTTGCCATAGCTGCCAAAGTTTTAGATCGTGTTACATTTCCATACTTTCAGTGCAATTATGAGTGACATTTTAACGACTATGAGTGACACTTTCTTGCGAGCAAAAGCAAGCAATGAAGGCAAGGAAAACACAGAAATATCACAAATTAAACCAATTTGAGCAAGGAGACAGTGTCACCTCAGAGTAACTGTCTTGTAATGTGTCACACGCTGTACGAACAGCACACACCGACTGCAGGCAGCTGCCTGATTGTGCTGCCAAGGAATTTGTTAATTGACACAGTCTGCCGCGAGTGGCTTAGTGCACTGCACACTGTCTCACTGCTTACTTCAACGTTGCTGCAGCGTGTTTGCGATGCTCAGGCCCCAAGCCACTGCAGCAATTGAGGGTTTGCCTCCTGAGTAGCCCTGACTCCTCCTCAGAAAGTGGCCGAGTCCTGGTCGCTACAACATTCAGATGGCCTTCCATGGCAATTGAATTAGCTGGGGGTCATATACTGCAGCTGAAGCATTGGCGTAACAAAGCTCGAGGGGCCCCCCTGCATGCCACGTGGAGGGGCCGCTCCCAGACTCAATCAGGAGATCTCCAGCCAGAGTACTGTGCTGAGGGGGCCTCATAGAGCTTGGGGCTCTCCGCACCGCGGGGGGCCTATGTTATGCCACTGAGCTGAGCAGCCAAGCTGACAGTTGAGCTATGACGCCACGGCAGCTGGTACAAGTACTCCGGCAGCGAGGTGAGCTCCATGATTGACACAGACCTGTAGCCACCCTGGAACCAACCCTCCCACAATAAACTTGCTCGGCAGCAGGACATGACGTCCCCATGGCGCCAGAGACTGTTGTATCACACAACTGGCTGACTGGGATGTGTTGTATATCTCGGTAGTATCCGTTGGGCACTATCTCTACGTAACATCAGGCTGAAAGCCGCGCTGCGTGAATCAAACTAGTTCTGATACATTGCAGCAGCATCCAGCGGCCTCAGTTGCCAGCTGAGCGGCAGGAGCAGCACGTGCCACCAGCTGCCAGTCCAGTAACAGTTTAATGTAGGCAGCGCTAATGGCGTCGGGGCGCCATGCATTATGCAGGACAATGCATTTCAGTGCGGTGATGTGGAGCAGCACACTGAAATGCGTTAGTCTAAAGCTTGATGCATGGTAGTTGGCAGGATTGCCTAGCTTGTGGCATCATACATACTTACACTGGCGGGCAGTATTCTACGACGCATTTGGGGTTATGATGGTGGATATTTCATGGATATTGGGACAATTACGTATTTACACTTGGGCACTTCGTGGCCTATATAGGTGGAGCTCTCACTGATACATGTTTTCTCAACCACTTTCCCGTGGCGAGGTATACAATATATCTTCCATCAACTCTTCACAATTGTTCCAAGTTTCTTGTTAATTATCAGACCACATGGGGCACCAACAGGAAATATTGAGCGTAGGAGAAGAGAATATTTTGACGCATATCAAATCCAAGTGAAAGATATGATTGTAGACTCTTTATAAATGTCTTTATTTACAAGAACTCAACGATTCAACACATTGTTTAGGTGTTATTATTCTGTCTTCGGGGTGGGGGAAGGGGAACATGGCGTCCGGAAGCTAACGGTCGGGGTCAAGCTCCTCTGGCGTGTGTCTACAGGCCTTCCCCGGGATTCCTTTAGATGATTTTGTGTAGCGTTACTAGCGGATTCCCCCCTCCCCCCCCACTCCCCCCAACGGCCTCGCCCAGCCTTGAAATTCATTTTCTCCTTACCTGAATAGTGCTGACGGTTTTTTATTTATTTATTTACTTTTTTTTGCTCCCCCGCCACCGTGTGAATGGTGTCCGACCTCCGGAAAAGTGCGGTGGCTCAGGAGCCGGCACTATTGCAGTTCATAGGTGCGGCCCAGGAGTGAAGTCGATGGATTCCTTCTTCCGGTCTACGAGGGTAGAGTCAGCACCTGTGATTATGTCTCCTTGAAGAATGGAGAGCGGAGTTGGGAAAACGCGGTAGGAAGTCGGAGTGAGGTAGGATGTCTTACCATTCTCCCCTCTGAATGCGCCTTTGCTACCTGCGAAGGTAAGAACTTTGACCACTGCTTTTCCGACGACTCAGCAAGTTCCTAGTCAGCCCCAGCAATATTTAGTGGGGTTCTTTGTGAGTGGGTGAGCCCAGCGGGGGCAGCGCGGCGGGTGGGTCCTCAGTGTTGTACGGAAAGCAGTGAGAGCGGCGTTCCTCGTAGTGCCAATTCAAATGCTTGTAGATACACTTTGCGCACCAGGGACATTAAACTTGAATTAGACACTGACTCTGTAATATCAACCCGTGTCTCTCCCCCGGTTGCGGAAGTTAGGGTTACTGCTAGGCAGGGCAAGGGAAAAGCTACTACGGAGTCCGCCTCTCCAGTTAGTGGAAAAGGGAGAGGGAGGGTGAAGAAAGTCCTGTCCTCCAAAGTGAAAATCACAGCCTCCCTAAAGACATTCTAGAAGGTATTGTCTACTCCCATGAATAGGGGGCCTAATAAATGTAACATCTTGGCGTCTAACAGTCCACAGCCAGCTTCTCTACCAAACTCCCTTCCGTCCAAAAACAGTATGCAGTCTCCCGCCCCAACTGGAACAACAAATAAAGTTGCAGGAGTGGTGGCTGAAACAACAAAAAAATGTGAAGCATCCGCTGAGCAGTGTTCGGTTATCCACTCCCCTGTGGGAACCTCAAACAGATTTTCGATTTTGGAGTTGCGTTTACCCTCTGTAGCTGAGAAGGCAGATGTAACATCTTTTACAACTGTAACACCTATACCACCCCCTGTGGTAGTCCCTGCCGGCCCTGGGATCGGGTCATTAGCAGATATCCTACTGGCCCTAAAGGAGGATATAGGGAAAAGATTCTCCGTTTCAGAATCTAATCAAGCAGCAATTAGAGCATCCTGTCAGGTACTAGCCCAGAAACTAGAAGTTTCCCAGAGAACGGATGTTCTAGAATCTGAAATTCCTAAAATCAAGGAATCACTACATTCATCTTCAATGGAAATAGATAAATTAGCTCTTCAAAATAGAGAATTAAAAGAAGATATAGAGTGTTTTGAGAATAATGCCAGAAAAAACAATTTAAGACTGCTAAATATTCCTGAGGATTTGGAAGGAGCAGACATCAAAAACTTCGTGATTTCTCTTTTAAAAGATACAATTCTCAAGGATTCTCCGTAGTTAGATCTGGCTCTTGATATTCAACGAGTCCACCGGGATCCATTTAAGAGGAATCTTGCAAAACAGAAACCAAGGAAAATCTTAGTGAATTTTCTTACATACTCTATAAAGGAAAAGATTTTATCCTTGGCTCTGAAAGAAGGTCTGATTAAAAAGCATTTCCCCCTCCAATCCCTTTTCTTTTACCATCAGATCGGATATCTCTCATATTACAGCAACAAAACAGTGGGAGCTTGGTAAAAGAATGGTAATCTTAAATTCATTGGGGGCTAAGGCACAACTGAGATTTCCAGCATCTCTGCGCATCATGTGGAATAACTATATGCACAACCTACGCCAAATTGAGGATGTAGATGTTCTTATTGACAAAATAAGGAATGGGAGTGAGTTGTAAGCCGGGAGGGGGGTTATTCATTGTTAAGACGGGCTCTCCCGGGGGGGGGGGGGCTGGCTTAAAACACATATATTTTTTTTCTTCTTAATGCCACGACCAGGGGACTTGGACCATGAGGGCTTATGCTCTGAGAAGGGGGGGGGGGGCTTGAGGGGTCATGAGGGCAGGGAGGGAGAGGGGTGGGGGGGAGCACGGGTGGGGTTGCAGTGGGAGAAAATCAAAAAAATATCCTCAATCTCAACCTTATTTCTAATTTTAACTCCCCTTTAAAACGTCTGTGTAAAGTTTTGACATCCGGTGTACGTAGTAGCCCTAATGAGTAGCGAAATAAAATTTCTCTCGTGGAATATCAATGGGTTGAGATGTCCATGTAGACAAAGATTGGTCATGAAATACCTTGAACAATCACCCGCTTAAGTCTGTCTCCTACAGGAAACACACTTAAGCCATTTAGAATGCCGGGCCATTTTTGCTAAATATCGTGGGGTAGAATATTTCTGTTCCTCTGATCAGGTAGCGCATAATAAAGGGGTGGCTATTCTAATTAAATCAGGAGCTAGAGGTAACATTAAGTCAATATCAACAGATCAGACAAGGAGATGGATCACTGCACAGTTGGAGATCAGAGGGATCGAGTTAACTGTAGCCTCATTCTATGGCCCCAATGTTGATGATCCGACACCTATTTGTAAAATGCAATCTAAATTAATAGAAGCCACTTCTCCTATAATAATTGGTGGCGATTTCAACGTCCTTCTCGACCCTTCACGGGATAGATCAAATCAGAGCTATTATGTCGGAGCCCCACGTACCCGTCGGGAAATGACGACACTCTGCTTTTGTTCCCCTTTAAAACCCTAACGCCCGCAATACAAAAATCTTTTGCGGACGGAATGAGGGCAATATCTCACTGGATGGCCACTAACCGCCTCCAGTGCAATGTAGGCAAGACTGAGGTAATGCTGTTTGGGGGAGGCCACACTCTTGTGGTCCCCGGATTGGTGGCCTCCGGATTTAGGACCAACACCAAGCCCCAAACAGATCGTCAAAAATCTCGGTGTGCGTCTAGACAAAACACTTCTGTTTAAAGAACACACTAATCAAGTAGCAGGTTCCTGCTTTCGGGCCATTGGACTGCTACGACGAGTCTTCCCATTTCTATCAGATTCTTATAGGAAGACTCTCGTCCAGGCCTTGATTATAAGTAGACTGGACTATTGTAATGGCCTGCTGATCTCGGCAAATGAGGAACAACTACAGAGACTACAGGTGGTCCAGAACACTGCTGCGAGACTAGTCCTCAACGCCCAGCCAAGGTCTGCCTCTCTCCCCCTCTTGATAAAACTCCACTGGTTGCCAATCAGACAGCGTGTAAAATTTAAAATCTGCTGCACTATTCACAGATGTTTGTTTGGCAATGGACCTAAATATTTTAAAGAAATCTTCAAACCCTACAAACTTAGTCGTACCCTGCGCTCCAGCACTCAGCAACAACTCCAGGTTCCAAGGATAAAAAAAGCAAGGCAGGGAGGGCGAGCCCTGTCATATAAAGGCCCCATCCTATGGAACTCACTGCCCCCAGCTCTCAAAAATACTATCAATTTTCAATCCTTCAAGAAGTCTCTGAAAACTTTTCTATTCGTCGCCTGTTAGGATTCTCCCCCTTCATACTACTGTTCAGAACTAGGTCCTAGCTCCTTGGTAAAGTGTAAGCGCGGAGATACCCCTTCGGGGGTTGACTTCCAGCGCTATACAAGAATATAAATAAATAAATAAATAAATAGGAACCATGACCTAGGGCTTGTCGATGTTTGGAGGGCCAAGATGGGAGACATTTTGGGTTTCACCTTTTTCAGCAAAAAACATGGCCACTCATCTAGAATTGATTATGTTTTAGCTAATAGGTTGAGTTTAGAAAATATACCTGATATCTCTATTTTACCTAGCCTCTTATCAGATCATGCCCCTATCTATTTTACTTATCTGGGTAGGTGGTATAGCCTCAGGCCTAGATGGACGTTGAAAAGAGCAATGTTGTCAAATATGGAAATAATCAGGATACTTAAATCTTCTACACTAGATTATTTCTCCGTCAATATAGGATCAACATTTTTAGACTATGTTTGGGACGCCTTTAAAGCTCACACGCGAGGCCAGTTACATAGTCTGATTTATTTTAAAAATAGGGAGGAGGCCCAAGAGCTCCATAATTTGGAAGGAGAGATTATTAAATTAGAAGATTAAAGGACAAGATGCTCTCAGGAGCACCCTGAAAGACTGACACAAGTACTTAGTGATTTGGATCGTCTTCGTCAGGAATATAGGGGCATATTAGATCAAAAGGTGAAGGCCCAGTGCACATCGCATAACATGCAAAACTATGAATACAGTGAAAAGGCGGGTGCCCTCCTAGCCTGGAAGGCAAGAGTAGATCGAGTTAAAAATAATATGAATGAATTAATAATAGATGAGAGTGGGGCTACTTCTTGTAAATTAGAGGATATGCAAACTCTCCTCCTCTCCTTGTTTTTCAGAACTGTACAGAGAGGAGATTACACCTAGTTCAGAAAATATATAAAAATGGTTGCGGCATAAAGATCTACCTGAATTAACAGAGGGCAGCCGAGATACTCTTGATGCTCCCATAACAGCGAGTGAGATAAGACTATATATAAATAACATCATGAAGAATAAAGCTGCGGGGACTGATGAGCTTCCTTGTGAGGTTTATGAACTCCTCCAGGAGGAGCTAGTCCCAAGACTGTGTGTACTATTTAACTATATCTATAGTCCCGAAGGCAAAGTTCCCAAGTCCTGGAATGAGGCTACGTTCATACTTATCTTGAAGCCAGGGAAAGACACTCCTAAAGCAGATTCGTATAGACCGATCACCCTGCTGAAAGACGATTACAAAATCTTTGAGTGTTTTGGCAGGGAGATTGGTCAAGTTAGTACCACAGTTGATCAACACGGTTCAAAAGGGCTTCATCCCAGGAGGTATATTTAGGAGCAGACGCTCCAATTAATTGGCAATATAGACCTGGCAGTGGCCCGGTTGAGACCCTTGGCTGTGGCTGCGTTTGATGCAGCCAAGGCTTTCGACAGTCTACTGGGTTTACCTCTGTGAAGTACTTTTAGAGGAATTTGGTTTGTATTCCGGCTATATAGCTAACTCCTCTAAGACAGAGGTGATGTGCTGGAACATCAATAATTCGGTGGGCAGATTGAGGAAATAATTTAGATATCTGGAAATCATCTTAATCAATGATTTAGATGATCTACCTCTGATCAATCTAAAAAGGGTGTCCAAAGAGGTAGATCACCTTTTTACAAGATGGAAAAACCTCCCCCTGACTATTTATGGTAGGGTTAACTTAGTTAAGATGGTCATTCTACCTAAATTGACATATCTGTTCAGTACTATTCACCTTGATTTTCCTAGTAAGGAAATTAGCAAAATCCAGAACAAAATAGGTAGTTTTATCTGGTCTCCTGGAAGAAGTTAAGACGTAAACTGCTGAAGGGAGGTCTTGCTCTTCCGGATATAGCCTGGTACTCTTTTGCTTTTCAATTTAAAAACATACAGATGCTTTTGACCATAACTGAGTAAACTAACTGGGGGATGATATTGAGAAATGGCCAGAGTCAAGGGTGGGGGAGAAGGTTTTTTATACAAATTCGGGGCACCAAGGTTTTTTTAAAAAGTTTGCCTGAAAGTTTTAAGAGCAGCTCTCAATGTGCGGTACACGGTCAGACGCAGATGGGGGATTGGTTACTATTCTGAATTTGCACCTATGTGGGATTCCCCTGAGATGCCTGCCTGCTTGGACGATAGCCTTGCGTTACCGATTAAAAGGCCCGGCATCTCGATTTGGTTAAACCTTGTATCTTCAGATGGAGTTCATTTGTGGGAATTATTAAGATATAAAATAGGAAGCTCTTTTTCTAAATTTAAATACCTCCAATTGGCCTCCTGGTATAAAGCAGAAAGAGTCTATTTGGGGCAATTGGGAAACTGAGCTTATTTTTCAAAATTCAAATCCCAAAAAAAAGGAGGTTGCATACTGGTATAAGAAACTCCTTGATGCAGATCTCCCTCCACAGTGTGCGGTCTGGAACCAGTCAGTCTTGGACTCTAAAGCTGAAGATCTATATGATTTATCACTTCAAACCCTATATAGGTTTGTTAAACCGGCACCTTAAAAAAATTATCATTTTTATGTTATTAATAGATTATATTATACCCCTGTGAAAATAGCTAGATTTGCTCCTCTAGTCTCTCCTAAATGTCCAAGATGTGACTTTTCTCAAGCTGATGATTAACACATATTTTATAAGTGCTTTAAACTAAGCGGGTTTTGGCAGAATGTGGAGTGTGCTCTTTGGCGCCATCTTTAAAGTCAAGATCAATCTGAACCTTTCTATAGTAATTTTTGGTATGGATTGTGATTTGATGAATCTTCTGCGGCCAATACAAAGAGGCTTGTTACGATACTTAATTCTTATTGCCCGAAGGGAGATATGTAAACTTTGGAAAGACCCACGGCCTCCACTCTTTGATAATTGCTTGACAGCTGCATTTGCTCTGACACGTTTGGATCAGGGGTTTTTAAATGACAACAATTCCAATATTTGGTCACCGTTTATATCATGGGGCAGAGAGATGAGACTGGTTGAATGCCCCCAGGTCCTATGATTACATCAAGCTTCATACGAAGAAACTGGCCTGGTAAGGCCTAAAGCTAATGTAGTTGCAGAAGGGTGCTCAGGTCAGAATGATGGCTTCTTGTCAGAATTGCAGACGCTGAATGGTGAGATGAGGACAAAAAAAATAAATACATTCTTCTGTCTCCGGATAATGGAGCTTTATGCGCACTGGTTGGGATTAAACTTATTGAATTCAACTGGACTCTATTTAGAAAATTTTCAAATCATGACCTCCCTCTCTTAAAGCACTGCATACCAGTTATTCTGACAAATCACTGAAACAGCATTCAGTTAAAATCTGTGCTGTGTTTGCGTAAGCGCAGGTACGACTGAAGTCATATATTTTTGTTTTTGTTTCCAGGAGTGTGGAGCAGATTGTGCCAAATTTCAGAAGAGTGAACTCGAGCATAAATTTAACAAGAAGGCTTTGGAGAGACCTTACACCTCCAAGCACTCCTGGGGAAAGACATATGGAGACCACAAGCGCCACCTGGAGTTCAGCCAAGATCAGTACAGGGAGCTGCAGAAGTACGCCAAGGAGATCGGCATTTGTTTCACAGCTTCTGGCATGGATGAGGTGAGTCAGTGGATAGCAGTAAATTCAATGCTGATAAAATTGTAGCTTTTGGATAAGAGCGGGAAGCAGCACAGAGCACGAACACCAGGTTTGCATGAAAAAGACCGCTGTATTGAAACAGTTGCACATCACATAAACAACCCTGGGCCTTTCGCCTTACAAAACTAAAACCTTACTATACAAAATTTGTCACTTATGTTAAGTACCCACATCCCTAATGTCCGTCCGGCCCACAACAACTTAATTCTGTAAGTGTCTACTTCCTCCTATGCTGATCTTCTGCAACTGAGACATTTAAACTCCCCTCCAGCATGACTGCAACTATTAACCTTTAACTAACTAACTTAACTTTCTAACGAACCTTTAACTTCATGACCCATCCAGGCGTGAGCTTGTCTACCCGTCCTGTTTCCTTTCAATGTGGATTGCCGCTGTCAACAAAAATAAACTTCGGTAAAGCATCCCAAGCTTCAGGGCCAACTGCCACCCAGAAAAAGACCCTGTCATGACTTTTTCTACCCCCCACCTCTCCCCGCCGCTCACTGATGAATGTTCAACGCCTTAGCCAACATGCCTCGCACAAAGCACTTTGCACAACAGACCCAAAGTCAGAGGCCTCATCTTCGGCCCGTCTTGACCTGCTTCCCTGGCCCTACCTTCCAACATCTGTACCCCCACCCCCCTTTCGCCGGCCCATGACGCATATCCCCAAAAGAGCCTACCCATAAAAGATATGGCCGCCAGCTTTCCTGAAATCATGACCCTAGACTGTCCTTTTTAGGGCTCGGCTATAACGCGCTGAAAGCGCGTTCTCGCCGAGAACTATTGTCGGCGTCTCAGCAGTCTGAGACGCCGAAGAGAGACAAGACCTGGCCACGCGCAGCGTTTTCACATAGGATAACGTTGTGCGCGCGGCCAGGTCTTGTCTCCACGGCTTGCATGGCAGGCCGGATCGCGTCGCGCGCCTCTGTGGAATGCAGGGGGAGTCTGCATACCAGCACTCGGCGCTGATCAACAGGCAGGTTTTTTTTTTTTTTTTAGGTCGTCTGTCTGCATGTTAGTAATGTTAATGCCCGTGCGATAGGTTCGCGCTATACATTAAAAATAAAAAATGGCGGATAACAGCAAGGAGTACCGTATGAATGTGAGTGCGGGGAAGGAAGAGCACGGTACAAATCTGGCTTTAAAACAAAAATACGGAAGACCGTTAAAAATGCCTCTGTTTATCATTAAGGTTCATCGAACAGTTTCTATTGTTTAGGCCAGCGAGTTATGAATGCTAATGTACTGTACGAAAGCGCCTGCAGTAAATCCGAGGCGGTGTTCTATAACGGGCGCATTGTTACCCGAAACGTTTCCCTCCTTCCTTGTGGCAAATAATATTTTGTTAAAACTGGGGCTGCGTATAAAAAATGTCTTCGGTAATTAAGAGTGGCCTTGAAACACAAAGAGCTGCATTATTTCCTCTGTTCACGAGGGATGCGAGACTCGTACGCCAACAGGTCGGGCATGTCTCCAGTTGCTCTGCATTCTTATATTTCTTAGATTTTGTTATTCTTCGGGAATGTACTTTTTTTATATCAGGTAAATTAATTCCAGTTAATAAAACTAGATCCATCAACGTTATGCAACTTAGGGCATGCCAAGACAGGAGAGAAAGCCTGAGCAATGCATTTCAAGAGTAACCACAGAACCATCATCTAGCAGGGAATCTTTATGATGTTTTATATTCTTCAGTAAAAGGGGAACAACAATCTATAATTGGTGTATGGATTTCTACATTAAAAGTAAGTCTGTGAGAGGCAGTAGATGTCAGTTTTAACATTGAGTGGATGGGAGTGGTGGTGTCCGTGTGTGCATGGCAGTGGTGGTGTCCGTGTGTGTATGGCACACCACCACTGGCATACACACACGGATACCACCAGTGCCATGCACACACGGACACCACCACTGCCGTACGCACACGGACACCACCACTGCCATACACACACGGACACCACCACTGCCATACAGACACGGACACCACCCATGCTTAATTTGTAAAAAAAAAAAAGTGCCAGGGCTTTCATTTGTAAAAAATTAAGTGAAAGGGCACTCGTCAGGAGGCTACTGTAGTTAGCCATACACATTACGTGACTTTGCTCTATTGGCATTGTAAATGAGAATGACTTTTATTTATGTTTTTGTTTTTAAAACCTAAATAAAAGACCTTGTCATTTACAATGTCAAGACCTTAAACTCGCGTGCATTTACAATGCTAATAGCTCTAACTTTTGCAATGCCGAGAACGTTGCATTGTAAATGCTTGTTGATTAATGCCAGCATGAACTGAACTATTTCTTCTACCCTAGCCCAATCCTCTTGCCTCCTGTATGCCCCGAGCTAAGAATTCTGGCCAGACTTGAGCATACACCTTCCTTGTAGATGCCCCCAACGAATTTACCACCAACTGGAGCATCCTCAGTCGCCTACTGTTCAGAGTTCTTGAGGCATCTCGGTCCTGACTCTGTCCTCCTCCATGGCTAGCCCATGGAATCTCTCCCACTGTAAATGAAACAAAGCATCCACAATGTCATTGTCCACACCAGGCACCCGTTAACCTCTAAAGACAATGTCCTATTTTAAAAAATCCACTCTATTTTGGCACCAGGGCATCTCTGGCCAACTGTTTATTTACCTCCTGAACCGCGAAATGTTGTCAATTCGAAACAAGACTATCCTGTACGCCAGTTGCTCCAACCATAAAGTCACTTCCACCATCGGAGGAAGAATTCCCACCCCTTTTCCATTCCAGTGGCCTTTCCTCTGTGCACCATTTGCCTGCCAGTACAGTCCAAAGTCGATTCCTCCTGCAGCATCTGAAAATATCTGTGCATCCCAGTCCGTCTCCTTCAATGCCACCCATGGCACTCTGTTGAATTATTCCGGAAAAAATTGCCACATCCTCAAGTCTTAGCTGCCGCTAGTCTTGCATGGTGATGAGGCAATGGCAATCCACATTTTAGAGCATCCCCAGCCTCCTACAGAACACCCTCCCTGCTCTCTTCACCTTGCAGGCTAAGTTCAAATGCCCCAGTAGCACCTATACCTCCTTCTTCGTTACTTTGGCTTCAGCCAACATAGCATCCAAAAGCAGTTGCATCGTAAGTTTTTTTTTTTTTTTTTTTTTTTAATCCTCTGGCAGGCAGACTTCCATTGCCCCTGAATCAATTTCAATACCTAGGAAAGGCCGCAATGTGCTGGGTCCAACTGTCTTCTCCAGTGTTAAAGGCACACCCAGGTCCCCATGAGCTCCAGGAATCTTACCAGTAGCCGCTGGCAGTTTGTGGAACTGGGGTTAAACACAAAAAGAAGTCGTCCAGATAGTGTATTACATGCTTGTGTCCTGTACACCAAGAGAAAAGCCACAGCAGGAATGTACTAAAGCACTCGGAGAGCACAAGATATGGAACATCCCATCGTGGAGTGGAGAAGCGTGGCTCAGTGGTTAGAGGCGGCAGACCCGGAAGCTGAGATCGGCCGTGGACCAGGGTTCGATTCCCCGCCTCGGCGGGTCTCTGGCTCAAAAATTCCACGGACTCGACAATTCTCGCTCCGGTGCCTACTCGACTCACGGGGTCTCACTCTGCGACTCTGGGCAATAGCTTGCTTAATCTCCACTACGGCCCCTCGCGGCGGGATGCCTGGCTTTCACCTTGTGGATACCCTGCCGGGGTATCTCACAGGGGAATACCAGGATGGGTTCCCTAAGCAAGCGCTTAGATACCGTGTCGGTGATTTGCGCTATATAAATACATGTATATTTACATTTACATCGAGTGCACCATATCCACATACCAGTGCCCTTCATATTGGATGCCCAAAAGCTAAAAATCGTCCGGGGGTACGGGCAACAAATGGAAAGCTGACATGATGTCGCTCTTAGCAGTTAGTGCCCCCACCCACTCTTTCCACCAAGGAGAGAGCCATGTCTACTGATTAATAGGACACAGACACCTGATCCTCTGGGATGAAGTAGTTAACCGAAGTCCCCTCCGGCTACAATAATTGCTGGATCAACCTGATTTGCCTTTTCTCTTTTTTTCGGAACCACACCATTACGGGACGCAATCAGGTTTTCGATGGGCCAATCATCAAGGGGGACCGCCATCCTGCCCTTCGGTATCTCTTTCCTCAACTTTTCCCCCACCATCCTTGAGCACCGTCTCCCACTGCACACTAGCCACCAGACTCCACGATGCCGGCATCCAGGGAACAGTCCTAGACTGGATTCGATGTTTCCTCTCAGGCAGAACACAAGGAACCAGACTCCTTCCCTTCCTCTCTGAATCAACAGAGATCAGATGGGGGAGTGCCCCAGGGATCCTCCCTCAGCCCCACGCACCTCAATGTCTACAAGACCCCCTCACAACCATTGTCAGAAAACACGGACTCAGCATAGGCTCATACGCCGATGAATGCTTAATTTGTGCCGGTGCTTTCAGGTGCTGAGCACCGGCACGTATTTCTGAGGGCCGGGTCTACGTAGGGGTGGACAGAATTAAACATTCATAAACATTCAGCAGGGGCATTCCAATTTGATGCATGCTGAATGCTTCCAATCTAACCCAGTCTCCTCGTTATGTGGGGCCTGTTTTGTTTTGGGCTCTTCTTCCAAGTCTTATTTATTTATATTTATTTATTTATTAGTATATTTGTATAGCGCTTCACTGTCACCCCAAGGGCATCCTGGCGCTTGAGATCGCTATCAGCAACAGAACTGCAACTTACACTGCCCTAGGGAACAAGTGGATCTTCAGCGCTTTTTTAAATGGGAAAAGGTCCTTTTGACCTCGTAAAAGAAGTGGCAGAGAATTCGAGTTTAGCCGCTGCGACACTAAACGAGCGTCCGCCCATCCTCACTCTCTGGAATCTCGGTACCACCACCAGCCACGCAGAAGAGGAGCGCAAGCAGCGCGTGGAGGAATACCAGGAAAACATATTCTGCAGTGGGACCGGGCCCTGTCCATGCAAAGCCTTGAACACCAGACAGGCAGCTTTGTACTGAACCCGTAGATGGACCGGCAACCAATGTAAGTCCCGGAGAGCAGCGGTGGAAGAGCTGAAATTAGGGCGAGAAAGAGCCAGCTTGGCCGCCATATTCTGCACCCGTTGCAGTTTACAAAGCAACGTTTTAGGGGCTTCCAGAAGTAGAGCGTTACAATAGTCTAAACGACTTAAGATGGTCCCACGCACTACTTCTGGTCTGGACTGTTCAGGTAAAAGGGGCAAAACTTTGCGCAGCAGCATCATGCACGTAGCCGTGGTCTTATTTACATGCATATCCAGCTGCAAGTTAGGCCCAAAAGTAACCCCTAAGTCTTGCACTTGTTTTTACTTTTAATCAGGCTAGGGATGGGTCACAGAAACACAGGATCACCGAGGCAGGAGGAGTGGCAGCACCCATGCTTTGCGTGCAGAGCACTAACCTCTAGACCAGCCGAGCGGCTGAGGCCATGCACTGGAAGGGCCAACAACAATCATACAAGTAGCACAAGAGCGAAATAACACACACCCGAGAACCATGCACACCAGATGTATACATGTGTGACGGCAGAACCAGGTGCTCTACCCACAGGCTGGGCAGTGAGTTCCTGCAGTGCCTCCCAAGCTCTGCTCTCCACTCACCCAAAGGTTGCTGTCACCTGACCATATTCAGCACAGATCCCAAACACCAGCAGGTCTGAGATTTACGTGCGCCTAGACAGAGGATGCAGTGAGAAGAGAACAGCAGAGAATAGAAACTGAAACCGTTCTGTACAACTGTTCACTCGCACCTGGCATTAAATGCTGCACACTTTGGCATGCTCCTCTGCATGGAGGTCATTCTTGCCGGGGCAGGGTCACTCATGTAAAGCGCTCCAATACCTTCAGTCGAGACAGCGCTAAATAAATCAGCAGGGAAAAAAACGTGATGCAGGTTTTGGTCGTGAGAACCTTATTTCCACTCCCCCCCCCTCCCATCCTCCAAAACATGCCCAGGGTTCTTCTGAGATTCTACAGCCTGCTTCTCAGGAGCTGTACAATCCTGGGTACCATTTTATGCCAGGTGTGATGTCACTTTCATTGCACAAGTTTGAAGCTGTACCGGCAAATATGTAATTCTCATATCGCTATATGTTTTGAATGGCGGCCTGCGTCAATAGTGTTTATGTGGTGACATTTATTGGTGGTAAATGGGCAATGGGAGCGTCTAACAACAGCCATGTCAGTGTGCTGCGCGTAGAGATGGTCTTTTTTCCTTGTTTTCATGCCAGTCACGCAGAGGGCCTACACACAGTCTTTACATGGCTGCTGGGCTGTCTTTAGCCCAGTGTAGAAGGTGCCCAAGCAGGGCATATGCCACGCAGGAGTATGAGCTACTATTAGAATCAAAACATTGAAAATCCGTGAGACATAGCTACTGAGACATAGTGTAGGCTGCAATTCTTTCAACTTTTGAAAGGATGAGCTAAAAAACCCAGGGAAGTTATAGAAACAATGAAACACTTCCGATAGGTGGCTAAGGGAGATGGTATTTCCATTAGCCTAAAATTATTCTAGGCACTGTTGAGAAAATAACAGGAAAGTCAGCAATTTCCAAGTTATATGAAGAAGGAGAGAGTGCCTTGATGCAGGGTCTGGTTAGTCAGTTGAGAAATGATTTCATTGCATCGATCTGTGTTTGGCCTCACAGTCCTAAGTTCAAAACCTGGCAAGGCCATGCAGGCTTTCATCCTCGAGGTCAACAATATGAGTATTCTTGAGTTGGAAACACAGGACTGACCGTGCGTTTCACAAAATACGCATTATGAACTGGATGCAAGCATGCAGAAGAACAGTGAGGAACAGAAGCAAGACCAGGTGGACATCATGGATGATACCAGGGGCATAGTGACTATTGGTGCAGCGGGTGCAATGTACCTGAGCCCAGAGGTGGGAGAGGCCCAGTCTGGCCTGCACCAAATGATGACATTTCAGAGGGTGCCTGTGTCCAGGATATGCAGTCCTGGTCTCATCAGTGGCCCCTAATGCTGCAGCTCAGTTTAGGAACCTACACAACACTGGTGAAAAAAATGTTGGAAGGCCTTGCCGAGCTCAGCTCTTCTGAGGCACCTCATGCCTGCTTCCAGCTCTTAGTCAACGGCCACAGCACAATAAACCCACACAGGTATTCTGCTAATTCCAAAGCATCAGCGCATCCCCAGGTCCCTCCAGTGCTGCTCTCTCCTAATCCGTAGTTCTCACTGACTGGGCAGTAGCCCTCCACTCATAGCTCTGCTGTGCCACCTCCGCCTCGGGCCTTTAACTGACACTTTTAGCAGGAGTACCATGTGTGATGCCACAAAACATCTTTTGATGGCATGGAACCATAACCCAGTAAATCAAATGCTATTGTGTGTCTTGGACAGCACAGTTATGCATTGGCGAGACAGGCCAAGAATGATTCAGCCCTGTCACCCCTCAACTTTACATAATGAATTACTTTATAGGTAATAAAGCAAAGGTATACACTTTTCTTGCTCTCCCTCTGTATCTGCTTTTCTTTCTCCTCTTCACATCTCACTCTCTCCCTTCTCTCCATTCTTCCTCCACTACCTACCCTTTGTCCATCTTTCACCTTCCTCTCTTTCCCTTCCACTTTCCTTTCACATATTCCCAGCTGTCTGCCTTCCTTCCTTTGCCTTTCTCCTCGTTCCACTTTTCATTCTCATGGTGTTCAAATTCAGTCCTGCACCAGGGGCGGTGGGTGAGATTTGAAAGTGGTGAGGCGCAAGGTGATTTGCATACAGCACCGTAGCGAGCGAGCGCAGCGAGCGAGCGCGAACCCCTTAAGGGGGGTTTGGGGGGATAACCCCCCCCCTAGAAAATTTTGAAAAAAGAGAAGAAAAATCGTGCATTTTCCAAGCAAATTTGAGAAAGCAGGAAGGTTAATAAAGCAATTGTGAAAGTGCAGTTATTTCATAAATAGATGGCATAACATAGGTAGCTGCTTATACAGTATAACCACAGAGCTTCATACATTCCGTCCTATTACGCTGCTGAATTCAGACTATAAGACTTGCTTGTAAATCTCAGCTCTAAGAGTAGAAGAAGTTGAACAGCAGTTGGGAGACAGCCTTTACAAAGCCCTCTGTCCCACTTGTTTTTTGCACCTTTCTGCCCCCTGTTCCACTCGTTTTTGTGCCCTTCTGCCCTCTGTCCCACTCGTTTTTTGTGCCTTTCTGCCCATAAGGGGGGGTTCGGAAATTTTTTAAAAAAGAAAGAAAATCGTGCATTTTCAAGCAAATTTGAGAAAGCAGGAAGGTTAAGAAAGCAATTGTGAAAGTGCTGCAGTTATTACATTACAAACACACGCCCACACACAGAGACACGCTTTCACATACAGACTCACACACACACCCACACATCAATCCACACACACACTCACACAGCCACCCCCCCCCACACGAACACACATATCTAGATAGATTCCACTCTCCACAGTCACTACATGAGGTGCCAGCTCGCTACCACACATGCCTATTCTTTTGAAAAGGCAAATAAAGGATCTAGCATACACACACAGACACACACACTCATGTGTGTGAGTCACACACACACACACACACACACACACACACACACACTCATGCAGATTGTGTTCCTGCAGGGAGCTTGCTGTCAGGCTGTTTGAGCCGAGGCCTAAGTACTTGCAGCCAGTTTTTACAGTCCGTCTTTGTTTACAGATTGGATGTACCCCAAAAGTGAGCACATCCCACCAGCAAAACCGCAAAACCATAAATATTGTAGCAAGGCCAACTCTGAAGCAGTGTAGTCTTACAGGCTAAGGGAAAGATGGAAGCAGCGGGCCCACAAAAATATGGTGGCACTGTGGCAGCCATTGTGTGCTCTTTAGTCAGATTAAAGTGCTTTAACATTAACATAATAGTATTACAAACAATATTGGGTGGTAGTGTTTCTCTACCACAGAGAAAACGTCCGCACATCCAGTAAATACAGCTCCCAAAGTATATCAACGTGTAGTGTCAAGTGTACAAGTATGATTATTCAGAAGGTGCACTGTGTATCCTGTTATACACCTACCACCAGGGGTGTTAAACTAGCAAAAAATGCTAATATTAGTTATCTAAGAAGAAACCGGTTTCTCAGGCACTCTCCAAACTTTTATATCTTCCGAGCGTTGGTCATTATGTTTCACAAGTTATGAGAGCACTGGAACACATTGTTATTTAGATAATAGTGCCAAAATTATTTCATAGGAGTAATGTTCATTTTCAAAACGCAAAAGTACGGATCCAAAACTCGATATTGTTCTTCAAATTCTTTATTATATACACATTAAAAGTTATTCCAGCTCACACCGCCGACACGTGTTTCGTCTCAACATGAGACTTTTTCAAGGCTAAAGATGTTCTGGGGGGAAGTTATTAAACACAAGACCGGTCTCAAAGTGTGGAATCGAGTAAGATCTAGACATACGCAATAGATATAGGTCCACGTTAGAATAGTCAAATTAATAGTGATCCTTAGAATCCCGGTCACTTAAGCCGAAATATTCGTAGAGCATAAATTGAAGTCCAATATCGTATCAGACGTTGGAGTATTGTTCGTAATAACTAAAGGCGTTATGCCGCGTGAAGGCTGAATTCATTAATATAAAGATTTGAAGGGGACCATGATACGTCAGTAATAAATGAAGGCGTGTTGCCACGTGGAGGTTGAATTCACTAATGTAAAGAATTGAAGGGGACCATGATACGTCACTCCTGTTTCGCGTCATCAATACGAGAACCTCCACTGCTACCAGCAGGTATAACGCCTTTAGTTATTACGAACAATACTCCAACGTCTGATACGATGAAAATGAACATTACTCCTATGAAATAATTTTGGCACTATTATCTAAATAACAATGTGTTCCAGTGCTCTCATAACTTGTGAAACATAATGACTAACGCTCGGAAGATATAAAAGTTTGGAGAGTGCCTGAGAAACCTGTTTCTTCTTAGATAATTAACATAATAGTGTTTAAGTGTATTTAGGTTCCGACAGGATGTGAGGCTGATGCCAGGCTTCCAGGAACAGGGTGCGTGTAACACAGTAACCCAGAAGACGGCAAGGCGTAGAAAATTGCTGACATGAAAATTAAAATTAAGCTACTGCTTCTCCCTAGCCCACGCCATCTCAACCCCTTCCTGGAATTCACACTGACTTCACCTCTGTACTGTATAACAGGAAACAGCCCACAAACTTTCCATTTGAATCCCTGAGGTAGCCGTAGTGATTTCTTCATGTTAGCTACTCAAACGCCATTGTCTAAAACTAAATCAGTAACCCTGAATGTCCAGACGGCCTGTTCCTGGCTCATTCTTACCAGTTGTGCTATACCCCCAAAATTCCTGTATGTGATCGTTGAACAGGACACTTGATTTACACAACACGACAGTCTGTGACGTTATGTGTCGGCCAAGTCACACACCCACATCTCCCCAGGCTTATATTGGTTACCTATTGGTTACAAGCTGCTTTGAATCACTCACTAAGCATACCTAGAATACAAACACTTTTCATCAAGAAAAAATTAACAAATGCATTCAACAAAGGAACCGCCACTCAAAACTGGCATGCGCCTCAGAGTCCAACCATACATGAATAAAAACATGGCAAAATAAAACGCAACACAAGTTCCACAGTTGTATGATCAGCGTAATGGGAGGCACGGAGGGAAGGAAGCAACACAGAGGGCGCGGGAGAGAAGCACTCTAACTGAGAGAAAGGCGAGAGTAACATGTAGCATGGGGGGTGAAAGTAAAAGGGGGTGTGGCACAATCGTAGTGGCTGGAGGTAGGGGAAGCATCAGGAGGGCACGAGGGAAACGTAATGGGAGTCATGGGTGGGGAGAACCAACACGGGAAGGTGCGGCAATGGAAGCAATCTAATGGGGAGAGACAGAGAGAAACATGGAACGTGGAGGTGGTGGTGGAAGTAACTCAGAGGGCAGGGCGCAATCAAGGCGGAGTTGGGAGAAGCAACAGAAAGGCACAGGGACGGTAGCGAGCGACATGAGTATTGTATTTGTGTCTTAATCCCGTTTCAAACGTGAATTACTTATGAATATCAAATCTGATTTACTGAGCATTTTAAAGTATTTGTTTCTTATTTCAGGCTTAGGTGTGATTGACAAATTTCCAGGCGTAAGAAGAAATGCTCCTTTGGGGGCAAAACAAGTCTCGTGACTCACAATGTTTTTTCCTTTAGATAAATATGTCTTACTCCTGAAAAATGCTTGCATAAACAATTAAACTAGAGTAACACACAACTACTCGGGAAATGTGTGGTGAGTTAGATCCAGGGTAACCAGAGAACCTCTGATGTAGGGGCTTGAGTGACAGACATCTACTCTACCTAGTACAAACTTTGGTTCTGCTAGATCCAGCCTCAACATGTCAATTTTTGGAAATTGCTAATTTTGGTTCCAATCCCAGAAGTCATTTGGGCGCCTGAAAGGAACTTACACACTCAAATGGAACTTTTTGACAAGGTCAAATCCGTTTTTGGGATCCATTGACCCAAATTAGCTTAGCTATTTGCCCACCTCAGTTGAACTCACCTGTGTAAATGGCCTGATTTACGAAATCTGCAAAACATACACTTACAAGTGTAAAAAGAGTAATCACACCTACTTGCACGTGGAAGTAAATCTTCTCCCCGGAGCGTGGTAATGGAATTCCAGGGCTTGTGAGTGTCATAAACATGCGTTTATGGGGATTTGCAAACCATTTCATGTCCCTCTGCCACCATGGACACGTTTATAAATATCATGTCGTGAAGTGCAGGAGTAAATCAAATTACAAGGTGGGAAAGAACACCCCTAAACATTATGGGTCTATGGGCAGGGGTTTACCAGTGCAGAGCAAAGAAAACAAATGTTAGCAAGTCCATGTGTGCTTGATAATAGAGCAAATAAACAAATGTATACAGCAAGCATTGGCCAAGTGGTCTAGATTTGTTTTTAAGCTGACGTCTTCTTAGTTGAAATGGCCCAATATGGCTGTGTCATGGTTGGGTGCAGGAACAGACTTAGATGAACCCATATGCATAATGAAATATTTAAGTGCACGTGTGCACGAATACAAACACACAATCAGGCAAAACACTCTCTCTCTCTCTCTCACACTCTCTTTCTCTTTCTCTCACTCTCTTTCCCTTTCTCTCTCTCTTACTCTCTCTCTCTTTCTCTCTCTCTCTCTCTTTCTCTCTCGCACTCTCCCATTCTCTCACTCTCTCTCCCTTTTTCTCTCTCTCTCTTTCTCTTTCGCTCTCTCTCACTCTTTCCCTTTCTCTCTCTTACTCTCTCTTTCTCTTTCTCTTTCTTTTTCTCTCTCTTTGTCTTTCTCTCTTTCTCTCTCTCTCACTCTCTCTCACTCTTTCCCTCTCTCACTCTCTCACTCTCACTCTCTTTCCCTCTTTCTCTCTCTCACTCTTTCCCTCTTTCTCTCCCTCACTTTCTTTCTCTTTCTCTCAGTCTCTCTCACTTTCTTTCTCTCTCTCTCTCTCCCCCTCTCAGTGCAATCAAAAACCATAGTCTCAACTACCTCAAGCACACACCTCAAACTGCGCAACGCACATCCCAATCCTCTCAGAGGGCATGCACCGCAATTGTAAAAGAAAAAAAATCCTCTGAAGTGAAGGCCATGGATTGAGAACTGAATTAACATAGTTCATGTGTTTCCATTTCGGATTATTTTTGGCCTCACTTGACCCTGTGCTCCGTGGATTCTGAGCCCCGCACGCTCAATATAGCCCCCCAATTCATCCTCCTCCCAGGCGGCAGGCGGGATGCTTAGTGTAATTGTCTGACCGTCAGGGAGTGAGACCTCGGACGGTTACGATTTACTCCGCTGTCCATGATTAAGAGCTTAGAAGTTACTCGACTAGCCCCAAGTCCTGAAATAACAGAGGGCACGAGAGGTCAGAGATCATGGCGGATCAGCGTGGGCACATTCCTGCTGCTGAGCAGGCGTGCTAGAATTCAAGACTGGGGGTGCTGCTGACAGGACTAAGTGCAGATGCCAGGGTCGAGTGGGGTGGCAGGAGGTGCTGCAGCACGGATCTGAGGAGTGATGACAGCAATGGGTTCAGATTCTTGCACTTAAGGTCGACTCGCACCACTCATCTGTTTGTAAATGAACACCATAATGCACTCTGGGACTTGTAGTCATGAATTCCATCAATGAAACCAATTGGACGAGGCTATCACAGCACACTGTGTTTGGAGAGGAAATCCCGGACTGGAACTGCGTCTTAGGAGACATCTGTAACCTTACCAGTCCTAAAATGCCATCCTTATCGGGAGAAGATACTGGATAGTACCGAATTTAAATGTATGGAACGTTAAGGGGTATAAACACTGAGTAACTTCTTAATCATGGTTACTCTGCAAGAACTTTCGGGTTAATCCCCCCATTGCCGGGGCTCTTGGGTCGGAACTGGTGAAGTCCTGGCCCGGCCCCGGAGCCAGCACCCGAGTCCCCGAACCAGGCTGCGGCGGGCATTTGTGTCATGTACGTCTGTGTGGGGGCGGGAATGATGAGGCGTACAGGCCTGTGAGGGCGGCAAGTGCACTAGTGCACAGTCAGACAGTTCAAGTTCAAGTACTGGTGATGGGTGATATACTGAGGCGGCCTAGGCCTCTCTGGGTGCAGCACAAGGCCGGCCCAGTAGCGTGGCAGCCGCAGCGCAGTCGTAGTACGGTACTTCTTCTAAATTATTATCGTCTACATATCATTTACTTGTGATATAAAATATGATATACTCACTAAAAAACTACTGAAGTTGAAATCACACGACGACGGGTCGACAGACGGACTCGAGAGCTGATGCGCACACACACGAGGCGAGAGTCACACTCGTCACCACCCACCCAGAGAGAGAGTAGAGAATAGATTAGAGAACAGGTCAGCAGCGCCGCGAAATGGCCAATCACTGCATCATGACTGAAGTCGGACACAGTGATTGGCCACGGCTGAACCACCCACGCGCGGCATCCAATAATGGATTGCCCTGCCCTGCGCGCTGTGACTGGCCAATCCTGGCGCTTCATCAGCGCCAGGATTGGCTAGGGGGTCACATTGCGTGCTCGCCCTGTCGCCCTTTCTATCGCCGGGGGCTGTCGCCTAGTTAAACCCAGCACCCCCCTGGCCACTCGCTACGCAGGAGAACAACAATGCGCATGCTTGGGCTAGTTGCAGCCCCAAGCTTCTCTTGCGCACTCGTCGAGCCTTGTCGTCGGGACACCTCTTCTGCTGCAGCTGAGTCGGTGACGTGGACTGTCACTCAACTCAAGCTGCACAGCAGTCCGGACCAGCCTCCCTGCCGCAAAGCACTCCCCCCCCCCCCCCGACTCCCGGATACGCCGGGTGCTGCCCGGATCCCTGACGGCCTGGACATGAGGATGATGAAAATGAAATATTAAAATTTCCTTGCACAGCCGCGGGTCCATGGGGGCTAGGGGGGCTACGCCCCTACGCCCCAATGGACGCACCGCTGCTGTCCTGCACTCTCAATCTCGGCATCTCTGCTTTCCGCTTCTCTTCACATTCTTCGTCTACTGTATCTATCTGTGCCTTCAGACCTCTCCTCCTTCCTCACTCACTCTTTTATGCTTTTCCTTCTCGAGCATATATTTATATCCACTCCAGGAATCTTTGTTTAATGACCGGGTCATAAATTTAAATCTTGATGTGGTCACTCCTGTCTTTTTAGGTCGAGGACTGTGTCGCACTGCGTAAGCAGTGGGCGGAGCTCCGAGATTTTGTGTTTCTTAGTAAGGGGGCTTGAACCCGCCTCTCTTCTTCATTGGCTGGCTTCCTAAACGGAGGCCAGCCATTGGAGGAGAGGGGTGTCACTCGGTTCAAGCTCTTTTTTTCCGTATTCGGGGGCGTTTTTTTAAGCTACTTTCTTGTTTTCTTTCTCTCCTGTTCCCATTGGCTGGAATTTTACCTTCCAGCCAATGGGAAGAGGAGAGAAAGAAAACACTCCCCGAATGCGAAAATGAGGCTGCGTTTCTCCGAGGCATTTCTGCCTCGCCTCGGAGAAACGTGGTCGCATGGAGCGCTCCTCTCTTAATTCCAATTCCATTTCTGCCTACATCCATGTCCTAGCTCCTGTCTGCCCTAAAGTTCTGACTAGCCGCGCACAGCTGTGTCTTAAGCACTCGCTCTTCAAAGCCTTGTCTTTCCCTCTCCAGAGCAGCCTTCTTCCAATTTCCGGTCTTCCTTCTTTCCATTCCTGACATAAATCTTTACTATTCCTTCCCGCTCCCTTTCCACAGTCCCCGGTACTCTATGCTTCTCGCTCCCCACTTCTGGAGCCTCCCTTCCCCCAGTCTCCTCTCCTTGGTAGCTCTTTACTTCGGCGGCCTCCTCCTAGCACTCTCCTCCGACTGACCTGTGAGAAGTTGGCCTGGTATATGATGTTCACTATTCTAGTGAGCACCGTGCACCAGTCCAAACAACCCTTATGGTGATGATTGTAAAGCCAACCTTATGGGCCAGCTATCCTAGGGGTAGCATGGACAGAAGCAGTCTTAGGCTAAACTCAGAGGGCATGTGAAGCCAGCTGTTTTACCATATGCAATCCTTTTAATACCAAATGAAAGGACACCACACAGGTGATATATTCAAATGTATATGTATTTATTTCTAAATCAATCCCCTGAACTCTTTATGAGCACAGAAGCACAAGCGCATAACAAGTAACTTAATATGACATACAACAGTTGCACAAATATGGATAGGCCCTGGTGGCCCGCTAAACCATATACTAAAATAGTGGTATAAGAACCACGTCACGAACAATGGTAAGGCCTAGGGCCTTGGGAATTGCTGGGGTTACACTGGACTAAAAATAGTTAGGGAGCAAGAGGCCCACGGGATGCGGGGGCAGTGTCTAAATGCACACACGTGCACACATGGAAGTCAATGGGTGCGTAAAGTTAGAAAGTTAAAGTTTTAGGAGTCTTCCGACGGGACTAGAAACTAACCACTTGAAACTAGAACACTAGGAGTGTAAACCTTTACAGGAGCACCGCAGTACTCTCGTTACCTCACCCACAGGAAGCGGGTGCATAGGTGTCAAAGTGTGTCGGGTTTCGTCGTGGAGTTCTATGGAGCCTTGGAGAAAAGATGCTGCAGGCGACCAGGAGAGAAGAGTCTGGTTGGATCGAAGGGCGGATTGAGGATGAAGAGTACCTGAAAGCAGAGGGGACAGAGTCTGGGTCACTAGCCAGTGACCAGGATGGAACCAGGAAGGAACCAGGCGATGTCGGGGAGCAATCGGGTGATGTTGTGAAGCTTGTCTTTGCTGCCACGTGGACCAGGAGGTGTCGATGACGACCAGGAGCTGGGCACGGACTGTCCCACGAAGGCTCTCGCTGTCGGCTGTGTCGGTTCTCGATTCGGAATCAACTGGCCTTGGCAAATGCAACCCACGCAGGAATCGAAGATGGCTTCTGGATCAGACCAGCAAGGTCTGATGGGCTGCTCCTTTTCAGGGGAGCAAGGGCCAGTCTGGAGCAACCAGACCAGCGTTGGAAATTCAAGGTTTCTTCGTCACAGAGGCCACTAGCCAATGGGCCAGTGACCGGACAGACGCGTCGAGCAGAAAAATGCAAAAGGTCCCCACGCAGCACTTTGTGAGTGTGGAGAGGTGATCTTCGGTGCAGTTGGTGCTCGGGGCTGGGGCTTCTCAATCCCCAATGCACAACTTCGAGGGTGCCTCTGAAGTTGCACGGAAAGCAATTCGCTGTTTTTCCAAGATGGTCGGTTCCACGTCTCTCGTCGCCTCCACGGGTCTCAGCTTTGCTGTGGCTGTGGATCGTGCTGTTGGATGTCTGGAAGTCCGGGTCTTGTCAGGCTCTGTGTTCGAGCTCCGGCGGGAGCAACGACAAAGCAAACCGTTGAGCGCTTGATGGTGCCTGCTTGCACAGGGTGGTCACTCCTTGACCACAAGGGATATTCTTCAGTCTTCTACGTCGAGTAGGATGTCGAAGGTCCAGAGTTTCGTATCAGAGTTTCAGTCAGGATAAATCTAAAGTCTTGGGACTCAGCTCCTACCTATATACCAGATCTAGGGGCTGGGTTACCTGCTAGGTCCCTCCTATGGGTGGGACCCAGGAAGGGGGTGGTTACACCCCTTTCCCTTTGTCCAGTTTCGCGCCAGAGCTGGGGCTGGAATGCCCCAGCACCAGTTTGAACTGGACTATGCATGGGACACCTTGTGTGCCCCAGGCAGTGTCTCCTTTCATTCAGCCCTCCCTGCCCCAATACACTATAGCCTGTCTGGGGTGGTGCTAGCACCTCCCTGTGACAGGAAACCTATTGTCCAAGCCTCCCTCGCTGGAAGGACTCCCAGCAGCAGGAGGTCAGACTTGTGTCTGTGGCAGCAGCATCCATTTTGTGATGCTGAGGCTCTGGTTAACTTTAACCGGGATTAATGGAAGTAACATATCTTCTCCCTCTAGAAGGGTGGAATTCTACCCCCGTCGCCAGAACTGGCGAGGGGGTAGTATTCCAAAGCGTATGACACCTTACACAAAATGTTTTGATAAAGCCAAACTAGAGTTAGCATTTAACCGCAAGGTTCATACTGCACTTAAGAGTATATGGTATGGCAATATCCTAGAACAGCTATAAGGATATGGTTCCGAAAGCTGCAGACAGGCTCAGCTCATGCTAGAGCACCATCTCACATAAAACCAAGCACTCTGCCTTCAGGATTGTTAAGGCCTGCCATAGGAGTGACTTATAGGTGTATATGTGTTTAGCTATAAGGTTAGACATAGGAATACTATATCTAAGCAAGGGGTGATTACACGACCTTGCCCCAGCTGAGTGATCAGCCAGTTGTCAGTTTGGATGGCCAGCCATGGGTGGCAAAAGATATGCTGCAGCCCCTGGTAGGCCTGGGGTGCACCTATGCCCTGGGTACCTATAGTACACTGTACAGGGACTCACAAGAGTGACCCAAATCCAATTAGGTATGTACCTAAGGTACATGGAGTCCATTTTACAGAAAGAGCAGATAGCCTGGGGCCCTGATTAGCAGGATCCCAGGCCAACTAAGTCGAAAACCAGCTAAACACAAGGCAAAAAATCTGGGTTAACCATAGTCAGGTAACCCCCTTCCTACATGCCCTCCCTTTCTTCCCCTTGCGGCCCTCCCTCTCTCGCGGGCACTCCCTGTCTCTCCCACAATGCCTTGCTGTCTTACACACACAGATCCCCTTCTCCCGGGTGATGTCACTTCCTCTGAGCGCAGGGTGGTGGGTGCTGGGGGGAGTCACGACCCTGCTGAGCTCCGAGCCGGCGCCCTGCGGGGCCCCCAGTGCAGAAGATGCCTCCCCAGGCAGGGCGGTCCTTGGGATGTGGGCATCCTGAGGAGCGGCGGACGGCGGGCAGCACCCAACCGGCACCCGAGAAGCTGGCACTCCAAGGAGACTGAGGAGCAAGACCGGGGATGTGATCGTAAGAGACCTCACTTCACCCTGAATCCACTATAAGCACCAAGAGACCCTCAACCCTGAGAACGCTCCATCACGAGAGACACCCCATCAGACCACCGAGAGACTGCCCTGTCTCTGAAATGCACCAGTCTGCATGGGAGAAATCAATGATGGATCATCACAGAGAGACACCCCTCCACCCTGAGTGATACTCTTTCAGTGAATGATAGCTGTCATGCCCGAACGAGCGTCGTCCCACCCCTCCTTTCTTGAGAGACAGGTCCCTCGTCGCGAGACATCTCCATCACCGAGACATGCCCCTCTTTCCCGAGAATGCACCACTCTCACCTGTGACGGGTCACTGAGGCACTTACATAACTGAGTACCTCCCTCATTCTCCACCCACACACCACCTTCTTCCTCTAGGAGACATGAAATCCTTGATATTATGTATTCATTGGCCTACCTTCAGCTCCTAGAGGCCCCACTCAGGCCCAAGAGCCTCCCCCTGCACCCGTTGAGAGCCCCCCTGCTCCCCCAAGAGCTCCCCTTCAACCCGAGAGGCCCCCACCCATCAACCGTGACTGAGAGGCCCCCATCAACCCTGAGAGGCCCCCATCATGAGCCATCTCCTCCGGGAGACACCTTCATCACCGAGAAACAGGCGTGCAGCTACGAGACACTGCCCCTTCTGAGAGACCGCTGCATTACTGGAAAACGACTTCCATTTTCTAGATACTACTGCCATTGAAAGACAACTTTGACCATAGCTGAGAGACACTGATATCACATAACTTTGACACCTTATTTAGAAAGAGGTACCTGGACCCAAAAAGAAATTCCACCACACAGTGATACATTGAGAGACCTTTTTTTTATACCTCGAGATAGGTGTGAACCCGAGAGATATATTAAGCCCTGAATCTCTCCTTACCTGAACCATAATAGAATGCCTACATGCTTGTCCTTATGTACCCTTGAGATAATTGGCTCAGGCACTGCGAGACTCCCCCCTTCACGAAGGGACACCACCCAACCAATCCGACCTTCATCGCTAAAACAACTACAACACGGATATCTGCCTCCCCTATATTAAAAGACAAATCTCACTCACGAAGACATATTTTAGCGAGACATTAATGAACCCCTAAATTCTAGTGAGCCATGAGACACCCTCCCCCTTTCTTTATTCCTGGGTATGTAACGTCTTCGAGGAAATATAAAGGACTGTAAAGCAGCGAGGATAGGTAATGAGCTTAGAATATTCACAACATATGCTGATCAGAAAGTTAAAGACCGAAACAGTGGGGTGGGAAAATGTAGCACACGAGAAGAAAAGAATAAATACCTTTTCACCTGTTTTTTTTCTCCAAATGAATGTTATCCAATGTGTGAGAGATTTTACAAAGATTTAATCGAAAGTCACCGCTATTAATATTCTGCTCCATAAGAGAATAAGGAGACTCAAGGGGTTAATCAAACTGAAGAAAGCCCGGTTCTGAGGTGGAATTTGCCTAGAACTACTTAAAGAGTATAGTGCGGTTTCGGTGAGAGCCCGCCACATAATAGGCAGATATGGTGTGATTATATTAGAAAGGGGGACTATAAGAAACTTTAAACCAAGAACGAGTGTTATATTGCGATATCAGTATATGGTTAGTGTACGATCTGCTATTAGTATGGCTTGTAGCCCGTTTGGCAGTCCGACCACTTTCCCCATGTTTCCGGGCTTATGATCGCAGACCAGAGCTTGACTCCGCTTGTGATACAGTGTCACACGCTCTCTGTTTTGAACATATTCTCGGTTAGACACTAGCTTCTTTAGAGGGTGCCAGATCTATTGCTCATGCCCTCCGCCTTGGGGTTCACCAGATCAGCTGCTGAATGGGCTAGATGACAGACAATTCAGACAAATACAGTGTTGTCTGCTTAAAATGTTTATATCTGACTTAATATGTATAGTGTGTGAATATATATATATTTAGAGAGAGAGATGTAGATACATACACGTCCAAAGTCATTTTAAATATTTTAAGTAAATATGTACACATGGAACCACGGGTTATTATTAACAATCCAACCGGTGTACAGGAAGCAGACCCTGCTGGTATCTCGGATAGAGCCCTTTGCCACGTAAATAATAACCCCAGCAACTCGCCTACTCAGCCACTGAATCATAAAAGCCACAGTAAAAAACATAGCACCGTCCCAAAGAAAGCCCCGAAAAGAGTGAACAAACGGGAAAAAGAGCCAAAAAATCCCTTACAGGTTAGTGGGCTTGCCATAGGAAATACTATAGAGTCTACAGTACGGGACTTGATGGAGGAATTTTTCACTTCCAGGTCCGAGGATACTCTAACTAGTATCGCTAAGGATATTGTTGATACCCTGAACACTTGTGTTGCTACCCTTCTAGAAAAATGTGAGCGGATTAACACTGTTTTAAATTTGCATAAACGTGTCGCAGGGCCGGATCATATACCTGGGCCTTCTTTATGCCCCCCGAACCTAGCCACAGAGAAATTGAGTGGTCAAACTGAAGGGTATAGGGCTAGACTTCCCCTGCTGGGTGAAAAAACAAGGCAGGAACACAGCTTGCTTGGGGGGCATGTTGCCCAAAACGGGGTTGAGGATCCAGACAGTAACCAAACTAGAAATTTGGAGCAGCGATGTAAGCCAGTCCCATCTAGTTCTCGGGGGTTAGAATTGGATCATCAAACTAGGGAAAGAACTGTCATGCAACCAAGTATTAATCTACCCCCTGAAGCTGCCCCATTGGTGGTAGTTCTAGTAAGGATTCCTCCGTTAGTGGAGGGAGAAATTGAATCTACAGAGGCCCTGTTAGCTACTACTAAAAAATGGTGTAATCAAAATTGCTCTGGTGGCACCGAAATATCATTATAATGGCAAGACGGATTGGTTGGCTAGGGAGTACCCAAAAGAGTATTGAAGGGGACTGCGTCATAGTAAATTTTAACAACCCCCATGCTGTGCCCTAGCTTCTATGGGACGCTTCTGATTTCAAGAGTGAGGAGGGTAAAATCAGGGCATTACCCTTGGGCTATTTTTACCCCCCCCCCCCCCCCCAGAAGGGTTAATGTTTATTCTAGACTACCCCTCAGCCGTGGAAATACTCTTGGAAGTACTGCCCGGCCTTACCAAAATAGCATAACAAAGGAACATCGTCTTGACAGGGATAGGGTGGGTCTCATCCCCTTGCCCCAAGCAGTGTGTACCCAGGTAACTATGAGAAATTACACTTTAATATGCTCAAACAGGTTTTCACCTTTGTCCCGGCTAAACGAAAATGACTGACTAAGCTCCATTCAGGAGATACTACGTCCCCCTGCTTTTGAAGCTGAACCCACTACTGAGGTAGACATTAAATATAGATTAATGAGCTGGAATATTGCAGGGTTGCGGTCAAAAAGGGATGATCAAAATTGGCTTAAGTATATTGCAGCTTGTGATGTTGTCACACTTCAAGAGACCTGGGAAAAGGACACCTATTTTTGGGTGGATGGTTTTATGTCCTATTTTCAGCCAGCCCGCTATACCCCCGCTGGGAGAGCCAAGGGGGGGTTGATGCTACTCCTATCAGTGGGATTAAAGTGTATAGTATCAATTTTAGACTCAGCCTCCCCAAACTGTCTAATAGCGGAGGTCACTACCTCGGATAGTTTTAAAACTCTGATAATTAATTTTTATAATTCTGAGGATAGTGAACATCGTAATGAACATCTCTGCTACTTGACTTGGTTTTTAGAAACATATAGAGCACAGCAAACCACTTTTTTGTATATTATTCTTTAGGGTGATTTTAATATTCATTTATGTAATTTTAACTGCAGAATTAAGGAAAATCATGGTCCTACCCATGCATCGCCACCCCATTTTGAACATACACAAAAGAGGGAGGCTCTGGAAGAGCTTTTGGCATATGCTGACCTTTATAAACCAAGCTTCTTTGATAACGAGGAGAGGGTCGCAACATTCAAGGGTAGAGAAACAGACAATTATTGATTTTATATTTGTATCTCCTGCTTTATTAGGACATGTATTTTTTTATAATGCTATACACTCCCCGTTCAGCGATCACAACCCGGTGATATTAGTACTGGATAACTGCTTTGACCGTATAGATATCACAGTAAATAGTTAGGGCCCCAGTAATATTAGAACCCGAGACCAAGGGAGGAGGCTAAAATGGGCTAAAATAGTCCCGGAAACTTTTTGGGATAGCCTGAGCTCAAAGCTCAATGATGAAATTTTAAAATGCATCGATAGCTCTACCTTGGAAGGGGATACTATTGTAGCCTTTGAATCAATTTGTAAACAGGTTGCTCTAGAATTAACCGTCCCCCAGGACCAAAATTAATCACGTTAAAAGATGGTTTGATTCAAAATGTACGAGAGCCCATCAAAATGTAATAAAATCGCTGAAAACAAAACCAAGGGATAAAGCCCTGATAGCCAGGTATAGAAAAGAATATAAACAAATTTTACAAAATCGTAAAAATGCAATTAAATCAGAGGCTTGGGAAAGTTTGATGACAAAGGAAGTTTTAAAGGACAGTTCAAAGTTTTGGTCAATTGTAAATAGCCCGCTACTCTCAGGGGAAGAGAATGGTTTATTAGAAATTAACATCCCAGAAGAGGAGTGGTTGACTCACTTTGAAAGTGTCTACGCAAGTAACAAGATATTTGATCCATTTGTAGCTTCCACTAGCAGCTCCCCTTATCCTACACTAGTGTTCAATGTTGAGGATGTGGAGCGAGCAATAAATGACTCTTCAAGTAACAAGGCCCCAGGCCCGGACGGCGTTCCGGACGATCTTTATAAAAGTAACCCCAAATTATGGGCAAAAATTTTAACAAATGTTTTTAATTCTTCTGTTGGTTATAGGTTCTCCGCTTCTTGGGCCCACTCTACTATCATTCCCGTCTTCAAAAAAGGGCAGAGAGGGGATCCGAGATGTTACAGGCCCATCTCTTTAATAGGTTCCTCAGTTAAAATTCTGGGTAAAGTTATTTTGTCCAAGGTGTCAGAGTGGGTAACAGAAAACAGTATCCTGTCTGACCTCCAATATGAATTTAGATCCGGCAGAAGTACCGTCGATCAGTGCCTTAATTTGTATTTATTAATCAACAAATACACTGTAGTATCCAAGGGATCTATTTATTTAGGCTTCATGGATTTATCCACAGCGTTTGATTTGGTAAACAGATCAAAGCTGTGGACACTTTTACTAGACTTAGAGATTGATCCCTGCCTGGTCTTTTTCCTAGCAGATCTCCATCGGAATCTGTTAGCGTCCGTTAGGATATCGCATGAGGGTACCTGCACAAGACACTTTAAATCTGGTAGAGGGGTCAGACAAGGGTGCATTCTGGCCCCTCTACTTTTTACTCTGTATATTAACGCTATTGATAAATCCCTGGATATTGCTACCATGGACGCTCCGCGTGTAGGGGACCGTTCCATCCCGATTCTCCTATACGCGGACGATGCCGTTCTATTAGCCCGCACCCCGATAGGTCTGCAGAGACTATTGAACTCCTTTGGGGAGTTCATGGACTCTCTGGACTTGGTAGTTAACATCGCAAAATCCCATACAATGTCCTTGGGGTCACGTAAAAACAAAGTAAGGTCTTTTTATTGTAAGGGATCGGAGGTCACAGGGTAAGGGTTTTTATCTACCATGGGGTTCTGTTTGATGATGGTTGCTCCTGGGCTCCCCAGTTTTTAGCAAAAAAAGTTGCTCTAGGAAGATCAACATCAGCAGTACTAAGTTTTGCACAAAGGTTAGGGGGGAAGCCCTGTGAGGCGATTCTCTCTATCTATAAAGCAAAATGCTTAGGAATAGCGCTATATGGCGCAGCTATATGGGGGTATAAACAAGTGGAAGAGATTCAGAAGGTGGAAAATAAATTCTTCCGCTCTCTGTTGTCTATTCCCCAATCCTCACCTACATTTGCTACCCATCAGGAGCTGGGGATGGGGTATCTTTGTGACCAGATTAGCTTGGCCCCCCTTATTTGCTGGTTGAAAACCTGGCTTAACGCAGAATCAATTTTAAATCAACAGATTTTAAAAGATTGTCTTAGGCTAGAAAAGAGGAATGAAATACAGTGGCTCCTCTACATTAAAACAATGTTGGTGAAACTCGGACGTCCGGATATTTTTGAAAAATCGGAGGGTATTGTTAAGGGGGACATTAGGAGGGTTTGAGAGCAATTCCTATCCCTAAGGTCCCAGGAACGGGAAAGTGAGGAACTAAAACAAGAATTTACAATGCAATGGTCTCGGCATTATTAAAGGTAGAGCTATTGGCATTGCTCATGACATTTTTTTTTTTTTGGTAAATCATAAGTAAATGGCATTGTCATTTACATTGCCAATAGTTTAATCGTTTGAATATGCCAGACCAATTGCATTTGCACCCACACACAGAGTAAGTAGTAGAGTAGTACAGTGAGTAGTTGATAGTGAGTAGGAGAGAGTTATTAGAGATCGAGTTTTAAATCATAAATAAATGGCATTGTCATTTACATTGCCAATAGCTTAATCGTTAAATAAATGGCATTGTCATTTACAATGCCAATAGCTTAATCGCTCGCAAATGCATGACCTATTACATGACCTATTTTCAATATTGAAACCCAGCAGCTGCTCGCTAATATTGAAAATAATCTCTGTGATCCGTTCCCATTTCTCATATGTGAGGTCCTGTTTTGATCTTAAAAAAACTTTTTTATGGATGTTGCATAAAATATAAACACATTTCTTTGCAAAATGTCTGTAATAAACTCTCACACATCACTCACATTAAAATTAATGAAAGGAAAACGGTATTTAAAACAATCTGTTGAAGAATTATTCAAGGTCATCCGGGCAAGAGTCTGCAGAACAGCAATGGCTCTATCAGGACCCCCCTGAAAGCCAGGGGCCTTGGGCCAGAGGGCACTTTGCCCCTGCCTTAAAACGTCTCTGCTTACACCATATCTGCAAGACCATGAAAAGCCACGCCAAGTGGCTTTGCGTTGCCTTGTACATATGGTTTAGCTCTCTGCGCCACCGAGCGTCATAAAAAGTGATGCAGCGCCAACGCCAGTGCTTTTAAATACGCCCCATGGTATGGAGACTATGGAAGAGAACAGCTTGGAGCCATATGTTAATGAACAAAGCGCTGAGGGGTTTCATATTTTTGATAATTGGCATGAGAACTTACAAGCAAACTGTGCCTCCCACCACCACCCCATAAATATTGAGTAGAGTTTGGATGAATAATAAAAATACCAGCCCTGCCAAGTGTCACATATCTTGTGTTATAAGAAAGTATGTTGTCACTGTACCGCATTACCGCAATTAAAACCATTGTCACGCAAATAAGCTTAGTAAAAAGACCAACCGCACCACCCCAGGAAGAGACGCACTAGTAATGTATACAATAATAAAAAGAACTGCGAACCCTTCTGCTCCCTCCCAACTCTGCCGAAAGTGATGTTAATGAACTACGAGCAGCCAGTTGAAGCCTGCGAGGCCGCGTTCTTGTGGAGAGAGCAACATTATGCTCTAGTAAATCAGAGGCACTATGCTTTTCTGCAACTGGTATTCGGAACACTAGTATTTGAAAGTACTTTCCTTCGCCATATTGAAGACAAGCACAACGGAACAGGGGGCAGGAAAGCAAGCACGACGGAACAGGGGGCAGCAAGCACGACGGAACAGGGGGCAGCAAGCACGACGGAACAGGGGGCAGCAAGCACGACGGAACAGGGGGCAGCAAGCACGACGGAACAGGGGGCAGCAAGCACGACGGAACAGGGGGGGCAGGAAAGCAAACACGACGGAACAGGGGGCAGGAAAGCAAACACGACGGAACAGGGGGCAGGAAAGCAAACACGACGGAACAGGGGGCATTACATGCGGGAAATGACAGCTAAAGATGTTCCTTACCTCATTAGAGCGCACTTTGTTGTGGCGCCGGTCAACCCAAGCAGTGGGTGCTTCTTGGCGCTAGTATAAGGACCAGTGAGCGGAGTCCACATTCCCACGTCTTGGAGGCAGCGTTGTCCCCCAGCCGATTAGAGCCCAGCCAGAGGATGAGGAGGGAGGAAAGCAGCGCGAGGCGGCTGGAGTGCAGCGCCGACAATGGGTGGGGTGGAGCGCGAGGAGCGCTCTGTGCGTGCTGCCTTCAGGCTCGCGGGCTCTAGCGCTGTTAGCAACGCTGGGGTAGGCTGCCCGGGGGGTGCTGCGCTGCCGTGGCTTGCCTCGCGCGGTCACTGCGCCAGGAAAGCAACGGTGGCCTCAAGTGAAAGGAGATATAGAGACATTCATGCACAACCTCACAAAAGCCCTGAGAATATGTGTGGATCAAGAAGAAGGCCTAAAATGTGCCCTTTGCAGCTTCCTAGGAGCATACTGCAATACACTTCACAAGACTCCGCGCACTTCCGCATCGGTGCTGTTCAAACAGAAGGTTCAAAGGGTATTCACCACAGCGCCAAAGTGGAGGCCGAGGAAGTTAGTAGTAGACCAAAGCCAACAGAAAAAACAGCCCAAAACAATGAAATAGCGCCCCCCTCCCCGACGCTGCTTACCTCAACCTTACCAGCAGCAAAATGGCGGGCTCAAGCTTCTGAAATTTTCGGATTCGGGGGCGTGTTTTGCTGTCCTGAGTGACGGACGACGTCACGAGCTAAAGAACAGCAAAACTTACACCCCCGAATCCGAAAGAGACGGGGCTTGTTTGGAGTGACTCCCTTCTCTTCCAATGGCTGGCCTCCGTTTAGGAAGCCAGCCAATGGAAGCGAACGGAGCTGAGAGGCGGGTTTAAACTGCCCTACTCCAAAACATAAGATCTCCGGAAAGGAAGCTGCGCATTTGCGCAGCTTATAGGTCCCTCGACCTAAAAAACCCTGGTAAGGGCACATTTTTTATTGGTAACATCATCATCTATTGAGCCCTACCTAAAGCTAGTAACAAGGCCATACCATCGCTGGTTGCTAACTAGATTCAGTTTTAATCAGATTCATTTGTTACTGGGATCTTTTCAAGGGTGGAGTAAGCCTGAGGATACAGCACCTTGCAATTGTGACAGCAGCTCAATCCAGGATACTATGCACTTTACATTTTTTTGCGGTCATTATAATGAAATTAGAAATAAATTTATAACACCGCTATTAAAGGGGAAGGGGTTTCTACAGGCTAAGCCTGCTTTACTTTATTTACAACTGTTGGACAACCCCTGGAATATCTTTAATATTGCAAGTTACTTTGTAGCAGCTGTCCGGATGAAAAAATTAAGATGCTCAAATGTGATTGTATCATGAAATTTGCTTTCTCTTACCCGTTTAAAAAAAAAAATGTATGCATTTTTTATTATCTTTGTAATTTCAAATGTTTTCTAACACCCTAATTGTGTTTTTATGAAATTGTGTGATGTGAATGTGTACTTTTATGATTTTAACTAATCGAATAAAGTGGTTTTGACTTGACTTGCTATTAGTATGGCTTGTAGCCCGTTTGGCAGTCCGACCACTTTCCTCATGTTTCCGGGCTTATGATCGCAGACCAAAGCTTGACTCCGCTTGTGATACAGTGTCACGCGCTCTCTGTTTTGATCATATTCTCGGTTAGACACTAGCTTCTTTAGAGGGGGCCAGATCTATTGGTCATGCCCTCCGCCTTGGGGTTCACCAGAACAGCTGACGAATGGGCTAGATGACAGACAATTCGGACAAATACAGTGTTGTCTGCTTAAAATGTTTACATCGGACTTCATATGTATAGTGTGTGAATATATATATATATATATATATATATATAGAGAGAGAGAGATGTAGATACACACATGTACAAAGTCATTTAAACATTTTAAGTAAATATGTACACATGTATGTATTTGTAAAATGAGAAACCATTGTATGTTGCCGCACCAGTCTTTTCTGTGGCCCAGTGTGTTAACCCACACTCCCTATACCTGATCATTTTATCATTTTACTTTTAGAGATGCCACTGCAATCAGGTGGGTAGGTCCTATTTATTGAGTTGTGGGTATTATGATTTTGTTGTTTGAGGATTGAGTCGAAAGGGGTTTGCTAATTGCTTATGCATCTTCTATTCTGTAAGTATATCCATTTCCGGGAAGATGTATGCATGTTAATCGCCACCTATGTGGTGTATATAGTCCTTGTTGAATGTATGCTAGGATTTATGTACATTTATGACTGTTGATTGTAGTGTGTGGTGTCATGGTGAAAAGTGATGATGTGAGCACAGTGAAGGCTAACTTAGATGGTATATCTGGGCAGTGTTGGATGTTTGCAAGGTGGTCTGTCTAATGTGTTCTGTTGGATTTTTGAGTTTTAGTTACCACTTGTACCACTGTATTCATCACCATTTGGGTTTCCCATGTACTGGCCTTTTATATATGCCAAAACTAGCCAGAGAGGCAGTAGTGTGCTGTCCTGTGATCCAAATGGACATGAGTAAATGCAATGCAACCTTCAAAAGGCAAGGATTTTGCTTTCCGCTGTCCATTCGTGGAAAATGATCAAGATAATAATTGAAACAGCTGTTGAAGTTGGTGAGCAGAGCAGAACCAGTGCCACTTTTTAAAGACCCAAACTCACCTGCTTCTGCTGGAATGAAAAAAGCCCATTCCATGCACTTGAAGGCATCCAAGCCCTTGTAGGGTCAAGATTCGAACCTTGTCCAGACTAGCATCTTCAGTATGATTAGTAGGCTGCTGGCCTGAAGTACAAGATTGATAAGCAGTAGTGGTTTTTAGGTCGAGGTCTGCATCGCACTGCGTAAGCAGTGGACGGAGCTCCGAGATTTTATGTTTCTTAGTAAGGGGGCTGTTGCTCATAAACCAGGCGGTCCTCCATGGAAAAGGTGGATGTGGCGTCCATCTTGTATTGCATTTTTAGGTCGAGACTGGCGTAGGCTGCGCACGTGCACACCCTGAACCTCGGGTGGGCGTCGTGTGCGGGAGCCAGCGTGCGTGACAGCTTAGCATGCAGCTGTCGCATATGCAGTCTGCCCCCCGCATCATTGCACACTGTCTACATGTGGGGTGGGAGGGGGCACGGTTCACAAACAAAAGTTTGCATAGTTATCACAGCGTCTTGTGTGCATCTTTTCTAATGCTGGTCATCTCAGAACAAATTTCTTTATATTTTTCTCTACAAGTTGTGTATGTTCTGTAAATTTGTGCCCTCCCAGCACACACGACTAACTACTCACGCTACTACTCTACAAATATCTAATACTCTATACTCACTGTACTTCTCCATATCAACTACTCACTACTACTCACTCTACTACTCTACTACTTACTCTACAACTCTCCAATACTCCCATCTCACTTAGAGACACTAAGACACTACTCTGCAGTACTCACAATAACACTCTATTACACACTCTACTACACGCCATTTACTACACTCTCTACTACTCACAAATACTCACTCAAATACTCACTATCAACTACTCGCTACTACTCCCTGTACTAAATAGCATCTGATGTATAGTACTTACTGTAATACTGTACTACACACTCTGCTAAACTCTCTACTACTCAACACTACTCACTCATAATTACTCACTCTATACTACTCACTCTTTACTACTAAAACTAAAAATACACTTTGGATATGTAAGGGTGTGGCTGTGCATGTAAATGTGTGTGGCTCTAGGACTCTTCACTACTAACGCTCTCAGTCTTTAATACTCACTCTTTCACTTTTTACAACTCGATTTCTAATACTCTCTTCACTAATAACTCTCTCCTACTTACTATCAACTACTCACTGTACTACTCTACTACTTACTCTGTGTGTGGGTGCAAATGCAATTGGTCTGGCATATTCAAACGATTAAGCTATTGGCAATGTAAATGACAATGCCATTTACTTATGATTTAAAAAAAAAAAAAAAAATGTCATGAGCAATGCCAATAGCTCTACCTTTAGTAATGCCGAGACCATTGCATTGTAAATGCTTGTTTCTTTCTGATGTCGATAAAATTAGTGCCATTGAGCTGGATAACAAAATTTCTATTCGGTGTCAAGGCCGCCGCTGGTTAATATGTGCTTTACAAGCATAAATGGTGTGTTAAGTACGCAGATACGTATTTTAATCTTTTGTTTTTCTATTTCTTTGCAGTATTGCTCAGCCCTCTGTCCCTCCTTGACTCTGTACGTTTCATACACGTATACATTCCCCTGACCTCCTTTCTTTCGGGCCACCTTTTTCTTTCCTTCTTCTCTTCCTCAGCACCTCCAGCCATGCCTCCTTTCCTCTTTCCATTCTTGCTTCCTTACACCCTCATTCATTCCCCATCCTCCCTTCCTCCCTTTGGGCATTTCTTCCATCTTCCTCCTTTCGTTTCCTACTTTCTTTTTTCCTGCTTCTTCCTTCATCCCCTTTTTAATTTCTTCTTTTCTTATCCTCAACCCTTTCTTCTGCTTTTCTTCCTCATTTCCCTTTTTCTTTCTATTCATCCATCACACATTGTTTGACTCCCTCCCTCATTCCTTCTATACCTTCATGTCTTCCTTTAACATTCTTTTCTAATTCCCTCCTCCTTTCATCCATTTCTCATGTAATTCCTCACTCCAGTACTCCCCTTCCTGCCTGTATTAGTTGCTGTCTACTTTATTGTATTCCTTCATTTCTTTTAAGAAGCTCAGTACAAGCACATTTTCTTTAGTTTGTAAAGATGCCTCAGGTCCTCAAATGACCCTAATAAAGCTGCATTTTGAGATTTACACACATTCTTTCATTTAAGTTCACTTTTAAGTTGTTGTCATAGGCTTCGCATATGTTATAATATGTTATGTTACATTGATTCGTATAGCTCCCTAATCACCCGAGAGGGTATCCAGGCCCTTGGCAGGTGTGTAGGTGTGAGGTCCTCGAGGTGCTTATGTGAAGAACCGGCTCTTCTGCCTCTTGCGGACCTCAAGAAGTGAGGAGGTAGCTCTAATGTGTTTAGGCTTGTGTTTGTGGCTGGAGCCAATAAAGGAAGTGGGTGGAGCTACTGGAGGTTGTTGGTGGAGCTGGGGAAGTGGGCATGGCCTCCTAAAAAAAATGTGAGCACCTGCACTTCATATTTTACAAATTAAGCATACACGGACGATGCCGTCCTATTAGCCCGCACCCCGATAGGTCTGAAGAGAGTATTGAACTCCTTTGGGGAGTTCATGGACTTTCTGGACTTGGTAGTTAACATCGCAAAATCCCATACAATGTCCTTGGGGTCACGTAAAAACAAAGTACGGTCTTTTTATTTTAAGGGATCAGAGGTCACAAGGGTGAGGGTTTTTCCCTACCTGGGGGTTCTGTTTGATGATAGTTGCTCCTGGGCTCCCCAGTTTTTAGCAAAAAAAGTAGCTCTAGGAAGATCAACATCAGCAGTACTAAGTTTTGCACAAAGGTTAGGGGGGGAAGCCCTGTGAGGCGATTCTCTCTATCTATAAAGCAAAATGCTTAGGAATAGCGCTATATGGCGCAGCTATATGGGGGTATAAACAAGTGGAAGAGATTCATAAGGTGGAAAATAAATTCTTCCGCTCTCTGTTGTCTATTCCCCAATCCTCACCTACATTTGCTACCCATCAGGAGCTGGGGATGGGGTATCTTTATGACCAGATTAGCTTGGCCCCCCTTATTTTCTGGTTGAAAACCTGGCTTAACGCAGAATCAATTTTAAATCGACGGATTTTAAAAGATTGTCTTAGGCTAGAAAAAAGGAATGAAATACAGTGGCTCCTCTACATTAAAACAATGTTGGTGAAACTCGGACGTCCGGATATTTTTGAAAAACCGGAGGGTATCGTTAAGGGGGACATTAGGAGGGTTAGAGAGCAATTCCTGTCCCTAAGATCCCAGGAACGAGAAAGTGAGGAACTAAAAAAAAAACCTGGTACGGGCACATTTTTTATTGGTAACATCATCATCTATTGAGCCCTACCTAAAGCTAGTAACCAGGCCATACCATCGCTGGTTGCTAACTAGATTCCGTTTTAATCAGATTCATTTGTTACTGGGATCTTTTCAAGGGTGGAGTAAGCCTGAGGATACAGCACCTTGCAATTGTGACAGCAGCTCAATCCAGTATACTATGCACTTTACATTTTTTTGCGGTCATTATAATGAAATTAGAAATAAATTTATAACACCGCTATTAAAAGGGAAGGATTTTCTACAGGCTAAGCCTGCTTTACTTTATTTACAACTGTTGGACAACCCCTGGAATATCTTTAATATTGCAAGTTACTTTGTAGCAGCTGTCAGGATGAAAAAATGCTCAAATGTGATTGTATCATGAATTTTGCTTTCTCTTACCCGTTTAAAAAATATATATATATGCATTTTTATTATCTTTGTAATTTCAAATGTTTTCTAACACCCTAATTGTGTTTTTATGAAATTGTGTGATGTGAAAGTGTACTTTTATGATTTTAACTAATCGAATAAAGTGGTTTTAACTTGACTTGCTATTAGTATGGCTTGTAGCCCGTTTGGCAGTCCGACCACTTTCCTCATGTTTCCGGGCTTATGATCGCAGACCAAAGCTTGACTCCGCTTGTGATACAGTGTCACACGCTCTCTGTTTTGATCATATTCTCGGTTAGACACTAGCTTCTTTAGAGGGGGCCGGATCTATTGGTCATGCCCTCCGCCTTGTGGTTCACCAGAACAGCTAACGAATGGGCTAGATGACACAGACAATTCAGACAAATACAGTGTTGTCTGCTTAAAATGTTTACATCTGACTTCATATGTATAGTGTGTGAATATTTATATATATATATTCACTGCAAAAACCATAGGTTAGAGACCATATATAGTTAGCTGGACATTTTATTGACATAAAACCAATGAAATTCCATATATAGTTAGTTGCACTAACTATATATCGCGCACCTGCAATCCACTGCTGATGATGTCACATATTACATCATTCATGACATGGTCAGTGACATCACTGATGACATCACTGATGACATCTCAAATGACATCACTGATGACATCATCCAGTGACTGTGTGTTTCTGAAAAGTTTAAATATGTTTTACATATTGAAGAATGAGTAGATGTAGAAGTGTCTGGATGAAGGATTTAGTAGGTGCGTGACTGACTGTATGAGTGAGTGATTAAATGTGTCTCACTGAGTGCATGGGTTAGTGACTAAACTGTCTTAATTTGTGCATCATTATGTCTGTTGTTCTGTAAACTGCTGCATGTGTTGATCAGTAGCTATATGAGTAACTATATGAGTTATTGATTGATTGCCCAAGTATTTGTATGGGAGACTGAGTGTGTGTGTGGCTAGCTGGGAGGTGTGTGACTCTGTGCAGATCAATCTGTACTTGTATCAATGATTGTATAAGAAGGTAAGTATGTGTTAGTATATGTTTGAAAATGTAAGGTGCTCTATGTTTAACTGTATAGACAAGAAAATGGAAGTGTCATTGATTCTTTACAGGACTGACTAGGTGTGTGAGTAACTCCATGGATGAGTGGCAGACTGTGAGTGTCTGTATAGGTGTATGAGTGCATATGATAGTGTTGTAAAGATGAGTGATTGTATGTATGAATGATTGTATGGGTGAATGAGTGAAGGTGTGTGTAGACGTAGCAATCAGTGAGTGCGTATGTAGTAACTAGTATTGGTGTGTCAATGGTTTCAAAAATTATACTCTCTTTTTAACACTGGGTGAAACAGAGGTTATATTAAAATGTGAGGAGATGCATTGTATTGTCACATGAATGATATCATCAGTGATGTGGTCATTGATGTCAAATGAGATGTCATCAGTGATGTCATTTGAGATGTCATCAGTGATGTCATCAGTGATGTCACTGACATGTCATGAATGATGTAATATGTGACATCATCAGCAGTGGATTGCGGGTGCGCGATATATAGTTAGTGCAACTAACTATATATGGAATTTCATTGGTTTTATGTCAATAAAATGTCCAGCTAACTATATATGGTCTCTAACCTATGGTTTTTGCAGTGAATTTTCAAGGTTTTGTAAATGCTAATTCCTAACTATATATGGTCTATAACCTATGGTTTTTTCAGTGAATATATATATATATATATATATATATATATATATATATATATATATATATATATATATATATATATATATTTAACAATCCTCTACTTGAAATCACAGGAAGACGACGCCATATGTCATTAAAACACATGAAAGCATTTTTTGATTGGCTTTCCAGCATGGTTTGGTCACTTTTAACATGGCTATGTAACACAAACATTCAAAATCAAAATTTTCCATACACATGTGAGAGCATATTTACAAGCAATTTGCGCCACATAAATCATAATTTTCTCCTTAAAGCACACTATTCTCTATCTAAATTAAAGAAATATTTTCTCACCTTAGCAAATACTTTGAGTTTGAAAACAGTCTAAGAAACACACCAATTTGTCTTCAGCAGAGCAAAAGGTATGCACTCCAGAGTCTGCAGCTATCAAAAGCACAGAAATGCTGTAATTCTTCACACATATTTCTCATGTCACCCAATCAAAACTCTTCCCTCACTTTTTTTCAAATGAAAACCCTTCCCCCTCTGCCCTTTCTGCCTATTTTCCATAGCAACCACCTCTTGGAAAAACTCTGGTGTTTGCAAGTTCACACAACAATGTTGCAATTGAACTCTGAACTCTCAGTGCACCTGCATATCCAGTGCATTCTTTCATTTAATGATTTTTTATTGACCACTCAAAATACATCTTTCAAAGAACACATCTGTGCACCCTAACTTTCTGTTTTCATCAATCAAAATCCACCAATCACTGTTACTGCTTCATGAACACAGAAACTCCACAGTTTTTTTTTCATTTTACACTCTCATTTTTTCAACTGCCATTTCATTGCCACACTTCATCTGACTGCAGGAGAACCTTCTCTCACCATGTTTTCTGTCTGGATTGTTGGTCATAGTTATATTCACTGGGCTCAAGGTACGTTGAAAGCAGGAATTTACCTAACCTCAATTTACAAGATGTGGAAATTAAGTGGTTTGGCCACAGAGGATTAAAATGTCACCAATTGATACCATTGGTGAAAACCTTTATGCATTTGCCAAAACCTGACCTGTTAATTGTGCACTGTGGAGGTAATGACTTGGGCACTTTGACTGGTGTAGGTCTGGAAATGCTTTTAAAGGACACCTTTGAGCAATTAATGGCACTTTTTCCTCAGACTGCCTTGGTATATTCAAATATATGCCAAAGACAGAAATGGAGGTGGTCAAACCAATTTTGTCCACAAATTGAGAAGTCGAGGAAGCATGTAAACAAATCTGTTTCAGCTTACATGAGAGACCATGGAATGGGCTCCCTGTACAACAATAACTTGCGTTACTACATGCAAGATATCTACAGAGGAGATGGAGTTCACTTCTCAGATGAGGGCAACAGAGTTTTCACTCTGAATTTAAGAATGTGCATTGGTACCTACTTATAAGTACCTAAATGTACCATAAACCCAAAAGCTCTTCTCAGAGCTACCCTACATCTAATCACTCACAATTCTTATTTTACTCTAACTTTTTTCACTAATTTTCAACAAAGTACGCTCCCTGGGGCGCTACCCGGTACGCGTACCGGGAGCTAACCTCGCGATTTTTTTTTAAAAAAATGTTTTTTTTTCGCACATATAAACCTCCTCAGCCACCCTCAGAAAACCTAGGGGGTCAAGATAACTCTACCGTGCCCCCTTCTACCCATTCCGAACATTATTTGCCCTCCATCTTGTATCTTAATTCGACCAAAACACAAAATGGTGGACTCCCGGAACGCTTAAGGTCCGCGAACCGAGGCGCTCAACGGTTCGCGTACCGGGCGATAACCACGAAAAAAAAACAAAAAAAATTTTTTTTTTTTTTTGCCCCACGGGGCCCCTTTAAAACCTCCACATTAAACCTAGGGGGTCAGCGAGGATCTACTATGCCCCCTTATAGTTATTTCCCCCTTTGTTTTGGCCTCCTCTTGTCTCTCGATCCTACCGAGAGACAAGATGGCGGCCGCTCCGGACTGTTTAGAATGTTGACAGACACCGGAGAGCCAATCAGCTTCGCTACGCGAAGTTCCGGTACGCTTAAGGTCCGCGAACCGGGGCGCTGCCCGGTCCGCGCTTACAGATATATATCTTTTTTTGAACGTTAATTTCTCAAAATCCACTGCAGCACATATATTGAGACCTACAAAAGGCACATCGGGCTACCAGTCCCTACAATTTAGCCAAGTTTCGTGCAAATCCATTCAGCCGTTCGGGCTAAAAGTGAGGCTAACCGCCCTATGGAAAACTCAATGTTAAAAACACGTTTTGGGACCCCCCTTTTTTCTCGGCCCCCCCTGGACGAACCCCCCCCAAATTTTCAGGGGCTGCTCAGAAACAAAATGTTCCATTTTCCAGAAAATTTCAGCCAATTCCGTCCACAAACGCCAAAGTTATTAGACATAGAATTTTCAAAAATCCCATAGGGAAAAAATCCTAACTATATATACCTACTGGCGACCGCCAGTAGGTAATATATATATATATATATATATATATATATGTATATATATATATATATATATTACCTACTGGCGGTCGCCAGTAGGTAGTTATAGTTAGGATCGTTTTCCATAGGAAATCCGCAACATTCTATTGGGAATAACTTTGGCGCCGAATGAGGGATCTGCCTGTAATTTTCCTTAACTTTGCCTCGCTGCGCTCCTTCCCTGAAAGTTTCGGGGGGATCCGTCAAGCGGGGGGGCGAGATAAAAGGGGGGGTCCCAAAACGTGTTTTCCCCATGTTAATTTCCATAGGGCGGTTGGACTCACTTTTAGCCCGAACGGCTGAATGGATTGCCACCAAACTTGGCAAAATTGTAGGGACTGGTACCCCGATGTGCCTTTGCTATGTCTCAAGATATATGCTCCAGTGGTTTTTACGAAAGTTAACTTTGAAAAAATATATATTGGGCTACATTGGGCTATAAATATGTTAGAGCCCATATGTAGCCCAAATGTAGCCCAATGTAGCCCAAAGATGGCCACCAGAGACACAAAAAAAACAAATGTAGCCCAAATATCAGCCAGGTGTAGCCCAACTATAGCCCAATGACAGAATGTCCCAGAGTGTTCTAAAGAACAACTAGAGCGCTAACAGTCTTACTTATGACAAAAGTATGGCACACCTGAAGTCATCTTGATTGGAATAAAGTGTTAACACTTAAAATATTTAATTTGCAAAGGAACACAATGAAGGGGTTCATTTTGCCATAGAAATTATGATTAGTGCTGAAGAAAGAAAAATTAGGGCACATTTTGAGTGACTTCTCAAATCCTCTTATATTTCATTAAAAAAATTCTGATATGCAGTCCCCCAAGATGGCCACCAGAGACAAGAGCCCAAATGTAGCCCAAATATCAGCCAGATGTAGCCCAACTATAGCCCAATGACAGAATGTCCCAGAGTGTTCTAAAGAACAACTAGAACGCTAACAGTCTTACTTATGACAAAAGTATGGCACACCTGAAGTCATCTTGATTGGAATAAAGTGGTAACACTTTATACATTTAATTTGAAAAGGAACAAAATGAGGGGTTTCATTTTGCCATAGAAATTTTATATATATATATATATATATTGACTGAAAAAACCATAGGTTTCACACCAGTTATAGTTAGCTGGAAATTTTACTCGCATAAAACCATTGAAATTCCCACGTTATAGTTAGTTGGACTCACTATAACTTGCACGTCTGCAATGCACTGCTGATGACGTCACATATTACATCACTCATGCATATATTTAAATATTTAAACATTACTCGCTAATATATGTATTCACTAAGATACACTTAATAAGCCAGTTAACCAATCAATTTTTTTTAAAAAAACACTGTCATGAGTGATGTAATATGTGACGTCATCAGCAGTGCATTGCAGACGTGCAAGTTATAGTGATTCCAACTAACTATAACGTGGGAATTTCAATGGTTTTATGCGAGTACAATTTCCAGCTAACTATAACTGGTGTGAAACCTATGGTTTTTTCAGTGAATATATATATATATATATATATATATATATATATATATATATATATATATATATATAGATATATAGATATATAGATAGATGTAGATACACACACGTACAAAGTCATTTAAACATTTTAAGTAAATATGTACACATGTATGTATTTGTAAAATGAGAAACCATTGTATGTTGCCGCACCAGTCTTTTCTGTGGCCCAGTGTGTTAACCCACACTCCCCATACCTGATCATTTTATCATTTTACTTTTAGAGATGCCACTGCAATCAGGTGGGTAGGTCCTATTTATTGAGTTGTGGGTATTATGATTTTGTTGTTTGTTGTTTGAGGATTGAGTCAAAAGGGGTTTGCTAATTGCTTATGCATCTTCTATTCTGTAAGTATATCCATTTCCGGGAAGATGTATGCATGTTAATCGCCACCTATGTGGTGTATATAGTCCTTGTTGAATGTATGCTAGGATTTATGTACATTTATGACTGTTGATTGTAGTGTGTGGTGTCATGGTGAAAAGTGATGATGTGAGCACAGTGAAGGCTAACTTAGATGGTATATCTGGGCAGTGTTGGATGTTTGCAAGGTGGTCTGTCTAATGTGTTCTGTTGGATTTTTGAGTTTTAGTTACCACTTGTACCACTGTATTCATCACCATTTGGGTTTCCCGTGTACTGGCCTTTTATATATGCCAAAACTAGCCAGAGAGGCAGTAGTGTGCTGTCCTGTGATCCAAATGGAAATGAGTAGATGCAATGCAACCTTCAAAAGGTAAGGATTTTGCTTTCCGCTGTCCATTCGTGGAAAATAATCAAGATAATAATTGAAACAGCTGTTGAAGTTGGTGAGCAGAGCAGAACCAGTGCCACTTTTTAAAGACCCAAACTCACCTGCTTCTGCTGGAATGAAAAAAGCCCATTCCATGCACTTGAAGGCATCCAAGCCCTTGTAGGGTCAAGATTCGAACCTTGTCCAGACTAGCATCTTCAGTATGATTAGTAGGCTGCTGGCCTGAAGTACAAGATTGAGAAGCAGTGGTGGTTTTTAAGTCTAGGACTGCATCACACTGCGTAAGCAATGGACGGAGTTCCGAGATTTTATGTTTCTTAGTAAGGGGGCTGTTGCTCATAAACCAGGTGATCCTCCATGGAAAAGGTGGATGTGGCGTCCATCTTGTATTGCATTTTTAGGTCGAGACTGGCGCAGGCTGCGCACGTGCACACCCTGAACCTCGGGTGGGCGTCGTGTGCGGGAGCCAGCGTGCGTGACAGCTTAGCATGCAGCTGTCGCATATGCATTCTGCCCCGCATCATTGCACACTGTCTACATGTGGGGTGGGAGGGGGCACTGTTTACAAACAAATGTTTGCATAGTTATCACAGCGTCTTGTGTGCATCTTTTCTAATGCTGGTCATCTCAGAACAAATTTCTTTATATTTTTCTCTACAAGTTGTGTATGTTCTGTAAATGTGTGCCCTCCCAGCACACACGACTAACTACTCACGCTACTACTCTACAAATATCTAATACTCTATACTCACTGTACTACTCCATATCAACTACTCACTACTACTCACTCTACTACTCTACTACTTACTCTACAGCTCTCCAATACTCCCTACTCACTTAAGGACACAAAAACACTACTCTGCTGTACTCACAATAACACTCTATTACACACTCTACTACACGCCATTTACTACACTCTCTACTACTCCCAAATACTCACTCAAATACTCACTATCAACTACTCGCTACTACTCCCTGTACTAAATAGCATCTAATGTATAGTACTTACTGTAATACTGTACTACACACTCTGCTAAACTCTCTACTACTCAACACTACTCACTCATAATTACTCACTCTATACTACTCACTCTTTACTACTAAAACTAAAAATACACTTTGGATATGTAAGGGTGTGGCTGTGCATGTAAATGTGTGTGGCTCTAGGACTTCACTACTAACGCTCTCACTCTTTAATACTCACTCTCACTTTTTACAACTCGATTTCTAATACTCTCTTCACTAATAACTCTCTCCTACTTACTATCAACTACTCACTGTACTACTCTACTACTTACTCTGTGTGTGGGTGCAAATGCAATTGGTCTGGCATATTCAAACGATTAAGCTATTGGCAATGTAAATGACAATGCCATTTACTTATGATTTAAAAAAAAAAAAATGTCATGAGCAATGCCAATACCCCTACCTTTAATAATGCCGAGACCATTGCATTGTAAATGCTTGTTTCTTTCTGATGTCGATAAAATTAGTGCCATTGAGCTGGATAACAAAATTTCCATTCGGTGTCAAGGCCGCCTCTGGTTAATATGTGCTTTACAAGCATAAATGGTGTGTCAAGTACGCAGATACGTATTTTAATCTTTTGTTTTTCTATTTCTTTGCAGTATTGCTCAGCCCTCTGTCCCTCCTTGACTCTGTACGTTTCATACACGTATACATTCCCCTGACCTCCTTTCTTTCCTTTGGGCCACCTTTTTCTTTCCTTCTTCTCTTCCTCAGCACCTCCAGCCATGCCTCCTTTCCTCTTTCCATTCTTGCTTCCTTACACCCTCATTCATTCCCCATCCTCCCTTCCTCCCTTTGGACATTTCTTCCATCTTCCTCCTTTCGTTTCCTACTTTCTTTTTTCCTGCTCCTTCCTTCATCCCCTTTTTAATTTCTTCTTTTCTTATCCTCAACCCTTCCTTCTGCTTTTCTTCCTCATTTCCCTTTTTCTTTCTATTCATCCATCACACATCGTTCACTCCCTCCCTCATTCCTTCTATACCTTCATGTCTTCCTTTAACATTCTTTTCTAATTCCCTCCTCCTTTCATCCATTTCTCATGTAATTCCTCATTCCAGTACTCCCCTTCCTGCCTGTATTAGTTGCTGTCTACTTTATTGTATTCCTTCATTTCTTTTAAGAAGCTCAGTACAAGCACATTTTCTTTAGTTTGTAAAGATGCCTCAGGTCCTCAAATGACCCTAATAAAGCTGCATTTTGAGATTTACTCACATTCTTTCATTTAAGTTCACTTTTAAGTTGTTGTCATAGGCTTCGCATATGTTATAATATGTTATGTTACATTGATTCGTATAGCTCCCTAATCACCCGAGAGGGTATCCAGGCCCTTGGCAGGTGTGTAGGTGTGAGGTCCTCGAGATGCTTATGTGAAGAACCGGCTCTTCTGCCTCTTGCGGACCTCAAGAAGTGAGGAGGTAGCTCTAATGTGTTTAGGCTTGTGTTTGTGGCTGGAGCCAATAAAGGAAGTGGGTGGAGCTACTGGAGGTTGTTGGTGGTGCTGGGGAAGTGGGCGTGGCCTCCTAAAAAAATGTGAGCACCTGCACTTCATATTTTACAAATTAAGCACTGCTGGCGACACCCAGCTCATCATCTCCCTCACCAAAGAACCGACATCACCAGGTGCAGTTTCCAAGAAGGGATGAAAGACGTTGGAACCTGGATGAGCAACACCTGCCTGAAGCTCAACTCGTAGAAAACAGAAGTCCCCATCCTTGGCTCCACCTCCTCCGCATGGGACAACACATGGTGAACCCCACTATCGGAAACCCACCCACCCAAACAGACCACTCACGCAACCTCAGCATCAACGGGAGAGAGGAGGTGGCAGATCCTTGCCTGCACTCTAGCGCTGTACTGCCCAAGCGCTATATGAAGATGGCCAGTGAGGAGAGAGGAGCGTGGGCCCTATGTCCTTAGGTGGAACCCTTTATCTGTGGCAGCTACCTAGCGCCTCGTGAGCGCTATATTCGCATTGCTGGTGAGGGCGCTACCTGTCATCCCTGAAGCCCCTGGTGGGACTGAGCACATCGTAAGCGCTATATTCAGGGTGCCAGGGGAAGAGGAGCTGAGGCCTGCAGCACAGTGCTGTCAAAGCGCTATATTCCTATTCCCCTGCATTTGTGGTGCTGCCAGAGTACCTTATTCGCATTGACTGTGCTCTGCTTGCTGCCAAGGTTTAAACTGTGCCCAGGAGAAGAGGAGCTGACGTCTGCAGCGTCGGGATTCTAAAGAGCTACAAGGGAATCCCGGCGTGTGGGATTCCCCCCTGTCTGCTTGGTTGACAGCGGGCAGCTTCAACATTGTGGGGCACTCTTAATTGCAGAGTTCAGAAGAGGGGCTCCTCCTAGCGCAGTAGCGCCAATAAACTAACCGGCGACGTTGGGGACAAAGTCCATTTGAGGAGTCCCAGGGTGCTAGTGCTATATGCATGGGACACTGACACTGATGATGAAGCCTTGTGGCCCCAGGTTTAGGTACAAGGCGATCCCTGCTGATTGTTGTATGCCTGATGTTTTAGGCCGTATGGGTTACTATGCAGGATGTGTTTTAAAGTACGGAGGGGAGTCATGCCCCATGCTCATGCTCAGGATTTGTGCCTACATGACTACCTGATACCAGGCTGTGGTAATCTAGGTTTCCGCTGGATCTAGTGTGCCTAGGCCTCATGTGTTCAGATTCAGGGTGTCATATGCTGATAGACTGCCAATGTGTTTATGCTGATGGTATAGGCCCCCATGTTACATGTGTTCATGCTATTGGTTTAGGCCTCTAAGTTGGAGGTGCTCATGCTAAGAAAGGTTTCTAGGCCCAGTGTTATGACTTGCACCATGTGTTGATGCTTCCCCTAAGGTGCACACTGAGGAGTTCAAGCCTAATGTCTTATGCCAACTGAGAAGGCTTTATGTTTTTCTATTCCAGCACTGCAACTGATGGACTTATCTTTTTCCTTCATCCATTATCCTTTCCCAATGGTTCTGGCAGCGTCCCGATTGGCCCTGCCCTGTAAATAATCCCCATTGTAAATATTGCTCTGGCGCCAGTTGGCGCAGTAGAGCGATAATTGTGATTACCTGTGTAGGTTTGGTACAATACAAAAGTTATTCTTTTTCACCAAAACCGGTGTTGTCTCTTTTTGTGGTGTGTCTTGTGTGTCGTCTGTGTGTACTGCGTAGATGCTTCACACATGTCCTCAGGAGTTTGGCCTGCCCGCTCTGCACCACGCTACCCCATTTCTAACACTAACGCTTTATTTGTGGTAGTGTGGGTGAGAAGTTAGACTTATCAGAGGTTAGTGCTAAGCATTTGTTGTACTCACAGAGGCAATAAATGACATACATTCAAGAACAAATCTGAGACCAATTTACAAAAATAACAGAGTTTTATGTAATTTTTAAGACCAAGAACTTTATTCTACAGTAAGTACTTTTAAAGATATGAACTTACCAAGCTCGCAGAATAAATCCCTTTTGTGCTCAATTACGCACCATTGAAGTAAATGGGAGAAAATAGAAAAATGCATATAAAATCATACAGTTGGATTTCGGGGTTCACCTTCAGGATTTTGGTTAAGTAGCAAGGCCAAGCCCAATGTTCCACCAGCGGAATTCTCGGGAGCTTCCCGGATTCGGCCGGGAGCAGGGCGCTGAGGTCTGTAGCTGGTGCGCTATGAAGAAGGAGGCCACTCAAAAACACACTGCACAAGGAGACTTGAGGTCCTACTTGAGGGAGTTGGTCGCAAGGGCCTCAGGACCACGGTAGCACAGCTGGTTCATCGGTACCAAGGCTGGTCGAGTTGGGTGCAGAACAAATAAATCAGCCAGACGGCGTGTGTCAAGATGAGCTCACGTTCAGGAACAGGCAGCTTGGAGCGGGAATCCAGGACAGCTGGGCCACTTATGAAGTGAGTCCCCTGGGTCTCAACGTCCCTCTGGATGCGTGCTTACTTCCTGGGCAGTTGGAGTCCGGAGTGGACTCTTTGCCTCGCTCCGTGTTGCAGAGGGTTCGGTACCCTGGGTATTGGTGCAACACAGCTTTGGTAGATCCTGGTGTCTTCACACTTGGTGGGGAGACAGAGTTGACCTTCCGGAGCTGGTATACCACTTTTTGTTAGGGAGCTGCATCGGAGTTGCCGGGGAGCAGCAAGTCCGTTTAACCGGATTCTATGGTTCGGAACCTGAAGTTGCAGGGGAGTGGTACCTCTACTCCAAGGTAGTTCTTTAGCGATTTGTAGAAGGCTGGAGGAGCTCCGGTGTTCTTGGAGGCCTCGCAGTTGCAGGAAGAGACCGCACACCACCATTGTCGAGTCTTTAAGGCAGCAGGCAGGGTTTGGTGCTAATTTTCTGCAGTAAGGATTCAGTCCTCGGGTCAGCAGCTCTTCTTTGTCCTTTTCTTCTCTGTGTCCATTGAATCTAAGTTCAGGGTCCAGAGATGCCACCTAAATACTAAAAGGGGTTGACAGCTAGTAGCCAATAGGCTACCTAATTTTAGGGTGTCTGCACCCTCTAAGAGACCACTTCATACGGGAAGGGGCATTACCCTGACCCTAATTGGCTAATTCCCTCAAAAAACCAAGATGGAGGGAAATGGAAAGTAGTGATGTGGTCACCTGTCCCACATTAGGGGTGGTGCTGGCTGAATGGGGACCCACCTTCTAATTTAACTGATTTCCCCACCTGTCCTTCCGCCAAATTTGGAGCAGGAAAGGGGAGTTGGCATCCTCCACTATCTGGAGAAGCCTGGGTTGCATTTCAAAGGCGGCACAGCCTTGAAGCTTCCTGCCTTGGAATGCCTTCCTGGCCTGGAGGAAATGTGAAGCACTTCTGCCCAGAACAGGCTTTGTTCCTGGTCTCAAAGAGCACTGGCTGTCACCCCATGAGGTCAAAAACATGTCTGGTGGTGGCAGGCTGGCTAAGACTAGTCCAAGATCACGCTAGTGCTTGGGAGGTTTTCAGGGGATCCTCTAAAAGGTCTCCTGTGTGCATTTATTAATTAATCCAACACTGGCATCAGTGAGGATTTATTAAGACAAGATGTTTAACCCCTTCACTGCGGCGGCTATTCCGCCGCAGTGCTAAGGGGGCGGGGCGGCCGCATGCTGGTGACGGAACCGCTCCGTCACCAGCGTCGGTTGAGCTGTGCTCGTGACGGAGCGGTTCCGTCACGGCCCGCCCCGCTCAATAGAACCCTCAGCGCTGGCGCGGAATTCGCGCCGCGCATGAGCGTTCTATCGAGCTGGGCGGGCCATGACGGAACCGCTCCGTCATCAGCACAGCGCGACCGCGGCTGATGACGGAGCGGTTCCGTCATCAGCATGGGAGGGGTTAATACAAAACATCTTAGGGTACAGTGTAGCCATCATGGAGCTAGGAAACTCGTAATGACAAGCATCCAGCCCATGCGCACTCTATGGCTTCCCTGTACACTTACAATATCCAAGAATGGCTCAGATATTACAGGGTTATATCTGCTTGTGCAGATATGTCCACACATGGGATAGTGTGCACCCTGCCTTGGGGCTATATAAGGCCTGCAGTAAGGATGAATTACCGATTCCTCATGCAGTGTATGGAGGCATGACACACCGGGCTGTGTGCCATGTCGACTCTTCAGTTTTCTCCACACCAAGACACATAACCTTCAATGGCAGTTTGCATGGTCTTGGTGAGGGTTCTCTGGGGTGGCTCAAGTTGTGCTGCAGCCCTAAGGGCCCTCTTCACTACCAATGCCCTAGGTTCCCTGGGTACCACTTACTAGGGACTTACAGGGGTTACTGAAGTCGTACCAATTGTGGTACCATTTTAGGAAAATGATCGGTCACTGGGATCCTGGTTAGCAGGGACCCAGTGCACTTTCAATTCGAAATCACATCATACACCACGCAAAAAGTGGGGGCTAACCATGCCAAAAGAGGCACTCTCCTACTCTGATCATGCTGCTGTGCTCCTGCAGTCCCATGCTGTTGCTTCCACTGCCCTGCGGAGGAACATGTGTGTCCACCTGCCCATAGCAGTGTATAAGGGCCCATTTTGACCATTCATTTGCAATTCTCTGGTGTAACAACCTTTATTAAAGTCCTAGTATGCTCCTGCCAGTCTACTCTGTCCTTTGATTGGTGCCCCCACCCCTCCTCCTCAAAGGGACGATCGATATTCTATAGGTAACCCGCTAGCCATGAAAATTGGTTTGCCGAACTTAGCAGGCCCCATTGTATGCTGATAAATGTAAATGTCAAGTTCCCCCTTCCCCATTGTGCCTCAGGATCCAAGGTCATGCGAGCGCGAAACCTGTCGCCCTACTGGGCCCACGCATATGCGCAATAATTGATGTGTGATTTCCTGAGTACATCCATATACTTAAAGTGCCAAAGCCCTCTCTGGATTCTTTTCGCAGTATACACTGGTGTAAATGAGTCAGCCGACAGTTTTTATTGCGACAGGCACTTTTGGCCTCCTGTATAACTCATAATTTTCCTCCTTTGAACCCTCTTTGGCCCTCAGTGCTCTATGCAGCAGCTTTAGCATCTCAAAGTACTCTCCTTTCCATATTTTTTCTATATTCGTGAGCATGAGATGCACCCCAAATTTCTTAATTTTTAATTCTTTACTTTCGGGGCCATCTGTGTTCTCCCCCTTCCCCCTGTGTCCCCTCCCATGCCCTTATCTGTGGCCTTGCTCGTAGTCCCAGGGGGCTCCCCTTATTTCTATTTCCCCCCTCCTACAGGTGCAGAGACCCCCTGCTTACTATCCCCTTGGCGTACCGCTGCCTCAGCCTTCTCACCTGCACTGTTGTCCTCCATGCCTATGCCTGTATCCTTCACATATAAACCTTTCAACAAACAAGCCTCCCGCTCTCTTGAGGTTCCTTTGCTTCTACCCCAATGGACACCTCTGTAGTGGTGTTAGCCCCGTCCCTCACTTCCTTGCCTGGTGCCAAAGTCGGTGCCTGCTCTGAAGCCACCGCCTTTCAGCTGTCCTCTTTGTACAGCAATCACATGTCCGTCCTGCCAACTCCAAGTGTCTAAACTCTGGAAAACACCAAGTACAGATTTATTAGCATCCCCCTGCCCCTGCCCTAACCCCCCTCCCGTTGCTACCATCTCTATCCTCCTCCTGAGGGTCATCCTTTTCCAGTATTTCACCTTCTTCCACACATTCATCCTCATAGTACAACATTGTCACCTAGCCCGTTGGGCGTCTTTTTGCACCCACCACTGGAAAAGAACATCTGGTTGAACTGTGCTCTGTTCCGCTCTGTGCTGAGGGGCCGTACAGTGCCCTTTCATCCTCTCCTCTAATGCGGGATAAAAAACGTGTTCCGAACTGCAGGGGTTGCACTGAACCCTCCCACTGGTTTTAAATGCTGCCACACCCCTTGTGATAGTCCACTTGCCGCCTCCCCATCTGCTGACCCTTGTAACACCTCCTACTTTTACCTACCCTGGCAAATACCCTCAGCTACGGTCTTCAGCCTCGTCCCCCGATCTGCTTCTATTCCAGTCCCCCTGCTCATCCCCTTGCTCACCCTCCTGTTTCTCTTCCTCCTAGTCACTCCATTCCAGCATCGCTGCAACTAATACTGAGGCCAAGACCATACTGGCCCCCTGGACCGCAACTCCTGTTGTCCCCTCTACTTCTCCTTCCTTGCCAATGGCCTCCAAATGCACCCTGGTATCTTTGCCACCGTCCTTGGCATTCTCCTGTTCCCATATTGCCCCCACCCCTACTGGCACCCTCTCCAGCCATCCCATTTCATCCAGATATATTGGGGTCCAGCTTCCCCCCCCCCCCCTCCCTCCCTATTGCCTATTTAGTGACCTTTGTTGCTCCCCTGTACTGAAGCCTGACTCCATTTTCAATAGGGCTCCCTCATTCCCAAAAATCTGTCCCTCCTTCCCTCTTTGAGCCTCCCGGCTCATACCTGCTGCCATCTGCTGCCTCCCACTGCCCCCACCAACTCTCTGCAGTCACAACTTACCCCTGTGCTAAGTGGCCCACGGCCTGTCCTTAGCATGGCTGTATTCCTTCTACCCTTCCCAGCTGTTGCATGCGTGTTGCCAATGGCCCTGTCCTCCAACCGCAATGCCACTCTCTGACCCAAAGAATGCTCGCTCATCACCCAGATGGCAACCCTGACTTCCTCCTCGTCCCCCGGGGCCACGAACTGGTGCATTTTATAGGCGCTGCCACCCCAGTGGGCCTCTCTGGCTAAATGCCTGTCCTACAGCCCGCATCGCGCACCCTTTGGCCGCCTGTCTCACTCATGAGTGGCCCGAACGCTTACTTTTTAAATGCTACAGCGGGGGTCCGGTGCAGCGGTGAACATGCAAAGACCACTACTGCGATTCCCCTGGGACGCTCTACGTTCTGGGTGGCCATCCCTCAGGTGAACGACCGACACCAGGAGGTCTAGCTGCCCTGCGTCCTTCATCAGCCTCTTCGCCTATGCCACCTTATCCTCAGCCGACACCATCATAGTAAATGTACCTACTCTTAACCTACCCAACAACACCAATATAAGCTACTACAATGAACTACAGAAACAATAAGGTCTTCTAATACCAGCCACCTTGTCGCCAGGACAAAATGGTGTGCTGGTCTGAGAAGATGTCCGGTTTCATACCCTGGGATATAAAGTAGCCCAATCCAGCCCAAATGGCCTGCAGGCGTTGGACTGCTCCAATTCCCCAATAATGTTTGTTTCCTACAGCCCTTAACAATGAGTGGGGCATATATTCCCACTAGCGGAGCCGGCCCTTGCTCAGATAGCACCCTGGGTGGAAAGCTACTTGGCACACTTACTGCTGCTGGTGAATAAAATAAGTTAACAAGGGACCCATTTTGTGTTTACAGGTCATTCACACTTCAAAGCATCAACTGACCTCTGACAGCAAACTTCTCTTAATCCCCCCCCCTTCCCCCACAAATATTCTGATTCACTCACAGCGTTGCTCGATTGTGCTAGTACCAAGTTGTTTGTGCAAATGTTGGTGTTTGTGTGTCCGCAGGGGGGGGGGTGAGAGTGAGATGGGAGGGCAAGGAAGGGGGATAACTGGGGTGTAAAAGAAATTCAAATCCGTTCAATCTGAATCATTAGCATCAATTAAGAGGGACACTGCTGTTGGCAGGAGTTTAATGGAGACCGCTCCATGTGCCTAACTTAAATTAGCTCCCTTATCCTGGGCTGGTGGAGAGGTCTGATTAGTTTCACATTGGTTTTGAATGGCAAGTGGCCAGGTAGATCTCAGTAGGCACATAGATTTCAAGTGCGATGTGAACATTCTCTGCTTTTTTTCCTGTTGAGAGGTCTGGCTCGTCCTCACAAATGAGTCCTTTAGGCAAATGCTACCTTTCTGGTTACACGCATGTTGGTGTGACAAACGTCCTCAGTGACTTCACTAGACAGTGCCATTTATTCCCTTTACTGCTGAACCCAGAGGCCTGTGGGGGGAAAATAAATAATATATTTATTTTTTTCACTGAAAAAAACAAGCGTTACAGGAATGTTATAGTATGGCTCAGATTTCACTCATACAAAACAAGTGGAATTCATGCAGTTTTAGTTACCTGAGCTAACTATAACTTAAGCTCCCGCAATGCACTGCTGTGTCCTCACATATTACATCACTCATTACAAGGTCAGTGATTTGATTGTTATACATATATACTAAGCTACTACAAAAGTTAAATTAGTATACCAGGTGTACTTCTAATGAGTAATACTACTTCTAACATATATTATGTGAATGCCTGTGTGTATCCATGTGTGAGTGGGTGAGTAAGTAGCTGTGGGGATGCATGAGTGGCTGCATTGGTGAGGGGGGGTGTAAATTGCTGTATGGTTGAGTGAGTGGCTGTTTGAGTGGGTGTTTGGTTAAGTGAGTTGGTGTATGAGTGGCTGTATTGGAGAGTGAGTGTTTGTGTGAATGGCTGTATGGGTGAGTGAGTGGATGTGGGAGTGCTTGTATGGATGTGTGAATGGGTATTTAAGTGGTTGTGTGTGTGTGAGTGCTTGTATGGGTGAAAGGGTGGCTGTGTTTAGAGGTTGTGTGAATGGCTGTATAGGCGAATAAGCATGTGAGTAGCTGTATGGTTGAGTGTGTAACTGTATGGGTGAGTGACTGGTTGTATGGATAGCTTTATGCTTGAGTGAGTGGCTGTATGAGGGTGGGTGGGTGTGTGAGTGGCTCTATGGATAAGCGAGTGGTGGTCTGAGTACTTGTATGGATCTATGAGTAGTTATGTGGGTGTATGAGAGGTTGTAAAGGGGTGTGACCGATGCCATCAGTGAGGTCATCTGAGATGTCATTAGTGATGCCACTGACCATGTCTTGAGTAATGTAATATGTGAGGTTATAAGCAGTGTGTTGCAGGTGAGTAAGTTATAGTTAGCTCAGGTAACTATAACTGCTGAATTTCACTGGTTTTCTACGAGTGCAATCTGAGCCTAACTAATGTCCATAACCTTTGCTTTTTTTTCAGTGAATTTCTAATTTTTTTTTAATGTTTCCTAACTATAACATCCTGGTAACCTTTGTTTTTTATCGTGAATTTCTAAGTTTTTTGTACATTTTATTTCCTAACTGTAACCTATAGCCTTTGAGAGTAAATGCGTGAGTGAGTGCATGAGTGTGTGAGGATGTGCATGAGTGTCTCAATGGGTGTGCGAGTGTCTGCATGGGTCTGGGAGTGGCTGCGTAAGTGTCCCACGAGGAGTGTGAGCGGGTGCGTGAGTGTCTATGTGGGTCTGTGAGTGTTTGAGTGGGGGTGTGAGTGAGTCTGTGAGTAGGCATGAGATTGAGTGGGTTTGCGAGTGGCTCCATGAGTGTGTGAATCTGTCTGAGTGGATCTGCAGGTGGGTGTGTTAGGCTGTGAGTAGATGTGTGTCTGTGAATGAATGTATGGGTCTGTGATTGGATATATGGGTATTAGTGGGTCTGTGAGTAGGTGCATGAGTGTCTGAATGGGTCTGTGAGTGGGTGCATGAGTGCATCTATTAGTGGGTGTGTGAGTGCCTGAGTGTGTGTGTGGGTGTCTAAGTGACTGTGTAGGTTTGTAAGTAGCTGTGTGAGTGACTCTGCCACAAAGGAACCACACCTGCCGTTTTATCCAACAGGAGTCCACAGTTTTGCACACAATATCTACTCAAGTGGAGTTCTTTCTACAGGTTAATTACGAGTGCTACTGCCTTTGATACATGTGCAGTACGTATTCTACACTACAGCTGTTTAATGCAGCGAGAGGAAATGTCACCAGTGACGTTGTGTGCGTTTTGACAATGTGATTGTTCCTGGTGTGTTTTTATCCTGAAATATATAATAACATGAATCCTCTTATAGAGGAATACATTGAGACTACAAAGAGGTAACTCTACCAAACAAGGGCCCTTCCTCTTGCCTATATGAAGTAAGTGCTTCTTTGCTTGGTGGAGATGTCTTCGTACTCCTTGGTATCAAGAACTCCATATCAAAATCGGCGTTAAGCATGCTGGAGGGGGGCAGTATATGTGTATATCTATCTATCTATCTATCTATCTCTACCTACCTACCTCATGGCCCGCAGACTCAATCCCTCTGGCCCGACCCTGGGTGCCCTGGTCCCACTCTGGTAGCCAGGGCATCCCACAATATGATTTTTATCCGTACAAATCATCGACTATGTGGGGTAATCTTAGACATTTTGTGCAGCAACTGTAATATGAAATGCTGGAAATTACACCCCTGTGAATGCAATTTTCAGCAGGCCTTATAACAATAACCATCTTATAGGGACCAGTCTAAACAGTGAGCCTTCATTTGACATGAAGAGGATTGTGCTACAGGATCAAAGGATCGTATTTACGGCAAAGTCCTCCAGTACATACGTTATCCACATTTCTTCTCTTTATTAACGTAATTTGTTTTAAAACTGGCACACAGCCAACGCGTTTCGTTCCCTAGTGCCACGGGAGCAATTATTGTGCGACGTCATCAATTGGGATCGGATCGTGCATACAATCCAATCAAATCTCAGGTATAGTCCGCTCCTTCCAACGTCAATATCATAGATGTATAGCATCACAAGATTAAAATGCCGAAACTCCCCTGGGTTCTTGAACTCAATCAATAGATTGGCACTAGGGAACGAAACGCGTTTGATGTGTGCCGGTTTTAAAACAAACTACATTAATAAAGAGAAGAATTTTGGATAACTTATGTCTCCTGACTGACTTCAATCAGAGTGCACCTTCCTTTCTTGCGGACTTTTTATATTTTTACTCTGGGAGGGTAGTAGTCCTCGGAATTGGCTCAAGATTTCAAAATAATTTTTTTAAGGGATTGACAATTCCATAATCCTCCGACTGACCATGTCATTTTACATGATCAAGTGAACGCTTGCCAAAGCTATTGGTTTTTTTTTTATGTATTAATTTGTACTTTGAATTATGTTGGCATTGATGTTGCATTTCAGCAGTTTTTTATATGCCATATTTGTTTCAATTCTTTTGAATTTTGGGAGATTTCGTACATGACAGTATGTGGTAGCAGGTGCTAAATTATATAAAATGCTTGTGTTTTTGATTTTCTGAATAAATGCTTCATATCTTCTTCATTTTACACACACCCTGTCTTTATACAGTCTAGTATAGTAGTGCTTTGAATGAGTGTATACATAGATGCAAATAAATGAATCACACAAGAATGATCTTGCTTTCGTGGACAAATAAAAGATCCAACTGATGTTTAACTAAAGGGCCTTTCTTTTTGTGATTTATACACCTCTTCTGTAGTCTTCCTCCTAGATCACTAAAACTACGTGGAAAACATGTACTTTGCCGATTTCTGGACAGCCTTTTGCCCCTTTCCTCCTCCAACCCTTGGCACACCATATGAGAGTCCTTCCCACTCCCCCTCTGTATGATGTTAGCTGAAGCTACCATGTAGTTGCATGAGGCATACCGCACCTGTAATGTTAAGAGTTTCTATTCCACTTTATTCGTTCCTTTGCCGTAATCCTCCTCTTTTTCCTTTCCAGATGGCCGTTGAATTCCTTCATGAATTGGACGTTCCTTTTTTTAAAGTAGGATCTGGGGACACCAACAACTTGCCATATCTGGAAAAGACTGCAAAAAAAGGCAAGTACTGCATCTTTTTTTAGGTAAAAATTGTTTGAGGCATGTTTATACACATGCTTTCCATACTCCTGCCATCTAATGTTGTGTGTGTGTGTGTGTGTGTGTGTGTGTGTAAGTTGTTTTTCTTCAAAGAAGTCTTTCTAGGCCTAAGATCGAGTGAGTCCTCCTCTTGTTTATAATGCGCATAATAGACTCCATTGTTAGATTGTTTTCTTTCTACTGTCGGGTTCGGATGTGTGTGCTTGCACTCTGGGTCGAGACCACACAGCTCTCTTTTTGGTTCCCAGTACACTCTAATCTGCTGCGCTGGTATTGTTTCAATCGTATTACCACTCTGCGTAGCGAGGAAAAATCGCTGGTCAGATCAAGAAGTTTCTACTGCGCCCCTTCTTAGGGCCTTCAACATTATTCTCCACTGGGTCCTCCACAACTTTCCTTTTCTGCCACCTCTGCCATTCAAAATACCCATGGACTGACTCCCTTCAGGTCGTCTGTAACCTGAATTTGTCAACAAAACACAATGGAAGTGGATTGCGAGGCCTGTTGAGCTTTCCACTCCAAAAAGACTCTCCAAGGTCGATGAGCATGCTGGCACAAAATGCAGCGGAGGGCCACCGACGACACACCTGAGCTCTTAAGCCATGAAAACATCGGAGAAGAACACCCACAGGCTTCCGTGAGAGAGCATTCACCTTCGAACACCATTCTGAATCAGAGTTTGAACAGGACTTCGAAATCGCTGAATCCACAACTTAGGTCGAAGCAGTGAGAACTGTAACCCCTGCCCCTCAACCCCTCGTGGACCACCATAAAAACATCCACCTCCTCTCTAAACAGAGGTATTCGGACTGCCATTGCCTCATGGCCATGGTTGGCACCAAATGACTGGCTTGGAAGCCCCTCCCTCTGGCTCGGCTCTAAAACTGAAGCTCATGCCATCGACCCCATCAGCACCTAGCCGCCCATTGGTACAGAGCCAACTGTCAACATCTTCTGCTTCAGCTCCGAGCAGCACTTCGGATCCGAAACTCAAACAGTGCACCGAACCTAAAGCTCCCAAGCCCGAACTCAAAAAGACTGTGGAGGCTCCAGTCAAACCCATTCTCGGCAAACTTAATTTGAAATGGGGCGCCAAACCGAGGCAATCCAAATACAACCACAAACTTGATGCATCCTAACAAAGGCTCTGGATCCAACACTGTTGGAAGCTGTTTTTTTATATAATATACCAAAAAGAGGTATACTGTGTAAAAAAGTCTAGGGGCCCTGTTGCACATAGTAATATTTATTTTTATTTTACAGAGTTTTATATACCGTGAACTTGATTCAAATCGGATATCAGAGCATTTTACATAGCACCAGTTGCATTACATGAGGACACATCCACTTATTTTTTTTATTTTTTTGTTAGGCACGGGGAGATTAAGTAATTTGCCCAGAATCACTGGATGTTCAGCGTTATTGCCGAGACTCAAACCCAGTTCCCCAGATTTGAGATCGACCGCCCTAGCCGTTAGGCCAACTCTTGTGCCTGCAAGGGATTTTATTTATAATACTCAATTAAACTAATTATGTAAATTACACTGTGGTTAAGTCCAGATTGGTAACTAACCTGTGAAAAATCGAAAACATCAATTCACTTCTTTGTAACTTACTCAATAAATCATGAACAATTTTAAACACCGGTGTAGATTTCTAAATTTCTTGTTCATTTAATGTAGGTAAACAAAGAAGGGGGTACAAATTGCGATAACAAAACACAATGACAGAGGCATACAAACCATATACAAAAATTGTAACCTTCAAATCATTTGTGTAACCATCTATTTCAAACTAATAAAGACGGAAAAAGAATCTAACAGAAAAAACAATTCCTGTCAGACTAAATCATTAAAAAAAATGGATGAGCTTGTCGACGTTTCGGTCTTGATGGCTTGCGAGTCCGTTAGACAATCTTCAGGATGGTGAAAGGAGAATTACAATTGACCCATGGAGCTGGTCAAGCATACGTCAAGGACCAGATGCTTCACTATATTTATTAAAAATTCCAGGTCGCAGACACCGAAACAGTGATTTATTCAGTATGCTTGGTGAATGTTCAAGCTGGCCATTTAATAGAAGCAATCACACGGGATTCGCTTATGCTGACACTCAGTTTAATCGAGCAGCATGTACGGGGCACTGCTCCTCTAGACTACCGCTGCCTTCACAGACGGCATATAAATAAAATCCCTTTCAGGCACAGTTGCCTTTTATCATTTACAATTTCTAAGCCTCCAAGGGTATATTGGGTTTCCCACTGTTTGTTCTATTGTCTATTGCACGTAGGGCACACTTTCCCTATTTGTGCCACAACACACCTTAAACCAGTTGCGCCAGATGAAGATGGGGAACGTGTGCCCTATTAACTTACAGGACGGCAGCAAACTCACGCTGCCATGGCGGCAGCACAATCAAGTGAAAAATAGAGCAGGTTTCACTATGCAGACAGCCCTGCCTGCACTTTTAAGAGAGGAGAGAGTGAGAGACCCTTGCAGGCAGGTGCAGTGAACAACTGCACCTGCCTGCAAGGGGATGTTTGGGAGTCCATAGGACACCCCCTTCTCCAGAGGGCTGCCATCAGAGGGGGTGCACTGAAAGTGTGCCTCCTGGCAGCTATTTTGCCTCTGCACCTGCATCTATAATACGGCATGGGTAGAGAGGCAAAGGCATTCCCTTATTTGTATGGTGCCGTTCACCCATGCAAATGAGGGAACAACTTCTGATGATAGCCCTGCCACCGCTGGCCCACTTCAACTCGTTCTAGGTGGCTCGGGTACAGTGCGTCTTTCCGGTGTCAGGTCATTGCGGTCCAGAGCCTTCACAGCCTGGTATTTGTTACCTGTAGAGTGAAGGGGAACAGCAATGTTTCTACTTCTTTTCTTGCTTTTCATGGCTCTTTAGTCTTACTTCTTTTGGTCGGCAGGATATGATTTTCTGGTGCCAGGGGCTAACCTAAATACTGAAATTAGGGGAATTAATGGGCGTGTAGGGTAGTAGCCAAGGGGCAACCTACCTCTGGGGTCACTACAACACCTATATGACCACTTCCTGTGGGAAGTGTGTATAACCCTGACCCAGAGTTCCTAAGTTTGCCATCACCAAGATGTTTCGTTTTCATTTCAGGTAGCCCACTTTAGCGGTGGAACTAGCTGGAAGGTGACCATGCTTTCTGACTACTAAATTTCCCGCCTGTCCAGGCACCAAATTGGCCTTGGACAGGTGGGGTGTTGGCGTCCTCTTCTGTGAGGGAAGGCGGTGGGCTCTTTGAAGCTCCCTGCCTTGGAATGCTAATTTGCAGGTCGTCCTGTGGGAGGCGGTGTAAATGCCTCTGCCCGAGCCGGCTTTGCTCCTGACCTCCTAGGAATAAAGGCCCTCATCCTGGGGGGTCAGAAACTCGTCTGGGTGGCAGGCTTACTAAGACCAGTCCATGAGGACACAGTAGTTGGTAGGTTTTCATGGGGCACTTTTAAGGTGCCCTCTGGGCGCATGTATTGATAAATCTAACACTGGAATCAGTGTGTGCTTACTAATGCGAGATGTTTGATATAAAACATCTCTGGTGTCAGTAGAGCCATCCTGTAGCTGGGGAACTCTTTTTCACCAGTGACCCTCTGCACCCGGACACCCCAAAGAACCTCTGTACCCGGATACCCTGCCCTGAGAGAAGAGGACAAGAGGTGTCCCTACATTCCCCTAACATCGCAAGAACTGAAGCCTGTTGTGGATTTCACTGGACTGACATCTCAGTCCCCCCTGCAGCCTCTTTGTCACCGGACCGATCCCCATTGGTTTTCATTGGCCATCCAAAGCGGTTAGCGCCACTGCACCTGGCCACCCTTGTGCCGCTTGAGGGGACCTGTTGGTGCTGCTTTGGACTTTGCCCCGTACTCACGCTTGACCCAAGCCACTGGTCCTGTAAGTCGCTGACAATAACTGGTAAATCGCATAGGATTTTCCTTCCATAGGTTAACATTGCAGTTCTAAAAAATTGCACTAAGTGCCAACTTTGTAAACTGAAAAGAATTCATATATAAAAACGTACTTACCTGAATGAAATGCTTCTGGTGGCTAAACATGTATAAAGATACGTGTTATTTTTATAAAGTGGTGTGGATCTCCTTATTGAGTCATATGTCTCATTTATTGACTATTGTGTGTATTTGTAGATGTGTTGCACTCCTCTGGGATGGGCCTAAGGCTGCTCGACCACACTGCCCCTTAGAAGGGCAACTTGGGATTCCCATAGCAAGCCCCTGTCCACTTTTAAGGGAACCCCTGGATTCTTTACATGATATATATATTATTTTTATATATCATTTAATGAGCCAGCTTTCTACAGCTACATATTTCAGGCTTTAAGCCAGAGGTACAGCAAAGCCTCTTGAATGTCCCTTTTGACAAAGAGCATCTCTTTGGGCCGCTAGTTGATGAGGCCTTAAGAAAATTTAAAAGGACACAGAAATGGCGAAAGCAGTGAGAGCCTTTCAAACACCTTCACTTCGAGGCTCCTTTCGCTGCTCCAGCTATCTTGGAGGTTCCAAAAGTACACTCCTGGAAACCTCCACCTCATACCAACGTGGCCTAAATCAGTATTCCTCCCCCAGAGGTTACTACAGGTGCTCCTATAGTGGCAACAGTGCTAAAGGTAGAGGCAAAGGTGCTTCCCCACACGGGAAAACACCCGCAAAATAAACAGTGACTTCCCTCACCCCCGACTACATAACACCTATCGGGGACATTTACGTCCGTTTCTATCCACATGGCAATCAATAATATCAGATAAGTGGGTCCTGGAAATTACCCAGCATGTCTGTTGTCTGGAGCTCATTACCACACCTCCCAACATATCACTTCGGAACATCAAACACTGCTGAAACAGGTAGTTCAAGCTCTTCTGCACAAAAGAGCTTTAGAACCCACCCCTGTACACCATCAAGGCTAAGGATTATAGTCCCTGTACTTCCTAATAAGCCAGGGCGTAGTGGGGCTCCGCGGAGCTACGCGGAGTGGGCGAGAAGCTACGCCCACTCCCGCACTCCGCGTAGCCCCACTACGCACCTCCCTCCGCTCTCCTCTACATACATTATTTAAGCAAAATACCCTTAATAAAGCAATTTTAAAGCATTTACCGTGTCCGTGGCTCGTCCGGGGCTCCCTCTTGGAATCGCGTCGTCATGGATACCAATGCGCATGCGCGGGCGGCCGCACATGCGCATTGGTATCTATGAAGGGACGCTATTCCAAGAGGGAGCCCCGGACGAGCCCCGGACACGGTAAGTGCTTTAAACTTGTTTTATTAAGGGTATTTTGCTTAAATAATGTATGTAGGAGAGGGCGGGAGGGAGGCGGGTGGCGGCCGACTCGGCTACGCACACGGAGTGGGCGTAGTGTTGCCGGCTACGCTGTCTACGCAAAATGCGTAGGAGGCAACACTACGCCTACTCCGTGGGCGTAGCCGATTCGGACGCCCAGCGTTACTTCCTAATCACCCAAAATGATGAATCTTCACAGCTTATTCTAAATCTAAGGCCACTAAAACATTACCTCCTGTCCGAGCACTTTTATTTAGTCACACTTCAAGATGTGCTCTTACTCGTTCAAGAATGTGATTTTCTCACAGCCCTTGATCTAAAAGACACCTATTTCCATATTCCAATACACCCAGCTCATCGCACATACCTCACGTTTGTATTACCATTGAATTACCAATTCAAAGTCCTTTCCTTAAGTATCACTACTGCACAACAGGTATTCACCAAATATTTAGCAGTAGTGGCAGAGAAAACATCCATGTTTCCCTTACCTGGATGACTGCCTCATCATTGCCAGTAACACACACAAGCTACCATAGATTGTCTTCACCAACTGAGATTCACTGTCAATTCACAAAGTTAACACCTTCAACGTCAGCAAATACAACCATATCTGGGGGCAATCCTGAAAACAAACCTAGGATTAGCATATCCCAATACAACAAGATTTAAAAATATCTAAACATTAATATCCAGATTTCAAATCAATCAGCGACTCGCAGTAAGAACTGCCATAAGGCTCACAGGCATAATGGCACCCTGTATTGTCAGAGTACCCCATGCTTGACTTCACATGCGTCCATTACAGGAATGTTTAGCACAAAAGTGGTCTCAGTCACAGGGTCACTTGGAAGATCTAGTATATATGAACAGCTGCACACATCGTTGTCTGGCGTGGCGGAACAGCAACAACCTCTTAAAAGGGCTGCCTTTTCACTCTGACAACAGGCGCATCTCTTGCAGGATGGGATGCACACTTAAAAGACCTTAGAGTCCAGTACCACTGGGAATCCAAGCTCCAAACTTTCCACATAAATTACCTAGAGCTTCAAGCTGTTCACCTATCATTAAACGCCTTCCTAACTCACCTTACCTCATTGGCAAGGTTGTTCTAGTCCAGAAGGCCAATACAACCATGTACTATATGCAAAAAGGGGCACTCTCGACAGCTCATGCCTTGCTCAGACCATTATGCTTTGGGCTCTACATCACAACATTCATCTGTTAGCAGAACACCCTCCGGGGATAGACCATGACTTTGCAGACATCGTTAGCAGGATGCAGCAACACGTCCACAAATGGGAACTCTACTCCCAAATCCTCCTCCCTTACTTACACAAATGGGGATTTCCACAAATAGATCTGTTCGCAACTGCAGACAACACAAAATGCCTAGACTTTGCATCCAGGTTTCCACACCCAATATCCAAGGGCAATAGTCTATGGATGAATTGGTCACGGTTATTTGCCTATACTTTTACCCTTCTCCCCCTACTTCGCTTTCTGGGTTGGAAACCCAGGCATACATCATTCACACTAGTAACCCCTACATGGACCTGCCAGCAATGGTACAAAGTGCTACTAGAACTTTCTGGTTCCCCCACCAGAAGCACCCCAACATGCCGGACCATCTCACTCAGAACCATGGAAAAACCAGGCACCCATATCCCAAAACACTAAACCTAGCAATATTGTTCCTTACGTCATAGTATTCAGATATCACAATATCCTGATATCTCAACCAGAATGTATGACCATTCTCAAAGAAGCATGTAGACCCACCGCAAGGGCTTTCTACAAGTCCAAATGGGAAAGATTTGTCTGTTACTGCCACAATAAACAAATCCATTCAATGCCACTATACAAAACATCATCTGTTACTGCATTTACAGCTCACTGGCATAATTTCAAATAGATACAATTACACCTTGCAGTAGTGGCTGCCTATCTCCAAAATAAACAACACTTGTCATTATTCAAAGTACCTGTTATTAAGGCCTTTATGAAAGGACATAAACGGGTGATTACACCTCTGGTTTCACCTGCGCCCTCGTGTAATTTTAACATTGTCCTCACAAGACTCAAACCTTTACATAACTGTCCTGTCCATTTTCTATCATGGAAAGCAGCATTTCTCTTCCATCACATCACTTAGGCATGTTAGTGAGCGCCAAGCATTTACCTTAGAAGAACCATTCTTCCAACTCCACAGAGACAGGGTGATATTTCGCACCAATCCAAAACTCCTATCAAAGGTAGTCTTACATTTTTATCCTAACCAGTCAATTGAGTTGGCAGCTTTTTTCCCCGCAACGAGACTCCGGTGCAGAAAGTGTTTTACATGCATTAGATGTCAAAAGAGCCATTATGTAAAACATTAACAGAACAAAAACTTTTAGAAAAAATAAATACATTTTCAAAAAGAAACCACCTTCTCAGCACCACATAAAGGAAAGCTGAAATCCAAATCTGGAATCTGCAGATGGATAGTTAAGTGAATTCAAACTTGTTACGTTAAATCAAAAATAACTGTACCAAAACCCCCTAAAGCACACAACTTGTAAACATGAGGCATCTATGACCTACCTGGGAAACTTCCCATTTTGCAAAGCGGCTGAATGGTCCTCATCACACACCTTCACAAAGCATTATTGTGTGGATGTTCTATCATGCCAACAAGCTGCTGCCTTCACTCTTTCAAACAACTGCAACACTCGCAGGTTAGCCACCGATTTTAGGAGCATTGCTTTACAGTCTATGCAAAGCATGTGTATCTACAGCTACACATACCTCGAACTCATTACGTTACCCTATAAGTTTCTGTTTGTGGCATGTAGTGCTGTAGATTCACATGCGTCCACCGTCCTCCCTGCACACCTGTGGCCGTTGCAGTTTCCGTTGCAGTTTCCTTTACTTTAATTGTTATGCATGGACATCTCTTTACTTCACTTAGTTACACTCCATGCTCACTCGTCTGCGGGAAAACAATCTAACAATGGAGTCGATGCCCATGCGCATTATCACCAATAGGAGGGGTCACTCAATCTCGTGACTTGAAAGACTTCTTCGAAGAAAAACAACTTGCAAACATCTGGATCCAACACTAGATGGCATGAGTATGCAAAGCATGTGAATCTAAAGCACTAACTGCCATTAACAGATGCTTACAGTGTAAGTAACAATCCGTACGTTCACCATGACTTTGAGATTGGTACAGTGTTTTCAAGGGGTGTGTGTACATTGGAAACCTTAACCTCTTCCATGCTCATAATTTCCCCGCTGTGCTGAACATTCCAAAACGGGTGTGGCTGTGACAAGCTCCGCTCGTCATGAGTGCAGCTGCACTGTGCCTCATGACGAGCCAAGCTCACAAGCACAGCGGCGCCACGCGCCCCCCCTAGCCCCCCCCAATATACATCTTGGTTAATTTGGTTTATCTAAACAGAGGTCCCACATGTGATTAATACAAGAGGAAGTAAAGTAGGTGGTCACGTTAACACCACCATTTCTTCATCTGAGACATTTAATAGTAAGGGTATTGGCAAAATGAAGAAATTCCTGCCTCATTTTCCCAGTTGAATCTCTTCACCAAGTTCAGGCATTTATTCTGCTACTTTGCCCTGTTAAAAATGCTTTTTTAAAGAGGTTTTGGTGCTTGTGGTGAGCTTGCGCTGACCACCACAACTGTCCACCATTACTCTCTCTACCTTACTCTTGATGCAGATCCCATGGGCAACCTGTGTCTACAGAACCGCCACATGTCTATGCACCTACTTCCTTTTCTCAGAGTTGCCCCACTGTGAGCGACTCTCTTTTGCTATACTGCCACCTGGATTAAAAATGACCTTTCTGTGTTATTGGCGTGGTACAGAGGTTGCAGCTCCTGTGTGACTTTATTGAACCCTGTTGTTAAGAATGGTTGCCCCAAATTACCAATGATTTGTCAAATATAAAATAATATTTCTCCCCATTGCATGTTAAGTGACTGTTGCATGATATGAGTGAGCTGTGTTTTGCATAACACAGGTCTGTGTTGAAGTGGAATGCTGCCTGACAGCTATAGTATGAATGTAGTTGCTGAAGTGGAAAACACTAGTAAGTTGGATTTTACTTTACTGACCTCACTAATATCCAATGCCAACCTCACAACAACTTGAGCAGGATTTAGATGGACAATACATGTTACTGACCTAACAATGAGTGCTTGCACCGAATGAGTCCCTATAATATGTTTACCATGTAACAGCATTGACTGCAACTGTTGCTTTAGAAGAGAATCTGTTCTTGGAAGACTGAAGGGATTGCCTTGTATGTTCCTTTTTCTAACTTGAGCCCAGATTTGCAAACGCTTTTCCTTAAATTTATGTTCACTTTTTAATGCAAACCTTGATGCTAATTGTAGTGGTGGGATTTGCAGTCTTGGATTTTAACTGTAAGCAACTCAAAGGTGCTTAATGTTCTACCTTGTGTTACTTTCTATCGCAGGGGTGTTCAATGGGTGGTGCATGGACCATAGATGATTTTGTAAATATCCCAAAGGTGAAGTTTCTGATTTTCTTTGAGTAGGAACCCCTTATATCAAAATGAAATGTCCCGGGGGCATGAGGTACACTTGATCTCAGTAGGTGACTATAATGCCAGGCTTGGCCAGCACCCTAAGTCGTAAGACCTGGAGCACTTTGCGGGCAAGATTTGTAAACTTTTGTAGCGTCCTGTGATTTGAGTAACGTTATGGATTTAGGGGGTACCAGAGAAACCGTGTTACCCACTTATAGGGGCAGAGGACGTGCCTCAGTAATCAACTTTATTTTTCTCAAGAGTGGCTTAAATAATTCATTAGCGTATGGAGTCATAAGAGCCTCAAATTTTGGCGACCATAATCCCTTAAAAGCAGCAGTGTCTGTACCATTGGGGAAGGCATCCAAAGCAGGAGAAGAGATTAGCAAACCCCAACCATCTTCCAAAGGCCCTATACTGGTATGTAGACTCCATAATCTGTCGGAAGGGTTGGAATGGAAATGGCTGCCAGATATTACTCTATCTGGTGGGTAGTTGCCAGAGGCTGCGGTTTGTTGAATGCTGCATAGTAGCAAGCACATTTATTTTTTTATCTCTAGGGGCACAGCGTAAGTGCGGCCTGTACCCATTTCAAAAGCTGTCACCCATCAGGCTTCTGCCTTTCTCTTACCCAGCCAGGCCAACAGTCTCCCAGCTTTGTCACCGACATCGTAAAGACGTCTATGAGAGGCTTGAAGTTTGGCTCTAGCGGTTTGTTGTGCCAGCGCTTGATACTCTGCACACAAGATCGTCATTTCACGTATTCACTTAGCGTTTGTAGGTATACCCATCTGAACTTCTAACTAAAAGAGGCGGGATTCTATGTTATCCAGTATTGGGGTATCTTTCATAGATTCACATGCCTGAATCATTCTCCGTCGCCGAGGCGGGAGTCCCACGGTATATAAAAAACCAGTGCCAAAAGTAAATTACAGTAGTAGGCCCTATGAGAAGGCCTGAGGCCTAGATTGTAGTAGCCTATCTACCTCATTATGCTAAAAAGACCAAAGTCTTTGCTCCAACCAATCAGCTTACAGCACCGTCTAGAACCATCTCTGCAGAGCCAGTTCTCCACAGATTTTCACCGCACGTCGTGTGGAAAGGAGTCTCCCTGAGTCTTGACTCAGTTTTCTCTAAGCTTCAGGATGTCTGACAAGAAGGCCTTGTTTAGACCTTGCATAACATGCGAGAAGAAAAGGGTCCATGTTGATGACCAGCATAGGGACTGCATTTATTGCCTTTATCCCAAACATGAGGCAAACATTTGTAAAATCTGCCGCACCTTCCCTTCTAAGACTCTAAGGGATAGGGAGGCCAGAGTCCTTTTATGGCTAAAATCCTCTTCTACTGAGGATGAAGACAGAACCTCTACCTCCAGTAAGAGAGCGAAATCTCAAGAAGATTATCCAAGTGAGGGGAGAAAACATGTTAAAACCTCCCACTCCACTTCAGGCTCTTCACAGAGATCTCCATCTTCTATCTCTGGAGCCTCAGCTCTCAAGGAATCTTCAAAGTTAACCGTGAGTAAGAGCTCTTCTGTCTCCTCACCTGTGACTACCATCTCAACTTCTACTTCTTCTTCGATGGCCATGATCTCTACTACAGCCATCACCTCTCCTATCCTGTCTACTAGAATCTGCATTGTGGCTAAAAGAACTCTCGTCGACGACAGCCTCGTTGACGAAGAAGCACTCGTCGACAAAGAAGCCCTCGTCGACGAAGTCATCTACGGTACCGTCGACGACCATCTCGTCGACAAAGAAGCAAGGTCCATCGACGACAGCCCCGTCGACGTCAAGTCCGTTGACGGCGGCCCCGTCGGGGTAGAGTCCGTCGACGGCGGTCCCGTCGATGTAGATTCCATCGACGACTAATCCTTCGTTGTCGACCCCGTCGATGATGAACCTGTCGTCGACGACTGTGACACCATTATCACCGGTGTCCTCAAGACCAATAGATACTGCTTCAGTTAAGCCTTTAGCTGTGAAACAGGCTTTTTCTACCTCGCTTTCTTCAAAGACCTTTCAATTAGTATCATACCAGAGACAGCAAGAATCTTACATTTCGCCACTTATGCCCTCTCATCTCCTAGAGACTTATGCTGATGACGAAGAGGAGAGTTTTGAGGATGATGACAATGAGGGAGCTTTTGCAATAGCAATGTATTGAAACTGACCTGCACTCCTTATTGTCAACCAGTTAAACGTGTGTGCTTGTTTTTTAAAACTATTTTTAGGAGCAACCCGGTTATGAGTTGTGCCCACAACTCTCTGAAAACTAGCCCTGTAGAGGCCTGGCAGCAACCAGGTCTGACCGGGAGCTCACCCTTAGTCCCTTAGGTTTCAAAGAATGTAAATCAACTTCCACATAAATGGTCCCAAATCATCATAAAAAATAAATCACATTATTCCATGAATTTCCGGATGTTTTCCAACAATTTATTTACTATTGTTCAGTACTAATCATTCAAGCTGTATTTAATGTACAAAACAAGAAGCGAACAGTGATAAGTTCCACACTGTACATAACATTGAAACAATAAGATAATTTACAAAGAAAATTCCCAATGCATTTCGGGTCTATCTGACCCTTCTTCAGGGGCGTATAACTTAATCTTGAAAACAATATTCATTCCGATGACATGTACGTCAGTTCCTTGTCAGGGCACTACAAAAGTAATATTATATGATATCACAATCAAAACTCTCGCAATGTACATATTTAAGATTTAGGTTTAGCTACAATTTCTCAGTGCGTCTGCAAATGACATCATGTGCTGAAGGATGGTAACAAGTGGCTAACACCAAACAACTGTATGAGGCTGATAATCCAGTGCCAGTGTTCAAAAGATTAAAATTAATGTGAGTGAACAAAACTCCCAAACCTTAACCATCAGTGTGTTGTCTTAACAAGTAACCGAGTTGCCCCCCACGTGCGCCACAGTTATCTAAACACCAGCCGATTCCCATCAGGTTAATGTATAAACGGTCTTCTGACCACTCACCATGACCGTCTAATTCAAAAGATAGTGTAATACGCTGTCCACGTCAATAGTATTCTGCAAATAGCCAGAAACGAATTAGATACTCTAATGCTGCATTGATAACCATTAAGTTAGGAGTTTCAATGCATTAACCTAACAAACGCTTACCCCAATGCTGGCGGTTCACCCTCTGTGCTGTTGTTCGTATGTGTGCGTCTTAAAGGGGATGCCTCCAAAAAGCCGTCTGGAACAGCTACAAACCAACCTGTCCACAAAAGTCTAGTTAGTGTGCGCGTTTATATTGTTAAATTAAGTAAGCTGGCTTAACAATAGTAAAAAAATTGTTGGAAAACATCCGGAAATTCATGGAATAATGTGATTTATTTTTTATGATGATTTGGGACCATTTATGTGGAAGTTGATTTACATGCTTTGAAACCTAAGGGACTAAGGGTGAGCTCCCGGTCAGACCTGGTTGCTGCCAGGCCTCTACAGGGCTAGCTTTTGGAATAGCTCACCATCCCTCAGAATTAAAATATTAAAGGCCAGGAGGATGATGAAGAAGAAGATACTTATTCCGGGCATTATTATCAGGAGGACATTGTAGTCCCTCATCATACAGAATACCGGAGGAGGTCTCAGGTTTCGGAGGCCAGTCATTTACCACCAAGCCTCATCCAAGATTTACAGGCTATGCTGGCAGACTATAAACAAAGTTTTCCACCTCAACAGGTCGTGCCTCCAGCCCAACCTGCTGTCCCCGTTCCTCAACCTGAAGTTCCACCGCCCAGGTCTCCGGTCACGGAAACTCCAAAACCTGCTTTGCCTCTACAGACCCCGGACACTTCATTGGATGAAGAAGTAGAGGAAGGAGAGTTACCTAATAATCCTCCGTTGGATCCGTGGGAGGACTACGTTATTCCCATGCCGTCTCCACCAACCCCACAACCTTCAGACTCACTGCCTGAAGACATAGGTGGATTCCATAATCTCATGCAGCGAGCTGCAACTAGATTTCAGTTGCCGGTGACAGTGGAGCAGACGGAATGTTTCCTTCATGATTTTAAAGAAGAAACTAGGAAGGTGTCAAGAGCCATTCCTATTATAGATTATATATGGAAAGAAGGTGTCAAGGTGATGAAAAACCCTGCTTCAGTGTTACCAAGGATTGATAAAAAATATCGAGCTCCTCTCACTAGTCCTGCATGCCTCATTGGACACCCGCGGTCGGATTCGGTCATCTAGCAGGCCGCGCAACAAAGATCGAAAAACCCAGCCACTCCCAGCACTACACCACCGGATAAGGAGGGGCGTCGTTTGGACCTTATTGGTAAACAAATTCCACCATGGTTGCTGCCTCGATCAGAGCTGCAGATTCTTTAGCGATTATTGGTCGCTATGATCGCCAAATGTGGTCCGAGATGGCTGGTATGATTAATCTAATCCCAGAGGATAAAAGGCAGGAGGCACGCAAGATCTTAATGGAGGGGGAACGTGCAGCTGCAGAAGCAATCGACTGCGCTTTGGATATTGCAAATACAAACTTTAGACAGCTGGCAGGAGCTGCAGTCCTCACACGACAGGGCTGGCTAAAGGCTACCACCTTTAGGCCCGAAGTCCAACTTAAGATCCTGGACATGGCTTATGATGGAGAGTCTCTATTTGGGAAACACATCGACGAGGCTCTCCAGGCAATCAAGACGGATACTGACACTGCAAGGTCCTTAGGTTCATTGCAGTATAAGAGAGGATCTTTTAGATGTGCTAGAGGACGTGGATACTCCTTTAGAGGAAACTACTACCAACAAGGCAGACAATATCAGCCTCAGTACCGGCAAAGTTATCAGTCTTCTTATCGCCAGTTCGGGACAGCTAGTTTCTCTCGCCAAGGTGGACGAAAGCACACAAACAATCAAGGGCGAGACACTCACAGAAAACAGAGAGATCAGCCTGGCGACAACCTTATTTCCTTCCCCCCCTGTGGGCGCGAAGATATCTGCCTTTCAAGAACAGTGGCAGCGGATTACATCCTATCAGTGGGTACTGGACTTAGTACAACATGGTCACACCCTGGAGGTTGTCACCAAACCACCAAACTCCACCCAGGGGTCCCCCCTCGTCTTCACTTATTGTTCAAGGAAGTTCATTCAATGCTCCTCAAGAACGCTATAAAAAAAGTTCCAGTACATCAGAGGCGGGCAGGCTTCTATTCACGTTTTTTCCTCATAGAAAAAAAAACAGGGGAATGTGACCGATCCTGGACCTGCGCAATCTCAACAAATATCTCAAGAAGCAGGGTTTCCGCATGGTCACTCTTTCGGAAATTTTAAATTGCCTCAACGAGGGAGATTTTATGGCTTCCTTGGACATGGAAGACGCATACTTCCACATCCCAATCCATCAAAAACATCAAAAGTATCTCCGTTTCACTGTGGCTGGTGCACATTATCAGTTCAAAGTACTCCCATTTGGCCTCAAGTCGGCTCCAAGGATTTTTACAAAGTGCCTGGCCCCAGTAGCGGCAGCACTACGCTCATCAGGGATCCAGGTTTTCCCGTACTTGGACGATTGGCTAGTCAAAGGTCCATCAAAATGCAGGGTGCAGAACGACATAAGTGTGCCGCAATCTCTTTGCATCCCTAGGCCTCACTGTCAACGAAAAGAAGTCTCAATTGGTTCCGAAAAGAATCCTACTTTTCCTAGGAGCTTGTCTGTACACGATACAATGCAAGGCATTCTTGTCACAAGAAAGGCAGCTCAGTTTACAGGCATTGGCCATAAAGATTTGCACCTTTTTTCACCATTCACAAAAGAAAAATGTCTCCACACACGCTAACACTTAGTCACCTACAGTCACAAGTTGGCATGTCTCCCTGTCACTATTGGTGACACTACCAAGTCACATCTGAATACACTTGCAACGTAAATATGATAGCAAATGTACTCTCTATGTTTTAATCCAGCCCTGAAGATTCGCAGTCTGTTTCCCTGCGATGAAACACGTGTTGGCCTACCTAAAGGAACAATAAACGAAACTCTTTCGTACCAACAACGGATTACATCCTGAACTTCTTTCCCTATTTTGTCTGAAAAATGATTACCGACAATTGAGCTACTTGTATGAGTTGGATGTTGTTCTAATTTTTCCCTCATACTGAGCGAATTGACAGTGTTGTTACCATACACCTTAATTACACTTCTGTACAAGTGCAGGGGCATTGTGGTTTTCTTATTGGCCATAAAGCTATCCAAAAGAAAGTCACTTTCTGTTCGCCTCTTTGCTTCACTTCTGGGAATGTGTTCCTCAGCCATAAATCTCATTCCACTGGCACGTCTCAAAATGCGGCCTCTACAGGAGGAGCTACATCTTCAATGGCAGCAAGCGACAGGCTCCTTCGAGGACATTATCAAGGTCACCCCATGCATAGTGGATGCTCTTCAATGGTGGACACAACTTCACAATCTAAGACAAGGACTCACATTCTTGCAAACTCCTCCAGACTTCGTCCTGACGACGAATGCGTCCATGGAGGGCTGGGGAGGCCATCTCCAAGACTTGCAGGTGCAAAGCAAATGGTCTCAGAAACACAAGAAATGCCACATCAACAGTCTAGAGTTGAGAGCCATCTTCCTATCTCTACAAGCATTCCTCCCCAGAATCGCGGGGTCTTCAGTCCTGGTCCGAACTGACAATACCACCAGCATGTTTTATGTAAACAAGCAGGGAGGGACAAGGTCAGCTACACTATCAAAAGAGGCTCAAGAGTTATGGGAATGGCTCACGCTTCACGACATAACTCTCAAGGCGGAACATGTCAAAGGTCTGCACAATACCCTGGCAGACAAACTAGGCAGATCCTTGTCGGATTGCCACGAGTGGGAGCTGGACAACACGCAATTGATCAAGGTGTTTCAGACTTAGGGCAAACCAACGTTGGGCTTATTTGCGACCCAGCAGAACAAGAAATGCCGGTATTACGCCAGCAGATACCCTCAACAGGGATCAAGAGGGAATGCCCTGTCTATGCGGTGGTCAGGGATCTATGCTTAAGCCTTTCCACCGATCCCGCTGATTCCGCGAGTGTTGCGCAACTTGAAATTGGAGAGCTGCCGTCTCCTTCTAATTGCGCCCAGATGGCCTCGTCAATATTGGTTTCAGGAGCTCATGTTGCTGTCACAGGAGCCTCCGATCAAACTTCTACCGGCTCCAACACTACTGTTTCGCAACGGGGGTCAGATACTTCACCCAGACCCTCAATCTCTGAAATTGCACGCATGGCTCCTAACTTCTTCGAATTTCAACACCTACAAATTCCTCAAGACTGCCGGGACATATTGAAGAAAGCACGAGCCCAGAGCACGTTGAAGACTTCGTCTCAAATGGAAGCGTTTCTGCTCCTGGTGTACTTCAAACGCTTTACACCCTATCGAAGCTCAAACGGAAAAAAATCTGCCTTATCTTTTACATTTGGCTCGCTCTGGTCTTTCTTTCTCGTCCATAAAGATCCGTTTAGCGGCTTTATCCAGGTTCAGGAAGGTGGCTGTCACTATGCTCTTCGTCACTGATAAATCATTCATGAGGGGTCTCTTCCGGACTTATCCTCCAGTTAAACCTTCACCACCGGAATGGGAACTCAACATGGTCCTCTCACAGCTGATGAAGCACCCGTTCAAACTGATCCACAAAGCCGACCTCAAATTCTTGACATGGAAGGTCGCCCTGCTTTTAGCCCTAACTTCTGCCAGGAGAATAGGAGAAATTCAGGCTTTCACTATCAAAGAACTTTTCTTATATTTTTCTCAAGAGTATGTCCCCCTTCGAACGAATCCAACTTTCATACCCAAAGTGCCTTCTCAGTTCCATGATAATGAACCAGTGAAATTGCGGGTTTTCTTCCCTAATCCTACAACCCCATTTAATGTCCCCATTCCCCGTTTAATGTCCCCATTCTTTGGACATTAAACAATGTTTAAAGTTTTATCTTTAAAGAACAAAGAACTTCAGAAAGTCAGTTCAGCTATTCGTGGCTTATGGCCAAACTACACTGGGGAAAGCGGTCACTAAAGCCACAATTTCCAGATGGATAGCCTCTGCGATCCATTTCTGCCATGTTAAAGCTAACCGACCACTACAAAAGACTGTAAGGTCTCACTCTACAGGGGCTGTAGCAGCGTCTACAGTATTGTTTGCTGGAGTGACGCTAGAGAACATTTGCCGTGCTGCGACATGGAAGAATGTCCACACGTTTACAAGACATCACTGCCTGCAATCAGCAAATCAAGAGGATGCGGCAGTTGGTCAAGCGGTTTTACGTCACCTGTTTCCATAAGAACATATTCAGGTAACAATGCTTGGTTCATTTTATAATGTGTGTATACTATTCAGTATTTTTGATGATATAAAAGAAGGGCATGTTTTGCAGATTGCTTATTTATGTTATGCTAATAATCCTTTCCTGTGGAATACTAGATGACTACTCTTTTGAATTTTGTCATGTTTTTATTAATAGATCATTTACTTTGCAATTGTTGGTTGTTAAACATAAGTTTATGGGTGTGCACCACAATAATAATTTCAAATTTCAAATCTTTATTTCGATCATAAAAGATCATAAAAGATATACACAAAATACAATAATCATTAAAATGCCAATAAAAAACCCGATAAGAACAGTAAATAAATGTACTAATACAATACAAGTCTAAAATGGATGAGCCCAAATGCAAGGGAGGAAAAAGAGGTGTTCACAATGTTGTGGTGCCCTTGATTATTCGAGTGCGTGCCAGCCACATTGCAGTCAGGAATTTTGCCATAGCAAACACTGTTGGCGGAGATAAATCCGACTTTAATACTCTATAGGTCGGAGCATATGTTCTAAAGCCCAAGTTTTTTAGATGAGGGACCAACCAATGTCTCCTAATTCTGGTATAGGCTCCACAGAACAGGACCACATGTAAGTCATTCTCCAATTTATAAGCACATGCCGGACACGCCCCTGTTTCCGATCCACCTACCCAGGCCTTTGTGAAGGACCTTAGAGGGAGAGACCCATACCTCCATTGCAGGAAGAGCTTCCTTGTAAGCACCGGAGTCATGCCATCCAGGACACATTCATGGCTATACGAGTCTTTGATTTTAGTGAAGAGATCTGTTAAGGACCCCTCCCGAGTGGTATCCAGTGTTTTTTGAAGCATGTAATTATAAAACAGACTGGACAGTGCTTTTCTGGGCATCCTCGTGCACGCGCTTTCGGGATCCGACCATAGGTCAGGCACTCCAAGAGTCTCACACATTCTCCTTATATACTTTAGCCAAGGAATTTTGGTGGCATTCGGTAGCTTGAGAAATTCCTGCAACTCCGATCTGTAGATAATGAGATCCTGGCTGCTCCAGATGCGGCGCCAGTAGATCAGAGGTTTGAGGCCCAGTTCTTCCGTAATAGGTCTCAAACCCAGGTCTAGTCTCAATGGGAGAAGTGGAGTACTTGGGGGGAGAGCCACCAACTGTCTGATGAATTTATTTTCTATGCTTTGAATGGTGTGTGTCAAAGTGTGGCCCCACAGCTCAGCTCCGTAGGTAATTCCCCCCCGAGCCTGGGCTTTGTAAATCTGAATGGCAGGTGCCAACGGGCGGAGTGGGGATTTACTAGCAATTCTCGTGATACCTCCCGCCCTCTGCGATAGTTTCATACTAGCTTTTGTTATGTGGGTCGACCATGTTAAATTTTGATTTAGAGTTATCCCAAGATATTCTATTGTGTGTACCCTTTCCAAGCATGCTGAGCCCAGGCGGGGGTTTGGGCGATTACTGGCCTTTGGTTTGAGAATCATAAATTTAGTCTTTGCAGAATTTATTTCAAGCCCCCTTTCTGTGCAAAAACCTAGAAATCCATCCAGCACTCGCTGTAGCCCCATTGGTGATTTGGACAGCAGCAGGGTGTCATCCGCAAACATGATTGCGGGCACCCTGCTGCCGTTCAATTTTGGTGCATTGATGTTACTAATCCTCCTCAGGTGTTCTATCACCCCGTTCACAAAGAGGCAAAACAGGGTCGGGGCTAGCACACAACCCTGCCTCACCCCTCTGCGAACGGGGAACCTGTCAGTCAGCTTACCACCTTTCCCGCACCTGACTCGTGCATAGTTATCTTTGTGGAGTCTGGTTAGGATTTCAAGGATGTCTCCCGGGACGCCCAACTCGGCCATTACCTCCCACAGTTTTGCCCTCGGAACCAGATCGAAAGCGGCATGTAGGTCCACAAAGACAGCATACAAAGTGCCGCCCTCGATCAGTGCTGTCTTCCAATAGATGATATTTAGTCGAAATAGTTGATCGACTTTTGCCTGGCTTACTGCTTGCTATTCTGATTCAGGCATGTGAATCTATGAAAGATACCCCAATACTGGATAAGAAAACAAGTTACTTGCCTGTAACTTCAGTTATCCAGTATTGGTATCTTTCATAGATTCACATGCACCCACCCTCCTCCCCGGAGAGTCAGTTCTCTAATTTTGGGATACTCATTCCCACTTGTGCTAACGAAAATCTGAGGAGAACTGGCTCTGCAGAGAAGGTTCTAGAGGGTGCTGTAAGCTGATTGGTTGGAGCAAAGACTTTGGTCTTTTTAGCATAATGAGGTAGATAGGCTACTACAATCTAGGCCTTCTCATAGGGCCTACTACTGTAATTTAGTTTTGGCACTGCTTTTTTATATACCATGGGACTCCCGCCTCGGCGACGGGAATGATTCAGGCATGTGAATCTATGAAAGTTACCAATCCTGGATAACTGAAGTTACAGGTAAGTAACTTGTTTTCTTCTCTATTTCTCTTCATTCCTGCCTCTTCTTATGCGCAATTATGTTTTGCGCTCTATCACGGAGGACGGTCTTATAGGCCTCCCAAAGTGTAATGGTCGATCAAACTGACCCCGGGTTTTCTTTAAAGTATAATTTTGTAGCTATTTTGATATCCTGTGCCACCCTTTTATCTCTTAATTTGCATGCATTTAGTTTCCAAACGTGACCAGAGCCACACATCTTCCGTCCCAAGGTAAGCCATAGTGGGGAGTGGTCAGAAAGGCCTCTGGATAAGTACTCTGCCTTTTCTATCTGTTCTATTTCCCCTGCAGGAGCAAACATATAGTCTAGCTGTGAGAACTTTATGCGCCCCAGAGTAGTATGAGTATGTATGGGAGTGGGGGTGGTGTCGATGCCAGAGGTCCGAGAGCCCCAATGTGTCAGTAAAGTGTTTCAAAAGTGTATCCCTGGTGGAGAGTACATCTGGGGTGTCTGATCTAATGTCGGGTCTATGACATCGATCGTTTAAGTCTCCCCCTAAGATGTGAATGGCTGATCTCAACTCTAGCAGTATTCCCGTTAGTTTATCCAGTGTTTGTTCCTGGATTTGAGTGGGGGGGGGGGCATACACACTAATCAAAGTCATCTCTCTTCTGCCCCATGTCCCCTTGACTGCAACAAATGTCCCACCCGGGTCTGTCTAAGTACGGTCTATCTTGGAGGGGGGCTGGGGGGAGGAATCTCCTCATGAGAATTGCAACTCCCCAGATGTAAATCTTGCGTGCGCTAATGTGATATAGGCCCCTCGACCCAGAAAAACACACTGTGTGCCCTTCAGGTGTGTCTCTTGAAGGAAGACTGTCGGGATTCAACATACTTCTGTATGAGATAACCCAGCCCGTTCACATTCCAGGAGAGTATTGAGTAAGGGCCCTCGTCTGGTATCCCAACTGCCCCTTTTGTCCCCACCCTACCCACCCTCTTAACTTTCCCATGGTCTCACTCTTGGTCTCCCTTGAAGCCTGTCAGGGGGAAGGTGAAGACCGGGAATAATGTACCAAATAGACCAAAAGCAATTCGACATAACCGCAACAACAAGAAATGTGCAGTAAATTGGGGGTTGCCCTTTCTTGCTATTTCAGAACCAGAGTACTGATAAAGTTGGTGTGTCTTACTGATCTCTTCCCAGCCTACAGTAGCTAGGAATTAGTTTCCGCCTTCTTCATTGTCGGACTTATCGCTTTGACCCGACAGTGTAGGAGGTGGGTTCTCCATGTTTATAATAGTTGTTAGAAGTGGATGTCTGGTTCCAAACCGTTGATATGAGCAGTTCTCCCTGTATCCGCAGACATTCTGGCGCATGAGTTATTATTTTATTTTTTATTTATTTTGGAAGTCTTCCATAGCACTGGCCAGACCCGAGGGTATCGGAGCGCTTTACAACATGATGAGGAGGAGACAAAAATACAGGGTAAAGGCAAGGAAGGAGAAATACAGAAAAAGATCAAATGGAAGTGTTAGAATTGGGGGTCTCTGGTTGGCGTAGGTATGTACTTGTGACACGCAGGGACCCTCTCCTCTATGTCAGGGCAAGGGAATTACCCCTTAAGAATAACCCCTGCTCACCCCCTAGGTTGCATGGCGCGAGCAGTCCAGGCTAATCTCAGGAGCTCTGTCAGTTAAGCATTTTTGATTACACACAGCAAATCCACTGATCCCCCCCCCCCCCCACAAATAGACACCAGGCGGTAATTCTATAAAAATACGTATTCTTTATGTAAAAATATATGCAGGTAGGTAAAATTATCACAAGACCTTCTATAACATTTCAAAATTGGGGCCACAAGATTTCAAAATGGCAAGTGTTTTGTTAAAGTTCCTAGAAATGCTTAGGCTGCTTCCATCTGGTTCTCCTTACTTTAGAAACATTTCCACCCCACTCAGGACACGATATCAGGGCTCTGGGGCAAGGTCCGTTAGGTCTGTGTGCTTCGTAGCGCTTCTGTCTGCCTCATTCAGGAGGGGAGAACAGGCCCTGCCGATCCTAACGCATCTCGCGGTGCGCCGCGTACGGCGCGGCTGATTCTACTGCGGGGTACGAGTCGTACTACTCCTGTGCGACTCGTACTCCAAGACGAACGGAAGGCTTCTACAGCGGGGCATGCGCCTCACACCTGCAGCGTACAAGACTGGCAGGCTGGAGCGTGCGGGGAGAGAATATTGGAGGAAGGCAAAAAGTTCAGGGATGACCCTGCAGAAAGGGCCAAGTCCAACACAACCCCCTTCCAGCCAAAATGCAGGGTAGACCAATCACTACTGTGATGGGCTTCCCTGCTTAGGGCGATAGAACATGGACTTGGCCCGCAACAGCAGGGGCATGTTCCAGTTCTACGCCAATCTGAACCTATCTCAAATCCTCTGTTCATACTCTCAGGGTCCACCAAGCAAATCCATGGGGAACCCTTCTCTTCACCTGTGGACACCATCTGTGCAGCATCTAACCTTAACTTTCTCTCAGGTGTGTCCCAACAGACAGACAGCAAGTTACAGTGGCCACTGACAGTAGTCAGGGATGAGACCCAGACCTCATGCCTCTCAAGGCTCTCAAACCTCTGTGGCCTCAGAGAGGGGGGGGCAGTAGCCCCAGGTGCTTGGCACCCTTTGTCCACTCTCCCGAGTGTCAGGTCAGGTATGACATCCTGGCACTGACCCACCAGCCCCAGGCCTGTACCCGGTGGCTGGACCAAAGACTGGGGTGGGCTCTCCCACACCCGGTCCTCTTCCTTGGGGCTCTGTACCCTCCCACTTGGAGGGGTACCCCCTTCCAGAGTTGTCAGGGCACCTGTGGCAGGTGTTCTGCACAATTCGCCCACCAGTTCAGGGGTGCTATCCTGCAACTGGGGTACCAGGTCAGGGGGACACCCTGCACCTGGCCCTCTAACCGAGGGTCTAAACCCTCAAGCTGTACCAGGGTCAGAGGCGAGGACTCCCTCCCTCTGCACCCCCTTCCAGAGTACTGCCCACTCCCAACTTGAGTGGTACCCGTAGAAGTGACATGCGTCAGGACACTGATTACAGTGGTCCCACCCTCCAGGTCAGACCACCTCTGAACCTGGCTTCCCAACCCATGCGGTTGAACGCTCGCCTGGCAACCCAGGACTTCCTTGGGAGAACGCATGCCCCCCCTGAGGGTAACACATACTTCCTGTGCGACAGTCTGCCTGGTGCAGATCTCCCATCCCCTGTCCATCTGACAGTGCGCGAAGACCCCCCAGGACAGAAGTGGTGTCACCATGGTCATTCCCTGGGGACGCAGCCCTTCTGGCTTGCCTCTGACCCACTGGTTCTTCCACTGGGGACTCTTTCCCCCTCTCACCCCTCCATCTTGACTTCTGCACCCTCACAACTGGAGCGGCACTGCCAGATACCAGAACTACTGGAGCTCTGCTTACAGAGTCTCCCCGTTCTCTAGATACTGGGAGATCCTCCTCAAATGGCATTTGTAGGCCATTTGAAGAGGATCTGAACTCTAGCAGTATTCCCGTTAGTTTATCCAGTGTTTGTTCCTGGATTGAGTGGGGGGGGCATACACACTAATCAGTCCTCTCTCTTCTGCCCCATGTCCCCTTGACTGCAACAAATGTCCCACCCGGGTCTGTCCACGTACGGTCTATCTTGGAGGGGGGCTGGGGGGAGGAATCTCCTCTTGAGAATTGCAACTCCCCAGATGTAAATCCTGCGTGCGCTAATGTGATAAAGCCTAGGCCCCCGACCTGACGTTCCCTTAAGAAATCATCCAGGCCCTGAGACTGGGTTTCGGGTACCTTGGGACAGAACCCATACTCCTCCTCCTCTGAGACAGGACGCGAGCCACTCTACCACTCCCACTACACTGAGACCTAGCTGGGCTACACTGAACCTCTTTCATCACACAGGACTGGAAGTTACCTGAGCCACTCTTGTTGGAATCACTCCCCAATGCTGCTTCAGACCCTCTGGAATCCACCAAAGGGTCTGTCTCCAATGTGAGCTCCCTGGGGTCAGAGAACCCACTCTCAAATAGGTGTTGGCATAGCTCTGGAAAACAGGGACTTAAAATATGCTCTCCCAGAATTGGATCACACAGCCCCCTACAAGGGTCAACCAAACTATCCTTCACCTCACCATCCAGTGCCTCACACACATACTCCGCAACACTCTCCTGAGATTGGCAAGACAGTATCTGACTGTCTCTGTCCCACAACCCACACTCTTCTGGGCGGTCTCCATACTCACATTCCAGGACCTCAACTTTGGGGGACCCCCTCTCTCTGTACCTCTCATCTAGAGTCAGTAGAGTGTCCCTCCCACTACTAGGACCATGAACCCCTACGCCAGATACCCTATTCCCTTCAGGGACACTGTGCACTACTGGAGCTATCTCATGTCCTTGAACGTCCTGGTGTATGTTAACCCCCTCCAAGTCAGGTGCCACATCTCTGGGTGTGGGTACTACTCTCTCAGCACTAGATACCTGAATGTTGCTGCCACCATCTGAGCTGGACTCCACCTCCAACTCAGCAAAGCTCAATCTCTGAGCTACACATATTTCCTGTTGCTGGGCTGAAGCCCTCCTGGCTTCAAGCTCCTCGAGCTCCAAATCAAGTTTCCTCATTTTTAAGTCATTCGCAAGCTGCATTTTCTTTTCTTCCAGGGCCAACTTCCTAGCTTCTAGCTCCAGATGCCCATTTATTTTTGCCATCTCCATTTCATGTATCCTGGTCTCCTTCCTGTCTGCCAACTCCTCTGGTGACAGACATGTGGCAGAAACACTGCTACCCAATGGGGAGGTTGCACCTCTCCCTTCTGGACCCAGTGGTCCCTTCAGCTGCTGCTCTGCATCCTCAAATTCACTCTCATTTCCAGGGGGTTTCCTTGCCTCGACCCAGGCCCTCCGCGCCTTTAGGAACTGCTCCCTTCTGGAGAGTCCGGTCATGGAAATTTTAAAATGATTGCAGAAGCTCCTGAGCTGTTTGGTGGTGTAGTTTTCTAGTTTCTCCCAATCACAGTCAATACCTGAATCGGATGCTGCGTTTACCATTCTTACTGACACAGGCATGACTTTTCAAAAGCACATGGAGATTTCCAGCAAAAATAAAAATCAATAAATTTGTGGCTGCGTTATAGGTCTGCTCTCACTATGTGGTGATCAATAATTTATTGTATATAAATCACAAATGCAAATTTGAAAATCCCTTCCGCTGCGACTAATGTTAGAATTGGGGGTCTCTGGTTGGCACAGGTATTTACTGCGGCGTACAAGACTGGCAGGCAGGAGCGTACGGGGAGAGAATATTGGAGGAAGGCAAAAAGTTCAGGGATGACCCTGCAGAAAGGGCCAAGTCCAACAGGAAGCATTAGAGTTCAGCTGAGTGTCAGAGGTAGGCCGATTGAGGGAGAAAATGTTCAAAAGGAGGCTTTACAGCCCTCTTGGGTCTTTGCGGTGAGCCGATTGAGGTCGAGGGGGCCGCGGCGAGGCATTGAGGAGGAGGGGTCAAGAGGTAATATCAAAGTCCTAGGAAGGCACGACTGGTGGTGGAGAAGTTTGTTTGGTGGTGTCAGCCCAGGGGCTGAGATATGGAAGAGGTAGGAAGTGGCTGTGCGATGACTGGTGACTGCCCGTTGGGGGAGCGCTGACGGGAGGCAGCCAGGTGGAGGCAAGAGCATCACGTAATTGCGTTCGGGAAGACGCGGTTGAGGTACAGAGTTTTAAGGAGGCTTTTGAATTTTGGAAAGGAGGGGGTGGTTCTGATGTTGATTGGGATGGCGTTCCAGATTTTTGGGGCGTTTCCTGCAAAAGAGCGGGCAGCAGTCTTTTGTTTACATGTTTTTAAGGGAATGAGGAGGAGAGAGTTTGAACTCCTGAGGTTTCTTGCTTGTCCGGCTTTCTTGAGTTTGGAGGTTAAGTATTCCGGTTTCCCTGTGTGCAGGGCTTTGTGTGTGAGGCAGGCATTTCTGAAACTGGCCCGCATTTCAACTGGTAGCCATTTCAGATCTCTGAGCGCAGGAGAAATGTGGTCAAATTTCTTGATTCCGGTGACCATTCTGGCTGCAGCATTGAGGGCGGTTTTGAGCGGGGCTAGGTGAGAACGAGCAGTCCCGGAGAGAACTGCGTTCCCATAGTCCAGTCTGGACAACACCAGGGCTTGGGTTGCTTGCTTGAGGTCAGAGGAAGGGATGTGGGGTTTGATTTTGTTAAGGAGCTTCAAATTTAGGAAGGCGCTCTTGGCGGAGTTCTGGATGTGATTGGACATGGAGAGTTTGTGGTCAAGGGTGATTCCCAGTGATTTGACCGAGGTAGCCAGGGTGAGATTTCCGTTGAGGGCATCAATAGCTTTCAACCATTCAACGATTTGCGGGTTTTCTTCCTTGTTAGAGATGAGGAGGATCTCGGTTTTGCCCTGATTGAGTATGAGGTGGTCCTTTGCTAGCCATTCTTGGACTTCTTTGAGGGTATTGTTGAGTCTTTGAATGTCGTTGAGGGAGGATGTTTCCAAGTAGATCTGTCTATCATCTGCATAGAGATGAAAGGGGATATTCGCTTTTTTTCAGAATGGAGGTGAGAGGTTCCATATATATGTTGAACAGTTGAGGGGAGAGAATGGATCCTTGAGGAACTCCTCTGTTGACGGGAACGAGTTCGGAGGCAAAGTATTTGATTTTTATTCTTTGTGAGCGGTTTTGGAAGAAGGAGGAGAACCACTGAAGGACCACTTTCTCTGCGCCAGCCCGTTCATTGAGAGTTTTGATGAGAAGATTGTGGTCTACAGTGTCAAACGCAGCAGACAAGTCTAGGAGGATGAGGAGACAGCAGTGGCCAGCGTTGAGGGAGTTGAAGATGCCGTCCATGATGTTGAGGATTGCAGTTTCGATGCTGTATCCTTTTCTGAAACCAGATTGGTGTTGGTCGAGCAAGTTTATGTTGTCAATGTGTTTGTTCAGTTGACGAAGGACACATTTTTCGAGGACTTTGCCAAGGAAAGGGAGATTGGAGATGGGTCGGAAATTGTTCAGGTCGGTTGCGTCTAGGCCTGTTTTTTTCAGAAGAGGAGTTACTTGGCCGACTTTAAGGCAGTCTGGAATGGAACCAGTTTTTATGATTTCGCACCAAATTGGAGCTAGGTAGAGTTTCTGCTTTTAGACCATTTGAGCGGGAATGGGATCGAGGTTGTGAGAGGATGGCTTGGAGGAGGAGATAAGATTGAGGTTTACCGATTCTGAGATGGGGTCAAACGAGGACCAGGTTGCTGCTGGATTTTTTGGGGAGGAGATTTCGCTTGTTGGAGAGCAGTCTTTGTCTGGGGGAAGAAGGTTAAGGTCCAGAGAGAGTTCGAACAAGTTGATTTTTTCGTTAAAGAAGTTGGCGAAGTTGGCGCATAAGGTTTTAGAGGGCTGGACGAGGCTAGTCGTTGGCTTGGACGTTTGTTTTTTAATGATGTCAAAGAGTTCTCTTGGTCTGTTTTTGGCTTGATCCAGCGCGGCGCAGAAAAAGTTGGATTTTTTGTTGTTGATGTGGTGTTTGTACTTTTTTCTTGCTGCTCTGGGTTCCTCGTAATGGTTGGAGGAGGGGTCTTTTCTCCAGAGGCGTTCAGAGGCTCTGAGTTGCCTTCTTTCCTCATTAATGTCCGTGTTGAACCAGGATCTGGAGGGAATGTTCCTGGATTTTTTCAGTTTCAAGGGGGCTAGTTTGTCAAGGATGGAGGACATGGTAACGTTGTAGTGGGCTGTGAGTTCTTCTGTGGAGAGGCCTACCAGGGAGATGGGCAGGCGGGAGGATATTTCCTCTTCTAACTCATCTGTGTTGATCTGCGATAAGTTTCTCGACCATGAGGGATGAATTTCCACCGTTTTGTGAGCACCTGGGACCTCTTGCAACGCTTTTCCATCCGCCTCTGCTTGTGCCCAGATTCCTGCTGTCAGTCATCCTCAGAGGATCTTCTATTGTCCTTTCCCGATAGGACAGTGGCTGCTCCTCTTCCCATACCCAGGCCTCTTCTGTGTGTGGAAAAATATAGATTTCTGGTTTAAATGGACCTTGAGTTTAGCAGGGAATAAGAGCTTGCATTGAATGTTCATCGCTCATTGAATGTTCATCGCTCTGAGCTTGGCCTTCAACTAGTCTAATGTGCACCTTTGGGATTGCACCACTCTTGAGTGGTCAGGGAATATTATTATTTTAGCATGTGCATAACCAAGTTCTCCAAGTTTCCTTGCTTTTTTCAGGATCAGGTCCCAGTCTTGAAAATTTAGAAACCTAGCAATAAGAGTGTGGGGTGGGGCACCTGCAGGAGGTATTTCGTTGAGTGCTCTGTGCATTCTTTCTATCACAAAGCATGTTGAGAAACCCGCCTCTGGGAAGGTATTCTTTAGCCAATTTTTCAGGAACTCTCCAGTGTCTGAGCCTTTGATTCCTTCAGGGAATCCCACAAAGCGAAGATTGCTACTCCTCGATTTTCGGCATTGTCTTCTCTCCATACCATCTCCTTCATGGTGGCGCTGAGTTCCGAGACTTCTTTCCGTATGTTATGAGTCGAGTCTTCCACCTCCGAAGTTTCCTGCTTGTGTCACCCTCTCAGATACTTGGCGCAGATACTTGGCACAGATCTTGGCGCTGGAGTGGAACTTCTTTGCAGACTTCCCCTATTTTCCCCTGCAGAGTTTCTCTAGCTTCATGGATAGCTTGCAGGAGCATCGCATTATCAGGTGTTGGGGGCAAGTTATCTTGGTCTGTCAGTGGGGCAATCGTTTTTGTGAATTTGACCAGTTTGCCATGCCTTTGCGGTATGGGTTCTTTGTCCCTGGCCATGATTGCAGATCTGTGTGGCTCAGTGTTCCAGGGGGTGTTGGGTCACCCCCTTAGTGTCTCGCACACCGCTCGAGCTCCCGTTATCTCTCGCTCCTGCCACCTGACCAGCCCTGATATATGGGGGGTCACTGGACTCAATGGGGTCTCTCTCTGTCGCTTATGGTGTTTCCAGTCGGCGAGAGAGTGTTGGGCAACTACTTAGCAGTCTGCGGGGGAGTCTCTTCTGCCTTGACACCCTCTCGAAACCGATGCCCAAGGGACAGCAGGGTGGTAGAAATGGGGGGAGGCCCCCCACCGACGGAGCAAAGAAAGCCGTAGCCCCAGAGTGTGTAATGTTCCGGGCCCCTCCTCTCTCCCTTGGGCCACGCTTTTCCTCAGACTCCAGCAAGGCCTGCTCATGCTGAAACTGCAGGTCCCTCTTCGTACTAGCTCTCCTGGGAGCCTTGAGGGATTTCTTGCGGGGCCTCTTTGCCTGGGGAAATTTGATCTCCACCGTTGTTTTCGTGGGCACAGCCGCTCCCAGTTGGTCGATGCCCACCTCAAGCATTCTTAAGCTCTAGTTAGTCTTGGAAGTGCTGGGCGGGAGTGAGGAGGCCCTGCCGACGCAAGGGTCCTCACTGTGGACCTTCACCTGCCCCCGCCAACACTCCTCACTAGTCTCCTTGAGCAGGCAGGCGTCCACTGGAGCACTGTGTGTGACCGTCAGACTCTTTGGATCTTTAGAGGGGGAGGGGCCCTTGGCCGCTCGGCACCTTCGCTGCTCTCCAGAGCGGCTTGGATCACCAGAGGCCGGCCTGTGCCCAGCCATCACTCCTCCATCTCCAGAAGCTCAGTCACCCCACTGGGCCCCGGCGTTTGTCTCCCTCTGTGTCCGCTCGGGCCGGCTGCCACCTCTGGTCCTGCAGTCAGGTGGGGTGGGTTACCTGTTTCCCGGCCTGAGCCGTAGTAACGCCTTCAGCGTGGCTCAGGGCTAGCAGTCACCCTGGGACTTCCAGATATCGCCTCGGTCTGAGGTGAGGACACGGGCCGGCCTCGAACAAGGAATGTCGCAGGAGCCGCCTATCAAGTATCTGGAGTCACCACGCCAGTCTGGCAGTTATTTAGTCCACTGGATGAAGCAAGGAAGACATGATCATTGCCGGATTAGCAGGTAGGCTGGCATAGCTCTGGTTCAGAGCTGCTATTCCGCCATGTTGTTGGCCACGCCTCCGTCACATGCATACTTGTAAGGAATAAGTGTGTGTATCTTGACAAGCAATCAGGCCTGGATTTTATCTAACACATGTATGTAGCAAGCTGGCTCTTTATATAGTGGAACACAATGAGGTACACTGTAAAGAGTCCAAGCAACTCTGCTGGTTTACATAGGCGAAAATGATAACAGTAAAAGCTCTCTTTTGTGGTAGTGTGTTTGAGCAGTTTAGACTTATCAGAGGGCAGTGCTAAGCATCAATTTCACACAAAAAGGCAGTGAGTGAGACGCAAAGAAATCCTGCACCAATTTATAAAAATAACATAGATTTTTATTAGAATTTAGATACCAAGATCATCTGAATTGGGTAATCTTGAGATGTGAACTTTTGAAACCTGTAGAAATTCATATTTTGTGCAATTTCTGGAGCAGTAATGTTATCCTGTGGGGGGAAAAACATATACTGCATTCTGGCACTTGTCAACGAATTACAGGACTCTTATCCTGGACTGAAGGGTCCAAGGCAGCACAAACAGGTCACCTCAGGCGGCCGGATGCAGAGGCGTGTTTCAGCATCAAGCGCCTAATGTGAGTCTATGGAGAACGGTCTGGTCGAGAAGAGGCTGCAAGCTGGAACTGGGAGGCCAGACCAGGTAAACCCAAAGGGGGGCTCAGGTCTTAAGGGTCTTGTCCAGGTAGAGACACCCTTGGTTCACATTAACTTGGGCCAGGGTGGCTCGTGTGAAGGTCGGCTTTGAGCTGCCGAAGAAACTCATGGTGATGAGTCTGTGCAAAAAGAGGCTGCAGGTGGCGACTGGAGGTCCAATCTGGCCAAACTCAAGGGTGGGATCAGCTTTTGGGGATCTCAGGACCCCGTTGACACTGTTACCTCCCTCGGGCTCGGGCATTGGGGCACGGGTGCAGAGCAACTTTGATGTGTCTGGTGGTGGCGGTTGGAGACGCACTCTGTCTTGGTTTTGCAGAAAAGTGTCAAATAGGTCAGCCGTTCTACTCCTAATGTGGGTCTCCCTGTCCCTGAAGTCCCTCGATGTGCTTGTCGGTCTTCCTCTGTGTTGATGTCCGGGCTGGACACAACAAGCCTTGGTTGCTGCAGGGGGTCTGGTACCCCGGGTATACGTGCTGTGCGGCTCCAGTCGGTCCTGGCGTCCTCACATTTGCAGGGAGAACGGATATGACCTGTAGGAGCACGGCAACCTCCTACTGGGCAGCTGTGGTATTTGTAGTCCAGGTAAGCATCAGCACGTTGATCCAGACATTGCTTCTTTGGTGTCTGCAGTTGCAGGGGAGTAGCTCCTCTACTCCAAGGGAGTTCTCTGATGATTTGCAATGTACTGGCAGCCCTTATGTCTTTTTAGAGTCTTTACAGTGGTAGGATGAGTCAGTTTCTCCACAATGGTCGGGGCAGCAAGCAGGTTGGCATGGTTGGCGCCAAGTCAGTAATTGCTCCTCTGTCCTTGTGTCGGCTCTCTTCTTTGTCCCCTTCTTCATTGTGTACGACGAATCTGAGGTTCTGGCATCAGGGGTGCCACCTAAATACTAGATTTAGGAGCATTACAGGGATTGTCAGGTAGGGCTACCTACCTTTAGAGTTTCTGCCCCTCTATATGACCACTTCATGTGGGAAGTGGGGATAACTCAACCCAGAGGAACTAATTCCACCAAAAGCCAAGATCGTGCAATTTTCCTATTTGTGTGCATTTCAGGTAGCCCATCTTAGCGGTAGTACTAGCCTGAAGGTGAACAGACCTACTGACTAACTAATTTCCCTCACCTATCCTGGTGCCAACTGGGCCCTCGGCAGGGGTGATATTTCCCCTGTCTGGGGAAGCCAGGGTTGCATATCAAAGGTGGCGAAGAGCTTTAAAGCCTCCTTCCGTGATATTCTGATTACCAGTCATCCTGCTTGGCAACACCTCCTGCCAGAAACGGCGTTGTGTTTTACCTCCGAGCGTGGACTCTCACTTCCTCGGGTCAGAAAAGTGTCTGTGGTTGCAGACTGGACAGGACCTGTCAGCCAATACACTAGAGGTCTATAGGTTTTCAGGGGGTACCTCTAAGGTACGCTCTGGCTTAATGCGAGGTGTTTGATTACAAACCTCATAGGTTTCAGTGAAGCTATTATGTAGCTGGGAAGCTCATTTTGACCACTGCTCAGTGCATACCTTAGAATGGCTTCCCTGCTCACTTCTGTCAGTAATTGAACTGGCCAGCTCAGGGGCATATCTGCTTACGCATATATGTCCTCACACGTAATATAATGGACCCGGCCGTAGGGCTGTAATGCCTGCTGTAGGGGTGACCCATAAATATTACATGCAGTGTTTGGGGACATGGCACATACCCTGTATGTTGTGTTTTCACTTTTTAGAGCAACTGGTCATGCAGCCTGCAGTGGCAGAATGCATGAGTTGGATGCTGGGTCCCTTACAGTGGCACAAGATAAGAAATCGGCAAGGATTAACCCCATTCTTAAAAAGCCCACAGCAGATCCTAAAGAACCAGGACATTTTAGACCTATTTCCCTCCTTCCTTTTCGGGGTAAAGTTATGGAAACATTGGTGAACACACAATATATGGCATTTTTAGGAAGCCTCCAATTGCTTGAGCCTTTCCAGTCAGGTTTCCATGCATTGCATAACACGGAGCCGGCACTGGTAAACGTTTTACACAATATAAGACTTTCCCTGGACGACAGACATGCAGCAGTGTTGGTTTTATTGGTTCTATCAGCGGCTTTTGACACCATCTCTCACACAGTCCTAATCAAAAGACTGGAAGAGATCGGTGTCGGCGGTAAAGCTTTGGGTTGGTTACAGAACTTTCTGAGGGGTCGTACTCACGAGGTGCAGTTAGTCCTTTGTCTCCCAAACCCTTTGTCTCCCAAATCATATCCTCGGACAGGGTAGTGCCACAGGGATTTGTCCTACGCAGATTGCACTCAGCTTGTCAATACAGTAGGACCTCATCCGGAATTTACTAAAGTAAGATTACGAGACTGCATTCGTTATATTGCCACGTGGATGCATAATATTATTTGCAACTTAATGGAAGCAAAACCAAGGTTGTACTGTTTGGGAAAGCCCACTTGATTTGGTCAGATGACTGGTTGCCCGTTAGCTTAGGCATAGCTGCAAATCCTAAGGCACTGGTGAGAAACTTGGGGATCATGGTGGATGAGAAACTGTCCATAAAGGAACATGTAAACTACATGATAGGCACATGTTTTGGTATTTTGTGCTTCTTAAGAAAAGTATTTTAGTGGATACCAGCTCAATCAAGAAATCCCTAGTCCAGGCACCTATAATTAGAAACCTGGACTATGGGAATGTGTTAATGGCTTCTATCAACGAAGGTCTGTTTTCTAAACTTCAGGTGAGCAAAAATACAGCAGCATGTTTAGTTTCATTTTCCACCCCTATCGCCTTCAGAGCCCATTCTAAGAAGCCTTCACTGGCTGCCCATAAAAAAACAGTCACAATTTAAACTTCTTTGTTTGGTCCACAAATCCCCTTATAGAATCTCTGTCCGATACTTACACTTCTAATATTCATGCTCTGGATGATGTTACCTTCCTCTTCAGTCAGTCACCAGTCATATCAGCAGACCCAGGTAAAAATTAAATTACACCTTCATAATATCTGGAATTTCGCCTTACGCTTGTTACACGAAATTCCCAAAATTGCACCAACACGACACAATATGCAATTACGCCGCCATTCACTGCAAAATTGCAGCATAGAAGCAAGCGAACAACCAGAATGCAAGTGACTGTTAGCTGGACTTGCGGGCAGGGGTTGGGGAGGGATTGTGCTCTATATTTGATGATGATATGCATTTTGCGTAAATATGTATAATTTTACATACTTTACCTAAAATTTCATGTCATTTCTCCAAAGCAAATTGCGTGGTATTTTGTACACCCCAAGATATCAGCCCCTGCGCCTTTTGCATTCTCCAATACACCGATTTTTTTTATGTGAAATAATCGCTAGTGTCTTTTCTGTGTTTCTTTGTCGGCCGTAAGCTGTATTTTCATCAGGACCCACATGCGTCGGGTACAGGCTACACTTCTGATTGCTTGTTTCTCATCAGGTGGAGCAGTTGCATAGACCTGATACGTTCAAGCAAGTTGCTCTCCCACTGGCGAATCTGCCAAGGCCTGATGACCGATCTACCCATCAGTAGCTTACTCATTCCCACAGGCTTCTCTCCTTGCGCATCCTCCACTGCCAAAGACCCAACTTTCCTTTTGCCAGCGTCTCCTCACACCAACAAAGTTTGTACAGGTTCACTTTCACAGAGCCATCCTCCACATGTCCCGCTGCTGATCAGAGCTCTCCCCTCCAGCTATTGAGAGAGCATGAGGCACATTCTTCTGAGACAAGTTTAAAGGTGGGGTAAGAAGGGGTATGATTCATGTATGATCAACATTGGAAGATAAGTGAGAAATGAGAAGAGGCTGCTGACAGGATGACTCAACTGCTCTCTTCTTGTATCCTTAATGGCTGATAGTTCACATCTCATGTGTGATACTCCCAGTTCTCTACACATTTCCGTGTGGAAATGACAGGCTATGACAATTTAGGAATGTTCACAATGCCCTGTGAAGGAGTTGCTGGCAAAAATAGGAGACTGTTGAAGATTCATCCTCCTGGATTCATGTAAGCATGAGTGCATTCATTGTTTCATCATGTGTGATTCAATGGACTGAAGTGATTATTCTGGGCCTAGTCTTAGTTTATTTTATTAAATTTTTTTTTAAAGTGTTTAAACGTAGATGGTATTGGAGGCAGACCACGTTTGAGCTGCTCACGCTAGCCTTTGGTCTATTCTCATTGGTCTTTAGTGACAACTGACTAAGAGTGTTACTAATGTTTGCAAACTCAAGCTAGACCATTTCTTGTTTTAAGAATGGACTAGCTCCTTTTCAACGACGGCGAAGCTCCAGTTACCATAAGGAGGATAACTGTGCTGTGCCTAGACTGAATGGACACCTCCCTGTGCATATATAGCAAAAGGAACCCCATTTGGCTGGCAGAGCAAGAAAATGACACATCCTCCAACTCCCTGTCTAGTGTCCCAATTTCTTGTTTATTATACTTCAGTGTGGTTTTTTCAAATAGTGCGCAAACAACGGGTCTGGCTTTAAGTTGCTAACTCCTGCAAACAACTTCAGTGAATGCCTGTGTTGTAATACCTGTGACCCTGCTCGCAGGCAGGTCGCTCCCCACGCTTGTGCACGGCTCTGCCTGCATTGTTTTTGCCTAATCTTGTATTTTTCCCCTGTGCCTAACTTGCTTTCTTGCCCAGACTTGTTTTTATTCCCCTGTGCCTGTACTTGCTTTCTTGCCCAGACTTGTTTTTATTCCCCTGCCCCGCCCACCTGCAATCCCATTCGCCGCCCCGCTCCCGCCGCCCAGCTGCTCCTCCCTCCCACATCCCCTCACATGGAAGCCGCTACGAGGCCGCGCTCAGCGGGCACACCGCTGGCGCGCCACTGGCGCACCTAAGGCAAGCCCGCCTGGACCGCGCCCAGCGCCAGGACCCCTGGACACCACGAACGCCACGACACCCGACACTGCTACGATGCCAGAACCCTCCACGCACTCAACACCGGACGATCACACAACTGCTTCCTGGCCGCCGCGAAGCACACCCACGGAGCTTTAACCTGCCGGAACTGCAGCTTCACAAGCATCCACCCCACCATGCTGCCTACCAGGAAAGAACCCAACCACCTCCGATGCCTCCTTCTCAACACCCGCTCTGCCAGAAAACATGCAGTTGAACTCTGGGACCTACTCGACTCAACCTCCCCAGACGTCGCTTTCCTGACGGACACCTGGCTGAACCCCGCCTCGGCACCCGACATAGCCATAGCCGTCCCGGAAGGCTACAAGATCACCCGCAAGGACCGCACCAACAGAGCGGGAGGAGAAATCGCCATCGTCCACAGGAACACTCGGAGTCTCGACCAACACCGACGACACCCTCAGCACTGCCGAACACCTGCACTTCCAGATCCACACCGATCCCAACACCACCCTCAGAGGAACCCTCATCTACAGACGTCCCGGACCCCGACCACAGTTCAGTTACTCCATCGCCGACTTCGTCAGCACACACGCCCTCACCTCCATGGACTACATCCTCCTCGGGGACCTGAACTTCCACCTCGAGAACAATGACGACACCAACTCCACCACCCTGATCGACAACCTAGCCAACCTCGGACTCAGACAACTCGTCACAACACCCACCCACTCCGCCAGTCACACGCTTGACCCCATCTTCTCCGCAAGCCCCCACATCTCCTTCAACCATACCACCGAACTCCACTGGACCGACCACCGCTGCATCCACTTCACCTTCAAGAAACCCACCACGCACCACCGCACCCAACAGATGCCACACCGCTGCTGGAGCAAAGTCACCTAAGACCAGCTAACCACCACCCTCGCCCAGAGCCCACCCGCCGACCATACTGACCCAGACACCGCCGCCCGCAACCTCAGACAGTGGATCAACGACTGCGCCAACACCCAGCTGGTTCACTGAAGACCTCCGGGCCTCCAAGCAAACCTGCCGAAAGCTGGAGAAGATCTGGCTCCGTGAACGAACACCGGACAGCCACGCCGCCCACAAGAATGCCACCCGCAAACACCATCACCTCATCAGATCTGCCAAAAGGGCCTCCTTCAAAGACCGCCTAGACAACAACGCGTACAACAGCAAAGAGCTCTTCAACATCGTGAAGTAACTCTCCAACCCCAGCTCCAACACCAACGACATCCCACCCTCGCAAGACCTGTGCGACTCGCTGGCCACCTTCTTCTACCGCAAGATCACAGACATCCACAACAGATTCAACGCCACGACCGCCCTGACAACCACTGAGACCTCTGCCCCCACGACCACCATCCGCACCAACCGCCTACTCTACTGGACCACCATCAACGACGATGACACCATTAAGATCATGAACCCCATCCACTCCGGATCTCCGTCAGATCCATGCCCACACCACATCTTCAACAAAGCCAGCACATCCATCGCACCCCATCTCCGGTAAGTCATCAACACCTCCTTCGAGACAGCAACCTTCCCTGAGAGCTGGAAGCACACCGAGATCAACGCCTTACTCAAGAAACCCAAGGCGGACCCCAAGGACCTAAAGAACTTCCAGCCCATCTCTCTGCTCCCGTTCCCGGCAAAGGTCATCGAGAAGACCGTCAACAAACAACTGACCCGCTACCTCGAGGAGAACAACATCCTGGACCCTTCCCAGTCCAGGTTCCACAGCACCTAGACTGCCCTCATCGCCGCCACCAATGACATCAAGTCCCTGCTGGACAACGGAGAAACGGCGGCCCTCGTCCTCATGGACCTGTCAGCCGCCTTCGACGCGGTCTGTCACCACACACTACGAACACGCCTCCACAACGCTGGGATCCAAGAGAAGGCCCTGGACTGGACCACCTCCTTCCTCTCCGGCAGAACACAGAGCGTCCGCCTTCCCCCCCATTCCGCTCTGAAGCCACCGAGATCATCTGCGGCGTACCCCAGGGCTCATCGCTCAGCCCAACCCTGTTTAACATACTGAAGCTGAATTCGGATAAGACGGAGGTCCTCATCCTCGGATCCAACCCTTCGGCCTGGGACGACTCCTGGTGGCCGACCACACTGGGAACCGCTCCAACACCTTCTGCTCCTCCTGTTTCAACACCGTCCGCATGCTCCGTAGGATCTACAAGTGGATCCCCACTGAAACGAATAGGACAGTCACCCACGCCCTTGTCAGCAGCAGGTTGGATTATGGAAACGCCCTCTACGCAGGAGCCTCGGCCAAACTCCTGAGATGGCTCCAACGCATCCAGAACGCCTCTGCACGCCTGAACCTCGACATCCCTCGCCGCAGCCACATCACACCCCACCTGAGAGACCTGCACTGGCTCCCGGTCAACAAGAGGATAACCTTCAAGCTCCTCACCCACGCACACGAGGCACTCCACAACACAGGACCAACGTACCTCAACAGACGACTCAGCTTCTACACCCCCCACCCGCCAGCTCCGCTCCGTCGCCCTCGCTACAGTCCTCCGCTTCCGAAGAGCGACCTCAGGCGGCAGATCGTTCTCCCACCTCGCCGCCAAGACCTGGAACACCCTCCCCATCCACCTACGGCAGACCCAAGACCTGCTGACCTTCAGAAAACTCCTCAAGACCTGGCTTTACGAGCAGTAGCAGCATTCCCCACCCCAGCACCTCGAGACCCTCACGGGTGAGTAGTGCGCTTTACAAATGATATGATTGATTGATTGATTGAATCAGACATTTTGGCTTTGCCAGTGCTTAATTGCCATTGCTGTGTGTCATAACAGTGTAATTTTCAGTTGTAAAATAGTCAGTCCATCAGGCATTACAGTGGAAGGACTCCAAAGCAGGTGGAATGATTCACCAAACAGCCATTAGCATGAGCCGAGAGAGTGATATTTTTGTAGGCAGGGCCAGTAGCCCCACTGTGTGTGTATGTTTTTACCCAGTAATTAAAGGTCTGCCAGTCAGAAAAATTCTGGTCGGTGAGTGGCAGGCATAGTATCATGTTTAAATATTGTTTGTATTGCCATAGCCAATCTAGCCGCAGCGAAGGTCTGTCTTGTGGCATAGCTGACCGATTGGTGGCCATGATGGATTTTTAGCCATGTTTTTAATTAAGTAAACCGGTTTTTCCAAAATATACAGAGCTGTAGCTTTTCAAAGAGGCACATTCCTGTAGAACCATCTTTCTAAGTGAATGCAGAAAATCAGTTTTATGTCTCGTATGTTTTTCCAGCGCAAAAGAAATTCAGTTTTCTCCAGGAGAATTGCTTTGCGTATTGACTTTGTCCTTAATGTGGTTTCAAAGCTGGTAAATAAGTTCTGAAGATTGAATTACTTTGCAAATTTGTCATGTTTTTTAGTTCTTGACCTGCAAATATGGACCTTACTTTCTGTGAATCAAAAACACTGTAGTAACTGCTTGCCTTGCCTTTTTTATTGTTGTGCTTAGGGCGTCCAATGATTATTTCCAGTGGCATGCAGTCAATGGACACCATGCGTCGGGTTTATCAGATCGTGAAACCTCTGAATCCAAACTTCTGCTTCCTGCAGTGCACCAGTGCCTATCCCTTGGAGCCTGAAGATGTCAACCTCCGTGTGATAAAGGTCAGTAAAAGTGGTAGGGGGTTACAGTGCACCTTTTTAGAATGCATGGTAGTAAACATTTCTCATCCTGCATGAAATCTTTTGTAGTCGTGCATACATACCCTTGTATATTGGGACTAACTCCTCCAGATGAATCTCCAATCTGGATCCAGGTCTGGAATCTCCAATACCAAGTTCCAGACGTTGGATTATGATAACCCAAGTTTACAAATGACAAAGATGACATGGGTTAAATAGTCTTTAATACACTGGTGAATAAAAACTCATGAGCCTGGTATTAAATACTGGGTCTGAGGAGAGATGGGGGTGGGGGTGGTAGAGGGGGATGAGTGGAGTAAACCTGAAAGTTAACACAATTGCTAAAACGTTAGTAATTAAAAACAATAAATCTGCATTAAAAAAGGCAATAAAGACTAATTTGTGGAGTGGGAGATCTAGGAATCCGGTTGTGGTAGTTTGTCTTCCACGACTACTGTAACCTGTGATGGTAGGAGGAGGCAGGCCTTGAGAGTGGAGAGGAAACTAGAAGAGGTCATTGTTATTGAGAAATTGACAAAGTAAGCACAGTAATGGAGATGTTGGGTGGCTTTAAGATGAAAAAAAATAAATGGGGCTGAATTAAAAATAAAATAAGCCATCAGATTAGTCTGTGAAAAGGAGGATGCCTCCTAGTGTACCAGCTATTATAGTTTGTCTGCCATATTGGTCTTTCCATATGTATGATCTGATTAGCAGGAGGTGCTTTTTAGGTCTCTCATAGAGCAGCACATACGCTGCCTCCACGAGGCATCAAGTAATCAGTATTACTACTGAAACCCCACCCATTGCATTTCTCTTTGTTTTGTGGCTTGCCATTGGTGGAATCTGGCATTGCTGTTCTTATCTTCCTCATTCTTGGCTGGTGGTCCGATACTTCACTTCCTTTTTCTTCCGTCTCTGGAGGAAGCAGCATCAACCAACTACAGTTAACTTACGCTGCTGGCTGTTACGTATTTAGGGACTACTTTTTTCTTTGCTGCTTGCATTTCTACATCTGGCAGCTTCCTGCCCTCACCCAACTCTGTTTATTTATTTATGTTTAATATGCATGAGATTCTCGGTTTATTTATTTATAATTAAATGATGCACCCCACACGGAGGCTGGAACCCTGTTCTCCTGCTCCAAAGTCGGCAGCGTTGTAAGTTGAGCCACCTCCTCGCACCGTTTGTTTCACTTGGTTTCAGATGCTACATTTCATCTCAACCATGTTTTTTTTTTTTATTATATATGTCTCCCCCAGGATGTGATTTATTTTTTTAATTTGTCTCTCCCCACACTCCCCTCCCTCCGAGATCGCTATTTATTTATTTATAATTAAATGACGGAGCCCACATCAAGGCTCGAACTCTGTTATCCCGCTCCAGAGTCTGCAGCTTTATATCTTAAACCACCTCCTCCTTCAAAACAAGCTCCTTAAAGGGGTTTATCTGTGTCCCTCACCAAAGCACTCTCCCACCATGTCAGGCACCGGTGTCTCTGCTCCTTCACATTACTGTTTGGCAGATTAACATCAACAAAAGAGCTTTGAAAAGCATCTTAACGACAAGTTTCTCTAACCCGCTGTTTTTCAAAAACAGAAAAAAAAATTGACTGGTAGCGATGGCGATTCGTTCTTCGCTACTTAGCCGTAAACATTTGTTCACAGTAACATTTACCAGCACGCTTTTTAGCATGAGACATCGGGAAGAAAAAACAGTGAGGATTTTGGTAAAATAATGCGCCGCTCTTTGGAGATACTGGAGGGCGCTTCACGTCGGATATAAGAGATGAAGGAGACACTCACATACCAGCATCACTGAGTAAAATAGGAAAGGAGGGACATTTTGAATTTGTAAGAGGGGCAGGCTCATAAGGCCCATTGAAAATCATTGGCTGTAACCAGATTAAGGCTACATAGGATCACTTGTGTCTAGTTTCCTTTCGCAGTCCTCAGCTGAGATTTAAAACAGTTAGACACCAGTGCACCCTTACTGACGGCTATTGTCCCTTACGGTAATTAAGGGAACCACAGCGCCAGAGCTGGGACACCCGAGTGCTCCAAGCCAATCAGTTAAGAGGAAACGTACTCTATTAGCAGTGCGAACAGTGTAGTGAAAGGAGATTGCTTGCAAGAATGCGGGTGACAGTATTGGCTGTTTGAACTTTTGTTAGTTGATTACTGGCTATATGGCTCCAGAAAGTACACATTGGTCAACGATTGGCTAGTCCAGCTGCTATCAGTTATTTATTGGCTATGGGGCCACGAAGACTGCATCGTCCCTCGCGTTGGCTAGTGGACATTCCATCAGTTTTCCATTGGTTGTGGGACCCCCAGAGAGAGCTGCTGCACGTCCCGCCATCCGTCAGTGGGAGGGCTTCATCAACGCGAGGGTTGAGATCCTGGTCTTTTACTGAGTGACTGACTGTTGTGTGAGAAAACCTACGTCCCGGGTCCAGTGTACCTACCGGTGCGAAACAGCCAGCACCCGTATGTGAGACCATCTGGGAGACACCTTCCACTCGTGAAAATGTGAACAGTGCAGGTAACTAGACTCGTCACCACAACAGGCGTACTCTAGCTTAGCCAAGCAGAAGCGTCTGTGGCGCAAATCTTTAATGATAGCATCCTGAAACACTGTATGAACGTGCCATTTTTTGTATCTGCTGCAAAGTGCACTGATGCTGTCTTAGGTCCAGTCTGCTAAATATAAAATGACGACTAAATGATACGTCTTACCCAAAAGCGACTGTAGTTCATTGTTGCAAGTCCTCTTATTTATAACAGTTATTATTTGTATTTTTCATATCAGACAGTCAGTATATTACAGAACGAAGTTAATGAACATAGATCCCTGTGAACATTAACTACCCTTAGGAAAAAAACAATTCTGTATGCTGGGTTTAGTGGCGGCAAAGCACCACACTTCATAAAATTTCATGTCAGAGGGCAGTGACCATGTCTTTTAAACCATTTAACACAATGTTTACATTTCAAGTGTACAGGATCGAGTGTGGACTGTAATGCCACTTTAGGATGGTACCTAAGGTCGGGTATTGTGTCCATTGCAACCATCAGTTCAGTTTTTAGTGTGTGGATATGTTGATATCGTCAGGTTCTTGTACATCAAATTCTTAAAATGGCCCCCATACTTACTGACATTTTCTGGGGCACCCCCTGTCTCCATAGACCACTCTTCTGTTACTCAAAAATATAGCCATCCCTTGGCTGCCACTCTTCAGCCTTGCGGTGGGTTGTTCCACTACTAAACTCCGCATACAGAATCATTTTATCTGAAGATCAGTGTTGCCAGGGACACTCGGGAGCAACAATGGGGGGAGATAATATCGCTCAACTCTCTTAACTCCTTCGACGCTGGTGACGGAACTGCTCCATCATCAGCCGCGGTGGCGCTGTGCGGATGACGGAGCGGTTCCGTCATGGCCCCCCCGACGCGCCTGTGCGGCGCTGATTTCGTGCCTGCGCGGCGTGCTCTATTGAGCGGGCGGGGCCATGACGGAACCGCTCCGTCATCAGCACAGCTCACCCAAGGCTGGTGACGGAGCGGTTCCGTCACCAGCGTGTGAGCGCCGCGCGGCCCCCCGCCCCCTTAGCGCTGCGGCGGAATAGCCACCGCAGCGAAGGTGTTAATATCGTATACCAATAACTTTGGATCTTATGGATGCTCCATATTGTATGAAGAAAGGTGCCTTCCGCGTTGCTGCAGACAAGCAGGTGTTGGGTTATTAATGAAAATTGTTTATTGCAGTTATACTGTCAACTTATCAGAAGTGGCAATAGTGAAACGGTGCAATAGCTGTGCCAGATGTTTACTAATCATCTGTCTATGACGCATGCACTGCCCACAGAGCTTGATGGCACCTGGCACGCCACACGTCTAGGTATACAAATCCTGTACATTTAGCAATACAACAGCGAATATTCTACAGTCCTGTCCCCCTGAACTTTGGAAAACAAGCATTGGCATAGCAATAGGTTTCGCATTTTCAAAACTTTAACATATTAGTATTGTAAATGACAATGTCTTTTATTATTGCAGGTTTTTTAAACAAATAAATAAGACATTGCCATTTACAATGCCAATAGCTCAAAATCTCACAAGTATGAAACCTATTGCATTGCAAATGCTTGTGTACCCTTCCTCTTAGCGAAAGGACCAGTACCATTTATACCAATAACTCACACTAGTACAAATGCAATGCGATAGATTTCGCAGTTACAATAAAATTAGCTATTGCCATTTTGCATTAGAGCATTTTCTTTGTTTTTTAGAAAGAAAAAAAAGGAAAAAAATTTCATTTACAATGCCAATAGCTCAAAATTATATAGTTGCAAGACCTATTGCATTGTAATTGCTTGTTTATCTGGTTTACTACCCCCCTCAATCCCTATCCAAAGCCTGGGAAGGACAGTGTGTGAAAGCCATATCAATTGAGGCATCTGAAGCGGTCTCCGTTCGTGTTTCTTGTAACATCGGTGTATCTGCACAATCGTGGCCTTAAGAACCATCCCCACTTATCTGAAATACCGTTAACAGTCTATGAATGGGCCCTCCTGCTTGAGGGTTTGAGGCCTGTGACCTATAACTAAATACATTTTGTAACTCCCTTTCCAACCCACTCCGTACTTCCTAACATGAAGCATCTCTTGTGTGTATTCGGCAACTGTGCCTAATGAGGGGTAGATAAAGACGTAGGTCTTGGTAGCCAGTTCTTCCCCCACCTCCACTGAATCCCCAAAACTCTCCAAAGAAAACAGAAGGAATAATCTTCGTAATTGAGGATCATTCAAGGTACCGCTCTCCTGAACTCAGCGGGGGTCAGCCTCAGCCATCTCTGGATTATTGCTTGATGACCCTAAGGGGTGTATTTGCATTAATATCAACTAGGCAGTGTAGGTCATAATTTACAGTGTTCCTTTTTTGCCGTGAGTCTGTTCCGTTGCTGTGATTAACTCAACCCCCAGTCTGAGGTCTTGTTACAGTAATATGTCAACTCTTACTTCACTGTTTCTTGTTTCTGATGTTTATCTAGATAGAATGGCTTGAAGTAATGTCTGTAACTCTAGGTTTACAGGAGTTACCCCATCTGTCAACGCGGCCCCCAGGCCACTCAGTGGCTTTTATGTTGCGAGAGGGCAACAGCTGTCACAAGCCTCCTCTGTACAGAGGACGGTTTCCCTCCCTCCAAGAATTCAGTGCAGGGTTGCAAGGGGATTTTCAAGGCAATGTCTTGACCGCACGCCCCAAATGCTCCTAGGTTATGACTTGTCAGTCCCTGATTCTCACCATGATCCCCCCAGGGATGCGGTGGCTTATGTTATGTTAAAATGGGTTTTATAAAGCGCTCAGCTACTCAGGCAGAGTGTCCCGGCGCTATCAGACCTAGATTGTTTGTTGGCGGTCAGATAGAAAAGACTCAACCAACTAAAAGCCGTCCCCCTCAAACCAATCTCATACAGTCTTGATAGGAGACGGTTGTGGGGGACGGTATCAAAAGCCGCCGAAAGATCAAGCCTTCACTCCTCTCCTTCAGCCTGGGTATGTGTCTCTGGTGTTCATGTGGGGGAAGGTGGGGCAACCTCTGTCTCAATCAGTGGCTTGTCTTCTTGTCGCATTGGCGTTCCCTTTCTTGAGCCCATCTCGCTTATTATCCGATTTCTCAGCCTGACTCAAAAGACACCCCCGAGGGCCTCAATCTAGTCAGAGGTCTTCAATCTGTGGGGGGCCACCCCCCAGGGGAGCTGTGGAGTCATGGGAAGGGAGTCACCCATTCACAAGCCTCACGTCTCCCTGGAATCTGGAAAAATATGATAGTTTTCGAATGGTTAATTCAGGTCGTTAAAATGCTTCAGCTGGAGTGTCCTCGTTTAGTGAGTTTCCTGTGCTGTCAAACCGAAACTGGTCAGACAACTAAACAAGGTTTCCTGCCAGGGTGCCTGCTTGCCTGAAGGAAAGACAAATGTGCGCTATGAGTTGCTAAACAAAGGAGGAGGAGCACATACACACAATAATATTTCTTATATACTATCAGAATTTTATTTCTCACAAATTGGAGAGACAAACGCCTCACGGATTGTAGCAGCGGGAGCCTTTTGCCAGCGGAGAAAACAAACACAGCGCCCACAGCTCGCCGGACCCGCTTCGCGGGTCCCGCAGCGCGGCTGCCCAGGAGGGGGCAGCTGTTGCTCTCACTTCCATTCTGCAAGGGGCTGCAAGGGGCTGGTGTATCAGGACCGGCAGGGCTGCGAGCACAGGCAGGGACTCCGTGGACCAGGAGTCCCTGCGCGCCCAATTGCCATCAGCTGGGCTGCTCTCCCTGCCGGACACGCCCACCCGCCAATCGCGACACTTGTAATAAAAGCCTGCTGCGTACCCACAGCGCGGGAGCGCGCGGGAGCAGCCCGGGACAAGGGCGGGACCGTCTGTGGCCGTCCGGGGCCGAAGGAGGCCGGGCTGGGCCAACCCCTTAACACCTGTAGTTTAGTGGCCCGTGCCTGGCCACACGTTGAATATGGCGACAGAAGAGGAAACCCCAGGGAAAAAAGGTAGATTACGGAACGGGTCACTGGAGAATTATTTTCCCAAGAAGAGCGAGGGAGAAAAGGACTCTATTCTAGCGGAGCGTAGGGCAGAGCGGCGTCGCTCAGTTGAGAGCTTGAAATTTAGACCCCTCACTGATAGTTCCTTGTTGGATTTGACCCGGGAGGGAGGTTCTGTAGACTTGAGTGTGGACAACGCTAGCCAAGAAGGCATCCCCTTATTGTTCCGTGACTTTGTATCCACACCCGATCTTCCTTTGGATAACATTATAACTGTTTCTCCCACCCCTAGTCCTACTCGTGTCTTTGCCACATCTAAACTCAGGAAACAAAAACCAAAGCTTTTAATTGCGGCCCAGATCCACCGCCCACCACCTAGTAAAAAAAGGAAGAAACTTAGGGTGGCACCTGGTAAAGCCAAAACCCCGCATACTGAGTTCGGCAAAGGGCCAAAAACCCCCATTTTATCTGATATTACCCCAGCAGTAGATCAGGATTTTACACCAGCAGTAGTACTACCATTGGGTCTTAGCCCATCTGAAGTAGCTATACAGTCAGCGGTTCCTGATGATAGCACTAGAGCTGCAGCAGCTGTTACTTCATCTCCCCCCACACTGATGGGGAACTTGGAGTTTTTGTTGAGATCTCTCCTTTTACCTATCAATGAGTCCATTAAAAAGGTGGAAATCAGACTGACCATACTGGAAGCTGCTATAATTAGCATGGCCACTCTGACTAAAACCCAGGGGAGTGGGGTGGCGCATCTTACACCCTCGACAATGCCCCCTCCTAATTTAGTTCAAAAAAACCCTCCCGCCCCAGCTCAGCCGACCAAGCAAACTCTACAGCCCCAGGGTAGAGTTGACCCTCCCTCCGAAAACCCACCGCCCCCAAAACAATTAAAGCCACCAGGAACCGAATTAGGTGATGCCCCTAATAAACCAATCTTAAAGGCCACGACAAGTAGTAATCAGAACATCTAAGGGGTAGGTCGAAATAACAAGATACCACACAAAAAGGCCCCACAAGTGGAGATTCCCCCAGAAGCAGCGCCCTTTGTGGTGGTCTTAACAGGGGTCCCTCAGTTAGCGGAAAATAAGAAGGAGGGATACGTTGACCTCAAGAATAAAATTATTCATTGGCTGAGAACGTACAGGCCGATAGCGCCCAATATAGATGGGGATATAGTCCATGTTAGACGGATCAATTGGCTAGGGAGTAGAACTAAAAATATAGAGGGGGACATAGTGGTGGTTAATTTTAGAGATCCTCGGGCTGTTGATTATATTTTAAATTGGCCACCAGGAAACGGGGAAACCTGCATTACCCCTCGGGCCGTAACATATTTTTACCCCAGGACAGAGGCTACCCCTTTTAAATATCCAAATAAATTTCAATCCTATAGGCCTTCTCTTGCCTTGCCCTTTAATAATAATTATCCCCAGCATGGACAACATTTTGCCTTGGTGCCTGATCAGCACCTTGCGTGGTCTACGGTCCCTTATAGACATACGAGTAATCACGACACCAGGATGAGTCGTCTGAGACCTTTTACCCCGCTGGACACTTGGAGCCTATCTCCGCTACACAAAGCGGGGTATACCACCCACTTTTTTCCAGCAGTAAGCAAGGGAAGGGGTAGACCAGCGGGGGGCCTCACGGTCTGGATCAAAATAGAACTGGATTGGGTGGTTACACGCCACACCTTGGAGTGTAATGATATTCTCCACCTCTCCTGTAGAGGAAAGGTGGAGGGTAGTAGGCTTGACCTTTTCAATGTTTACGCTAGAGGGGCCCCTGGGGACTCTGCCTCTCTGACTTTAACAGCTCTGGACTCCGCCTTAGCCAATTGTCCGTCATCAGCAAAGATCATCGTGGGGGGTGATTTTAACTGTACGTTTGAACCCCTCCTCGGAGATGATCCCTTGGGTATCGAAGAGGAGGATTCAAAATGGTCCATCCCAACCTTATCCCTGCCCCCCATTAGGAAATGGTCAGCTAGGGCAATTCAAATTAATGCACTGACTAGGGACCACAAGCTAAGAGCCCTTAACGGTAGGACTATATCCGATCAGGTAGGGGCGCTGACCTTCAATAGACTTACTGGGCCGTCCCGAATTGACTACATCCTAATGAATGTTAGTTTCTGGGCAGACCTTATTGATATGGAGGTCTACCCAAGTCAGGATAGCGACCACAATCCCCTGTGTTGCAAGTTTAACTGGGTTACCCTAAAAGATAGGAGGGCGAAAGTCACCTCAAAAACATCTAAAGAGGTTATCCCATATAATAACAATCGCAGACTGAAATGGGATAAGGCTAAACTTAAGGAGGACGATCTAGGGGCCATTAAATCTTTGGTAGAGCGCTTGTCTTCAGATTTGGAGGTCTGGATTGGTGAAGACCAGATTAGTAGGCTTCCTTACCCCTCCCTTGATTCTGCTTATAAAGCCACAGTAGATCAAGTTGGTTAATTTTTTACTTCGAAAGGGAAAAGCAATAGGGCTACTGTTACACCCCCCACTCTTAATAAACCTTGGTATACTGACCAGTGTAAGGGTAAAAGAAAAAACTTGACAAAAGCCCTGATTTCTGGGGATCCTTTGCTGGTTAGAGTGGCCAGGAAGGATTACCTGAAAGTATTATCACTGGCCAAACGCGAGTGGGAGGAACAGCATTGGCAGGACCTATCCAATGCCGTGAGTAGTAGGAACCCGAACCTTTTTTGGGATTTGATTAATAGAACTAGACAGAGGAAATCGCAACCATTGGCTGCACACATAGCTAGTCAGCAATGGTTTGATCATTTCTCATCCCTGTATGGAGGCATTGAGGAAACAGCCAGCCCTGGGGCAGATAGTTTGGGTGAGGGGGATTCCTTAGTGGTGGACTACCTTTCATTTACGACCACAGAGGTAGTGGCGGCAATTAGACATCTAGCCCCCAAGAAAGCAGCCGGGCAGGATGGGATTCCTGGAGATCTGATGATAGTGGACCCACAGGCCTGGGCCAAATTAATAGCCATAATAATGAATTTGATTAGTAGGGGCCACCAGGTGCCAGATTCTTGGAAAGGTGCAGAGGTAGTGACCGTGTTCAAGAAGGGGGCAAGAGAGGACCCTGCAAACTACAGACCTATCAGCTTGATAGACATAATTCAGAAAGTGGTTGGCAGGGTCATCATCTCAAGAGTAGGAGATTGGATGGAGGAGGCCAGTATTCTTTCCCACCTACAAGCGGGTTTTAGAAGAAAGGTAGGGACGATGGACCAGGTCTTTCGCTTTTTTGCTATCTATTGGAAGGCAGTGACCATCAAGAAAGGCAGTTTATATATGGCCTTCATAGATCTCAAAACAGCTTTCGACCTGGTCCCTCGCGCAAAATTCTAGGGGAGATGGGATTTCCCAGTGGTCTCCTTAACCTAATCGTAAAGCTCCACGAGGGGAATTACGCGAGGGTCAGATGGGGATCCCAGGGACAGTTAACAGATAGGGTCCCTGTGAGGAGAGGAGTACGCCAGGGCTGCGTTATGGCTCCGACCCTTTTCTCCCTATTCGTGAATGGAGTGGTGGACCATCTGAAGGGGGAGGAGGCGGATGCCCCATCCCTGGCGGGGGAAAGAATCCCCACCTTACTCTTCGCCGACGACACCTTATTAATCTCCAAATCCCCAGTGGGTCTGCAAAAACTCTTGAACCGGTTTAGCTCCTTCTGTACCATCCGAGGCTTAACCATTAACACCTCAAAAACTAAATTGATGGCACTCTCCCCCTCCAAAAGATTCAAAAATAATTTTCTGCTCAATGGCGTCCCTCTGGAGTTGGTTGAGTCTTTTGATTATCTTGGTGTCCGGATAAACAGTCGCATGACCTGGAAGAATCATTTGGCCAAAATGCTACTCAGTCACCAAAGAGTATCTGGGGTGACTTTGAGGGAGCTCCGTGAATCACGTAGTAAACCTGTCTCCCCCGCAATGGCCATTTATGAGGGCCAGATTCTTCCTGCGGCATTATATGGCTCTGAACTCTGGGGGTTTGAAAATGTTTCTGAACTATCGACAGCGGAAAACAACTTTCTAAGGAAGGTGGTGGCTCTTCCTACTTCCACCCCACTGATCCCCCTGAGACTAGATCTGGGCAGAAGAGCACTAAAGGACTTGGTAAGGCTACGCCCGTTGCTCTTTTGGACTCGTTTGAGAAGAACTGCGGAGCTTGCAAAATATGCTGAAGGGCTGGATGATCTTCTGATACTGGACACGGGTAAAAAAATAGGATGGTTCAACAGATTGAAAGACCTGGCTCTTAACCTGGGGCTAAGGGATGCATGGGAGTCACAATCGCCACCACCCAAGGAAGTGATCAAAAAGCTATATTGGGACTGGGTACAGAGTAATGCGCTGAGGGCTGCGGATGGGGGCTCACTCACGGATCAATTTTTGTTATTTAAATGTGTGAGAAAATTGGAGCCCTTCCTCGACCTGATAACTAAACCTCTAGATCGAGCGCTATATCTAAAACTGCGATATGGGATGCTTCCGGTGCATGATTTCACGGAGAGGTGGTCAAACTCTGGTGCCCCCCTGCGTTCATGCCCCGGCTGTGTGGCACCAAAGGAGTCTGTGGCCCATTTGTTTTTTGCCTGCCCAGCTTACAAAGGGGCGCGGAAACTTTGGTTGAAACCGGTCTGCAGGGAACTGGGGCTGAGGTGTCATAGCCAGGCACTACGTGTACTTTCTACGGACACTTCATCTTCCATTAGGATTTGCGGGGTGGCAAAATTCTTGGGTAGCGCGTGGTTGACGCGCTCCAGATTACTGAAACTGCGTCCGGGGGTCCCAACGGTCTAATGCTGCATTCGCTGGTAGCAAATTAGTGACTGTGTGTACCTCTTCTTCTTTTATTCGTTTTAATATTTTTATGGAGAATTGGTAAATGTATATGCATATGTATTTCTTTTATGGTGATTAATTTGCCGAATAAAGATATTTACACACAGAACCACTAGGGGATCCTCCGTGTGGTTAACTAGCTTTTTATAAATCAAGGAGATCGTCTTTGTTGGAAGATGACCGTCTAACACTTGATCCTCCAGTGGGGAAGCCTCCGGGAGCGTCACTTCCCGGGGAATATCGGCTAGCAGCGCATGCCTAATCTGGAGGTAGCGAAACCTCTCACTCCCTTGCAGTTGATACCGTTCCTGCAAAGTTTCAAACGGGAGGATTCCATCTTTACCCCAGAGATCTCCTACTCTGGAAATCCCTATGAGGTCCCATTTGTCAAAACCTTTAGACTTCCATAAACTTCCCTAGCATTCAGCGTTCCAGAGAGGCGTAGCCAGAGTAATCTTCCCATCCCATTGAAGGGAGCGGGTAGCCTCATGCCAAATCTGTACAGCAACCGCCGTTGGCCCCACCAGGGGAAAACGCCCACCTCTGGCATACAGTGCCCTGGAAAACTCCACCCCGGGAACCTGACCACGGTCCATAGCATAGCCGGGATCCAGTGGCGAGCCATAGATGGCATGATTAACCGCCGCCAGTTGTGACGCCCAATAATACTTACGGATATTAGGCAGGCCAATCCCCCCCATCATACCACGGCAACGTCAATTTTGTAAATGTGATTCGGGGCCTACCATCCCAAAGAAGCTGTCTCTGGAGAGACTCGACCTCCTTGAAGTATGATGGGGGAACCGGGTCCATTGAGTTTTGGAGCGCGTATAAGAAACGAGGAAGAGCCATCATCTTAAACAGAACAGCACGACCGAGGAGGGAGAGCGGAAGCGATTTCTATCGGACCACATCTCGCCTGAGCCGGACTAGGGGTGGCAACAGGTTATTGGAGTACCTACTCTGAGGGTCCAAGGATATATAAATGCCAAGATATTTGAATCCCTCCGTTTCCAGTTTAACCAGACAACCTGTAGGAACCACCGGGAGATCGCCACTCAAGACAAAAAGGACCGACTTTGCCCAATTAATGGCGAAGCTGGAATATCCTCCAAACACCTCCAGGACGTCTAAAAATGCTATGAGCGAAGTTCGGGGGTAGGTCAAATACAACAAGATGTCTTCAGCATAAAGCGATATCTTATCCGCCCACTCAGGCATCCACCTAATCCTCCTAATCGATCTGTCCCAACGGCTCGAGTGCCAAAGCAAATAACAGCGAGGAAAGAGGACATCCCTTTCTGGTGCCCCTCCCCAACGCAAAATCAGCCGATCTATGGTTATTGACAACTACTCGGGCCAGTGGATCGGAGTATGAAAGGCGGATCCAAGAAACCAACTCCGGGCCAATGCCCATCTTGCCCAAGACGGCAAAAAGATAAGGCCATTCCACTCTGTCAAATGCCATAGTGCCATCCAAGGATAACAAAATCGTCGGCTCGTGTATTTGTGATGCCCCTCCCAGAACCCCATGCAACCTGCGTAGATTAAGAGCTGTGTTCCGACGGGCATAAAACCTGACTGATCCGGGTGAATCAGTGTCGTAATGACCTTAACTAGTCGGGTCGCCAGTAGTTTTGCTAAAAATTTTGGCTCGGCATTCAACAAGGAAATCGGCCGGTATGAAGAACATTCCGTCTTCGGCTTGCCTTCCTTGTGCAGGACTATGATATTTGCAACACGCTGATCGTACAGAAGCTGACCCCTCTCCCTACTCTCTACAAACATATCTCTGACGAAGGGAGCCAACTGATTCGCGTCAATCAGGTATTTTTAATGCCATTACTCTCCTTAGTCTGAAGGGATCGGAACCATGGGCTTTCACCTTTTAGATTCAGTAGAAAGGTGCGGTTAAATCCAGCATGAAGAAAGGTTGAAGTTTTGCTTGTACTTCTTCAAGAAGAAAGGTACTATAACAATAAAGTGAATTCCAGTTTCATAAGCGCCTTTAGATTTATCCTTCCAGGCAAAGCCACACAGTGAGCCAACAAACAAGACTCGCAGTGGAGAGGGCTGACGAGTTCCGTTGAAGGATGCGATAGCTGTGAGGCTTTCCACTACAGAGGTTGTAGGCCTTAGCCATGGGCATCATGAGGAGCTGCAGTACACTGAGGTCTGTGCAGCTGAGCAGTAGCAACATGAGCTTTTCAGAGCATGGGTACAGCAAGCTGCTGAGGCAGCTTTCTGTTCAGCAGGTGCAGAATCTCCTTGGCTGACAAGAACAGATGCAGGAATTGTACGGTCAGCAGTTCTGGGGTATTTAGTGTTTTTAGGGGATTCAGCCGAGGAAAGGAATCCTTGTCTCATCCAGACGCCTGAAATAGTGTTGTACTTAGAAAATATTTTGAATCTGTGAATGCGAGTATAGTTAGTGTTTTGGACAGCTATAATGTACGCCCTCATTGGAGCAATCAGGTCACTTGGTTGAGCGGACTGAACATTAGCCAGACATCAACTCTTAACCTCATATACAATACAAACATCATAGCCTACAAGTACAGTTCCGTATTCGTTGTATGATGTTGAACTATCAGCATAATACACGTGGTCCCAGCTTGGTAGATGTGCTTTAGTGAGATCAATGGTAGGTTTGTGTAGATCGTCAGTTACCATAACACTGTATTGTGGGTTACCGTTGAAAGCAGTGAGGAAAGGACAGGTAAGATTTGACATAGGACATGATCCCAATGAAATGAGATACCGACACTAGCATCATCAAGGTGTGACCATCTTGACATGCTGAGGTGTTGAGTTGAGGGTGTGTAGATCCTTCTTGAGCACCTATGTAAAGATAGAAAGTGAGATTAAGGTGCAAGAGTATATCAGGTTGATCAGGGATAAGACTTAAAGAGATGGACTTGGGATCAGTAACGTAGTGAGTAACAAATGTTAGAAATTTTAATTTAATTTAAAAAAACATTTGTAAAGCGCGGCGTTCACCCAACGGTTTCTTGGCGCTATCGTAGTAGGTCCAGCAACTGAGGGCGGAATGAACCTGGTGCAGGGAAGGGAAGGACAAGTTACAAGGAAAAGGCCTGTTTGAACAAGAACGTTTTTAGATCTTTGCGAAAGGAGGAGTATTGTGTGGCAGATCGTAAATGGTCGGGGAGGGATTTCCAAAAGGTGGGGGCCAAAGTTGAAAAATTGGCTCCCCCCCCCACTTTTTACGTTTAAAGCGCGGGATTTGCAGGAGGGATTTAGAGGAAGAGCGAAGCTCTCTGACCGGGATATATTCATTAATCAAAGAGGAAATAAAGGCTGGGGCAGTGCCCTGGCGGGCCTGAAAGACCATACAGCCGGTTTTAAAGAGGGAGCGTTCCTTGACAGGAAGCCAATGGAGCTCCTTAAGGAGGGGTGTAGAGTGGTGATAACGTGGGAGACCATACACCAACCGAGCCGCTTGGTTCTGGACCATCTGGAGCTTGCGCAGGCTATATGCAGGGATGCCGTTGTACAGGGCATTGGCATAGTCTAGCCGCGAGATCACCAGCGCGGACATAATTAGCTTAAGTGCCGGGGGGGAAAAGAAACGGGAGACAGCGCGGATGGTTCGGAGAGTGATGAAACAGGAAGAAACCACAGAGCTGATTTGTGAGTGTAAGGTGAGTTGGTTTTTTATTTTGACACCCAGGGTTTTAACTGTGGAGGAAGGAGTGGGGGAGGAACCAAAGGAAGGGGGCCAGAAGAGAGAGTTCCAGGGACTGGAAGAACCACCTGTGAGAACCAACTCGGTTTTGTCTGGGTTCAGCTTGAGGTGGTTGTGGTTCATCCAGTCCCTGATGAAAATCATAATGGACTGGAAGTTTGAGATAGAGGGGAGAAGAGGAGAGGTTAAAGATGAGCTGGAGGTCATCCGCGTAATTATAGACGGTGACTTCCAGCTGCTGAAGTGCCAAGATTAGAGGATAGATGTAAAGATTGAATAATAAGGGAGAAAGAGAGGAACCCTGGGGGACACCGCAGGTGACTTGAAGTGGGGTGGTCATGAAGTCTTATCTTAAGTGTATGCAACACTTAACCTTAGCGCACTGTTGCTTTTTAGCGGAAACCGCTGTACATATAAACTCTTAAAACAGTCTCAAATTTGTTTCAAAAAATACTTATATTTTTACATTAGTGAGCAAATGTTTTCTCTCAACCATTTACATGAGTTTAACAACAAAAATCCATTATTTAATCAACACAAATGTTTATATCATCACATTTCAAAAATAGATGTCAATTCTTTAGACTTTTAACATTTCTTTCTGTCTGTGCCCAATGCATTTCGAGCTCAATAGAGCTCTTCTTCGGGGGCCTGTGGAAATGAAATACAAAATTCAATAACTCAATCTTCTCTGCAGCATGTGCATACAATACAATGAAGCAACCATATGTTATTATTGAAAACGGTAACAATACTGCAAAAACAAAGCCTTCACCAACACCTCTGTGTATGTGAAAATCAAAACGCTGAAATCAACTTACGAAAGTCACGCTCCTCTACGGCTTTATCCTTCTGTAGGCAAACAAGACACAAAAGCAAAGTAATCTCTCTAACCCTATTGTAAAGTGTAACAGACCAAAAGGAAAACGGAACCTAAAATCTTTCTTACCTTGAACACAATGAACCCAGTGTTCAAACAAATCTCTCACGCACCCAGTAATCGTTCTCCTCCTACAAATGACAAGAAAACCAACAGCTATAAACCGGGATAAGTCACCCTGCGGTTGAGCTTATCAACCACGCTGCCTCACGCTACAAAGCTCACCTTGCTCTTCAATCCTGATCAACTGCAAACAACTCTCTCTTGCTATAACCGCTACTCCTCGGGAACAGTGAATGCTGAGTGACTAGGTTCTCTCGTGTCTATACACGGAGCCGGTAATCGACATAAAAAACGGACATAAAAACAGACTGAACGTTCAAAACTCCACTAGCTGGTCAGCGCCATACTGGAATGGTGTCGAATCTGACAACCAAAGCGTTATAAACTACAAAACTGCGTGACTGAAAGTAAAAAAGTGAGGAAAAATAAATAAATGTGAGGAAAAATAAAAGCACATAATGGTGCAGTCATAGTTACCAATCAGTAAAATATAACTTTAGCAATAAAATACAGACATCATACTCGGCACAGCATCCTTGGATGAAGGGGAATCATAGAAAACATGATAAATCGATTTTTTCATTAAGACCCTTCGGTTCCTGTGTAGATAAATATTTAATCCAATGAATTTCTCTCTGGAGGAGGGATCTGGTGAGATCAACCCCCTCGTGTGTCTTGACTACCTCCAGAATGGAAAACCTAATCTGGGCTATGCTATGACTGTTCTCATTCCAATGTTTGGCTAAATTGCTTTTTATGTTCTTGTTTCTGATAGTGCTTTTATGTTCTGAAATCCTCGTCTTCAGTTTTCTTTCAGTTTTTCCTGTGTACATTTTTCCACAAGGACATTTTATGTAATAAATCAAGTTTTTAGAATTACAATCTCCATTATGGTGTAGATTTATTTCTCTCCCAGTTTGTGGATGGTGTAACAATTTACCTTCAATCACATTGGAGCAATGTACGCAATTTTGACATTTCCTCATGCCTCTGTAAGTTTCTTGTGTTTCTCTCGTCGGGGTCATCAACAACTCCTTTAGGTTTTTAGATCTTTTATAGGCAAAGATGGGCTTGCTGTTAAATATCCCATTAAAGTCCACTTCGTTCTTTAAGAGATCCCAATGTTTGTATATGATAGTTTTAAGCTTCTGAGATGTAGTTGAGAATTTTGATACAAACACTTGTCTTTCCTGGAGTTTTTTGGGTTTTTGAATTAACAAGTTATCTCTGCTGTATGCTTCAATTCTATGTCTAGCTTTCTTCAACACCTCTTCAGGGTATCCTCTATCTTTATATCGTTGATGTTGCAAATGTAGGTTCTTTTTGTATTCATCCTCATCAGAACATATTCTCTTTATTCGCATATACTGCGAAAAAAAAACCATTTTGTGGTCATGAAGTCTCCCAACCGAACCGCCTGGGTGCGGTCCCTCAGGAAGGAGGATAGCCAAACCAGGGCTGAGCCCTCAATTCCCGCCGCCTTGACACGTGAAAGTAAGATGGTATGGTCCACCGTGTCAAAGGCGGCGGAGAGGTCGAGGAGCACTAGCGCCTGATGTTTGTTATAATCCATACCCTCCCTGAGGTTGTCCAAGACTGACACCACGACAGATTCGGTAGAGTGCCTGGGGCGGAAGCCGGCCTGGCGAGATGCCAGACTCCCATTTGCTTCTACGTGGGTGCTGAGTACCGAGGTGGCATGTCGCTCAAGCACCTTGCCCAAATATGGCAGCAGGGAAATGGGTCGGTAATTGGCTAAGATGGATGGGTCAGCGCCAGGCTTCTTTAAAATGGGCACTATTGTAGCTGATTTAAGAGTGGGGATCACCACTCCCTGAGTAAGGGAGCTATTAAGAAAATTAATGGGAGGCTGGGGACAAGTAGAGTAGATCTGTTGTAGGATTCGTGCCGGACAGATGTCTGCCGGAGAACCAGATTTAACTTTAGGAAGTATCTTTAAGAATACTTCCTCAGTAAGGAGGGGAATTGAAGTAAGGTGGCACTGAGCAGGGGGAGGGGAAGGATCAACAAAAGTGGAGGAAGGGAGGGGAATGTTAGCCTTAATGGTTGCAATCTTGTCCAAAAAGTAGGAGTTTAATTGGTCACACAAGGGCTGGGTTGGGGGGATTTGAGGTGAGGCTCTATCGGAATAGGCTAGGTCATTAACTATACCAAAAATCTCCCGAGATTTATTTTCCGCTGTCATTATTTTTGTGGAAAAATAGGAGGTTTTGGCATCTAAGATGGCTTTCTTATACTCAGTTAGTAATGTTGAGTAGTAGGTTTTTAGTGAGGGGCAGTAGTTTCTTCTCCACTGTCTCTCTGCTTGCCGTAAGGTCAATTTTAGTTCTTTTAAGTTGTCGTTGAACCACCTGTTGGAGTCCTTGGGTCGTCGGGTAGAGATACGACGGAGTGGGGCAACCGAATCACAACCTCCAGCCAGCCAGGTATTGATAGCGATGGCTTGGGAATTGGATGAAAGACCAGTGAGGGTCGGAGAGGAGTTCTGAAGCAGGGAGGTCAGGGAGGGAAGATCAACTCGGTTCCAATTCCGCGCCCAGGTGTTTCTGGCATGTGGGACCTTAGAAATCGGTTTGAGAAAGATAGAAAAAGAGATGAGGGCATGGTTGGACCAGGAACAGGGAAATACAGACACCGGGGAAACAGGAAGGTTGAGGGACCAAACCTGGTCAAGTATGTGACCACAAGAATGTGTAGGGACGGATATGTGAGGGACAAAGTTCAGGGAGAGGAGAGATTCAGTGAATTCTTTAGATGCGGCGCACTCTAGAGGATCTGAGGGCCAATAGTTGAAATCGCCTAGCACCAAGACCGAGGCATAATTGACCGCCAGAGTGGCCACTAGGTCTTGAAATGCTGGCCAAAACAGAGACGAAGGCTGGGGTGGACGGTACATCAAGAGGCACGTAATAGGGAGGGAAAAGGATAAGGAGCGGACTACAAGGAATTCAGTTGGGGCAATGGGGGAAGAGGGAAGGAGTTGGAAATTAAAATCGGACCGAGCAATTAAGGCCACACCACCACCCATCCTACCCGCAGGGCGATCGGTGCGATGAGCAGCGTAGGAAGGGGGGAGGGCGGCCAAGAGTGCGGGTAGGGAAGAGTCACAAAACCAATTTCGGTCAGGAGCAGTAAGTCAGGCTTCTCGGAATCAAGCAGGACAAACAGCTTGTGGTGGTGTTTGACCGCTGACCTGGTGTTAAGCAAAAGAACAGATAATGAAGGAGTAGGAGGAGGGGGGTCAGGTAGGGAAGAGCGCAGCGATGAAGAGGCCGGCAAAGGCAGCGTCAGTGTTGGCAAAGATGGAGGGGCAAGCCCTAGTAAAACAATGTGGCTGCGAACAGATTCTGAGAGTGGCCAGTGGCCCTGGAGGGTAGTGAGCTCCTCAGTAGAGTACGATGTTAATTTAGCATGGGGACATGCCCCTAGCCCCGTCCGGCCGCGGACGGGCGCAGACGGGCTTGCCTTAGGCGCGCCTTCGGCGCGCAAACGGCGCGCCCGCTGCGCACGTCCGCTGCGCGTTCTGGAGTTGCACATTGAAATAGAGGTCCTTAGGGGCGGGAGGGGGCGTGGCCTACAAATGGGCGTGGCCAGTGGCGATGGGGGCCGGGAGAGGGGGGGCACGTGACAGCGCTAGATCCGCTGCACGGCGCCCTCAAGTGCAAAGTGCATAAAGTTATGAGAAGTACAATTTAAGACACAGGTAATTAAGATTTAAAACGCAGGTAAACAATCAGATGCTGCTTCTCCCGGCTTTCCGCCTCAGGAGACAGGAACCAACAGAGCGCTCGTGTTCAGCGCTTAAAAAGGGCGGGAGGGGGCGTCTACATCAATTGTTTTGCCCGAGAAGTGGTTGTAGGAAGCTGGCTCTGTATATACTTAACCAAAATGAGGTATAGTGTGCACAGAGTCCAGTGGATCCCCAAAGGTAGGCAGAGGTAAAAGTAGATAGCACCTTACTTTTTATTTGTGGTAATCTGGGCGAGCAGTACAGCTTTATCAGTGGGAAGTGTTAAGCATTTGTTGTGCACACTCAATCAGCAAATGATATCACACACTCAAAAACTGAACTCAGACTAATATTGTTTGTATAAAAATATTAAGTTATTTTATTTCTAGAACCAAGCCAAGCCTGGCACAGGTAAGTGAAATAAATGCTTTGCAAAATATTATGCAGTGTTTACAAGTGAATGCAAGTTTAAATGCAGTTGTTTGAAATACAGGTAAGTCAAGGTATTGAAATTACTGTACAGATTACTTTTTAGATGACTTTTTACGGTTGTTTTTCTACTCTGTGTGATATGCCTAAATATCACACTGGGACATTTCCTAGAGAAAAGGTAAGTAAAATCAGTTTTGCACAATTGTTATTTTTCAGGTTTCCATACAAATCAACTGAACATTTTTCAGAGAAAAACAGTCAATGGATTCATATGGGGAGAAATTAAGTTATCGGTTACCAGGTAAGTACTCAGTCTATGAGGTTGAGTTTCTGGGGTTAGAACAAGGGTTCCTCCAGGGTCTAGGATGCACTCTTGTTACACCCTCAGGGGCACTAGAGCTGCCGGGTGCAGAGTGCTGAGGCCTAATGTTATCCAATGGGGATAGGGGCCTCTGGTTGGTGGCTGCTTATGAGCAGGCTACTGGGTTGTGGGAGCAAAGCTCCTGGTGTTAGGCTCAGGGCAAAGGGGGATCCTGTGTAGCACAAAAGGTGCACCCGCAGCGGCGGCTGGGTGCAGGGTTCTGGTTTGGCGTCGGATGCCCTGTTAATTTCAATGGGGATTCTCTGGTTTCAACAAAGACTGCAGGCTCGGGACAAAGATCTTCTGGAGGTGACCACCGGTTAGAGAGGTAAGTTGGGATGCCTGGGGATGCTGAGACACCGTCGGATGGGTCACCCAAGGCCGTGGGGCTTCAGGTGCAGGGGTGTCTGGTTTTCTGCCTCCCCCCCCCCCCCTCCCACCTAGGGCAAAAAGGCCAAAAGATAAGGGGCACATCTGTCCCCAGAAGGGGCAGAAAAAAACATTAACCACATTTATTTGATTTGATTTTATTAAAGGATTTATAGAGCGCACGAATGCCCGGGGGTGTCTTTATAAAAAAAAAATCTGCACCCTGGGAGGAACCCTTGCCCAAGGGTTTGCTTCCATTTTAATTTCAAATAAGTCCATGGTGTCCAGTGGGGTATTCTGAAAGGCCAAATACACGGGCCGATCTGCCCCGGGAGGTTACACATGAAAAAAGAAACGAGGCCCCTGGAAGTGACCCTTCACCAAGGGGTCGCTTCCATTTAAAAAAAAAAAAATACCTGGCTCTAAAGGGGCCAGAAAATCAACAACAAAAAAGGCGATCTGGCCCGCCCCGGGGGGGCGGGGCAGATCGCCTTTTTTTTTCTCAACCCTTTAGGAAGCGACCTTTGCCCAAGGGGTCGCTTCCTTTTGCAAGAAAAAACATCCCTGGTGCCTAGTGGGGGCATTCCTGCAGCACGATCGCGATGCTGTGTGCGATCGTGCTGCAGGAATGCCCTGTATTGAGACATCAGGGGAGAGGAAATACTCATTCCTCTCCCACAATGCCTCAATACATAAAAAAATACCCCTGTGGCCCCACCGGAGCAAAGAAACTCACATGCTCCTCCTGGATGCGCCGGAAACAAATGGTTTCCAGTGTGTCCAGCGCTTCCTGATGAAGTTGGCGAGTGCTGTGTGCGCTGACGTCATGGGAAGGTGTGGGGGGGTCGGGGTGGCCTCCTCTGTGGGGGCAAGATGATACCCCAAGGGGGGAGCGCCAGCGCTTCCCCCAGGGGCTGTGCTCATGACGGAGCGGTTCCGTCATAAGCACAGCCCGACAGACAAATTCCCAGCACCATATACTCTTAATGGCATTACTGCACTTACAATGTCTAAGAATTGGTTTAGACACTGTAGGGGTACAGGGCTCATGCACCTGTACCCTCACCACTGGTATAGTGCACCCAGCTAGAGGGGTGGCTTATCTATGCCAGGGCATGGGGTTGTAGGCATGGCACACAGGGATGTGTGCCGTCTTGACTCTTCACTTTGTTCTGCACCAAAACACACAGCCTGCAAAGACAGTGTGTGATTGTGAAGGTACAGGGCCTCCAATGGTGGCACAGTAAGTGTTGCATCCCTTAGAGGCCTTCCATGGTCACAGTGCCCTGGGTACATATGGTACCATTTACCAGGATCTGACCTGTGGCGACAGAGTGCCAATTGGGTTTTGTTTGCAATGCAATTTTAAGGAAACAACATAGGCCCTGGGTACCTGATTGGAAGGAGCCCAGGGCACCCTCAGTCAAAGTACATCAGCATTTCAGCAACAAGTGGGGGGCAGCCATGCAAAATGAGGGCACTTTCTTACAGTGGTGAAGACAATTAAAAGGTGTTCGAGGCATGTGGGCTGCTAAATTCATATCTTTTGCATTAGATCGCCGCCTAGTGTTGGGTCCGGATGATCGCACATTGTTGTCCTGGAAGAGTCTTCGAAGTATCCTGAGATAGGTGGCTCCTCCCCTGGACTACAGTGCGCATGGGCATCGGCTCCATCCCCAGATTGTTTTTTTCCGCCATTGGGTTCGGATGCGGTCTCGACGTCTCTGTCGGACCCGAGAAAACTAGCTTTTTTACGGCCAAAAGGCCTTAGATTCATTGCGTCGGTATTGTTTGCTTACGGTCTCGAGTTCTTCCGTCTCTTTGAGTCAGAATCTACGGAGTCGTATCACTCTTCGGACATCGAGGCCTTCTCATCGCAACACGACCGCAACTTTTTGACATGGAGCGGAGCCCGTTTAAGTACTGTCCCGTCTGTGGGTCAAAATACCCACATATCGATGTGCACCCGGTCTGTAACAAGTGCCTCTCGCCGGACCACAACGAGGACAACTGCATGGCCTGCTACAGATTCAGGTCAAAAAAGACACTCAAACTTCGGCGCGCGGTGCGCCTTGAGGCCAGACAAGCGGCCCCGGATCCAGAAAACATCTTCGGCGACCAAGAAGAGGAGGGCCAGAGCCATCATCTTCAAATCTCACCGCCCGCGACGGACATCGAGGCGGATCCGGAAGACGACGACGGAGTCGTGGCTCAAGGCCTTGAATACGTCGACGAGGTAGGGGACGTCGAAGAAGTTTATGGGGCCGCGGAAGATAGCTCAGGGGATGAGCTATGCCCCGAAGGTTACACGGATCAGGCTCGGGTCACGGGATCGCCAGTCGGCCTTACCCAAGACCCCGCACCGCAAGCCACGGCCCCGCCCTCAGGCCCGGCCACGGACATACTTGCTGCGAAGCCCGTATCGAAACCGAAACTGAAACAAGCGGTATCGACTACACCTAAAATGGCCGACCCGAAACCGAAACCGAAACTTACGGATTCGAGCGTTCCTAAGATGGCAGCCGCTCCACCAAAAACACCAAAACCTGCTGCCTCATCGACTCCGTCGACCTCCGGTCCACAGAAGTCGAAGAAAACTGTCGATTCGACGGTGTCGAAATCGTCGGCGGAGGAGGTTTCCTCTAAGAAGGGAGTTCGGCACGGGTCGACAAGTGCGACGCCGTCTAAGCCCGCCAAAGCCAGCGACAAGACTCCGGTGCCGACTGGGACATCGTTAGTCGGACACGTGGTGGAAACGGAGCCTGCAAAATCACACGGATCGAAAGCTGGAAGCTCAACACATCGGTCCAAAGACTCTGTGTCCACGGCTGCAGCATCCACGTCTAAGACTCAAAAGGGCCAACAAGACGTCGGATCCGAGGGCAGGGTGAAGGCCTCCTCGTCGGCGCCAAGTGTCGCTGTGAGTGACGCGTCCCCCATCGCCTCTTCACTACAGAGGATTCGGGAGAAGGCCTCTGCAACGCCGGCTCCGACGCCGTCGCACCAGAAGCCGATGGACTTGCCGGCAAAGCCTGCAGGCAGACTTCTCTTCCTTCTGCCGCCAAAGGAGGCACCGAAGGCCTTTACCACAAAATCGGCGCCAAAGACGTCGGAATCATCAACGTCTGGAGCACTTTCAGGTCGACTACTCGACTCAGAAGAAGATTCTGAGCGTTTTATCGACGCAGACACGGGCAAATTGACCCTTTACAAACGAAAGATCACTTCACAGCCAGTGGACTCTTATGTCATCCCACTGAAGAAGAAACGGCTTGCTCAGGACGCTTCAGCCCTGATGGAACCTATACAGCCTCCTCCTAGAAGGAGCCCAACACCTTCCCCAGAACACTCTGAGGGTGAGGGATATGGAGAAGATGACCAATACACTTTCCCCATCAATGACCCTGATGCACAGCAGGATTCCTATGACGACATAGGTGACCAAGACACCCAGAATGTGGGGCAGGACCCACAGCCTTTCATTGCACGTGCATCCCCAACAGAAGATTCTGCAGGTTTTCACACACTCATTGAACGGGCAGCTGCTAATCATGATGTGGACATGCATGCTGACCCAGTTGAAGAAGACTTTCTATTTGACACTTTTTTCAGTCTCTGAAAGGACAGTAAAGACACTGCCTATGCTCAAAGGGGTCCTTAAACATGCTGCGGACATCTTTAAAGAACCAACCAGGGCGAGGGTGGTCAATCCTCGCATCGAGAAGAAGTACAGACCAGCGCCTGCAGACCCGGCATACATTCGGGGACAGTTGCCACTTGACTCCCTTGTGGTCGCAAATGCCCGCAAACGGGCGAACTCCCAAACGACGGGTGAAGCTCCTCCCCCAGACAAGGAGTCAAAAGTGCTGGAGGCAGGGGGCAAAAGGGTAGCTGCGCAGGCTGCCAATTTCTGGCGTATTGCAAATACACAAGCACTATTGGCACGTTATGATAGGGCGCATTACGACACCCTAGAGCAAGTTTTACAACACCTGCCTCCGCAGTTTCAAGAGGCTACCAAACTGCTTATAGAAGAGGGCAAACTAATCTCCAATGCAGCCATAAAGTGTGCACTTGATGCCGCAGACACATCGGCTAGGGCTATTAACACTAGCGTCATGCTGAGACGACAAGCGTGGCTCCGCATATCGGGGTTTAAACCGGACATTCAGACGACCATACTCAATCAGCCCGTCAATCCTGATAGACTGTTTGGTCCTGATGTTGACACCACCCTCGAAAAGATTAAGAAAGACAACGAAACAGCTAAGTCTATGGGGGCCCTACAATCACAACAGTTCCGGGGCAACACTTTTCGTCGCTCAGGTGCACGTGGAGTCACCAGAGGACAGATGGGTCAACAGTCGCAGTTCCCTAGAGGTGGAGCACAGTCCTCGTACCCCAAGCAGAACAAAGGGGGTAATCGAGGAAACAACACCAGAGGACGTGGCAGAGGAAACAACAATTCCCGTTCCTCTGCCCCAAACAAACAGTGACTCTCTGTCACTGCCCCCCGACCATTTAACACCTGTCGGGGGCAGACTCCAGCAGTTCCTGCCAGTCTGGACAAACATCACCACAGACAGGTGGGTACGAAAACTTGTCCAGTACGGTTATTGTCTAGAGTTAAAGTCCACTCCACCCAACATTCCACCAAGGCAACGGCCTATGTCCGCAGAGCATTTGCACTTATTGCAGCAAGAAGTAGTGGTGATGCTGCAAAAAGGCGCAATCGAGCTCGTGCCAGTGGAGGAGGAAGGCACAGGGGTGTATTCCCTGTACTTCCTTATTCCAAAGAAGGACGGATCTCTCAGGCCCATTCTGGATCTGCGTCCCCTCAACCTGTATATACTGTCAGAACATTTCCATATGCTAACACTGCAACAGATTCTTCCCTTGTTAAACCAAGGGGACTTCTTAGCAAACTTGGACCTCAAGGATGCTTATTTCCACATTCCACTACACCCGTCCCACAGAAAATACCTCAGGTTCACTATCCAAGGCAAGCATTATCAGTTCAAGGTCCTGCCCTTCGGAGTGACCACAGCTCCAAGAGTGTTTACCAAGTGTCTGGCGACAGTAGCGGCGCACCTCAGGAGGCAGAACATCCATGTCTACCCCTACCTAGACGACTGGCTCGTTCAAGCCAAGTCGGAACAACAGTGCGCCGCGGACATGTCGTCTACCATTCACCTCCTTCACGACCTGGGCTTCTCCTTGAACTACCCAAAGTCGCATCTTCAGCCGGCACATGTCCGGCAGTTTCTAGGTGCGACGATCAATACCCTGACGGCCATGGCTCAGCCGAACCAAGTCAGGATAGACAGCATGCAGTCTCTAATCCAAAAGTTCAGACCACAACACTCGCTCCCAGCGAGAGTGTTCATGCAGTTGATTGGCATGATGGCCTCCTGCATCTTCATAGTCCCTCACGCACGTTTACATATGCGTCCGCTCCAGGAGTGCTTAGCAAATCAGTGGACACAGGCTCAGGGACAATTCACAGACCTAGTGTTGGTTACCAGTCGGGCGTACGACTCTCTGCATTGGTGGAATCCACACAACCTTTGCAAGGGCCGACTGTTCCAGGAGCCAGTGCCACAGATTATCCTGACAACGGACGCGTCTCTCCAGGGATGGGGAGCTCATCTGCTCACTTACACAGTGCAGGGACTATGGACGACGCAGCAACAGAAGATGCACATCAACTATCTGGAACTGATGGCAATCTTCATGGCGCTCAAGTCCTTCAATGTACATCTGTGCAACAAGGTAGTGTTAGTCCGGACGGACAACATGACCGCGATGTACTATATTCAAAAGCAGGGGGGCACCCACTCGCCACAGCTGTCTCATCTGGCTCAGAGCATGTGGAAGTGGGCCATTCAGAGGAACATTTTCCTCATGGCAGAACACCTCCCGGGCAAGGACAATCAGATGGCGGATCTGCTCAGCAGATACAGCCATCAAATGCACGAGTGGGAGTTACACCCATCAGTACTCCGCCCGTACTTCCAGCAGTGGGGTCAGCCGGAGATAGACCTGTTTGCCACAAACGAAAACGCAAAATGCCAACACTTTGCCGCCAGGTTCCCTCACCCACAGTCGCAGGGGAATGCGATATGGATGAACTGGTCAGGCAGATTTGCGTACGCTTTTCCGCCAGCCCCTCTGATACCGCTGGTGGCAAGAAAACTAAGGCAGCACTCGATGACACTCATCCTAGTTGCTCCAACGTGGGCGCGCCAAGCATGGTACACCACGTTTCTAGAACTCTCGGTGGTGCCGCATCAAAGGCTGCGCCTCACGCCCAGACTTTTGACGCAGAACCATGGAGACATTCAGCATCCAGATCCGCAACAGCTCAACCTGGCGATCTGGCTCCTGAAGTCCTAGAGTTTGGATACCTTCACCTACCTCCAGAATGCATGGACATCATCAAGGAGGCGAGAAAGCCTACTACCAGAGCATGCTATGCTGCAAAATGGAAGCGTTTTGTCATTTACTGTACGGCTAATAACATCAACCCGCTAGATGCATCTATCCCTAACATCATTTGCTATCTGTTACATCTTTACAAGTGCAATCTAGCGTACACTTCCATTCGGATACATCTATCCGCTATAGCAGCTTATCTTCAGAACAGGCAGCATCTCTCTGTCTTCAGAGTGCCTGCCATTAAGGCTTTTCTTGAAGGTCTGAAACGAGTCATTCCCCCAAGAACACCGCCAGCTCCGGTGTGGAACCTCAATGTGGTCCTCACCAGACTGATGGGACCACCTTTTGAGCCACTACACTCGTGTGAACTCCAGTTCCTAACGTGGAAAGTAGCTTTCCTAATAGCTATTACGTCACTGAGGCGTGTTAGTGAGCTGCAAGCGCTCACAATACAAGAGCCATTCCTTCAGATTCATCCAAATAGGGTGGTACTGCGTACTAACCCCAAATTCCTTCCGAAGGTGGTGTCACAGTTTCATCTCAACCAAACTATTGACTTGCCTGCATTCTTCCAAAACCCACAAACGGTGGCGGAAAGAATGCTTCATACTTTGGATGTCAGGAGGGCATTGATGTACTATATTCACAGGACACAACACTTTAGGAAAACTAAACAACTTTTTGTTGCCTTCTCGCCACAGCACAAAGGCAACCCTATTTCCAAAGCAGGAATAGCCAGGTGGATTGTTAAGTGCATCCAAATCTGTTATCAGAAGGCTAAACGTACCTTGACAATACCCCCAAGGGCGCACTCCACACGCAAATTGGGGGCATCTATGGCTTTCCTGGGGAACATTCCTTTAGAAGACATTTGTAGAGCAGCCACGTGGGTTACACCACATACCTTTACAAAACACTACTGTGTTGATGTGCATTCCAAGCAGCAAGCAGCTGTAGGACAGGCTGTTCTCAAAACACTTTTTCAAGTTTCTGCAGCTGGCACGGGCAACCGCCGCTAATGGAGGGACTGCTATATATTCTATGCAAAAGATATGAATTTAGCAGCCCACATGCCTCGAACTGAATATGCTACTTACCAGTATGCATCTGTTCTTGGCATGTAGGGCTGCTAACATTCATATCGCCCACCCTCCTCCCCGGCGCCTGTCGCAGCTGCAGACATACTCTTGCATTCAATCATTAGCATGGACATCCTTTACACTTTACACTCCATCTCTGCCACAATGGCGCAAAACAATCTGGGGATGGAGCCGATGCCCATGCGCACTGTAGTCCAGGGGAGGAGCCACCTATCTCAGGATACTTCGAAGACTCTTCCAGGACAACAATGTGCGATCATCCGGACCCAACACTAGGCGGCGATCTAATGCAAAAGATATGAATGTTAGCAGCCCTACATGCCAAGAACAGATGCATACTGGTAAGTAGCATATTCATTTCAATGTAGGCCTGTTAGCAGCAGTGCCAATAAGCTTGAGGGGGATTCCAGTAGCATACTAGTGAGAAGATTAAGGTTCTAATATCCCTCAACTCTTGAAAGCCTCCACTGTGACAGAACCATGTAGGTGTACATCTCAGTTTAACTCTCAAGGAACACAATTTAAAAAGTCACGATAAAGTTCATGCCCTATTGAAAAGAAAACATGCTTTGGTGGTACAGTGAAATGGTGGTGTGAGCTTCTCAGTGTTGCGTGCTGGTTTGCTTGCACTGTTTCGTGGAAGTGTGTGTGGGAGAGGGTCAGAAATATCTTTGAAAGCTGCTGTACATTTCTATGAACTTCTGAGTTTGTTCACAGCACCCAAGAAATGGTTATTGACCTTATTTGATTGGGAAGAACAGTTTCATGCCTTAATATTTAAAATAGCACTTTAGATACTGGTTCATGATCTGTGTGTCTTTGACACTCTGAAGGTAAGTTGGGCATGTAGGTTGCACATGGAAGGGGCAACAGTGACTACCTTAGGTGCTACACAGACCGGATGTTTATCAGGTTAGACTTGCAACAGGAATAGCTGGCTAGAGATCTAACACAAACAAGTGAAAGTTATTTTCTCATTTGGTATTTGGAGATGCAGCACTAAGTCAATTGAGTATTGAGTTGAGGAAATGTTGCCACCTCTAGCGTATGTGGAATTAGGAGAAAAGATATCTGACGCCCGCTTCTCTCCCTCGATTTGACATTTGACTACTTCAATTTAGAAGAGCTTGCAGGGTCAGTGGAATAGAATCTACCAGTGTTGTTGTTATCCTCCAGAATGAAGCTGTAAACCTAATATAAAAAATATCCTGCAGTGAAAGGGTATGGGGTTGTATCTGAATATAGCAGTATTATAAATATGTCTGTCTCAAGTAGTGTACACAAATTCCGGGAACTGTCTGGAATATGGAATAGAATAAGTCCAGTAAGGGCTAAGAATAAGAATTAAGTTATTTGCCTTTTTCAAGTCTGGTCTTTAGTAGATCTGCAAAAGTGTTACGCAGCAAACTTGCTTCAGCACCTCAGAGCATGTATCGCACATAGAGAGGATCTCTAAATGGCTACTGGGCGCAATTGCTGCGAAGGGGCTGTATTATAGAAAGTGCCCCGGAGGCTCAACGGGCATGTTAGCCCACTTTGAGTGCCTACAGGGCACTTTGGTGTTACAGAAGTGGGCGCAGACGCTTATGCCTCTCTTCCGTAATACAGATACAGCAGGGTGCACATATAGCACCAGCGCTGTCACAGTAGGGTATTCCCCCATGCAAGTGAGGGAATCCCTTTGCGTCTGCGCCTTCACCGTATTATAGATGCTGGCGCAGAGGTAAAGAAGCTGTCAGGAGGCATGCTGACAGTGCACCGCCTAAGAGGTGGCACACTGTCAGTGCGCTCCCTGGTAGCAGCACTCTGGAGGGGGCAAAGGGGGTCCTTCACTTGAATGCGCTGCCCCCAGGTCAGCACGAGTTTGCGGCTGCTCTGGGGCAGCACATTCAATGCAATATGGAGCATTCTCCTTGTTAAAGACGAGCACACCTTTTGAAAGGTGTGCTCGGCACTAACAAGGAAAATGCGCCGCCTTTAATAATACAGCCCCTATTATAGACAGGCTGTACTTCCCCCGGGCAGCGCATTTCAGAGAAATACGGAGCAGCTGTTTAGAAGCTGTTCCGTGTTACTCTGTGGAATAGGCTACCTGCCTGCACTTGAAAGAGTGATTTGATATCCTCTTGCAGGCAGGTGCAGTGAGTGACTGCACCCGCCTGCAAGGGGATGTCGGGGGGGTCCATAGACCCCCTTTTGCCCCCTCCAGAGGGCTGAAGAGGCAGTTTGCTTCCTCACTGCTGCTTTGCCTCTGCGCCCACATCTATAATACGAGAATAAAAGGGAGGGAAGAAACTAAGGGAGGATATGTAAATCAATTCAAATACCACTAATGTGTATAATATATTTCACATTTATTATAAACAACAAGTTTGCCACTTGTCTGGTCTTTTATGTGATATACTGTTATGTAAACCAGCTATTCTTTTCCTGAGCGTGTATATTTATAATAAATGTGAAATATATTTTTTTACACATTAGTGGTATTTGAGTTGATTTACGTATCCTCCCTTAGTTTCTTCCCTCCCTTTTATTCTCGTCTGCTTTTTCTCTTTTTTCCCCCTCTTTTTTTTACTACTAATATTAATTCTTTTACAATAAGTTATTCAGTGTGTGTTATTTGTTAATTGTCTCCTGAACTGTTGTTAGGATTATTCATTTACTACCCCTGGTTCAGGTCGGTGGGTTGCCCCTGTGGTTGTTAGTCACATCTATAATACGGCGCAGGTGCAAAAGGACTCCCTCGTTTGCATGGGGCCTCCCCCTCCCCATGCAAAAGAGGGAATTCCCTCTTGAGAAAGCACTGGCATTACATGTGCGCTGGTGCTTTCCGTATTACGGAAGGGCCCGCTCAAGCGTCTGCAGCCCCTTCTATAATAACAACTTGTCGCGGGGCCCACAAAGCGGGCGCGCATGCCCATTGCACCCCGGGGCACGTTTTGTAATATGGTGCCTGGTGCGCAGAGGGCATATTGAAGCAATTTGGTAATCCTTTCAATCTTCGCATGCATTGAGGAACCAACATTCTGCTCCAAACATGCATGGCGTATTCGGACTGTCCTAAGACTTCAGTAAGTGTTCTGGAGAATTGACACTCTTCCTGTAGTTGCACTGCCTCTGTGTGGAACAGTGCCTCTTTAGATCACTGCTCACTGCTTTGCCGGCTCTTAAGGTCACCCTAGGGCACACAGTATCCGAGACTCTGCCAGAGCAGGTGGTAGAAGATCAGGCAGTGTCCATGGTTTTTCCTCCCTGTGACTTGGCCTTCACATCCTGAAGCCCCAAGCAGTATAGCAGGCGTGGGGGCGATGAAGAATACTAGGTAAGAGGATTCTTGTGTTGTCTGTAATGAGTGTGTCTGTTTGACTAGTGCGTAAGCGATCACACAGGAATCCGTCCCTTCCTTTGTTATTATAACTTTGGGTTTTTAAGTATTGTATTATTGCCACTAGAAAGCTTTTTTTTTTTAATTGGAAAGAGATTTATCGGTATCTTCATGTTGTCCCGCTGCTTCTAAAAAGTCTGTATTTTATAAGAAATGTTTGTCTGCTAACGCGGATTAACAGCACATCTGAAGCCTGCTCAATTTTCCTTTGTAACTATTTCTTTGTTTTTAGACTTACCAGACTGAATTTCCTGACATTCCAATTGGCTACTCTGGGCACGAGACTGGTATTGTCATTACAGTCGCAGCTGTAGCCATGGGGGCCAAGGTGGTGGAACGCCATGTGACTTTAGACAAATCCTGGAAAGGTAATGACCACCAGGCTTCATTGGAGCAGAAGGAGCTGGCTGAACTGGTGAGAGCCATTCGCACCGTCGAAAAGGCAATGGGGTCTCCAGTCAAGCGGTCACTACCCTGTGAAACGGCTTGTCATGACAAGGTATTCTTTTCTAATTTTATATTGGATGCAACCATTAGTTTCACGTTTAACATAACTTTTTGTTTGACTTGGGTATTTATGGAGCAGGTCTCTAACGTAAAAGGTAACCGTGCACTTTACCTATGAGAAGGCACTGGGTGCCACCACATATAAAGGTTACTTGGGTAACATGCGGGCATTTACTACAGTAGTAGAATGGGTACATGGTTATTCGCAGGTGAAGCGATACAGAAGCAAGTATAGTGCAGTTACCTGCAGATACACATTGACAAAATGAACAAAAGTTTACAACCATTTACATAAGTTTAGCATTCTCATATATATTTATTTATTTAAAAGGTTTTATATAGCACTGGCTAGACCCGGAGGTATCAGAGCGCTTTACATGGGTATCAGCCAATAAATTGCAGGTTACAGCTTTATAAAGGTTACACAGTTATTAGAGCATGGCAATTTTAGTTACAAGTAAGGTTGAGACAAACAAAAAGGAACATATAGGTAGGGGAAAAAGCTGGCATGGGGAGATATTCCGGGGAGTGGGGGGGGGGGAGGGGGCGGTAAAAGCAGGGGAAGTAGACAGAGAGTGGAGGAGGGAAAGAGGAGGGGAGGGATTAGAGACATGGCATGGCCAGAGGAGGGGGTGGGTGACAGGGACACACATCGGTAGACGAATCAAAGCTGCGCCCAAAGTCCAGAAGTTGTGATCCCAGGGAGAGTGGTATCAATTCCCCATCTTTGTTGCGAGAGGCTCCCTAAGCGCAGTGGAGTCTCTCAGAGGGATCTCTGAGATTTCAAGGCCTACTATACTGGATCCTTCCCCAAAAAGGGAGAGGGTGTGCTTTGGCAAGGGGTGCCATACCACACCTCAATTGTGAGTGGCTTCCTTGGCACCGTGGACTCTCTCAGCGGTTATGCTGAGACTCCAGTGTATATATCTTGGATCTTTCCCCAAAAAGAGGAGAAGGAGTGCTTAGTCAAAGGGCACAAAAGGACAGGTGGCTAGGCGATGAAGCGGGCAAAGGGAAAAATTCAGGTGAGAGGGGGTAGGAGCAAGGAAGTAGACAAAGAATGCTGAATGGGAACAGATAGATAGGAGACAACGAAAAAGCAGGGTCACAGAAATACGATGGGGGGGCAAGACAGGGAGATGGGGAGAAAAACTGTGCCCAAAGTCCGGCTGGGTTGGTGACGGTCAGGGGATGAACCAAGGCCGATCTCCTCAATAGCTGAACAGAGCAGCTCCACCGGGCGTCAGACATAGTGTTCGGAGTCCACTGTCAGGATGGGGATCAGGAGAATGCACAGAGATTGTCATTGTGTTTTGATTAGGTAGTAGTCACTACCACTCCTCGTTCACCTTAGCTCTATTGCTGCCTCTTTGGTCACTTTACTCTGCCCCAGGGTCCCAACAGGCGCTCCGGTCCAGGCACGTTCTCTACCTAGAGACGGTAGCAGCAAAGAATTGCAAGACCACTGCTTCCCCATTTTGGTATCCGTATCATGTATCCGTCCCTGGAGGGGCCACAACAACCGCCACTGCGTGCACACCCCCGCCGGTCCCCCAGTACAATGTCTCCTGGACAGGGAGTCCCCCAATCTGGCGTCCAGGTCCACTCTAAATTCCCCATTTACAGGCAGTCGTGCAGAGTCCGGGGCAGGAGAGGCTCGCCAGGCCCTCCGCTACACACCACGTCCTGGGGCAATTCGTCACCCACTCCTATCACTTCCACACCATCCTGCACCCCTGCAGCCTCCGATGCTGCCGTCCTGTCCCGATCTCCCGGGACCTCACAATCTATTATCTATTATTAATATGATGGGATTTCGAAGCTGAGAAGCGTTATAAGGAGAGGAGTTGGGTTGGCACAGAATGTAGAGAAAATTTAAAAGGAGGATTTAATAGATTTTAGGCAATGAACTTTGTGGGTGCGTAGTGAGTGGAGAAGAGTTGTATCTTAAAGATTATAAGAGGGTGCCATTCTAGAAGAGAAATAGACTCTGTTCTGGTGACGGGAGAGAAAAGAGAAGTTGGTTGATCGCACGCTTTCTCTGTTTCTGTTTGTGCACAGGATTTCAGGAACGTCACCCCTTAACCCTAAAAATGGCCAGATCTAGGTGTAATGAGTGAAGGAACCCGTTCATGCCTACCCTTCCCAAAGCACCTGCCTTCCTACATACTTGTTTTCTGCCTTGGCTTCACCCTTCGGTGTTTGTGTTTCAATACACCAGATTCAGAAGGGTCTTCACCTGAAGATGGAACTCCTCCATAGACACCTTCTGAAGCTGCATCTGAACTCCTGCTTTAAGATCATTTAAGGTTTTTTCCTAGAATTTTTGTTTTCGATCTTGCAATCTTTTGCCTTCTGAGTTAGGTAGAGGCAATGTATGCAGTCTGCGACTGTCCGCTATGCAGCCTTTTTATCCTTAAGAAGCTACAGTCTCCGAAGAGACGTTTCTTGGAAGAATCTTTAATTATTGAAAACCTTGTCCTCTGGATCAAAGTCTGAAAACAGCAGTCTCTAGAGAAGTGATGAAAAAGTATATTTGGAGAGGAGGTAGCGCAGATCTCTGACAGATTCCTTTGCAAACGTTGTCTGATAGAAATATGAGGAATGGTGGCCTGCAGAGACTTGCATACAGAGTACTTCCTTATCATTGGTTAGCTTTGAGGATTTTTTCCCCATGAAACTGAAAGCCTACTTAAATGGAAGTATCTGGCCCTTTGTGCCTTATTTGAGGGCCACTGTTCATTAAAGATTACCGAAAGACTCCCTGTTAGGTTACTGGGAATGATTCAAGAATATGAATCTCTGAAAGATATCTGCACTGGAGAACTGTAGTTACAGGCAAGTAACTTGTTTTTTCAGTAGGTCATCTGGCTCTTCACTTCTGCTGAATGTACTCTGCCACTTTGGCTCTGTATTATGGCCTTGAATGGCCAGGAAGAAATATAATATAATACAAGGAGATGGAAAGGCTGCAGGAAAGAGAGAGGTGGGGAGAAGCCGAAGGGTGCGGGCGGCTGTCCTACAGAGACCAAAGGAAAGGGGCCTAGATGGGCAAGGACGGGTAGAGGCAGTGAGAAAAGCAGGAGGCCAGAAAAAGAGAGATCATGACAGACCATGGAAGCGACAATATAAAATAAATGGATGGGAATAGATCGACAAAGTTTGGCTATATGACAGGGATAAATGGGTAGATAACTTAAGAGAGGCAAAGAAAGGGGAAGGAGCAGAGAAAGGGTGGAGAGGCAGCAAGAAAGTGGGTGAGATGCGGAGGTGGGAGGCAGGGAGAGTAAATGAGTGAGGGGGAAATGAGGAGAGATTGTGAAACCTTGGAAGAAGTTTGTTTTAAAAGGGAATGAAGAGGTAGCGATGGGTGCAAGAGGAGTGGTTTGGGGAAGGGAACGACTTGGAGAGTTTAAAAGGGAAGGGATATAGGGACACTGGATGTAATCTCCCCTTTTTATCATCTGTGGATGCTGGAGACCCAGGATTCTTGGATCTTCGCCTTTCGGCATTGCTGCAGCTCTGATCCCCTCGTCTCCCGCATAGTGTCATGGAAAGCAAGTGTGCTCTGGTGCTCAGGAATGTGCAGACCTTCAAAGCCACACGCTGTTCACACAGTCTGTAGACCCACGGTTCTTTTTGCAGTGTTTCACCTTATGAAACACGGAGAGGAGTGGTTGCAGGCTGTCCAGCAACCTTAGAGGCTAAACCAATTCTGACACTCAGAATCTTGGCATCTACCCCAGTCATCCATTCTAGCCCTGCTCAGGATGAACAGGGTTGTTATTTGGCAGGCTGCTATAGATTCAGTGCTTTGTGGCTTTGTACCAAGAGGACACGTGTTCGTCGGCTCCTCTGTACCTTGTTCCAAGCTCAGACCCTGGGCAACTTCCATCACTGGGATACTCTTAAAACCGTCACAACCCTTTCTGCAGCCATTTTTATGTGTTGCCGATCTGCGCTATGAGCATGGTGCTGAACCTTTACTTCCTTCTAAAAGAGGTTTGAATGAATGCATGTTTTGCATTCTCATTCTGCCATCTAGTGGTTCAATGGGGAATAATCTAATAGCATTTAAAAGCAACTTTGTCAGATAGACTGGGTGGGTCATCGTTTGAAATTGCCAAACAGTGGAATCCATTGGTATTCGGGGGATTTTCATACATTTCTTTTTTTTTCCCCCACATTTATTTGACATTCTCGTAGAACGAAAGCCTCACACAGCAATGGAAGTATGCAATGTGCAGTCCATGAATATTATAATAAATTTATTTTTCCCACTATCGCCTTTATTCACTCACCAAACTGGAGGACCAAGGAGGATATGGGCACATCCAGCCTGGGAAAGCAATGATGGTCACAGTTTTTTTCAGGATTGAAGTACATTATACTTTAAGAAGACCATATACCAAAGCCTTTGTCTCCTATTTGTGTGATTGCTTATTCAGCATTATTTTGAAAGCTGAAGCGAGGTACTGCTTCCAAATACCCACCTAAGAGTCATGTCTGAGAATGCAGTGGAACCACCAGCTGTATCCCCCGCAACCGCAGTACTTACGTCGAATAGTTTCAGTGAGCCAGCCAAAGGCGTGAGCGTCTTACACGAGCAGCTATTACTAGAATTGAAATGTATTCTGATTCAAACAGAGTCTCAGTATCTAAAACGACATCCAGAGGTGAACGCTCACTGTAGCAAGATCACAGTTAATCGGAGCTCAGTTGTCACCGGGATCCATACAGAGCGAATCCATTAGACTATGGATTTTCTACCTTAAGCCAAGCAGCAGCCAGCTTCAGAGTTCGTTGAAGCATGAGTTTGCGTCTAAGCACAGCATAAGTACAGGAGACCATGTTGCCAAGCATTTAGAAATGGGAATTTCTATATGGCAATATGGACATGCTTGTGGCTTGAAATTTCTGTGTTTATATTGAGGTTTAGGCCATGTGACTAATATGCTCTTCAGTTATGCTGCTTTTTAGGAGAGGAAGTTCTATAGGCCCTTACAAGATTAACGGGAATAGTCCGCGGTAATGGAAAAAGGCACATATGTGAACTCACCATCTGTGACCCTCGCTCACCTGTCAATTTATTTCCTGTCATTGAAGCTTCATATTTTATTTTTTTGCTTTGAAAAAGTACTTAGCAAGTGACTGGGTGTTTCTCTGCTTCATCAGGGCACCTTTATTTTAAACTCTTTTGCTACACAGTTACACCAGTGGGCCCTTTCCGGCTATGGCATCCTCTGCTATGTTTCCCTTGTACTGTAAAAATCAATTTAGGGTGTTTGGGACTCTTTGTTCAGGGTTGAGGGCACGTTGATTGCTTTTGATCTGATGAGAGAGTGCCCCAATTCAGCAGAAGAACTTCAGTCTGTAACAACTTTCCATCCTTTGTGGGGCGTATTTTCCATAAGAGAAGCTGCACAAAGTCCAAAGTGCTGTAATAGGCTGTGACTAGACTGGGTGGTGCAGTGTTATTCAAGCTTTCTGCTATTCTGTGACTTGACAAAGTCCAAAGTAACCCAGTTGTGGCCTAACTTGGTAAATGAGAGAGCCCCAAATACTTTGTATGATAATCCTGGTCTGTAATGCCTGTCCTGATGAAGGTCCGTCAAGGAACAGAAAGGACCAAATCGCTTTGATCATGGCAGAAAGGCAATACATTGAATGATTAAAAAACAAAAAGACAACGACTCTTGGAGGAATATTAAGATGTGCCTGTTTTCAGACAGGTTACTTTTAACATCCCTGAAGCATCTCAAATTGTAGGATTGTGTCACCACTGGGAGAGTACAATTGGTGTGTACTTGCATATATGTACCTAATAATGGACCCTGCGCAGTTGTAACAAATGCTCAGAAGCATCCCTTATTGCTGGGTTTTCATTTACTTATGTGTAAAGAGTTGCAATTGAATGCACAAACTGTCACCTCAATACATTCATTAAGGAACAACACGCTAATGAATAATTCGAAAGAACAACTTATTAAAAATAAAAACATTAAAACTTAATGTAGAACATGCTTATTGCTGAGACATTTGTGTAAGCAAAAATACAACTATGCAATTGAAACATTGGCTACCACAAGCTGTGACTAATCCATACTTTCCCAAACTTTTATTTCAAAATTGATTACTCTCTAGAAACCTTGTCATTCCATTAATGTATACACCCTTTCTTTAATTATTACAGGGACACACTAATGTACAAAAGATGAGCTGCACAGCACACTCTGTTGTGGCATGGCAGCTTAGGCATCAGCCTGGCTGTCCCCAGATGTTATTGGTTAACATTCTGGGACTCCTACTTCGTGACAGCTATATTGTCTTATCGTTGTGACCATCAGCCTAACAAACCGTGCATCTTTAAGCAAATGTATTATGCTCAATGGCAATCTAGCCATACGATCAGGGCTTTAAGTGGGATGAAAAAACTGCGTGGTCTCTCAAAGGGGCGTGGCCTATGTAATTAAGGGCGTAATCTAAAAAGCTGTGCTTAGCATAGTGTGCCGCCTGACTTGCATTTTGCTGTTTCTGTCATTGAATTCACATATATGATACTACAGGTAACATCATACCTACAAAAAGTCCGGACTATTTTCTTTGTCAATGGGTGTTTCGAGGCCTCCTTAAAAAAAAACTGCAGGTGCTCAGCACCTGTGAGACTCAGCCCACTTAAAGCCCTGTATACGATTACTTTTACCAGAGAAGACGAAAAGATTACTTGATCCAACCTAAGGCTCAGGCTGACCCTTTCTTTGTCAGGAAGGCAGATGCCTAAGTTACCCGGTACTCGAGTCCGTGGAGGTGAGATCCCCAGCAGAGCCTAATTGTACTCCACCCATTGAGGTTGTACAGTGCATGTGACCTGATGTGATGCATGGCACAATCTGAAATAGTCAAGTGGAACAACACTGCTGCAGAGGTTTAAAAAATGATAGGATAAGTCCGAATTGGGTGTGGCGACGGTGGGCTTATAGTGGCTCTTTTAAACTGCACAATAAAGATAGTCATTGGATGCAAATGTCCACCCCAAGCCTCAATCGCAATGCAACATCTGAGAAATTGGTTAGTGCCACAATAATAAACTAATTGCAACGCGTCAAATGTTTTTATGCAATACCGCTCCTTTAAAATTAACGGAGCACGCAAAAGATTTTTAAAGGAGCATCCATTTTTCTTCGCACAAGTTACAAGCCCATTGAGCATTGTTCTGTATGCAGCCGTTACAAACCCATCTGCCATCACTGAAATCGTCTCCGAAACTGATACATTTGTACTAGCATGGAAGCAAAACACTGGGCAAAGAAGTGGAAAAGGTTGGACAGCGGAGTCTGATCCCTACACACTTCCCCTCCCTACAAGGACCTGTTTGCATGGGCACATTTCCACTTTATTACAACAATCTGACACTGGACCTCCCTGCTGTAATACCGGAAGAGCAAAACAGACAAATGTGTGCTGAATTCACTATTAGTTGGTGACTGCAACATTACTCATGATTACGACCTTTAGCTAGAAGCTCCTGCCACGGTTGTAAATGCTGTTCTTGCTGCAGAGTGGGCTTTAAAGCAAGTGCTATTTTCACTTTCTTGTGAGGATACACTTGCAGCATCCTAAAATCTGATGCAAAGTTAACTGTAATTCGACCTTTTACTTTCTTACTCATTAGACCATGATCCCTTAATCTCCTCGGAACAGCTTTAGATTTTCATTCTCATCATTTTGCCATCCTGGATGTCAAAAAAGTAGGTAATGTTTTTACTAAGACAGGTGACATGAGTTTGAATCAATGAGTACTCCTGTGCGCTACAAACAGTTTTTTTCATTGAGAATTAGGAATGCTGTCTATATGGCTTTGTGCAGATGATGACCTAAAATACAACACCTATTCCTGATGAATTTCATCAAAGTCATAAGCACTGAATTGTCGCACCCATATGCGGGATCTTCGAGCACTTGACAAAAAATAAAAATTTAGATATGCCCAAAATCTTTGTACAAAAGTGTGCCAGGGTACAGAAAATCTTTCTTGCAGCCCATCAGAAGGCTATAAATACCCACAGTTCCTATATATCTTTTGTTGACAGGTCACTTCTGTTTTGTTCTGACTCCTGGTAGTTGGATCCTGGAGCACTGAGCTTGGACTTTTTGACATTTACGCCCTTGGAAATCTTTCCAAACTGTATCTTAGTGACTTAAGTAAATTTCCCCGATGGCTACCAATCTGATTCAGATTTTTTTTTAAATTGCTGTCCGTATACCACCACTTTTTTTTTTTAAAGTGCCATGCCTGTGGCAAGAAAAAGCCATATTCAGACCCCATAGCCTCTCCAAAGTGTGCCTCTTCAAAAGATCATCAAGACTTAAGACACTGGCAAAAGATGTCTCAGAGAATCCTGAAGGACAAACCGAAAATCTTACTGCATGGCTTGCATGAGAGTCTCCAGGAGGCTTCTTCAGGAAGTTCGGTGAGATGTGGAAAAGGGGCTTTTATGCCACCGCTGCCTTTTCAATCTTTAGGGCACCCCAAGACGCAAATACAGAGAGACTCCACCAAAAGAAGACGCGATCGACCTCTAGCGCAGCAGCTTTGAAAACTGATACAGTTCCAAAGTGGTCAACATCGAGAGCTGGATCCACGCAGATGCTCCAGCTGATGCTGAAGGAACACAGATGTTGAAGTTGAGACATCCATTGACCCCAATGCCCTATTCAATGTTGACACACAAGCATATCAAACCATTGAAGTCTCATTATCCATAGATTAACCGTTGATGTTGAGACTCAGAGGTTTGTCATTGTTTTGCATCTCCTTCGGTGTTGGGACCCAGACAGTATTCTTCTGCACCACCTTCCGTCTTGTCTCCTTCAAAGCTGCAACTTTCACAAAAATGGCTGCACCATATGAAGAGAAGGGTGCTTCATCCTTCTTGAAGAGAAGTAATTAGGAACCCAGTGCCCCTTAAAATAAGTGAGTTTGTTAGTCTGCCATCAACGCAGTCCCCTCTGAGATCATGTTCTCCATGTTTTTCTCCAGCTCCTCCTCATTCACTGGTTCTTATGGCTTCTCCACATCTCCTAAAATCTCCAGCGGTTCCTCAGTCTCAATCGATACCATGCAGACCTTCATAACTGAAGAGCCCAAACAGGAGAATATTATCATGCTTCAAAACTCACTCTTGCTTTAGGTCAAGATTGCATTTCATGCACTCAAAATGATCCAGAAGAAGGTCTAACTCTCAAGGTGGTATCTCAGGCATATGCGCTGTGCCTTCACATTTTTCCAACCATTCTTCCATCAAGGCTTATTCCTCAACTCTAGTAATCAAGCCAGAAAAAGGGGATTGAGGCTACCTTGCTCGCACTAGTAATGAAGTCCTAATAATTTCATAAGAAAGAAGGTGCTGATGGTCTGGGACACAATCCCCTGGATCCCAATAGTAGAGGGACAAAACCTTGTCTCTCTAATAAACTGCACAAAAAATGACCCCGCACCCTTCAAATTTTGTTACAATATTTATACATCAACATCAAGTATTGACCATATGTTCTGGTAAGCATCCGAATGTTCTCCCAACAATTTCAGAATCAGTTTCTTCAAGAAAAAAGTTCTTTATTCGTAAATAGTGACAGAATCAATAGCCATAGCCAACGCGTTTCGTCCGTGATCGGACTGATAAAGATCAATTTAAAATGGTCAGGCTATTTCAGAAGATGTTTCCTTAGTAAAATTTGCCCGGCGTAAACGCCTCTAATACCATACGAAGTTATCCAATAAAGAGGCAGGCGCTGGAGACAGGAAGACAGGAAACAAGTTTATTCCGACGGATCAGAACACATCAGATCAGACAGCAAGGTATCGTCTCGAGGTGCTCTCTCAACTTCTCTGAGAGCTGGTCTTTTATACACTGGTTTTAGACATGTGAACGTCCTTTATTACAACAGGGACATTGTAGAGCATGAGAATGACATCCCCGGCACCCCCTCCCCCCCAATTCCGGCCCGTTCCAACACATGACAACAGTAGAGGCTCTTTCCCCCTCATGTGGTCGGGAGGGGGCTATCATGCAGCTGAGTGTTCTGCCGATTCCTTTGGAATGTGCGCCTGATCGAATCTCGGGGATGGGGAGGTCGTGATCAATAGTGGCCTCTTTCAGGAGAGGCGAGTGCATACAGTAATGGGCAATAAACTGTATCCTTGGGCTAAAGGATGACCAGCGGTCCGTGCTGACGTTTAGGCTCAGAGGAAGGGGTCATCAAAGGAGGGGTATTCATGGAGGGACAGGAGGTGTTGGTCAGGCGCGGGGTGCGATTCTCTGGGCAGAATCATGGGAGGGGAGGGCTCATGACTTGTGCATGAGAGAGCGGGGGCAGTCAGGGTGCATGGGGGACGCTTGCAGGGTCAGGGAAGTGCGCTGATGAGCGATCGTGAACAGGGAGACCATGGTACCTAAAATGGCTGTCGTGTATGCTCGTACGTGGGTCTGCAAGATGGCGTAGATGATGTTCAATACACAAACTAAAATTTCACAGTCCTCCCTTTAACATGTCTCGCCAGCTTGTCAGTTCGGATCGATCCCCATGAGACCACGCACCTCTACCTCGTATAGGGGACTCATGTGCTCAGGTTTAAAGTTCAAAGTCTTTGGGCACATACAGTTGGAAATGAGTGCACATAAAGGTGGTAAACATTGAATAGCTAAGCAACACCCACACAGTATCATGATCGGTATCAATAAAAATGTGCGCAATCTCCATCCCCAGTTCTTCAAAGTGTCCCAGAACCAGCCTCCAAGCGACCATCCTTCCTGTTCCTGGTGAACCTCCGAGGACAGTCTGTGGAGGTGTTCGATTGCTTTATAGACTGAAGGTGAGTTATCTGGCACGTAGGTGCAACAGCTGGAGCCGATGATACGGCATGCACCTCCACGGTCGGCCAGGACCACATCTAGAACAAGACGGTTTTGAAGAGCCTCCAGGCGGACTGCCTGAAGCTCAGCCGTGTTGTTGGCGAGGACGCCAGCGGTGATGTTAATGGTTGTTTCCAATGCCTGAGTCAGGTGTCGGATTGCGCGGCTATTGGCCATTGGTCCCCACAGAGGAACAAGTCCCTTTGCTGCATCCAGGAACTGTGCTCCGGTGGAGTCGGCTTGTTCAACATCTCCAGCGCGCTTTTGCCGGTGGTGGTTGGCTGGAGCCACATACGTGGGAGGAAGAATGAAGGCAATGTAGCACGTACCCTTCCAGCCTTTTGGGAGCCACGTGTAAGCTTTGGTGCCACAAACAAAGTACATATTCGGGGAAGCAACAAAGGAAGGGGGGTCAGCTGAGACCAATGTTTTGGTGATGCGACAAGAACTGTGACCCACCAGCTGCGTTCCCTGTCCTTCGAGGCATACGAGTCCTGTGACATTGATGACGGACAGGGCCGCAGTCAGGGTGGCAGCCGTTTGTTTCCGTAGGTGGGAGAAGGTGGATCTGGCTGGATTGTGGAGCACTTGCATTTCGACTCTTTCTTTGGCTGGGATGTTCGTAAGGAAGGTTGAACCTGAAATTGCGGGACAAAAGGGCTTTCCGGTTTTGTTCGGCCAGAACCCGTAGTAGAAGTGTGACACTGTCTGACCGGAAGCGGCGTTGTCCTTGTGGCTTTCTTGCATGAGGATCAACCAGGCGAGGCAAGAGCCGTGAACTGAGAAAGGTGAAGGAATAAAGGGGATGGAGTGTCCGGTAGCATGTGGGAGCAACCCACAGATCCAGCAGTTTGTGGCATTTGCAGCAAGGTTGTGCTGGTGCAACAGTTGTACAAAGGAATTGTTCCAGAATTCCCTACGCCTTTCTCGAAGCTGAGGTGAATGGGTGATCAGGTGGTGCTCTTTCACGGTGGTCGGCTGGACAGTGGTCGGCAACATTTGGTGAGCGGGCGTGCTTTCCTCCAGGATCCAGAAGGAAGTCATGAGGAGGAGGCAGAACAGGGAGATAATGAAGAAAGCCATTGTCTTTGATTTGTGCAAATTGTCAGTTTTTGGATTCCTATAGTGGGTATTTCCTGTTGCTTTCGATGTCTTCTTATCTGGCGCTTCCATCATCTTCTTATCGGGCGCTTCCATCATCTTCATCTTCAAGGTGCTCGGTAGTGGGCAGAACCACAGACTTAGTTTAGCTTCTCCCCAGGTAACCCTTGGTTGCTTTGGGTCACCGTTCTGAGATTTTCAACTTAGTCAGTGGCCTACTTAGCCGAAGCTCCCTCCTTTCGACGTAGGAAATACCCTTCTCGAGATGGCACAGTGGGATCAGAGTGCTTTGCAAGTTCAAGTGCCTCAGTATCAGGATAACAGTTCAGTGATGGTCGGTCTTTGTTCAGGAGCTCTTCTTGGGTGCTGACGTTGTCTGTCGTGGCCAGGGTCGAGGAAATCTTTTTGCAATGATGGGCGTGCAGCCAGTGCTTCTTCCCCTCCACTCGAAGAGCCGTCCGAGTGGTGATCAGTACTTGCCAGGGGCCCGTCCACCGGGGTTCCAAATTCTTTGCTCGTTGAAAGTTCCGTATCAAGATATAGTCACCCGGTTGGATATCGTGACCAGGACCCCTGGAAGCATCGGGGATGGCCTGCTGCACCTGTTGATGAATGACAGACAACGTTTTAGTTAACTTGTACAAATAATCTGACAGCAGGACGTCGGGGACGTCATGAATGGAGGTTGGTTTGGGGGCAGTCCAGAGGTTCATAGGCCGTCCACTTCGTAGGGGGTCAAGTGGTGCTTAGTGGGGGTGGAGCGCATCGATAGCAATGCCAGTGGAAGGGCATCTGGCCACTTAAGTCCTGTGGTGGCCACTATTTTTGACAGTTTCAGTTTCAGTGTAGCGTTGTGTCGTTCAACCAGGCCAGCGGATTGGGGGTGGAAGACCGCATGGAACCTTTGTTTGACCCCCAACCCCTTCAGGATAAGTTGGATAACTTCAGCTACGAAGTGGGGGCCATTGTCGCTCCATAAAATTTGACAAAGGCCGTAGCGAGGGAAAAACTCTTTCAGTAGTACTTTGGCAGTAGTCATGGCAGTGTTATCACGGGTCGGATAGGCTTCCACCCATTTGCTGAAGGCACATACAATGACTAATACGTACTTCAAGCCTTGGCACCTCTCTAGCTGGATGTAATCCATCTGGAGGACCTCAAAGGGGTGGTCGGGGATCCCAAACCCTCCCCCGGGTACTACAGTTCCTTTCCCGGGGTTGTGTTGTAAGCAGATAAGGCACTGTTGGACCAGGCGTTTGGCTGAGTCGGGGATCTTGCCGTTATGCCAGACTTTGGAAATGAGTTCGATCATGGGGGCAGAACCTATGTGTGCAGGGGAATGTGCCATTGTCAGTATGGGGATCAAGTATGCATCAGGCAGCAACCATTTGTTTGTGTCCTTTGTCCGCCAGCAGCCTTCATCGTCCCTTAGACCCACCCGTGCCCACTCAGTCAGTTCGTGTGATGTGCTGGTCGATTGGATATCCCTGATCGTTTCCCTAGCGTTGGTCCATTTTTCTGCTTGTGACCTGGTCACATACATGCGTGTCGTGGCCCTATTCTCAGCTGTGGTTCGGGCAGTGATGTCGGCTAGTGCGTTTCCCTGTCCAACTAAATCTGTCACCTTCTTGTGTGCCTGGCATTTAAATACTGCTAATCGTTTGGGGAGGAGAACTGCTTCAATCAGGGCGGAGACTAGATCTCCGCGAAGGATGGGTGTACCATGGGACGTCAGGAATCCCCTTTCCCTCCACAGGAGCCCAAAATGATGAACTACCCCGAAGGCGTACTGGCTGTCTGTGTAAATGTTTGCCGTGGTTCCTTCTGCTATGATACATGCTCGTGTGAGGGCAATCAGTTCTGCTGCCTGTGCGGATCGTTGTGTGATGCAAGCTGTTTCAACTATTGTTCGAGCAGTCGTTACCGCATAGGCAGCAGAAGTGGTGCCGTCTGGGAGTTTGATGCAAGAGCCGTCTACCCATAGTTCTCCGTCAGGATCTGTGAAAGCAATGTCTCGGAGGTCAATTCTACTCCTAGTCTGCTCGTCCGTGAGGGTCACACAGTCGTGTATAGGGGGCACATCGGGGTCATTTTCGGGCAAGGGTAACAGTGTAGCAGGATTCAATGTCGTGCATCTCTTCAGGGTGATGTGGGGCGCAAGTAAAGTTAATTCGTATCCTGTCAGTCGTGCACTAGTCAGGTGTTGAGTCTTGGTCTGGTTCAAAAGTGTGTCAACTGCATGGGGTACTAATACTGTGAGAGAGTTCGAAAGTACAATTCCCTCACTCTGTCGGATAGAGACAGCAGCAGCGGCTACTGCTCGAAGGCAGGCTGGTAGAGCTCTGGCGACTGGATCAAGAGTGGCAGAGAAGTAGGCACAAGGGCGCTGCTTGGCGCCGATGGGCTGGGTTAGAACAGACAATGCGCATCCCTCCCTTTCGTGAGTGTAGAGGGAGAAGGGCTTGGAGTAATCTGGTGTTCCTAGAACGGGTGCCGAGCAAAGGGCATCTCGCAACTCCTTAAAGGATGCTTGGCATTCGGGAGTCCACGGGAGTGGAAACGGAACATCTTTGGCCAACAGGGAAAGTAGGGGTTTTATAATGAGACTGAAATTTGGTAGCCATTGTCGGCAGAAAGAAGTGAGGCCTACTAATGAACGGACTTGCTTCTGTGTTTTTGGAATAGGGGTGTCTAGGATGGTTTGGATTCGGTCGGGTGTAAGTTTTCTCCCTTCTTTGGACAGGAGATGACCTAGGTATGTTACTTGGGGCTGACAGAACTGCAGTTTCTTTTTGGAGACTTTGTGGCCATTCTCCGCGAGAAAGTGCAAGAGTTGGATGGTGGCTGTGATTGCAAGTGGAGTGGTGTCGGCCGCCAAAAGGATATCATCGACATATTGGATCAACACCACTCCATCTGGTAGCTGGATGGCGTCCAGCTGCCTTTTTAGGGCCTGGCTGTAAATGCTGGGACTTTCAGTGTAGCCCTGGGGAGCTCTACAAAATCGGTATGAACGGTTTTTTAAAGTGAAGCCGAAGAGATAACGGCTGTCTGGATGGATGGGGATAGAGAAAAATGCATTCTTGAGATCAATAACGGTGAAGGTGGTGGCAGTGGACGGGATGAGAGTCAGGATGGTGGCGATGTCTGAGACTACGGGGTACTGTGGCACCACCACTTTGTTGACTTCTCGCAGGTCGATGATGAAGCGGTACGCTTTCTCATCCCCCTCACCTTGCTTCTTAACAATGGGTAGGATAGGACTATTGCAGACATTGCTAACCACTTCCTCTACCACTCCTGCATCTACCAAGGACTGAATAATCGCTACCAATGCCTTCTCGCCTTCGGGCGATATTCGGTACTGTGGGAGTTTCGGGAGTATCGCATCTGGTCGAACAGTTATGTGTACAGGATCGATCATCATTCGTCCTACATCCGAGTCGTTTCTGGCCCATAGGTACGGGGGTAGGGTATCGAGCAAGGATAGGTCAGCATCTGTTACGGAGCACATATGCCGTGCGGGGTAGGGTCTGGACATGCTTGGGTTATCGTACAGAATGACTCGGACTCCATCTGGGGAACACCTAATAGTAGCTCGGAAATGTTTCAGTAAGTCAATACCCATAATGGCGTCAGGGGAGTTGGAGGAGAGCAGAAACGTCGTGTCAGTGGGATTGTTTCCTAGGTCAAAGGAGATAGGTACAGACAGGGGGTTAGTGGAGGGCGTCCCATCGAAACCTATCGAGGTAATGTGTGAGCCAGACAAGGGTGCCCTTGGAATCAGTCGTTTTGATAATACACTACGTGTCGCTCCGGTGTCTACCAAAAATGGAGACTTTGTACCCAGGACCTTAGCAGTGACATAAGGACCTTGCTGGTCTACACAGAGCTCGACTGGATCCCTCCCTTGCCCCTGGCAGTCCTATGCAGAGTCGTGATCATTGTAGCCATCGGACTGTTGGTACTGATTCTGTCGGGGGCGGTCAAATGTGTTTGGTCTACCAGATCGGTCATTGGTGGTGTCGTGGGTCTGTCCTCGTCCCTGCCCTCCAGTTTTGGGGCCATTTGCCATGTCCCTTGTCTCTTTATTCTTAATCAGTTCCCGAAGGGCTGGGCATTGAGACTTCCAATGTCCAAATTCTTTACAAAATGCACATTGGTTCTCATCAAGGTCGGTTCGTGGAGCGCCAGGGGCGGGGTTGCGGTCTCTAGGGGTCGAACTCCTAGGGGCATTTGACTGGTAGTTCCCCCTATACCGTTCCCTCCCTGTGGTCACTCCCTGTAGTTGTGCAATCATTACTCGTTCCTTTAGGTCCTTTTTCTTTTTCTCAGTTGCCCTTTCGTTCTCATTCTTTTGGTGTTCGTAATACTGAGCCATCTGAAGGATAGCTGCAGGTTTAGAGGCTCCCCAACTACTTTCGCTAGTCTGTAACTTTTGGGAGACCTCTTGCGATAGCCCCTTTACATAGTTCTGCACAAATAGGTGTTGTCCGGTTGCGGTGGTCATGTCTTGGCCACTGTAGTCGGAGAACACTGTTTCAAATCGTGAGAAGTATTCTGATACGTCCTCCTGAGGTTTCTGGCGGCAGGCCGTGACTATCGACCAGTCTACCTTCTTTTCTGGGATCAACGTTTTTAGCTTCTGCACTATTTTGTCGGGGAGTTCCAGTATGTCTTTTACAGGTTTCTTTCCGGGCTCTCGCTGCCTATCTAGTTCATCGAGTTTTGTCCAGGTGTGTCCGAACAGATCTGTGTGGTCGGCTCTCCGAATTTGCTTCCACACATCAGCCGGCAGACACAACCCGAAAAACAAATCCATGTCCGCTAGAGTCATTATGGTTGAGCCCAAGGCTGTGCCTAATTCGGTATAGAATGCTGTAGGGTTTTTTCTTAAATCGGGCAGGGTTTGTCTAAAAGTTAAAATATCTTGCCGATCCCATGGTTGGTAGACCCAGTTGTACACAACCCTCCCTTTGGCATCTGCATGGTTGATATCATCGTTTGTTCCCTGACCTCTTGGGGGAACCCAATAGGGGGCGGCTTCTCTGATAGGCATCATAGTGTTGGCTGCTCCTAATGAGGGCTCAATCGTCTCATGGACTGTGAGCTTGACTTCTGGTTTCTGTTCCGCGAGGTGGCGGAAGACCTCAAGCGTTTGCATGAAGAGGTCCGTCATATCGCTTTCAGCCCCATCTCCGACATCAATCTTTCTATATAGAGTCGTCAATTTAGCAGGACTTTTAGTCTGGTACCTATCCTCATATGCTTTCAGAGTGTGGTAGCTGAACCGTAAAATAAAATGCCGTCTGTGACTACCGGCATGTGAGTTGTGCATATTCATCGTATATTCTTCACTCTCCTTCCGTTCTACCAGGGTTTTTGCTATCTGGTCGATTCCATCCCGCTCATCTTTGCTCAACCTATTTGGTCTGGCTGTTAACTGTTTGCCAGTCTCAAGTTCATCTGGTGTTGTTACCAATGTGGCTGGTGCGAAGGCCGTAAGAGTCGGGGCACTAGCGCTAGGGTTACCCTCGACTGCACTCTGGACTGGTGAGTGTTGTGCTAGAGGCTGGCAGGGAGCATAAGGAGGAGGCATGTAGATCATTGGAGGACCGAGCAGTAACTCGTCATTTGCCCGTTGTTTAGAGGGCACCTCCGGGTAGAGCGTAGGGGTGGTCCTGACAGGGCATTGACCTGTCAGTCCTGATTCTTGCGTTTGTTTAACTTCCTCCCTTCTTCTTATTTCTTCATCTAGTTCTTTTGCGGCCAGATGGGCTGCTTTCCGTAATTCTTTCACTGTTTTTGCTTCCTCTCTTTTCCTGCGGTGCTCTGCTTCTTTGCGCCACATGCCGATACTATCGAGCATAGTGGGCGTTGCCTTATTTATTTTTACAGCTGCTTCTAGTGTTTTTATTTTATTTTCATCAAAAAAACCTATCAGTGGCCACTGGTTTTCAGGATCCTTTTTTGTATATTTATGCCATAACTTACTATAAGCTATAGCGACTAGTCCTTGCTTAGTAAACATGTCCTTATTAGGGGTGCCCTCCAGTGGAGCTGGATGGTTCATCTCTAATAAGCGGTCCGGGTTGACCCAACTATGAACCAATGGGGAGAAGATAGGCATGACGGATTACCATGGGGGGGCAAAAGCCTGCACTACCTATCTTTTCACTATTTGCAAAGACTGGACAGAATATTCTATTCTACACTATTTGCAAACAGAGAATACCTCCCGAAAGACCCAATTCCAAACAGTCAATGTTTGGTCAAACAATCAATCAATGAGGAACATAATAGGTACGACGTGTTAAAGGTTTGCGTTACCTACCCTTCACTCTCTGCAAAGGGAGAGAGAATATTCCTATTCTTCCCCGTTTGCAGGCAGAGAAGATCCCTAAGAGAACCAACTTCGAACAATTCAATGCTCGATTCAATCAATCAATCAATGGGGAGAAAAAAAGAATAGGCACGACGTGTTAAAGTTTTGCGTTGCCTACCCTCCACTATCTGCAAAGACTAAACAGAGTATGGCGATTCTGTGTTTGTTTGCAAATAGAGAATTTCTCAGAAGCGGTCAATAAGTAATACTAGTATTTTCAAACAATCAATCAATCAATTTCGCAATTTTGTCGTGTGTCACGACCTTACCCGGACCGCATGGACAGTTTCTCGTCTTCCGCTTTCAGCGCCCGATCGTCCTCTACTCTCTGTTGCTATCGCGGCACTCCTGGTGGTTCCCAGTCAGGACCGTAGATCACTCGGGAGAGGTCTGCTCGGAATCAGTGAAGTTCAGATGATCGGCTGTCAGACGAGGGTCTATCGGACAGGAGCTCTTCCGATCGTTGCAGTCGTTCACTCTGTCGTCGGGACCTCTCCCACTGGATCCACGTGTCGCTGATGGGCCCCGCGTTTGGGACGCCAATTGATAAAGATCAATTTAAAATGGTCAGGCTATTTCAGAAGATGTTTCCTTAGTAAAATTTGCCCGGCGTAAACGCCTCTAATACCATACGAAGTTATCCAATAAAGAGGGAGGCGCTGGAGACAGGAAGACAGGAAACAAGTTTATTCCGACGGATCAGAACACATCAGATCAGACAGCAAGGTATCGTCTCGAGGTGCTCTCTCAACTTCTCTGAGAGCTGGTCTTTTATACACTGGTTTTAGACATGTGAACGTCCTTTATTACAACAGGGACATTGTAGAGCATGAGAATGACATCCCCGCCCCCCCAATTCCGGCCCGTTCCAACACATGACAACAGTAGAGGCTCTTTCCCCCTCATGTGGTCGGGAGGGGGCTATCATGCAGCTGAGTGTTCTGCCGATTCCTTTGGAATGTGCGCCTGATCGAATCTCGGGGATGGGGAATTCGTGATCAATAGTGGCCTCTTTCAGGAGAGGCGAGTGCATACAGTAATGGGCAATAAACTGTATCCTTGGGCTAAAGGATGACCAGCGGTCCGTGCTGACGTTTAGGCTCAGAGGAAGGGGTCATCAAAGGAGGGGTATTCATGGAGGGACAGGAGGTGTTGGTCAGGCGCGGGGTGCGATTCTCTGGGACAGAATCATGGGAGGGGAGGGCTCATGACTTGTGCATGAGAGAGCGGGGGCAGTCAGGGTGCATGGGGGACGCTTGCAGGGTCAGGGAAGTGCGCTGATGAGCGATCGTGAACAGGGAGACCATGGTACCTAAAATGGCTGTCGTGTATGCTCGTACGTGGGTCTGCAAGATGGCGTAGATGATGTTCAATACACGAACTAAAATTTCACAGGACTTCTTCAGGGCTTGCTTAATTTCTCCTTTTTTAGGGCATATATTCTTCACACATGTGAGGTCTGGTGATCTCATGGAACGAGAACAATCATAATTCCATGTTATGGAATGTTCCAAAATAAGACGTTTTTTTCAATGTAAAAAGCCGCAAAAAGTATCGGCATGTAGTAGATGTGTGGTCATCTGGCTGATTCTCCTGCTGCTCGCTTCTTGCCTGTGGACCACATCACTGTGTTAAGAGGTACTAGTCGGGGATGTGGCCAAGATGAATATACGAATACCTATGTAACAAGTTTTCCTTCTGTGATATTCAAGACCTTGAATCACTAAGCGAAATCCAAGCCTCTGTTGCCAACTATTGCTTATTCACAGTTAAAAGAACCAGATCAAGATCCTCTGTTCCACAGGATGGAGCCACCGCCAGATTCCATTATTGTATCTGAGGCCAGAAAATTCCAGGTGGCAGCGCCCTCCTCTTGACAAGAAGAGCTAATGTATGGACTCACTTGTTAGGAAGAAGTATGACCGTTTGTCTGCAGGGATGACAACTGAGAACCAAAACACTGTTGTTGGTTCATTGTGATAGATCCCTTTTGGATTCCTTACAAAGTTTTTTTTTTTTTTAAGTTACAAAAGAAGACCAACAGGACTTCTACGAAGTCATACACTAAGGGAAGCTAGTCTCTAACCAGGCTAACAGCTTGGAAGCAGATTCATCAGACCAGCAGCGCATAGATACCATCATGGAATTTGCTTGAGGCTGGGTTGTTTTCTGGTCTTAAGCTGGAAGCTGAACAAAGAATCCTGAATCTCCCCTTTTCTAGTAATTCTTTATTTTGTTTCACACACAGGTGATGAAATGGTCCGCGTGAAGTTGACATGGCTTGGCAGTTCGGGCTGGACTGTTCCCATGAGGCACAGGGTCAGACTGATTTGCATATAGCCATGTCTGAAATGGGGTGGCTGAGTGGGTTAAAGAATGGTGATGGATTAAACCCAGATCAGTTGACTGGGGGTGAGTGTTTGATTTGCTCAAACTCTCCGTCCATCATCCCCTTTTGTATCGCTTTGTTCGCCCTAAGTGTGGCAGGGTATGCTCAGACGTGAGTCCCTTGCTCACTTGGCCACTGGATTCAAGATAGCCTGGCTGATGAGGATTATGAATCCGAAACCGGTCCCAGGATGCTTGTTTCCGGTCCATGGAAGACATGGCTTGGCAGTTCGGGCTGGACTGTTCCCATGACATGACTGACATCACTATGCTTGTGGTGACTGATGAGGATCAGGAGACAGAGAGTGAACCTCTCCCTGACCTCCTCTCATACAGCCCAAAAGATGGGCCAGTGGATGGAGTTGTCTTTTCAGACACCCTCTCTGCCCAACAGCAGACTGGTGGTAAGCAAGTCTTGCAGCAGTATGCAAAGCTTTTTTCCTTGACCCCCTGGTGAGACAAACTGGTGTACCCATGCTGTGGACACTGGTGACAGTTCACCTGTCAAAAACAAGATTCATCACAAGTCAAGGAAAGCATCAGAGCTGAAGTCAGCAAGATGCTGGAGTTGGATGTTATTGAACCCCCTGGAGCCCCTGGTCCAGCCCAGTGGTCCTAGTCCCCAAACCTCATCCACAGGGTGGAAATCGCGAAATGAGGTTGTGTTGACTATAGAGGGCTTCTCTCTGTCACCAAGACAGATTCTCACTCTATTCCAAGAGCACATGGACTGATAGACAAACTAGGTGCAGCCAAATTTCTAAGTACATTTGACTTAACTGCAGGGTAGTGGCACCAGGAGCAAAAGAAAAGACCGCATTCTCCACATCTGATGGGCATTATCAGTTTACTGTTATGCCCTTTGGTTTAAAGAATGCCCCTGCCACCTTCCAGAGTTGGTGAATCAAGTCCTTTCTGGATTGGAATCCTTTAGTGCAGCTTATCTAGATGATATTGCTGTCTTTAGTTCCACCCGGCAGTAACACCTGATCCACCTTGGGAAAGTTTTAAATGCTCTGCAAACTGCAAGCCTAACTATCAAGGCATCCAAATGCCAGATAGGGCAGCAAACTTTGGTGTACCTGGGCCACCTTGGTGGAGAAGGAGGCCTTTGTTGTGGTTTTGACCCTGAAGAAGCTGAGACCGTACTTGTTTAGTATTCACTTCCCAAATAAAACTGATCACAGACCTCTCAGAGGGCTAATGCAGATGAAAGGTGAAAATCCTAAACTGTTGAGATGGTCCATCTCCCTACAGGGAATGGACTTTGTAGTAGAACAGAGACCTGGGACTGCCAATGCAGATGGATTTTCTAAGTTCTTCCACCTAGAAAATGAAGACTCTCCAGGGAAAGGTTAGTCTCATCCGCTTTCGTTGGGGGGGGGGGGGAGAGAGAAAGTGCCCTCTTTCTGCATGGTAGCCCACACGTTTTGCTGAACTGCTCATGTGCTCCAAAAGCTTGTCATGCGGCATTGTGGAACACATCAGAGAGCAGTGTGCGACTACAGCACATACCCATCATAGGCTCTAAGTGTGAAGCGCTGACATATGCAGTACTCACCTCGTTGAGTAAACAAGTGAAAATCAAGTGGATTAAAAACATAGTATCTAAACATCGTATTAGCACGCAGTATAGAGTAGTGTAACATTAGATTGGTCATATAGTAATGAAAAGTGTGTCCTACCACACCGCAAACCACCTCCTGTATCATAGGACAATTGAGACGTACAGTCGTCATAGATCCATGTGCGAGACCGCGTTCATCTCATGTCACCCTAGACCTAAACCATAGGGACCTAAATAGCACCGTGAAGTGGCTATCAATCAAAGAGGAGTGTCAATAGGTTTGCAGGCGGATTATTATATGAATATCATGGGCCAAGTGATCTAGGTGCCATCACCAGGAGCATTCGATGCAGCTGTGTCCATTGAAGATTCGTCCAGGCCGTCAAGAAATTTCTTCAGATGTGTTGGGTCTGTGAATATTTGTGGCACCCCTTGAATCAGGACTCGGAATCTTGCAGGGCCTACAAAGCCATATTGGTAGTTGAGCGTGCGAAGCCTTGGGCGGAGGGCCAGGAAGTTCTTCCTCAAGTTGACAGTCTCTTTGCAGTAGTCCTGGGAAATGTATACTTTGCTAGTCTTCCACACTCTTTGCAGTAGTCCTGGGAAATGTATACTTTGCTAGTCTTCCACAATATGTGATTATGTTTGCGCATGAACTGTAGTGTAGCTCCTATTTTCCCAATAGGCTCTGCGCATTGGAATAGTACCTACAGCAGTAAAGGCCTAGGCCAGACGTTAACTAGGTCTACTACTGTCGATACTAGACTTAATTTTTGGGTTTGCCAGCTAAGCTCAGAGTTCGCTAGAAACTTTCTCGAATGTTCAAGGAAGGATTAACTCCCCTGATTAGACAAGAAGGGATTTAGTTTCTGACAACCATAGAACATGACAACTTTGCTCTCCCCTAATCAAGAGTCAATCTCAAGAGTCGTGTGAGCACAAGGCAATTATTTTACTCAGTCAGTACGTGCATTCTTAGTCTCATCAGAATGTAGAGAAAAGGAGGAGACGGGCGTGTTCAATAAAAGATGTTATTTATTGATCAGTCTCTTTTCTCGTACAAGAGAAATGGATCGATATTATTGCAATACTTATAGTTAAGTAAAGTGCATACATTAAAAGCAATAGTATAAAATAATACTGTAAAAACATTGATATGGTTTCTGAGCCATATGATGTTTAAAATGATTAAAATATATTTACATATACATTTGACTAAACGTACTCAACTGGTGTTTCTAAATACGCCTACCCCGTGTACCTGACCTAAGTCTAATACGTGGGCGGGAATAGAAAGTTACAGTTTAAGTTAAGTTTGTTTTTGCCAAGTGAATAACTAAAGAATTCTCTAGGAGGGGTTATTCAGTTCTGTACCTGGAATTTAGGATGAATGAGGAATGGTATCTCTTTCTCTGCTCTCGATATTCCAGGCTGCCTGCGAGGGCTGCCCAGAAGCGCCGGTGCTGGGTCTCTCGGCTTGAGATAGCAGCGCGTCTCTCAGCGCGTCAGGAAGGCGGGGCTGTTGCCTGCGGGGTCTGCTTCTGCTCTCGGCTTCGGCAAGTATGGCTGCTCCGTCTTGTCACCACGCGTGTGTTTGCATAGGGCAAGGTCGGCAATATTTATACCTTAAAGGTGCCGGGATTGACGTAAGGATGGACATAGGTACGTCAATAAAGATGTCATACGACTTGCTCGTTAGCACATTCTTTACTAAAGTTCTCTGTGAAATCAAAACAATGGCCGCACGGATTATCCAGGTTGTCATAGGTTTGATTTGTTATGAGAACGTCGTATGCCTTATCAGGGGCTGGAGGAATGTCGCTTGTCTAATTAGATCTCAAGCGTTATGACCTAATCAGATAACACGTTCCTGTGCCGTAGTGTGACTGCGTCAGATAACGGTATCTGCATCATGGGGGATTTCTTGCCTCATGGGCTGACTGTTAGTTAACTAGCTAGGTAGGTTAACCAGAATATGGTCAGGAATAGGGGGATCGATTCAGAACCTATAGAAATACACGACAGAACGACAAGATTTGCTCCACATGCTGGTACCTTAGAGGTTTACAGACAATCGGGCTAGGGCCCCTTTGGCCTGGCGTGATACGAGCAGGAACTCTGTGAGCTCGATCGAACTCCAGCGGATTGCTGAAGGAGAGGTTGGTGGCCTGCGGAAACCAGGACTCCAAGAAAGGTATGCACGATCCATCTTTATCCTCTGCACCTTCCGGAATGCCAAAAATACGCAGGTTCCCCCTGCGATTTCTATCTTCCAATTCAGAGAGGCGCCGTGACATGGAGGTTGTAGATAGTGAGAGCTCTTTGAGGGATTTGCTCACCTTTACCTCCGAATCCTCAAGTTGACTGATTCTACATTTGTGTTTCTGAGAGCCTGACATTTGTGTCCTTGATGTCTTGCCTAACCGCAGCAATCTCTTCTCTGGTTGACGTTGCGATATCGTGAACTTCAGCAAGTTTGAGTAGTATTGTGTCCAACGTTGTGTTAATGTCACGCGTGCCTATGGCCGGAGATACTGGGTTCGGCGGATCAGCTTTCAGCCTTTTAAGATTTTTGGCTTCTTTTTCTCCCATGGTGTAGGAGTTTAAATCTGCAATAGCTATAGGCTCACCAGGTGCGGTGCAAAGCTGTGGTAGCACCGCGATAGGTCTTGGTGCGACGTGTGGTTAGTTGTACTCGGTCACTAGAAGCAGGCTGAGGGACGTAGGCTATGGATTGTCTGCAAATTAAAGGCCTGGAGGGTGAATCGAGGCCGAGGCCCACCAGTGGTCGCTTAAATTGTGCTTATCTAAATAAATGATCAAGTGAAACCAGCCTCAGATCCAACATCAGTCAATGGCTGCAGAGAATGTCCCAATCGTCGGCCATCTTAGGGTCAGGCAAGGCTGAAAATGGAGAGGAGCCTACTCCTCGTCGCTGAGAAGGCCAGGTAAACAGATCACCTCATGGGCACCAGGTAAGTAAAGCTCCATTAGACATGGCAAAGGCTGAGGGCAGATGTGGGCGTGTGGCATGAGAGTTTAAGTAGGTAGCCGGACACGCACTGAAACCAGAGTATGGCATTCATTAACGAGGCACGAAGGAGTTAAATGGACAGTTTAAGGCCGCACCAGGGAGCATAAGTATGTGGAGAGTCGGCTGCTGTATCGCTATACGAGCGTACCAAGCAAGCTGAGGCAAAAGGGATGATCGCGTAGCAGAAACGGGCCGATGCAGGTTCGGGGCCGCCACCTTGTGAATGACTGCGCGCAGGACCTGAGAAGAGGGGCAAGTCAGCCCGTCCTCGTTGTGAGATTCGGGACCGCAGGCATCAAGCAGCCTGTGCAGGTCCGATGCAGCAGTCGGGGATGAGAGGCATCGGGAGCCGAGCTGGCCGCACGGGGAAGGCGGATTCGAGTGTCCGGTGAGTCAGCAAGGCGGGTAGAGCCTCGCGCAGGATCCCATGCGGCCACAGCAGTCGGTCGCCAGAGCAGCAGTCAATGTCACTCCCTGACACTCAGATTACCGCCGTTAGGCTCCCCATGTGTTCCGCCACTTCACCGCATCATCAGAAGTAGCAGGAAATCACCGACATTTTCCCCAAACTCTGCGTCACGGGAGGAGAGAAGGGCTCAAGCCGCCATCTTCTCCGCCGTCCAAACCACACCCCCCTGAATTTGCATTTGAATCTGCATTTTTCAAAGTGCCATGTGGTGCACATAGATGCCCTTAGGGCATCTATGTGTGCCACATGTGCACACATGCACATTTCAGGGGTGCAACAGGTTGTCCTTTTTAACATCCTGGCACCCTTGAAATTGCATTCTCAATTTGCAATTCTCAAATTGAGAATCTCAAATTGAGAATGTCTTCCCATTCATTCCTATGGGCCTGCAGACCCATAGGAATGAATGGGGAGGTATTCCTTAATTGCGAATCGCAATTTGAAATTTGCAATTAAGGAATATGTAAGATTCGCTAAATTATTTGAAAATCCTACATACATAGCATTTTGTGATTCTCAAATAGCGATTCGCAAAAAAACGTAATTTGAGAATCGCAAAATCAAAGTTTGATACATATGGCCCAGTATCTCATAACCCGATGGAGTTCATAGAAGAATTTTTTTTTTGCACACATCCATCGCCAATACTAAATGGCACAAACCTGTCCAGCATGTAAACCTACAGCACTATATTCCACCAACAAATGCTTACTGGTTTAGTAATATTTTTCTTCTTACAATAAAGCAGTCCATTTCAAGATGGATAGTAAATTGTATTTTACTACCTTAAAAGTTGGTAATCTCTTCTTGGACGACCGAAGATGCATATAAGGATAAAAGCTGCTACACCTGCTCTAGTATGAAATTCCCATATTTCACAAAAAAGTAAAGCTGGTACTTGGAGGTCTGTACATACATTTACGAGACACTACTGTGTAGATTTGAGGTGAAGGGCAGATGCCCAAGTAGGTCAGGGCTCTTTGACAAATCTATTTTCGTGATAGTTGATGCTTTTTTTCTTTCTTAACTGCCTTTCTAGTGGGATGTTGTTGCTATTTGATTCAATGCTTCTGACTATTGATGAGGATAGAGAAGGTAAATGTACTCGTAATTTAGTTCTCTTTCAGAGGAGCCCTCATCAGAATCGTTGAGCAACAATTCCAACACCCGGACAAGAAAGTGGACATTTTTTTTTCTCTTGCTCCCATGTTTCTCTTGGTTCTGTAAAAACGAACTTAACTGCCCCTGAAACGGGCACTGTGCCAATGCACAGTGCCTATTTTTACTCTAACTTCTATGACAACCTATCTGTTCACATTGCCATTAAAAAATGCAGTGATTAATTGGCTCTTAAAATAAAAAATTAAATTAGGCTATTCTTAGTTTGAAGCAGAGGCTATTTGTTGTCTCTGGTGTGGTGCACTTTTTTTAAACTGAAAAGCATAAATATTTAAATATAGAGTCTGGGTGTCAAGTGCGTGGCCCGGACAGTTCAGTGCTTGTGACTTTGATGATGATTCCCCTGAAAGAGGAGTTGGGATTTCTGGTAAATAACTTTTCCTTTGGTCAACAATGTTCATACCTTCATGGCAGTCATCTCAAAGGTAGTAATTGAATGCCAGAGGTCTGCATACATGCTGATCCAGTTTTCCTTGGCATAACAACCAAAGTCACTCATCTAGGTTATCCCTTCTTTATACCAGCTACCCACTCTTCTGCTTCCTCTGAAGATAATCCTTGAAATTACCCAAAATGTTTATTTTCCTGGTTTATAGTAGTATGGGCCCTTGTTTCAGAATCATATTTACCGTAAACCTAAACTTTTCCTGAGAACATGGTGAGGTCTGATAAAGGTGGCCTCTTTCTCCTTTCGCACCCCACTGTGGCATTTCAGTCAAGCATGCTTTTCAGTGCAGAAATATGGTTTGCTTTCTCTCCGAAAATATACTTTTTTTTTTTTGGGGCAGATTGACCTCCGAGGAAGTTGACCAATATCTTGAATGGCGAGTGTAGTCCAAAATATTTTCTTTACACCAGTATATCTCTGTAGGTCTCCGTGCAGTAAAATGTGTGCCATTACAATTGAAAATAGAATTGTCACCTCGGTGGCAGATTAGAGTCAGAATTTCCCCATATGGAACCTTAAAATTAGTGGCCATTTCCTATCTCTTAGTCACACGATCGCATCTCTGAAGCTAAATGACCATGTAGTATTTATGCAAGCCACTGAGGATCTTCTGGGTTTTTCCCCCTCACCAATGCATTATTAATGATCACACGCAAATCCAGTAATGTGCTGTTCAATTTCCTCAGAAAATTCACTTCCAAGGTAAAATGCTCATTTAAAGACATGGTTTAGATATACATTAAGCAGATTTTCAGTTAAAATGGCATCATTCCGTTATATTGAGTAATTTTGGTGTGACTCCGTGAACGTTTTTTTGATTTGAATTCATATTTGGATGATATTCCCTCCAAAGACCTAACTTACTTCCCCAACCAGGAAATGCAGACCGATTAATATAAACATCTCAGTCCAAAAATGTTTGGGGGGGGCGTTAGGAAATGGTCTAGAAACAGGTGTGCCTTATATTATGAAGCGTGTAGTAAAGTTCTTGCCGAATTAGAATCCTCTTGCACATACAACTATTCTGAAGGGGCATCTAAAAGGGACCATCCAGTGAGCGATTTTATAGTACATTTCAGAGCTCAAGTCGACATGATCATACAAACCAACAACATTCTAGAATGGCAAATGTTGATGGTTAGTGATGCAGGACTGGTTAAACACAACTATTTTTCTCCATGCTGCATTGTCTCTTTAGGAGCCCCATAGCATTGTGATTTTTTTTTTTCCAATGTATAACATTATCCCTTTTCTGGTGGCTAGATAGCGTGAGTTATGAACTTTTGTACTGCTTTCAATTTTAATTTGAGAAGGATTCTGCATGGTTAAATTGAGTTCATCTCACAAGCATAGTTGAGTTTTCGTTTTCCATAATCTGGTTTATGTATATTGTAGCCTGAAATTAATGGTATTCTGCTGCTGGATGAATCTTCTTCCTTTTTTTTCCTCCAATACCTGTAGTTGGGCAAGTCTGTGGTAGCTAAGGTTCCCATCCCTGCGGGCACTGTGCTGACTCTGAAGATGCTGACTGTCAAGGTGGCCGAACCACATGGGTTTCCACCAGAAGAGATCTTTAACTTGGAGGGCAAGATGGTGAAACGAGAGATTGCGGAGGATGAAACAGTCACAGAGGAGGCGATAGAAAGCTACAATACAAAGACAAAGTGTTAAAGAAATTGAAGCATGGCTGCATGCATTTTGAAATGTTTCTCCGGTGTACTGTACGGTACGGTATTGAAACGTGCTGTATGTACGTCTGATGTTGCACAGGTGTGGGTTTGTTGGAAGGGCTTTGCTGTCTCAATTTAAGATGGCAGTCTTTTAGCAGAAAGGAAGTAGTCTTGCTTCCCAGTTTTTCATCACGGAATGCAGAAACGTAATTAGCGGACATGCAAAAGTCTGCAGAACTGCATTTTTGGAAAATGTATGCGGGTGTTGGTGGAAGCAGCTGACGGATACGTTGTGATGCACCTTCTCGCTTGGTGCCTCAAAACCAGTTTGCTTGCTTCTCTGGAGCGAAACTCCAAAAATTATCATTAAGCACATTATTCTGTATGGATTCAACTGTAATTTCTTTGGAAGTTTTAATTTTGTGAGTGGTCAGCTTATTGGATGTTCAAGTGATTCTTTCTTCCAGGAACTTTCTCATGCAAGCTACTACAAAGGATTGTTTAGCAAGAGTATATTTACATTTTTCTTTTTGTGCTGCATCCCAATTTTTGATATCGTATTGGCTGTATATTAAGGATTCTAGCTATTGTTTCTAGGTGTTGTAAACGGTTTAATTTCAAGCCCACTGAATTAGTCATCTTCGTGATCGTACACTCTAATGCAGGCCACCATGGCTTAGTGGGAGAAACTGATCTAGAAGCGCTCCTCGGTTTAATCTTAAGAAATCCTTTTGGAACCTCTTTTTCTGATGGAAGTAAGCATGCCATGTAGTTCGGCTGTAGTGCCATAAGCATGAAATTTGCCTTTGTCCTGATTAAAACCATTTCATAAAGTGATTATTTTTTCCAACTGCTTGGTTTACTAGTACATCCTGCTATTGATGCTCGATGCTACAAATCTTCGGTTCATTTTCCTGTTCAGGGAAGCCACCATTCCAACTACTTGCTTGGTTGCATATTTCTGACTAATAAATCTAAATTATCAGTCGCGCATGGTGATGTGAGCAACATGAAGTTGTCCGTCCCTCATCCAGGTGCCTTTGGAAAACTGCACTATAAGTACCGTGTGAGCAAACAGCACTTGATTTCTGGATACACCTTTTATTGTACCCTCTTTCTTCAAATTTCCAAAATGACACTATAAAAATAATGCAATATAGAATACTATTTCATGACGTTTTAGGTAAAACCTTTTATTGAATGGGGCGTTTCTGAGCTGGAGGTAATGTGTTTCTAGACAATCACTAGAAAACCTTTCCAAACGGATAATGCCACAAGTAAAGCGTCACCTAGTAAAATTTATGGAAATCTTGAAATAGTCGCAATTCTGTTCTGATAAAGTTAAAGAAAATGACAAAAACTGTTCTAACCAAATCATGACTGCTACGCCTACCTGGTACTGGATGCAAGTTTTTAATTTCACAACATATATTTGCAGGTCAGGAATCCAAACTAGGTTCCCAATTTCCTTGCAAATTTTAACAGGCACGCAATGAAGTAATTAAACCGATTTACAGCATATATGCATCTCCAGTCTTCGATACTTCTTATTGATTGTACAAGGGGCTTTGTTTTTTTTGGGTGAGAGAAATGCATTCTATTTGGTCTCTTGAGATGTATTGAAGCACTTTTGATTATTATTTTTGAATATTCTTTTTAATGGAATTCAATGTGTACTTGTATAATTGAAATTCATGTGGTAGTGCCATCCCACTTTTGGTGCGTAACTGATTGCTTTCTGCAACCATAACCAAAGCCCTTTGAATTTGGAAGGGATGTAATCAATAAAGTTTACGCTAAAGCTCTCCATGTTCTCTAAAGGGTACCGGAAACTGCAGGGTAGATGTCAACCGATATATATTAATGAGCTGGAGACTAGGGTATAAAAATCTGTCACAAAGCCAGGAAAGTAAAACATAACTGTATGATGAATGGCCTAATTGTGCCTAATCACTCCATTAGGATTTCAGTTGTTGTAGATTGAGGCGGAAGATGCTGCGTCCCAAAATAACTCCTGAGATGAATAGTTATCCATGTATGTTTCAATAGATTAATGGTGTGTACAAACAAAAGACTCTTTCCCAGTGCACACCTTATGTCTGTTGCAAAAACCCATTCTTTAGTGGCAAGTAGTTAAGCTGCTGTCAACCTCACATTATAAAAAATCTACCTCTGCCATAGTGCATTTTGGGGAATCTATATAATCTCACAGAAGTATTGCGGAATGAGCGATTGGACTTCTTGGTGGTTTGTACAATCAGGATCATTGAATGGTGTAATAATATCTCGTACCAGGCGAGCACACTTCGGTGATTAGCTCTGTATCAAAGATTAGTTATTGTCCATCCATGATAATTTCAGCTCTAGCTTGCTAGAGTAAATATATTGCTTAGTGGCAGTTCCTTGCCAAAGGTGAGGTGGTGTAAGTGAAATTGGCAGTTTCATTCCATTTGCTATCCATATGTCTGAAAAAGGAATTCCATTGCAAATGGAACCATTATAGCAATTTGATTGGTGGACTTTGCAGATGGGCCAAATTGTACTGGCATGAAAATTGCACTTGTGTCTTCCTCTGCGACCCCCATATTGCCTTTCCCTGTGATCATCCCTTGATTGCTGTATTGAGATACACTGAAAGCGCTACGTGTTCTACTTACTTTCTGTGTACAGATGGAAGTCTTTGCCATTCACTAGTTTTCAATGTGGCACCGCTTGCCAGATTGGCAAATTCTCACTTGACCCCCTACGTAGCACTAGAGTCAAATTACCACTCCGATATCACCTTCCATTCCATGTAACTGCTTGTTGCATTTAAATTGGAATGCACAAAAATGGCTTGATTTTAAAAAGTATGCATGCTGTAAATATACTGGTGGTTATGTAAGGAGCTTGTATTGCCTTTAAAACTTTTATACAGTCATTCTGTGTCTTATTGAAATGTTAAAAAAAAAGGCTATACAAATATTTATATTTGTGTCTATATACATTGCTTCTCGTCAGCGGCATACATTTGCCATCGCTGCTCGGAGTAAAGTACGGATGTGCTTATCCCACCCAGAAGACATTATGATGTGTGGTGTGTTTCGATTAAGGAACATATGTCACTTTCTTTTCCAATGTCCTGTTCTTTTCTAAGATGCCAAGTACAAGGAATTGAAAGCAAAACAAAATGTGAATGTCTATTGCCAAGAACATAGATGCAGTAAGGAATTTCCCCTCCACATCACTTCCCGTGTTTTCTATTTTGAAAATGTATGGGATGGAGACTAGGGTTAGTGAACACAATGTCTCTTGTCAAGAACCTCTATTGGTTTAAGTGTCACGGAAATGACAATCCTATGTTAGTGCCGTATGCATCTTTTTCAGATTTAACCTAAGTGTGGTCTGCATGGATGCTTCTAATTTTTGTTTTTAAGATTTAGAACATGTTGTGATCCTTCAGTGTTGCCGCAAAGTTACAGAACCGTTAGCAAGGTTTCTAAGCCCTCACCCGACCATGATTATTTTGTGGCACGAGTGATTTTGTGTACTGTTTGCAGTATCTAGAGCATCTGATCAGTGTACGCTTGGACAGATTTGTGACACACCGTGTTTCCTGTCACTATATTTTCTGCTCCCTGTACTTGACAACAGTTTCATATGCTGGTAACTGCATAGCACCCTGGTCAAAAAAATTTAAAACATTCGCGTGGGTTACATTTTTGTGACTCCCTATGAAACAGAGTGGGGAAAAAGCCGTGCATGGTGAAGCAATTTTTGGCATTGTGCCTCGCCATGTCATAGTAGTTTGGTTGATGAAGCCTACATCTTGAAAGAGATATCCTTTGGAGGAGTTTATAACCTGTTAACCTTCCTTTTTGATGAAGACTTTCAGTATTGGTGTTAAGAAGCCAGCACTTGACCAAAAAAGACACTGTTAGTTTGGTAACCATGGAAACGTGTTTGCAAATATAGCATCGAATTTAACACGCATACGAGACGCTATATGTAGATGGGTTGTTTGGACAGAAAAGATAAAAATACACGATGTCACACATTTCAGTTCGTGTACTTGGACAAAAACCTTTAATGCAGCTCTTGTATCATTCATTAATGTATTTCACCACACTACCACTGAAAAGAAGCATCTGCACTAATGTATAAGGATAGAAAGGCCCTATTTTAAATCTCTCCAGTGAACCTATGCCGTGCACAATTACATGATTTGTAGAAGAGATTAGTGCTCGCGTCAAGTAAAATAGAGTCTGAACGGATCATTCATATGTTGTTTATCTCAGCGAAATTGTGATTTTTCTACATACGTGATAATAAAATGTTTGTTTAAAACTTGAATATATGCGTTTGGTTATGTGATGACTTTGTGATGCAAATTAAATATTAAAATTGCTCCAATGTTTATTTCTAATAATACTTACATGTCCTTGAGAATACAGTGGTGCTAGCCCTCTGCAAACCAGTTTTATGGATCCATTCTAACACCCGGAGAAAAGGCAAAAGATGTTGAAAATAGATCTTACTAAAGTTGCTTTGCACTGGACTCTTGTGCACTAGAGAACACGACAGTGTCATGCACAACTGAAGTAAGTTCACATCACTCCCTGGATACAGAATATCACCCAGCTTGGAGACTTGATGCAAGAATGGAGTTCACTTTACTAATTTATGTTATGGTAACATCACCCATTTCTTTAAGGTTCCAACTTTCTCTTTCCTATTCATGAAATCTCCTTTAGGGTGCATGTATTTTTCTGCCCTGATTCGATTGTATTGGAAAAGAACTGAGTTGCAATTACTTTCATTTTTATATAGCTCTTTATATCCCTGACGAGGCACAGAAGCACATTGTCCTACAGCAGACTGCAGCGTATAGGAAAGCTTTGTTGAATGGGCATTGAATAGCAGGGTGGCTTATGTGGGAAGTGTTTTGGTGTTGTGTATCATTTACTAGAGTGGTGTACTTATCCTAACATAGGTTACTGGACCTAAGCATGTAGTGGAGGAAAGGCGTGTGAGGGATAGAAGTGTGCTTTACGTCTTTTTAATGTCTACTTGAAAAGGTGTGGGTTATAAATGTAGCTTATGTGATAAGTATCTTGGTGTCAAGCGTGATGAGCAGTGGAATGTACTCCTGGTATCACGGCACTTATTGCATTAAGTAGAATGAAGTAGAGTAAGAAATTGCTGTGCAGGTAGACTAGCCTAAAATCCTATAGATTGTTATGAATTCTGTTCCTTGTCTACGTTTGAGTGGCAGCGGAGCAATCCATAGGCCTACACTAAATTACATTCAACCATGGTAAAAGTTCTTTGGAGCCCACCCAAAAGTGGCACAGAGAAATCCCCAGTCATGCATAGGATACAGGCAGCCAATCGTCAACCTATGAACAACAAGGGAGCAGCCGAAGAACACACTCTGCATAGAGGCAGATTCGACGGAGATCTATATAGCCCACCAGTGAGTGATGGAGCAGTAACCATGACATGCTCAGGAGGAATACAGCTATGGGTAAGGTTGTTTGAGTCCCCTGGGAGGGACAGAGCTAATCTACCAGGTACAAACATAGATGGTAAATAAGCTTAAAAGTCCCCCCACAAACAAGAACTAGGTGTGGATGATGTATACAGGCCACCCAGAGGCGGCGAAGCTGCAACCTACATGTGTGTTCTAGTTCCAGACAACCAGGGCCATGATGACAATCAAGGATGCAGGCACGCAAAAAGAAGAAAAAAACCTGCGGTGAAAGGAAACAAATGTGGTAAGACATTTCAAAACAAGATGGGGCCTAATGCCCAGCCCATCTAGGTCATATTCAGGCTTTTATCCTCTTCAGTTAACAGCATATGCTTGACAGGGTATGTCCATCCAAGCGTGAGGGAGGGCAAATCCCGAGGAATACACTCCATAGTGATATCCAGCGGTAAGTCTGGTATAGAGTCCATCAAGGAGTATTAGAGAGGTACCTCACAGAGAAGTAAAACCATGGTAAATGCTCTACAGAATCCTCCCAAAAGTAACAGAAGACATCACTCACACATGCACTGGATTCAGTTAGCCAGAGTAGATGCTCTTTGGAGTACACGCTGGAGCGAAATAGGAAATGAGCGTAGCTGGTATCTGACACACTTAATAGTTGTGGTGGTGGTAGAGTAATTCTGTATTAGGAAATTAAATATGTTGGGCGAATAGAAGGAGAGAACGGGTTAGGAGAAGAAAGGAGTGAAAGGAAGCCCAAGAAAAATGGGACTCTCTCTTTTCTATATCTCACCAGTAGAACAAGATCCATCGAGTGCCTGTGGTCAATAATGGCTGTGTGGTGTTTGAGCTATTCATGGTGGGGTAAGGGAAATCGAACCAAAGGATTCCCATCGATTTAAGCTGTTCACCTTTCTATTTATGAGACAGGCAAACAATTGATGTATGTGGCACCCTAGGAGATAGCTATGTTCAGGTAGACATAGAAGGATTTCTGAAACAGTGTGCGTCTGTGAAAAAAACTGTAATAACATTCTTAGTATAGGAGTGACGGCGCTCTCTGTTTCTTAAATCTTAGGCTCAAAAGAAGACATTAACTGCTATGATGCACATTCTGAGTAGGCAACTTGAAGTCCAACTTAGGTTTAAGTAAAAGTAAACAGATGCCTTACTTATTCCGGTGTGCCATATACAATAGATTACATTTACATCTATATCTTTATCTATCAAGCTGCCTGTACAGAGAAGTCTAAAAAGTGTAAAGGTATGTCAAAGTTTAGATAATAACTTGTCTAAATCCACAATACATCAGCATGTTTAGTCTGTTAGGTTATGATTTTTCTGCAATCAGTTTTTGAATTAAAGTTTGGTACTCCGTTTTCGAAGTTGTGTTGCAACCAGAAAATTGTTATTTCACCTGTAGCAACATTACCGATGATCCCAATGAAAACACAATCTCTACAATGCCTTGGACTTCGCCTCGTTTTCAAGATGCATTGATTCAGCGCATCAACAAACATCACTTCCAACTTGCATCATAATCCAATTTCTGGTTGTACGAGCATTGCTCACAGAGGGGATAGGAGCTGGAAAATGTGCCCTTTTTATTTCGTCCTTAAAGTTGTACAACACTGGCAAAATGTGGTCTGGTGTGTAACCTGTTCCTTCCTTGAGATCGTGATAAAGTAGTTTGAGGTGTCAGCATGTCAAGATTAAATGGACTCTCTCCAATCATCATTGTAGGTGGAGTAGAAGGAGGCAAATAAAGACTTCAGAGGGGTATGAGGACAGTGATGCCCAAGAGGACTTCTGTAGTCCTTTGGGGGGAGTGAACCTGGAAGAAGCACACTTTCCAGATGATCAAGGGTCCTGGAAAGGAATTTCTAGCAATACAGAAACAAAAATGCACAGGGACAAAATCTCTTTAGATTTCAAAATAGATGCTGCCTGCTCAAGATGGGCGTTTCAACCACACGCCGCACTCAAAATTTGCTGATCAGAGTCATGGCAAATCTTGGCTTTGTGGATGTGAGGCTTCTCAAAAGTCTGCCTTGAAATCCAATGAAGTTCAGTCTGGAAGAAGCACTTTGATGCTGAAGGAGGATCTGCTTCAAAAGCAAATGACTAAAGCGTGCACTTGTCAGATGTGGTTTAGAAACCAAGTGAGTTTTGGCCATGAAAGGCAAATCCGCACTAAAATGAATTTCTGAAAAGAAACAGACACAGACTATACCAGAAGGATTCCTTACCAGATGGTTTCCCAAAGGAATGTTATCCAATTTATGCAACAAATTTAGCACCTCGCCTCCTACATGTTTTTGAGATGTCCATAGCATTGGGCCATCTACCCATTTCTATGAGAGACAGGTGACTCGTAGTCTGTCCAAAGGCTATTAGAGAGTCCCTACTTCTGAGCTCTTATTGCTTGCCTTCACTATTAAATGTAACTATACATTCTACGGGGGGTAGCATGGAGCAGAGCCGGCAGGCCAAACTCCTGAGGACATGTGTGAAGCATCCACACAGTACCCACAGACGACACACCAGGCACACCACAAAAGAGACACAACACCGCTTATGGTTGGAAAAAGAATAACTTTTGTATTAGGTCCAACCTGCAAAGGTAAAGCACACTCAGGGCATGCACGCGGGGCAGGCTCCCGCTTGTATTTAAATTTACATAAGGGTGCCAAAATGCGGGGTAGGCTCCCGCAGCGCTTTCCAGGCAGTCAGCTCCTTTTTGGGCCACACAGCGCTTCAAAGGGGCAACAGCGCTTCCAGGCAGCCCAGCGCTGCTTCACCAAGGCCAATCTCTGCAACAGGGCGCTTAGCAGGTACAGCGCTCCAAGATTATAGCGCTTAGCAGGCAGCACTCATCCAGGGCTAGGCAGCGCTTCGCAGGCACGATTCCTCACAGCACAGCGCTTTAGCACATATCGCTCCTTCTAGGCCCAGTGCTTCCAGGCGCACAGCGAAAGGGGGCGGACAGTCCCAGCAGCAAGCTCCAGGTTAACACTCCTCACCTCCCGGGGGGCGGGTCCAAGGTGCTCCTTCCCTTCTAGGCGCAGCCCATGCATGGCGCAAGGTCCCGACAGCTTCAGGGACCTAGGAGGGCCCTCCTTCAGGGGGCCGGGGGGACAGAGCAGTAGGCACTACTGGGCCAGGTCAACAGTCAGTGGGAGCTTCATCAAAACCGGGCGGTAGGCTGACACCATCCTCCACTGCAGCGTGGCCCTCCTCCTGAACAGCAGCCTGAACTCCTGAAGTGGGGCTTACACTAGCACTGTGGACAGTAGAGGGGTGATAGATGGATGCAGGGTCCAGCACACAGGCCCAAGTGGCGGTATCCCCTGACAGCAGGTCCCCTCACGTTCCTGTCCCAACTCTGTCTCAGCACATGGTGGCACATCCCCCTTATTTATACCCTCCTCACCCCACCTCCCAGACCGTGCCAGCAACTTCTGGAATTGTGTGGCAAACTGGTTTAAACTGGCTCAGGGGGAGGAGTAGAGCACCCTGGGTGCCAGGCTTTCCCTCCAAATGCAGGGATGGCTGGGTACCTAACGACTAGACCGCTAACCTACAGCAGTCAGGTGGCACAACGTACAGCCATGGCATCCATTTTAAATACAGCATTTCACCAGGGTACATTTACACAATGGGGGGAAAATAAGTGCACACCATTGCATCACATTACACATTGAACAGGGCATCTCATACCTCACATGGCTTATACAGTAACCTTTACCATGGGGGAGACATCCTGAAATTAGGGGGGTGAAAAGCAAAAGAATTTGGGGGAACAAGGGCCAAGTCCAACACAACTCTTCTCCCCACCACCAGCCAAGAGCCAGGGTAGACCAATCATTGCCTTGATGGGCTTCCCTGTTGGGGCGGAAAAAGGTGGACGCAGGCCAGCAACTGCAGGGGCTTCTGCAGGTTCTTCGCCATTCTGGAACCCGATGGTTCCCTCTCGCAACCCTCCCTTCACCAGCCAAACCACCCCACTGAAGCTCTCTAGCGGGATGTGGCCAGGACTGGCCTTTAGGCCATCCAGAAGTCTCTGGCCCTTGCTCTCTCAAAGAGTGGGGGGGCAGTAGCCCCAGGCACGTAGTACCCTTTTACCACTCTCCTCCTACCAAACTGCCACTGGTCCTCCCACCTGGGGTCCGAACCCTCAGGGTGACCAGCCACCAGGGGCGAGGCTCTCCTCCCCCTACCTCTCCTTCTGGGGTTCCGCCCTCTCCTCCAACTCGGAACACCCTCAGAACACCACTCTCTCCCCAACCTGGAGTCGAAACCCTCAGGTTGAACCGGTGACTGGGCGAGTCCTCCCTCCCCCTGCACCCCCTTCCAGAGTTCCGCACCCCCTACCTGGAGAAGTACCCCTGGGAGTCAAATCCGGGGGGGACTCTCATTACAGATGTCTCACTCACCAGGTCAGGCAACCCCTGAACCTGGCACCCCAGCCCAGGATCTAAACCCTGCGACTGGTCAGACCCCCCGAACCACTGGATCTCCGATTACAGATACTCCGGGTTCTCCTGACACAAGGGGATCCCCTTCACTGGAAGGCACATCCGGACAGCATAGGCTCCCAACCTGGGGTTCCCTTCTGAAACTCTTCAGGCCCTGTGACTGCAGTTGGGGCACCTCAGGACACCTCCCAGTCTCACTCCTTCCTGTAGATCGGATGTGAGGCCCTACAACCTTCTCACTATCCTGGGACCTAGCTGGGCTAGTCCTCACCTCTCCCGCCTCGCTGGGTTGGAAGATCCCTGCACCACCCCCTTCTGGATCACTCCCCAATGCCCTCTCAGACTCTCTGGCACTTACACCAAGGTCTGCCTCCCGTGCAAGTTCTCTGGGGCCTGAGAACCCACACTGCAACAAGTGGTGACGCAGACTTGGGAAACAACTCCTCAGCATGTGCTCTCTGATAACTGCATGGCACAGCCCTTCCCAATCCTCGACTGCTCTATTCACCACCCAATCCTCCAATGCAGTCCAACACTCCTCCTCAAACTCTCTCCAGGACTGGTGGGACAGTTTTCCCCAGAAAAAACTAACCAGTCCCCCTCTTCCTGGGAATCAGGCACAGTCTCCTGGGCTCTGGAAGTGGGACTCCCTGCACTGGAACCACTCTCGCTGCCACCACTGGATCCCACCCTCACTGGTGAATCCAGACCACAAAAACCACTCTCGGGGGACAACATACCCACCTGAGCTACTCTCTCTCTGGCAAAGGCCCTCTCCGCCTCCGCCATCCTCTCTTGCGCTAGGACTTTTTCCGACTCTAGCCTTTTTTCTTCCACCCTCAGCTGCGCTAACTCTTTGGCATTCCTGAGTTTCTCCAGCGCCAGCTGATGCTCCCTTTCTTCCCTCCTATCTACCCACTCTTCTGGGGACAGGGAAATGGATGGGGCAGTGACCCTGGGACTGGACCCAGTGTGAGACTCCCTATCTATGGTGTCCTCATCAGCTACTGGCGTCTCCACCCTATCAATTTCTTCCTCCTCTTCATCGGAGTAACCACCCTCCAGGGTTATGGACTGGGAGCCCTCCCTCTGGTCTCTACAAAATCCACCCTTCAAATACGCGGAAGGGTAATCAGACAGGTCTCCCCAGGGCTCTAAGGGTTCCCCCCCTCTTGAAAGCATCGTAGAGGAATAACTTCCTTTTAATGTTGCCTACTGGGGGTATCCCTCTCTCCTTGCAGAAACACAAAATTTCCTGGTCGGTGTAATCCATGAGGTCTTCCTCATTATAAGCCAACCCCATCTTGACAAGGTACACCCAGGATACATCACCCACAGTACAACAAGGGGACACAATTAAAAAACACTTTTCAGGAGGAAGCAATAATAAGAAAATCAATAATCAGCAAAACAATAATCCCCACCAAAAGACTGTGATTACTTCTCAGAGCTCTATTTGCAGTGTAACCCGTGGTCGCTGTAACAGCGCAAACACAAGTCCTAGCCCACTGCTCACCAACAATGTTAGAAATGGGGTAGCCAATTCTATGGGGGGTAGCATGGAGCAGAGCGGGCAGGCCAAACTCCTGAGGACATGTGTGAAGCATCCACACAGTACCCACAGACGACACACCAGGCACACTACAAAAGAGACACGACACCGCTTATGGTTGGAAAAAGAATAACTTTTGTATTAGGGCCAACCTGCAACGGTAAAGCACACTCAGGGCACCCACACACGCGGAGGCGGCATGCACGCGGGACAGGCTCCCGCTTGTATTTAAATGTGCATGAGGGCGCCAAGACGTGGGTAGGCTCCCGCAGTGCTTCCCAGGCAGTCAACTCCTTTTTGGGCCACATAGCGCTTCTGCAGCACAGCGCTTCAAAGGGGCAACAGCGCTTCCAGGCAGCCCAGCTCTGCTCCACCGAGGCCAATCTCTGCAACAGGGCACTTAGCAGGTACAGCGCTCCAAGATTATAGCGCTTAGCAGGCAGCACTCATCCAGGGCCAGGCAGCGTTTCACAGGCACAATTCCTCACAGCACAGCGCTTCTAGGCCCAGCGCTTCCAGGCGCACAGCGAAAGGGGGCAGACCGTCCCAGCAGCAAGCCCCAGGGTAACACTCCTCACCTCCTGGGGGGCGGGTCCAAGGTGCTCCTTCCCTTCTAGGCGCTTCTGGGCGCGTCCCGGCAGCTTCAGGGACCTAGGAGGGCCCTCCTTCAGGGGGCCGGGGGGACAGAGCAGTAGGCACTACTGGGCCAGGTCAACAGTCAGTGGGAGCTTCATCAAAACAGGGCGGTAGGCTGACACCATCCTCCACTGCAGCGTGGCCCTCCTCCTCAACAGCAGCCTGAACTCCTGAAGTGGGGCTTACACTAGCCCTGGGGACAGTAGAGGGGTGATAGATGGGTGCAGGGTCCAACACACAGGCCCAAGTGGCGGTATCCCCTGACAGCAGGTCCCCTCACTTTCCTGTCCCAGCTCTGTCTCAGCACATGGTGGCACATCCCCCTTATTTATACCCTCCTCACTCCACCTCCCAGACAGTGCCAGCAGCTTCTGGAATTCTGTGGCGAACTGGTTTAAACTGGCTCAGGGGGAGGAATAGAGCACCCTGGGTGCCAGGCTTTCCCTCCAAATGCAGGGATGGCTGGGTACCTAACGACTAGACCGCTAACATACGGCAGTCAGGTGGCACAACGTACAGCCATGCATTCATTTTAAATACAGCATTTCACCAGGGCACATTATACAATGGGGGGAATATAAGTGCACACCATTGCATCACATTACACATTGAACAGGGCATCTCAAACCTCACATGGCCTATAGAGTAACCTTTACCATGGAGGAGACATCCTGAAATTAGGGGGGGCGAAAAGCGAAAACATTTGGGGGGAAAGGGCCAAGTCCAACACAGAGCATATGCACTTTAGCACTGATCAGCAGTGGTAAAGTGCCCAGAGTCATAAAACCAACAAAAACACGTCAGACATAATACATGAGGAAGGCAAAAAGTTCAGGGATGACCCTGCAAAAAGGGCTTAGTCCAACACTCCCCTTCCGGGCGCTTTCATTCACCTCTGTTTAGCCTCTTTTTGCCACGTTATAAGGGAATCAAACATAGACTGCCTACTCCTTCTCGCAAACAACTTCTCCTGCGAAAACCCCATTTTATGTACATCAAAAGTGCCCGTTAACGGCCACCACAACTCTGCATTGTCCCTTTTATATTTGTATCATAACGTATTAAACATAATAGGGCCAAGGCCATGTTTTACATACATATCAAAATTCGGAGTGGCTTCCAGTGGTGCCGACCTGACTTTTTTCCACTCGAGCATCAGCAGAATAATGAAGACAACAAGAAACCAAAAAGCGATGGAACACCAGCATTTTCAAAAGTAAGCCAAATTTGTTATGTTGCCGGACAAAGTGACTGCAAACACCTCATATCCAAAGCGGTCCTCAGACCATAACAAATACAAACCAAAATCGGTCCTCAGACCATACCAAAGACAAACCAAAATGGTACCATCCACAAAGAACCAAAACAAACTCACCTGGTGCACACAGGTCAAACGAATGTATTCTCCACTGCCAACTCTTTTGACCAAACAGTCCGAGCCAAGGGTTTTGCCGTTCAGGACCCCAGTCGGAATGACCGCTGAATGAGGCACCGCCCGGTCTGACAGATGGGGCAGCTGCAAGTTCAGGACTCTCTTGTGCAGGGATCCCTGGTCCGCCCGTCCGACTCGACGATGGCCCCTACCTCCACACCCGTGGGCGAGGATGGGTCACCCCTGGAGTCCCTCTTCGCGTGCCAACTGAAGGAAGTGACACGATTAGTGCCACCCGGGTCACTCGCAACCACCTCTGAGCTTTCCATACAAATGAAGAGTCGGTCAGACAGTAGAGAATACAAACCAAGTATCTTTTAGTCAGGTACACTTGAGCGGAGTCCAGTCTGACCAGCCTCCTAGAATTGCTGCAGAGGGACTGACTTCAGCAAACATAGAGATACATTTTGTACATTTCTGAACCAAGAATGTCCTGCCCACAATTTAACTCTACTAGCAGGTGCAGCTAAAACAAAGAAGCACAGAAAGATGAGTTTCGACTCTGAGACCGGGCACATATTATCTTTATGCCAAAGTCATTCTGTTTGTGTCTATGGGAAAGGAATGCTTTAACAAGAACAGTGTATTCATTAGCTGAACAAGGCATAACTTTGAGTACTTGGGGGTTTTCCACAGCCTGCTTCTTGAGAAGGGAATACACAGCTCACAACATGATTAAAAATGGCGGCTGGACTGTCCAGCATGAATACCTCTGAAATGAGGCCCCAAGTGTTTGCACCTATTTTAAGACCAGCTATTTTCTGGTCTTTAAAAACTGCCTCTAACTGCAGTTTTTTGGGTTTTGCACCATACAAGGAATTCCTTGTAAATATTGCAAAGTGGAGTTATCTGCAGTTTTTTCACAGGAACGCCCACCATGCATCTCATTTTCGTTAACTCTCGCTAACAGAAGTGGCAATCTTTAAAATTCACGTTTTCACCAGAAAAGTGCTGCTAACTCCAGTTAGCGACAACTTGTAAATAAGGTAATAAAAACTAGCCGCTGTAACGTCATCGACGCTACAGCGCCGTTGAGTCCTGTACAAATGCCCTCCATTGTCTTCAATTGTAAGTACAGACCTCAATCCAAGAATTCAATAATTCGAGTCCCTCTGTAGCACAACCTAGCCTCTCATCTTCCTGGTTCAGTTCACAGATGGCCTCTGCCTGGCACTTGATCTGGAATAGTTATTTTGAAGAGTCTAACCATAAAAGTGGCATTTTATTTTAGGTCAATACCTCTGACAGTTGGCTGGGGAAGTTGGATTCCCTCCTGCGTAACTTCGTTTATGGTGCACACTTTGGTTTTACAGTTCTATCCTGCATTTTGGGTATAGATGTGCATCTCTTCCCATTGATCTTTAGAGATTTTAACTCATTTCTTCCCTCCTGCTTCCTCCACATTTTTACGTGAAAAGATCTATTGCCTTCAGAAAATGTGTGACTGTGTCACTTTTGGGTCTCCAGATAAGGCCAGTAGATAGATTAGGTCTACTATTTTGCAGTCATGTTGCCCAGCTCTGGTAAATCTAGAGTTGTATGTTCCAGGGCTTTCTACATGGCACATGGTGGGCACAGCAGAATGGGTTCTTCCTGACTGAGATTTTGAAGGCAGCAACTTGGGCTTCCACCCAGTCTTTTTTGTTCAGCCTTATCCGCTGCTTGGCCAAACTTTGTAATGAATGTGATGCGGAAGAGGAATGGTGTGGTAAAGCCTAGACTAATAGCTGGTAATCCTCAGCTGCACAAGACCTACTATACCTCGTCACATCCTTAAGCTTTGTCTGTCCAGCTGGTGGAATTTCCACAGCTAATTTATCTGGGAGCTCGTAGTTTCAGGAGGATTCTTGGAGCACTATCCTCATAACAGCACATTGGGGAGATGCCTGGTGTCGCATTGTCAATACCTAAAAATCATGGAGCTGGGTTGGAGCCTTGGAGGTAGGATCCGTTTTACTTGTAAAGGCTGTGAGGAGGACAAATAAAGCTAGAATCAATGGAATTACCAGTGAGCAATGGCATTATTCACTTCAGCACAATGTGAAATATTCTTTACTCAATGTCGCATTCTGGTCAGTGAAAAATAGCTGGGCCGTATTACAGATAGCGGTACAAAAGGGGGTGGTGATGGAAGGAGCATCAGAACCAATCAAACACTCACACCCAGTCAAAAGATCTGGGTTTGATCCATCACCGTTCTTTAGCCCACTCTGCCACCCCAGTTCAAACATGGCTATATGCAAGTCAGTCTGACCCTGTGCCTCATGGGAACAGTACAGCCCGAACTGCCAAGCCATGCCTTCCCCTGGACTGGAAACAAGCTTCCGAGGCTTCCGAGGACCGGTTTCTGGCATTCCAGCCGTCTTCAGCCCGGCTTTCTTGAATCCAGTGGCAAAGTGAGCAAGGGACTCACGTATTACAGATAGGGCGCACTTTCCATGTTTGCACCGCGGCGCACCTTGAAGCAGGTGTGCTGGGTGCAAACATGGAAAGTGTGCCGTATCAGGAAGAATAAACTGCCCTCTGGCATCCATGAACTAGTGCTGCCCTTAAGCTAACGCATTCAAGGGAAATACGGAGCAGCTGTTTTAAAACTGCTCTGTGTTTCTATGTGCAGGCTGCAACCCGCCTGCACTTTTAAAAGGGATTAAAGATTCCCTTGCAGGCAGATGCAGTGAGTGACTGTATCCGCCTGCAAGGGGGTGTCGGGGAGGGTATAAGGGACCCCTTTAGACCTCCCCCTGCAGGCGGATACATTTAGAAGGTGCACTGAAAGTCTCAACCAGATCCCATAGCCCAACATGCTTCTGTTCCCCACAGCCTCGAGATACAAGAAGCATCTGGCCCAGCCGTTAATTCTCTCTTGCAAACTAGGAACCTTAAGTGGACTTGCTATGGTAGGGAGAGGATTGAGCAAGAAGAGGAAAATGGAGGAGCCCGGGATCTTAGATCAGTACGGGGACGAGAGAGAACGGAACCAGGGGAGACTGGTTAGGAGTTCTCTCCCCATGGAAATAGATGCAACAGTCCTGGATGATAGGGGGTGCTACATCGCTCTCACTGGGCGGTGGGAGGGTAGAACTGTATCCCTGCTCTCTGTTTACGTTCCCCCGGGATTACAGTCGACAACTTTTGCGGACTTGGGGCGAGTTGTATTGGGACTTCCCGAGGGGACTCTGGTCATGGGCGTAGATTTTAACTCGGTTGTCTCTGGTAGGGAAGATCGACACCCACCTAGGGACCTCATAGGGTCACAGAATTATATATAGATACCCTGGGGTTGGTGGACTGTTGGAGATTGCTACATCCGGCCCAGAACCAATACACTTTCCACTCGGGTGCACACGGTAGCCTTTCCAGGATTGATTACATCTTAATGCCAGCCGTGCAGGCCCCCTCCGTTACTGAGGTTCGACATCTGGCTCGGGGAATATCCGATCACTCTCCGCTGTGGCTACGGATGGAGTCGCGTCTGGGTGCCGAGGGGCGAGTAGCCCCGATTAATCCATGGTACCTTCGTAACCCTAAGACCCGCGCTGCCTTGGTCAAATCCCTTGACCAGTATTTTGTTGAGAATGTGGGATCGGTGTCTTCGGCGGTATCGCTCTGGGAAGCTTTTAAGACGGTTATCCGAGGTCAGGCGTTGTCGTTGATTGCTGGTGCTAAGAAAAGTAAGAATGAGGAGGTGGTTCGCCTTGAGACAGAGATCGCCAAACTGGAGCATGATCTGGAACTGGGCGTCACCTGTGGGAGGATGCATGTTCTGCGTCTTAAACAACTTGAATACAAGGCTTTGGTGACGGATGCTGCGAAAGTCATGAGTAGGGAACAACAGGGCCGGTGTCGGGGGTAAAGCGGGTAAATTGATAGCGTGGTTGGATAAAAAAGAGAGGGCGAGTCGTGTGGTTCCTGTGATTGAGAGAATGAATGGTATGCGTGTGACTGAATGAGGAGAAAGTCCAGAGTTTTGCGGAGCATTTCCAGGAAACATACTCCCCCGTATCTGATAGGCCGGAGGAAGATTCACATCTATTATTGCGCGACATTGCATTGCCCAGTTTGTCTGATTCCGATAGAGAGTTGATGGATGCAGTGATAACCGCTGATGAGGTGGCGCTTGCTATCCGCTCCATTCATTCGGGGAAGGCGATGGGTCCTAATGGTCTCCCCATTGAACTTTATAAATTACGTCCGACAAAATGGCGCTGTATCTTCGTGACATGTTCTTAGAATCACGAGATAGGGGTTCCCTTCCCCGTGATCAGCGGCTTGCGACCATTGTGGTGATTCACAAAGAAGGGAAACCGAGAGACCGTTGTGCCTCTTATAGGCCGATATCACTCCTTAACGCGGAACCTAAGATTCTTGCTAAACTATTGGCCAATCGTATAATAAAGGTGATTAGTGACTTGATTCATCCGGATCAATCTGGTTTTATCCCACATCGAAATACGGCCCTGAATCTGCGACGTTTACATGGTGTCCTCGCGAGGACAGCGTCATTGCGTGAGCCGGCCATTTTGACTTCCTTGGATGCCACTATGGCTTTTGATACTGTGGAGTGGCCGTATTTGTGGCCGTACTTGCCAAGTTTGGTTTCGGTCCTGGCTTTATTAGCTGAGTAAGGCTCCTCTATGAGGACCCATTGGCACAGATTGTGGTTAACAGTTGGGTCTCTGAGCCTTTCGTTCTCGGGAGAGGTACACGATAGGGTTGTCCATTGTCGCCGCTCCTGTTTGCCCTTGCTCTCGAGCCCCTTGCTGCCTGGATTAGATGGGAGCCGTGGATAAGGGGTATTCAGTGGGCCCCGGACTTTGAAGATCTATTTCCCTTTATGCTGACGATATACTGTTGTACCTGACGTTGCCCCGGAAATCGTTAATTGTTCTGTTTGATGTCCTTACCTCTTTTGGTAGGAATTCTGGCCTAGTCATCAACTGGACTAAGTCTTACATATACGTTCTCTCGGGAGGTGTCCCCCATTTGCCGCGCGGTTGTCCCATCCAGATTACACAGACGGGTTTCAAGTATCTTGGGGTTTATGTATCGTTGGATCCAGTTGTCCGATACCAGCAGAACTTGCTCCCTCCGCTAAATCGATTGAAACTGGACGTGGTGGGCTGGCGCGGGCTGCCGCTTTCGCCGCTCGGCCGTGCGGCGCTTTTTCAGATGATGTCGTTGCCACGCTTTCTGTACGCCCTTCAGAATACTTATATATAGTTCCTGCAAGCTATTTTCGGGCAGTGGAGGTTCTCCAGAGGAGGCTGATCTGGGATGGGCGATCGCGTATCGCCCTCGCCAAGTTGACGCTTCCATGGTATGATGGTGGTATCGCTCTCCCTGACATCAAACGATATTACTGGGCGTCTCAATTGGGGGCCATCAATCATGGTATGTATGGTCCCGGATTGAACCCCGCATTTGCAATGGACAGATGGTCATTGCCGGGAGGCAATTACTATAGGGCGCTCTATTCGAAATTGGCTGAAGGTCACCTCTCCGGGCCTACAAAGATTGCGGTACGGATATGGCACTGTGCAAATAAGGCGATGGGTTGGACGGATCGACTGACCCGAGCAACCCCGCTTTTTGCTTCCGAGAAGCTGGGTAATTTGTGGACGACGAAAGGATTTGAGAAATGGGATATGATTGGCATTAGTAAGGTGAGTGACCTCTGGACTAAGGGCAAGATTAAAACCTTTGAGGAGTTGAAGACTGAGTTCCAACTGAGTGATAGAGAATATTTTTGGTATGTTCAGGTCCACCATGCCTTGCAGTCTGTTTTCCCTAAGGGTGTGGAGATTCCGGAGTCCTCTCCGCTTGAGGATAGAATAGTGGATGGTCATGTACCGGATAGTACTATCTCTTTGATTTATAAAAAATTGATTAACAATAGGACTGGCAGTCTGCGGTCTCTTCTCCTAAGGAGGTCACGATTTCTGCCCGTCTCCGTTTGGTTCAGCTCAAAATCCTGCATAGAATTTATGTTACTGGCCCCCGTTTGGTTAGAATGGGTTACTCGGAAGATGGTCTATGCAAGCGTGATTGTGGGCTGTTTGGAACGTTTCTGCATATAATTTGGGAGTGTCCTGGAGTGGCTGCTTTCTGGACTGGGATACATAATAAGATGGAGGAAGCTACAGGTGTTGCCCTGCTGCCCGAGGCCAGACGTTGTCTCCTGAATGTTTGGGAACCAAATGACTATGATATAATGCTGATGCAGTGGGCGACCCTGGGAAATATGGTAGCTAAGAGAGATATAGCGCAGATGTTGGGTTATCAGAGGCCACCCACGGTCGAGTCATGGATGGAAAACATGGATTGGTGCATGTTTAGGGAGAAGATGGTCTATGTGGCACGAGGGCGACCCAGGAAATGGAGTAAGATCTGGGGTCATTGGAATGTTTATCGTGGAGACATTTGCACTCCTCCTTTTGTAGATACTCCTGAAGCTCCACTTTCCCCCTGACCTGCCATTGCTTGTATTGTATTGCGCATACTTGTCTGGAGCCCGTCACTCCCCTGCTTCCACCCCCCCAAGTGTTGATTGTATACCTTCTTGTACTGCCTTTTTCCTTCCTCATTCGGACAGATATCCTACTGTATCATGTTTATTGCCTTGTTTGTTTCTTTAATTTTTCAATAAAAAGATTTGAAAAAAAAATATTTGTATACAAACAGAATTTTCATTGATTTCTTGGAACCTGGCAGGCAATAGATCTAAACTAACGGATAACCATTTGCTGCTATTTGTGGGGGGGGGAAGGATGTCTCTATCTTCCAAGAAACTTGGGCAGTAGAACAAATATTTATAAATGGTTACACTATTTATGGTGTGGAAGCGATGCCTCCAAATAAAACTGGGCGAGCAAGGGGAGGATTAAGGATTATGGTGAAACACACCACCGCCTGTGTCCACTCACAGTTAAAGATTAAATCCATAGATTTAATGGGAGTTCAGTTTAAGTTCCCCTCTGGGCAACCATGGGACTGTTCAATGTGTATGCCAGGTCAGTATTTGTTAGAGAAGATTTCCCTATTTTGGCCTTGCTGGATAATAAGATTGAGCTCTATAAACAGCGTGCAAAAGTTGCGGAAGCAGGGGATTTCAATGTCTCTTTTGAGCCTTCAACTTTGCTTAATGCATTGTTTGAAGAGGAGAATAAGATATGGAATATACCAGGCTTGACTAGTAGACCCCAGCGCTCTTTTTCTAGTGCTGCGATGGAGATAGCATTGATGATGATTGGGCACAGTCTCAGGGCTTGCAATGGACGAACCCGATCTGATCCTGATAGATCACTTACATTTAAAAGAAGCTTTTATTCAAGTGTTATAGATTACATATTACTTGATGTAAGGATTTGGCCATTGCTGAGTGATATGGTAATCATGCCCGACTTGACAGTGATCATAATCCATTACTTTTAACTTAAAACGGAGATACTCTCAACAGAGAGCTGGTTAGGTATCTTATTGGAATGCCTGAACCGGCACTAGCCAATACCTCAAGAAGGGTTTCCTGGCCCGAGTATTGGCTAATATTAAACTGCACTCGAAAATTTTAAAATGGTATGTGCACTTTTTCCTCCTTCTGAAGGAAATTTGGTAACTTCTATTCCAAATTTAGATATTCATAAACATTTTTATAGAGAATTATCTCACGTTTTTGACACAGATTTTAAAAAACAAAGGCCTATGTAGGAAGGAAAACCAGTGGAGCTACAAATTCACAGTTAATAGCAGCAATTAATGAATGTTATAGTTCTAATACTAGTGCAGCACGTTACAGATACAAATTGGCACAAGATAAGGCTCAGGGAATGGGCCGATATGAATTGGGAGGCCATGCTGCAGGCTATTTGGAACTAATGACAACAGGACATTTTGGCATATAATCTCACCAGTGAGGTCCGGACACATGGAGGGGTGCAGAGATAATTCAGTTTTTTTTAAAAGGAGACACCTTTAGTCCATCCAACTATAGACCAATCAGCCTCATTGATAATTGTTAGATTTGGGGGTCTCTAGTTGGCACGGGAAGGTACTTATGACAAATAGGGACCCTCTCCTCTAGTCAGGATAAGGGGATTACACTCCTAAAATAACTCCTGCTCACCTCCTTGGTAGCTCGGCACAAGCAGATGGGCTTTACTTAAGAGGCGTTGTAAGTTAAGCAGTTGTGACCACATACAGTAACCCAGTGACAACACTACAAATAGACACCACACAGGTTTTATATACAAAAATAAGTAGACTTTATATAGAGTTAGCACAAGTCCATAAGAGACAAAAATACACACTATGATTACTTTAAGATGGTAGATTTAAGCTTAGTTCAATTCAGTTCTTAGATGCGACACTCTGCGTCAATGTACCTTAAGTTGCGTTGCGCTTCCACGACAAGCAATGTCGCAGCGATGGGAAATTCGGCAACGTTCTGATACAAAGAAAAAGACGTGAAGATCTTCCAGATGGGCACGCTTCTCAGGGATGCGAGAAGATCTCGGTTAGATAAGTGGACTGCAGCGGCGACACCCTTATGATGCAACGGCAGCAGCGACGCTCTTCTCCCACGATGCGTGAAGCTTCCGCTCGATGCGACAACCTCAGCGGCGACATCCAAGATGCGACGGCAGCAGCTCCGACGGCGCGCGCTTCTCGGGGATGCGAGGTGCTCTTGGTTGATGCCGTGCAATGCGTCAGTTCCAGCGGCGACACCCTCCTTCAGAGTTGCGACGGCAGGCACAGCGACGGCGACACGCTCCGACCTCGTTGCGAGATTCTTCTCCTGATTCAGTGCAGTGCGACAACTACAGCGGCGACACCCTCATTCGGAGTTGCGACGGCAGCAGCAGCGATGGCGACACGCTTCCTCTTCGTTGCGGCACGCTTCTCACCGATGCCGTGCAGTGCGACAGTTCCAGCCGCGACACCCTCGTTCGGAGTTGTGACGGCAGGCACAGCGATGGCGACACGCTTCTTCTCGTTGAGTCGTGCTTCCAGCTCCTTGCGACACACAGTCCCTCAGAAGGCCCAAAACAGCAGCAGGCACTTCCAAAGAACTCTGGGGAGCTGGGGGGTAAAGTCTGTTGTCCCTGAGACTTCAGCAGGAGGCAAGCTCGTTTCCAAGCCCTTGGAGATCATTCACAAGTTGAAAGCAAAGTACACAAAGTTCCTTTCTCCTTTCTTTGGCAGTAAGGCAACCACTGCAGGCCAATCCCCCGAGCAGCACTTCAGCTTGGGAATAGTCTCGCCTCAGTTTCTTCAGGTTCCTCTCCTCAGTAAAGGTTTCGTCTTGTAGTCCAAAGTGATCTAATTTCATGAGAATGCTGACCTCTCCTTTGCCCCATCAGTCAAGGCGATCTGCCAGTACCCAGACGTTAAGTCAATCGTGCTGAGGTACCGTGCAGCCCCTAGCCGATCTATGAGCTCATCAGCTCTGGGGATGGGGTGCGCGTCAGTCTTCGTGACTGAATTGAGCCCTCTGTAGTCCACACAGAACTGGAGATCAGGTGTGGCACCCGGCGCTGCAGCCTTCGGGACCAAGACCACTGGGCTGGCCCAAGGACTGCTAGATGACTCAATCACCCCTAGCGCAAGCCCTGAAGAAGTCACTGGTTGGGACGAAACGCGTTGGCGGTTTCAAAAGATTTTAAAGACTGAAAAATAAAGGATGAACTGAAGTTTAATATCGACTCGCCTTTGAAACATCTTCTTTATCACTGATTGTGTATGTTGTGACACTTGTATATTGAGTGTGCTGGGCTAACATGTCTATTCACCCTGTCAGTTACCCTGCAAGACTTGTGCTTCACAGGCAAGCGGTCTCCTGTGTCACATCATGGACGCACCAATCTGTGACACTAGGAACCAGGGAGAACAGATCAGAAAACTGTCCCAGCATCTGGCGGCTGTCATTCTGTTGCTCATGGGTCAGGGTGGAAGAGAGGTTAACACCATCCACTGACCCATCTTGCTCTGAGGATGACAGGAGGTCAGGAAGAGGCTCAGTCTCCTCCTCCATCCCAGCATCTGTTGCCAAGAGCATGCCCACTTCAGACCTCTGTAAGTGGGGCTTAAGGCGGTTGACATGTAGGACCCTCAAGGGGTCCCTAGGAGACCACAAGTCCACCAAGTAGGTAACTGGACTCTGGCGCTCCACAACCTCAAATGGTCCGCTCCACTTATCCTGGAGCACACAGGGCTCCACTGGGGCCATGACCCACACTTTCTGGCCAGGTTGAAGTTCTACCAGAATGGCATTCTGGTCATACCAGCGCTTCATCTCCTCCTGGCTGGCTTCCAGATTCGCCTCAGCGAGTTGCCTGAAACGCCTAGTCTGGTTCCTGAAGGCCAGCATGTAGCTATATACATCCTGGGGAGGTTTCCTGGGAGATTGCTCCCAGCCTTCTTTAACCAAACTCAGAGGTCCTCTGACTGGGTGTCCATAGAGAAGCTCAAAGGGACTGAACCCTAGAGATTTCTGTGGCACCTCACGGTATGCAAACAACAGGCATGGTAAGAGGACGTCCCACCTACGCCTCATGGGTTCCTCAAGACCCATAAACATGCCCTTTAGGGTTCGGTTGAACCTTTCAACCAACCCATTTCCTTGGAGGTGGTAAGGAGTGGTGACTTGTAGGTTACACCACACTCCTGCCACAGGGACTTCATATACTTGGAAATGAAGTTGGTCCCCCGGTCAGACACTACCTCGCGAAGAGAATCCCATTTGGGAGAAAATTCCCATCAGTGCTCGTCCCACCACGGGGGCCGTCACTGTCCTCAGAGGTATGGCTTCTGGGTACCGGGTGGCAGGATGAACCTGTTGTCCATGGCTGTCTTGGGGTCCAGTGGCCCCACAATGTCAATCCCCACCCGCTCAAAGGGGGCACTGACCACAGGGACTGGCCGGAGAGGAGCCTTCTGCTTCCTCCCACTCTTTCCACTTGCCTGGCAAGTCTGACAGCTCCTGCAATCAGTATCAGAACTCAGACTTGAACATGCGGTCAAGCAGGCAAGCGGTGATACGCTGGTTAGAGGGTACCTCATACATTCTGGCATGCAGAGGAGTCAAATACATGAACGCAGTTAGTAGACTTCTACGGCAAGACGACGGAGACCTCAAATAAATCTCTGCAAAATGACATTAATACCCTTCTTAAGGGGTTGACACTGTTAACTCGGTTGTTCAAAGTTTGAAAGCCGCCAACCGCAAAATCTTTTATATCCAAATTTTACTGTTACGAATTTTTTAACAAAAAGTGATGTGTATTTTTATATATTGATAAATTGTCTATGTAATTCTTTTATTCACACTAGGGGGGTATCTTAATGATTTTAATTAATCAAACAATAAACTTGAACTTGAACTTGAGTATTATAACTCTTAAGCATTTGGGGCTAATGAAAGTGGGTGACAAGCCTTTCAAAGATCCTGTCCTGCCCCAAATGTCCTGCTAATGGCACATCATGAGGCAGCCCCAGTAGGAAGGCTCTGAACTTCTCGGGTACCACCAGCACACCGGCTGACCCAAGTTCAGCAACCTTAGGCTCACTATACAGGAGACCATTCTCCCAGTAAATCAAGTGTGTCCCTGACTGATCACCTGCTGCCTGGCTAGCAGCCTGTTTCCGCAAGCCAACAAGAGAAGGACACTCTCTCTGCTCCTTACAAAATTTCTCCCTGGAGGGGCCTCCTTCTTGCTCCAATGGGTCAGCTCAGGCAGGTCCCCCAGTTCAGCCTTGCTCCCCGCTAGGCTCCAGGGCATCCCCCTCAGGGTCTACCTCCTCCTGGGCCGTGGGAATTTCGGGGGCTGGTTTCCCGTGCCACCTCCACTTCTCTCTTCGGCAGGTTCATGGGCCTCCCCCTCAGGCTCCAGGTGCTCTTGAGAACCCATACTGGCTGACATTGACCTGGTGGTCATGCACGCCCAGTCAGGCAGTCCAACCATCTTCAAGTGAGTTGTTTTCTGCACCTTTTCCCAAGGGGAGCTCTCCAAATCATTTCCCAACAAACATTCAACAGGCATGGCGGGCCTCACAGCTACCTGAAGAGTACCAGAGACCCCCCCACTGAAAGGGAACTTGAGCCATTGGACAATAACTCTCTGTGTTGTCGGCGTTAACAACTCGGCAAAATGCATGAGGGACAATCTGCTCTTGAGACACCAGGTGACACTTGACAGCTGTCACACTGGCTCCTGTATCTCTAAGAGCCTCCACCTTTTGCCCATTGATGGTCACTCACTGCCCATATTTCTTAGTGTTCCTTGGCAGCTGAGCTTCTGAGACCATCTCACAGTCTCCTAAAGAGACTAAGGTAATCTGTGCGGGAACTCCACCCACCTTGGACATCAATCTCCTCCCCCAAGCCTATACTAGCCATCTGCCGGGGCGGAGCACCAGTGGGTGCTGGTTTACCAAACAGGCGGCACCTGGTATCATTTGCCTTATGAACCAGGTCACCACACTTGTAACACTTCAGGGGTCCCTGGGGAATGGGACTACCTGTCGGGCCCCTTGCTTTCTCTCAGGGGGAGGCTGGGAACGCTTCACGGGGTTCCCTTGGGTCCGCCTCCTCAGCAAGCTTCCTCGGGTTAGTCAGCTTGCTATCTATCAGATGCTGGCGCAGCGCTGGAAAACAATTATCAGACAAGTGCTCCCATGCAATCAAATCAAAGCGACCTTGAAAATCATTAACCTTGCTTCTCTTTACCCAACCATCCAATGCTCTGCAAAAGAAAGTGACATATTCAACCCAAGTACTGTTTTCTAACTTTTTGCATTTCCTGAGCCTCTGCCTATAGAGCTCAGGAGTCAAACCATATCTAGACATCAATGCATCTTTCATGTGGCTGTATGAATTGTGGACTTCAGAAGGCAGGTCTAACAATGTATCCCGCCCCTCAATAAGGAAACTTCCCCACAACCCCCGCTCCCCAATCTCTCTCAGGGACCCAGGGGGAAATACATGGCTCTGAACCACTGACCAATATCATAATTTTTGTAAAACTCCTTCACCACATCCTTGGGAATATACACTCTACTTTCGATATGTACTGACGGTATGCTGCTACCAGAGGGAGTAACTTCTAAACTTTTGGTTTTAAACTCCAACTCCCTCAAAACGTTTTCATGCTCAAACTGCATTTTCTTTTCCTCAAGATCTAATCTTCTATTTTCTCATTCCAGTTGCCTATTCACCTTGAATTTGGTCATTTCCATTTCATGCCTTCTTGGTCTCTCTCTGTCCTCCAACTCCTCTGGAGACAGACTTTTGTTAGAAGCATTGCTACCTGCAGGAGAAGGTACTCTCCTTCCTCCTAAGCCCAATGGCTCTTCCTGTTGCACAATTGCCAGGTCATCCCCCTACTCAATTTCAGGGGTTTTCCTTGCTTCTACCCAGGCCCTCAGCGCCTGGGTAGAATTCTTCTTTCTTGGTGCACCCAACAGTGGAAACCTTGAATTTCTTGCAAAAATACTTCAGGTGCTTTACTTTGTAGCTTCTCTTCTTCCCATTCACAATCAATAGAGGCTACAGATTCTGTTCTCTCTACTATGACTGAATCAGGCATCTTTCAAAAATAGAAAAAAAATACAAAAAAGGAATCTACCAAAAGTATGTGGTATCGGTATGGTCTGCACTCACTAAGTAGTGTTCACCAGTCACTGTACATGAGTCACAAATGCAAATCCAGAATCCCACTGCTGTCCCCAATGTTAGATTTGGGGTCTCTAGTTGGCACAGGTAGGTACTTGTGACAAATAGGGACCCTCTCCTCTAGTCAGGATAAGGGGATTACACTCCTAAAATAACACCTGCTCACCCCCTTGGTAGCTTGGCACGAGCAGAAGGGTTTTACTTCAGAGGCGTTGTAAGTTAAGCAGTTGTGACCACATACAGTAACCCAGTGACAACACTACAAATGGACACCACACAGGTTTTATATAAAAAATAAGTAGACTTTATATAGAGTTACCACAAGACCATAAACGACAAAAGTACACACTATGATTACTTTAAGATGGTAGATTTAAGCTTAGTTCAGTTCTTAGATGCGACACTCTGCGTCAATGTACCTTAAGTTGGGTTGCGCTTCCACGACAAGCAATGTCGCAGCAATGGGAATTGAGGCAAAGTTCAGATACAAAGAAATAAATACGTGAAGATCTTCCAGATGGGCATGCTTCTCAGGGATGCGAGAAGTTCTCGGCTCGATGCGACAACTACAGCGGCGACATCCAAGATGTGACGGCAGCAGCTCCGATGGTGGTGCGCTTCTCGGGGATGCAAGGTGCTCTTGGTCGATGCGGTGCAATGCGAAAGTTTCAGCGGGGACACCCTCCTTCAGAGTTGCGACGGCAGGCACAGCGACGGCGACACGCTCCGACCTCGTTGCGAGATTCTTCTCCTGATGCGGTGCAGTGTGACAACTACAGCGGCGACACCCTCCTTCGGAGTTGTGACGGCAGGCACAGCTCCTTGCGACACGAGTCACGCTTCCAGCTCCTTGCGACACGCAGTCCCCCAGAAGGCCCAAAACAGCAGCAGGCACTTCCAAAGAACTTTGGGGAGCTGGGGGGTGAAGTCTGTTGTCCCTGAGACTTCAGCAGGAGGCAAGCTCTTTTCCAAGCCCTTGGAGAGCCTTCACAAGTTGAAAGCAAAGTACACAAAGTTCCTTTCTCCTTCCTTTGTAGTAAGGCAACCACTGCAAGCCAATCCCCCAAGCAGCACTTCAGCTTGGTAATAGTCTCTCCTCAGTTTCTTCAGGTTCCTCTCCTCAGTAAAGGTTTCTTCTTGTAGTCCAAAGTGGTCTAATTTCATGGGATCAGGGTTCCAATATTTATACCTCAAAATCCTGTGTTCTCCGAGGGGAGAGGGGCCTTTGCCCTGTCCAAACCAGTTCTGAAGCACTCTGTTTACCAGACTTCTCCCTTCCTTTCACTGTGCAGGGCAGGCACATCAGACACCCCACTGGAGGTCGAGCCAGCATTGTGGAAGGCAAATACAGTCCAGGAGCACTTTGTTTACAGGACTCCTTCTCTTCTTTCAGTGTGCAGGGCAGAGACATCAGCCGCTCCACAGGGGGTGGAGCCAGCATTGTGGAAGGCAGGCACAGCCCTATTCAAGGTTCAGGTGCATCTCCTCCCTCCCATCTAGATAAAGATCTCTCTATTCACCACCGGGTGACTCAGCCTGTCTCCTGGAATTCCCCAGCCCTGTCGCTCACAAAACCAGACATAGGAATACACAACCTAGCAGAGGCAGGTTTGAATGGTTAGACAAGCAAATACCTACTTTCTAAAAGTGATATTTGCAAACACAGAATATTAAAACCAACTTCACTAAAAGATGTATTTTATTAGTTGGAGTTCAGGCATACTAAACTCGAATTTCTACCACGTTCTTGGAGACAGTTAGGATTATAACATGTAATAACTCTAACAGCCCATTCTGGCCTATGGGGAACAGGTAGCCTTGCAATAGTGAAAAACGAAAATGGCTGTAATTCACTATTAGGACATGCCACACACACCAGGGCTTGTCCTACCTTATACTTACAATGCACCCTGCCCATGGGCCTACGCTAGGGGTGACTGATATGAAGAAAAGGGAAGGCTTAGGGACCCGGCAAGTGGGTGCACTTGCCCAGTCAGCATGACAGTACCAGACTACACACAGGCTCTGCAATGGCTGACCGTAGACACATTTTACAAGGCTGCTTCTGTGGGTGGCACAACCAGTGCTGCATGCCCACCAGCAGCATTCGGATTTACACGCCCTGGGCACACTCAGTGCACTAGACTAGGATCTGACAAGTAAACCAAATATCCAAACATGGAACCGCTTATTAATACATCAATTTACAGTAGGGAGCACTTGCACTGTCGCACTGGACAGCAGTGGCACAGTGCCCAAAGCATCTAATACCAGCAAAAATACATGAGGCAACAGCAAAAATGGAAGGGAGACCCACGCCAAATGGTGCCAAGTCTAACAATAATCTAGAAAAAATATTTGCTAGACAACTGCTCAACAAATTGCAAGACTGGATGGACACTAAACAAATCCTGTCACCCGTTCAAGCAGGATTCCGTGCCTAGACTAGCACCTCAGACCAAGTTTTTAGGTTCACATTACTGTATTGGAAGTATGCTCTGATTTGTAATCAAAACTCAATGTGGCTTTCATAGATCTGTGTGCAGTCTTCGACTTGGTTCCTCGAAGGCTTCTGTGGAAGGTGTTAATTGAGATGGGGGCCCCGGCCAACCTGATTAATTTAATTGTAAGGCTGCACGAAAATAATTACACCCAGTTACGATGGGGCAACCAAGGGGAAATAACAGAGCAAATTCCAATTTGTCGTGGGGTACGCCAAGGTTGGGTTTGGCTCTGGCTCCTACTCTGTTTACATTATATATAAATGATGTTTTTAAGGAACTGCAGGACTGTAACAATGACTCTCCTGTATTGAATGGTAACAAGATTCTTATATCACTTTTTGCTGGTGATTCCGCACTCATACCGAAAACCTGTACCGGCCTTCAAAATGTTATTAACAAGTTTCTGAACTTCTGGATTTCTAGGGGACTGGAAAAACTAAATACATGATTTTTGGGAAAGGTACTGTTAGAAATAGTACTGACAGAGTGGCTGACGAACCTCTTGAAAGACTTTGCTTCGATTATCTGGATGTCAAACGAACCGACAAGCTTAGTTGGGAACCCCAGCTTCGAAAAAGCACCTTACTTCTAACAAAAAGATCCAAAGGAATACTCGGATTGCATAAACAGACCCAGTTCAGAGCCATATCTCCAGCTTTGTAGGTATATCGAGCCAAAGTACTGGTTGCTGCCCTTTTTGGTGCGAAAGTGAGGATACTCAAAAGTTAACAGTGGAGGAGAATACATTTATCAGATCGCTTTTCTGTGTCCCTTCAAGTACTCCCCTAATTTCACTTTTCTTGGACGTTGATAGCAAACATATTGCAGATATGGGACACCTAACACCCTTGATGGTTTGGGTTCGTATCTAGTTAACCCCAGAACAGAGTATCTAGGCACATTGGGGGATTTAATGAAGATCAAGTGCACTCTAAAGATCCCTTGGTTACAATATATTTCAACATGGTGTAGGCAAATGGGGCTAAGCAGACTGTGGGATAGTCCTGAAAAAAATCAGAAAGGTTGCTGTACTCAAAGCCAGATGTTGGGACTTCCTGCATGACCAACAACTAGCAATGGCTTCTTTAAGTCGTCTAACGAATCATTTCCTTGAACTCAAGCCAAGCCCAAAGTTTGAAGTTTTTCTTGATCTAATTTCTGCCCACTGGCCAAAAGTCTGTTTGTAAGATTTTGGTTGGGTAGCCTGCCACTAAAAACCTTTACGAGTAAGAGAGCAAGGGAACGAAATTCGGACAAATGCACTGCCCGTGGGGAAGTTCCTGAGACAGAGGTTTTGTTTTTCTGCCCAGAATACCATGGCCCCCACCGGAAATGGATATGCCCTCTCTATTGATGGAGCAAGGTTTCATATGTAAAGAAACTTGCTTGGACTCAGTTCTATCAAAATAACATGTAACTTATTAACTAACATGTTGTGTAAGTACTAATAACTGCATTGCACAACATTTCAGTATCGAGGGGAAGCTTGTCTATGTGCTTTTACTAACAGTAACCAGAGTGCCTTAATATGGCTGCCAAAAACACGGGAACCTTTCTGCGCATGCGTCTACTACATCTACGTAGTATGACGTATCTATGCTTTTGGTGGGAATTCTTTGCAGCTGCGCAGTAATGTCTAAAATGGGTGCTTCGAATTTCACATACTTACGCATATGCTCTTGCCTAAACTAAACTTGTGTGCTCTGCTAAACCATTAATGCTATAGTTAAAATAAAGTAATGGGGTTAGTGTAGAAATACGTGGTATACAATGCATTCATTTATTTTCGTATTCTAACATGTCTTTCTTTGACTTCATGAATAGTTCGTATTTGGGCCTGAAGGGTGACTTGAATTGCCATTTTGAAATCCTTCTGCGCATGTGCTGGGAGCACTGAGAGACCTTGAGCGGTGTCATTGAAACATTGCCAAGACTGTCTTATCCACAATGCACCTGAGAAGATCACCTCTGACCCGGAGAGGGGAAGACGAATTGCAAAATTGTTAAACATTGTATACTAAATTATATGAAAAGTGCTGGGTGGAATAAAAATCATGAGAAAGTAAATTATGGGTGGGAACATTGATCAATTACATCGAATAGAAATGATCTCATACTAGTATGGTGTGATGACCTCTCCTTTTTGTCCAATCAAATGAAGGGAATACACAAATTACCAAGATTGGGGGGTGGTACATACCCTGGAAAATGGTATATCTAAGGTAGGCTTAGTCAGTTAGATTTGTCCGACTTGTCACAGACCTGTCACTGACCCAACGTATGTGGAAGAAGAATCGTGGATGCCGCAGACCTCAGAGGGCTGGTTGAGAACTCTGAAAGAAGAATCAGGAGATTGCTAAGGGAGAAGACTCTGTCACTTAGAAGGGGAACGAGAGTAGCTGCAGAGAGGGGTGTGACGCTGGCATTGCACTTAGTGGAGGTTACCTGTCCTGACCTGTTGGCACCTGATTAGTCCGGAGCCCATCTTTTTCCCCACCCCTTGGCCAGGGGTTGGTCCTCACACCATTCTAGGTAAATATAATCTGTGTGGTATGTCCTTGTACCGGTTCCTTTTCTCACCCTTCCCAGGTACCAATGTCTAAAAGTAAATTTGCTAAGTCTCACAAGATTTTTGCTTTAATAATTATATTCTTACTTGAAAAATCCTTAATTTCTCTGTTTTGGTACTTGACTCACAAAATATTGCATAGATAAAGTGTTTAAAACTTTTCTGAGTCTGTGGTTATTTCCATGAGAAAGTAAATTTTATTTTTCTACCTATTATTCTAACACCTTTTGATCCATGAGAACTAGGAATTAGAGTATAAGTGACAAGGATTTTATAAGTCATGGTGTACAGGTATAAATCCTAATAAGGTGAATAAACTCCCGATAGGCAGTTAGAAATTGATTACCGGTTTAAAGTGTGAATGTTTATGGGCCCACGTGAGTATGGTGTTCTGAACTGGTAATCTAGCGCCATCAGTATTACTTGGTAGCAGAGCTATGGTTAGGGTTTAGTTAAGATAGGTAGATAGTTGTGTATTGATTTTATATTGATTTATGTTTTTAACCAAAACCTGTTTGTATTGTTATGTGTTGTTTGGAATTCCCCGGGGATATTGAATAGCGGGTGGTAAATGGAAGCCACACTGCAGTGAGGTTACTGGCATTATGAAGTAAGTGCAGCTAGTTAGGTAAAACTTGGAAGCACTAGTTAGGGATTCTTTTTCTTGTATGAGAGTGAGAGTGATTGATAGCAAGGGAGACCGCTGGTGAAACTTTGGTCTTATATCACCTAGAATGGGTAAGTCTGAAGGAGTAGCAGGTTCTTTGATGCTTAAGTGAAGAGTAAGCGGAAGAGGTTTTTCTCATAGTGTGTGAAGGGTAAACGGAAAGGTTTTACTTGCCGTGAGAGAAACTGTCTTTTTCTTGAATTTAGTCAATCAGGCACAGTAGTGAATGTGTTTTTGTTGTTCATTAATGAAATGCGTAATTGAATTGAAAGAAAATAAGTTGTTGTATTACCTTGCAAAGGAGGGGTCAGTTGCGGGTGTTGCACTGACGTCACAAAGAGCCGCACTGGGATTGGTTGAGACAGTGGGCGTGTAGCTGAAGTAAAAGTTGTAAAGGAGGGGTGAATACAGAGAGTGAAGCCCATGTCATAGAAAAGCCGCACAAGCATTGGTTAAAGTGGTTTGTAAATCAATTGTTGATTGGTCGTTAAAATAAGAGACGCACTAATATTGGAGAAGCATTTAAGTGAAGTAAAAAATTGACTAAAGGGGCGTGTCCAAGATGGCGGATGAGTGAGACGCACTTTTCGTCCCTCCGACAGCACTTGCCTTAGCCTTGGCTAGCACCTGTCCGAGCCCTACCTATACAGATCCGTCCAGTGGCGTTGGCTCCGGGGCTCACGGGGAGCTTCTCTGACGCTGCCTGCGGGGTCTCACGGCTCCACCGGAGGAGAGATCGGCACCTGCGCACTTCTGGGACTACAGCGTGGTCGGACTGCTGAAGCCGGGGCCTGGCGTGGATAGCGGTGGAGACTGCGGGCCCCCCACTGCCACTACAGCGGCGGCTGCTGCCGGTAGCACCGGGGCCCTCCGGGAGGCGCGGCTGGTCTTCCTGCTCCCTGCGTTCGCCGAGACGGCTCCGCCGCTGTTCCTGAGCGGGCCCGGCGGTCCGGTGGTCTCGGCTGGCCGGCGCCGACTTCCACCCGAGGCCGGGGATTGACGGGCGGACCGGGCCCGGCTTTGCTGCCTCACACCGCCTCTGAGCCCGCCTCCCGGCCGGCACACAGGGGTCTTGCTGCTGAGGCCGGAGCCTCCCCCTGATACCCCCTGAGGACTTTTGGGTGCCCGGGACGTGGGAGCGGAGCACGCGCTCCGTCCAGGGCGGCCCAGTGGAGCCGGGCGTAGAGTGAGGAGCTGCGTGCCGGCGCGGGCCGCTGGGGCTGCCGGCGACTCGGAGAGACCACCCGCTGGGAGTTGAGACTGAGCACTATACCGGGGATCCAGCGCCCTCCGGGTTCTGGAGTGACTACGCCCGGAGGTCCGGCGTGCTACGGTACTTGAGGCTGGGGTTCTTGGGCCTACTGCCCCCTCCTCTGCCTGGTACCAGCGCTGTTTCTGTGTTCCCTTCTCGAGGCCTCTGCCTTTACCGTGGGCACTGCGGACGGACTTTATCCCCCCTCGGCACACTCTCTCCAGGGCACCGAAAAGTTGGCCTGCTGTGGCGCCGTCCCTGGCGATCTATCCCTGCGGAGCTCCACCGAGCGGGGGTGTCGGCCTTCTGTGACGCCGGCGGTGGTAGTACAGCGGAGCTGGATTGGGGACCCCTTCCTTCGAGCTTGCGGCCTGCAGATCCACGCGGGGCCTGTCATCTTGTCACTGGGGCCTTCTCATGATTGCTTAGCCTGCGGAGCCTGGGAGTAGCTGCTGCAGGACCCGTCCGACGCCTAGGTTTTGCCCTAACGCCCCGGCTGGGGTGGTGAACCTGTCGAATTGGGGCCATGTCTAACAGGTCAAAGCTGAAAGAGAAACCGGGCAAAGATGGCCCGTCCAGGAGCTCCCAACCGCCGGCGTCGCCCGGTTCCAGCGCTTCGCCGAAGCCCAGGGACGATGAAGCACCCGCCACTAAAGCCTTCATGCTGGAGCTGTTCTCCACTATTAAAGAGGACATCTCGGAGCTCCGCTCCCAACTTACCTCTGATCTCCGCGAGATGAGGAGAAATGTAGATGATATCGGTGAGCGAGTGGCCACGTTGGAGGACCATGACTTGAGGATGGCTGACGAGGTGCACCAGCTCCAGCAAGACGTGATCCGCCTTACAGAACAGAACTTAGATCTCCAGGCCCATGCGGAGGACCTGGAAAATAGGTCCCGACGAAATAACATTCGCATTCGTGCAGTGCCCTGGGATGGTGAGGCTGGAGACCTGCGGGGCTACGTGGAAGCAATTTTCCTGCAGATTTTGGGAGGAGGATCTTCACGAAATCCGGATGGACAGAGTCGTTAGGGTGGGCCTACCTAGAAGCGGTGGAGCTCCCCCTCCAGACATCCTCGTTTGCGTCCACGACTTCCAACTGAAAGAACGCATACTCCGGAAAGCGCGGGGGCTTCCAGCGTTACTGTTTCGGAACCATCATTCTCAACTCTATCAGGACTTAGCGGCCTCGACGCTTCAGAAGCGGCGGGAATTTCGGCCAGTTACCTCCTTCCTGCGCGATCACAATGTGGCCTACTCCTGGGGGCATCCCTTCCGCCTCATCTTCCGATGGCAGAATAGGCTGGTTCAGCTTCGATCCCTGCAGGCTGCCAAAGACCTCCTGGGTTTGGACGACACGGCTCCCTCCCCGAGAGGGGGGAGCTCCCCTTCAAGGCGGAGACGGCACTCTCCCTCCTGGCAATGAGTGGGTGCTGCGGCCACGGTGGGGGGGCCGGACCCCTCTGCCAGCCAGCTTGAGCGGGGAGCAGCAGTTGCATCCGTGACCACGGTCACGGTAGCTTCGTCACAAGGTAGCTCCGGAGCGGCCTAAGCTCTGGACGACTGAACAGCTCGTGTCGGAGGGACGTCTCCAACTCAGGTACCGTGGGTTCTTATGTACTTTGTGGGAAGACACCCCGGATCGGACCTCTGGGGAATCACTGACTATTCCCCAGGCCCCCCTTCTTTACGAATGCCCGATCCTGTTCATCCTTTGGACTTGTTGTTTCCTCTGAACTGTTTGGAGATATCTTCCCTTGCTCCCTCCCACTGCTCCCATCTGTTCTGTTGTTCTGTGGGGGGTTTTGGGTTGGGAGGGGGGGATGCTTTGTGGGTGGGCCCTAGCGGGGGGGGGGATGTTGGGACTTGGGGGGACAGTGGTGGTGACCTGAAAGTATGCCTGCGGACGGATGCCTGTTGTGGGAATGTTGTGTTTCTTAGGGGAATGCTACCCCGCCATGATTCTTTGCTGTTTGGAGTGAGGGGAGTTGTGAGTTTCCCAGTAGGGTGCACGCAGAGAGAGGGGAGGTATTTCCTGTGCTATGCCGCTTAATGTAGGTACGTGGAATGTGAAAGGTCTAAACTCCCCGCAAAAACACCAGAAACTCTGGAAGTATGTGCAAGACCATCAGCTGGATGTGGTGGGCCTTCAGGAGACCCACCTAGCGCGCAAGGATGAGCTACGCCTTAAACATAAAAATTTTCCCCTTATTTACAGGTCTTCGGCCCTCACGAAGCACAGAGGGGTGGCCCTTCTCTTCCGGTCCACTCTTCACTTCCAGCCCCTGGGTGTGTGTAGCGATAAGGAGGGACGTTGGCTGATGGTCAAGGGGATGCTGTATGAGAGGCAATGCACATTTGTGGTTATGTATGCTCCGAATGTGGGCCAGAATAGCTTTCTACAGGACCTACTACAGAGGGTGGATGACTATGTGGAGGGTGTCCTGTTTGTGATGGGAGACTTTAACTTGGTTTGGAATAAGGAAGTAGACAGTTCCCATGGTCAGCGTTCAGATACTGGGGTGTTCTCCACTGAATCACAACGCCTGATGGGTGACCTAGGGCTAGTGGATGGGTGGCGCGACTTTCACCCCCTAGCTCGAGACTACACCTTCTTCTCCCATGTTCATCATACCTACTCTCGCCTGGACCACATTTTTTTAAGCCAATCCCTTAGGGGGTATCCGCGATGCCCGTATATTTCCACTCTCGGTCTCTGACCACAGCTTGCTAGTGCTGGGCCTACGCTGGTCAGCAAGGGGAGACGGCCTCCGTAAATGGTATTTCCCGGCCTCCCTTGTCCGGAATGACACTTCGTGCAAAGACCTGCGCAAGGCTATACGAGAATTTTTCGACCTTAATCCCGTATCTGACACTTCGATTTTTACCACCTGGGATGCCTTTAAGTTGTCACTGAGGGGCACATGCTTGGCCCTCAATACCCAACTTAACAGGCTGCGGCGTAAGGAGCGAGAGGAATTAGAAAAGGAACTCGCCACTCTTGAACAGGAACATAAGCAGAACCCCTCTAGGCTGACCCTTCGCCCATTGATGGCGGTTAGGGGGAAGCTTAGGGCCCACTATAACAACAGAGCGGAGTTCACGCTCCTGAAATTCCGACACCTTTCCTATGCCCAGGGGAACAAGGTGGGGAGACACCTGGCACGCCAACTCCAGGATAAGCGGGAACGGGAGTATGTAGAAGGCATTCGGGATGCGGAGGGGACACTGCACCACAGAGATGAGGCCAAGGACGATCTCTTCGGACGTTTCTACGTGGCGCTCTATAGAGGGGAGACCTCTGATCCTGTGCTTCAGCAGGCCTATTTGGATGGTTTTCCACTGCTCCGGGTTTCCAGGGAGTGGAATGAGCTATTGGAGGCCCCATTCACTAGAGAGGAGGTCCTGGCTGCTATTCACAACCTGAAACCTCATAAGGCTCCCGGGCCTGATGGCTATACCGCTCTCTTCTATCAAACCTTCACATCGGAGGTGAGCGACTTTCTGGTCTCTCTCTTCAACGCCATGGCAGAAGCCGGGGAAACGACAGCCTCGATGGCCGAGGCCGTGGTTTCCATTATTCCCAAAGCGGGGAAAGACCCGTCTCAATGCTCCTCTTACCGGCTAATAGCCCTCCTCAATATAGATGCCAAACTGTATTCCTCCATTATCGCGGGCCGACTCCAGGACTTGATGCCGGCACTCATCCATCCCGATCAATCTGGCTTTATTAAGGGGCGCCAGACCCATGATAATACAAGGAGGGTCATCCACTTGATTGAGAAGGCCCACAGGTTTAGGATTCCGGCTGTCCTGGTGGGACTTGATGCCGAAAAGGCCTCTGACCGGGTGGACTGGGGCTTTTTATTCCACACCCTGACAGCCTTCGGTTTTTCGGCTAAATTCCTTGCTATGGTACGAGCGAACTACAGCAGCCCCCGCTCGAGGGTGGCGGTGAATGGTCACCTTTCTGCCCCCTTCTCGCACTCGTGTGGCACTAGGCTGGGTTGTCCCCTCTCCCCCCTGCTCTTCGCCTTGAGTATTGAGCCACTGGCGATTGCGAATCATGAGCACGGGGGGATACGGGCCTTCCTTTTTCCGGAGAGCAGCATAAAATCACCTTGTTTGCCGATGATGTCCTCCTCTCTCTTGAGGACCCAGCTCACTCCCTCCCGCACGTCAAGGACGTTTTGTCGCGCTTCAAGGATGTGGCCGGTTTCAAAGTCAACTACGATAAGTCCTTTGTACTCAATCTCACGCTTTCCTCGGGAGAAGTGGAGCGACTGCGACTAATCACGGCCCTCCATTCTATACCTGGGAATTCGGTTGACTCCCTCCCTTGGGCAGCTGTATGCCGCGAACGTCCCCCCGCTGTTGGCACAAACTCGGGCGGACCTAGAGCGCTGGAGACCGAAATACATCTCGTGGCTGGGCAGAATCCACTCCCTCAAAATGGTCCTTCTCCCCAAATTCTTATATCTTTTCCAGGCGCTCCCAATACCACTTGAGGCTGACTTTTTTCGACGTCTTAAGACCCAGATGCTATGATTTGTCTGGCAAGGGGGACGGGCACGCTTCTCTTTCGCTACTCTCCGCCGGCCGCGGAGGGAAGGAGGGGTGGGCCTCCCTGATATGCACCTATATTACAAGGCCGCGCAACTACGGGTCTTAGTGGAGTGGTCCCAACAACTCTCGGAGAAGCATTGGCTGCATATGGACCGGAGTGTAGCCGGTCGGTCAATCTGGGACTTGGCATGGAAGCCTAAACATGACAGGCCCAAGAATGCATACATTAGTACTCCCACTAGCACTACTCTAAAGGTCTGGGACACGGTGGCTGGGGATGAGCGATGGACTACGTTCACCTCTCCCTTTACACCCATCCATTTTAACCCGGCCTTTCCGCCGGCACTACATGATGGGCCCTTTGATACTTGGCGAGAGGGAGGTTGTCGTGCTCTCACGCATTTGTTCCATGGCCATGCTCCTCTCACCTTTGATAACTGTATGCGGGACTACGGAGTGTCGCGCTCCGAGTGTTTCCACCATATCCAGATGCTTCATTGGGCCAAGTCCCCTGCAGTCAATGCTGCAGCCACGAGACCCCCTTCCGCCTTTGAGGCCTTCCTCTTGCGCACCTCCTCCATGAAGGGCGTTATCTCCTTCCTCTATAACCTTCTGCTTACCTCAGCGGTGGCACCTCGCCCCCGCTACATGAGTACCTGGGAGGATCTCCTCGGTCGGGACATCTCCGACGGGGAATGGTCGAGTCTGTGGCGAGACATCACCACGCACAACCACTCGGTGGAGCCTAGAGAGGCCCACCTCAAAACTCTTATGGACTGGTATCTGCACCCTGCCCGCTTACATCGCATCTTCCCATCCTCCTCTGACAGGTGCTGGAGAGGATGCGGACTGCTTGGGGATTTCCGCCACATCTGGTGGGATTGCCCGGTCATCCGCCCGTACTGGGAAGAGATTTTGTCTCATATTAGAGAGATTCTAGGGTACCCGATCGCCGACTCGTTGGCACATGTCCTGCTGGGTCTTAGAGACCCAGCACTCGAACACCAAACACGAGCGGATAAACAGATTATGTGGCTATGTCTCGGAGCTGCTAAACTCACTCTGGCGGCCGCCTGGAAGAAAGCGGAGGCACCGTCGATCTTCCTGTGGCACGCGAGGTTGTGGAAACTACTGAGCATGGAGTGGGTAGCGGACATCTTCCTGGGCAACTTCAAAAACTTTGTTTCGCTGGGGACCCTTAGTACACTTCCTCTCCAGGGGACTACTGTCTGCTGTATGTCCGGCCACAGTCCGAGCTCTCCATCTATTCCAGGTATGAATGGTGTCCTTGGTATGTCTGTTAGTATGAATGTTGTCACCACCACTGGGGGGAGGGGGGAGGGAGGGGTTTGTTTTTCCTTCCTTCTTTTCCTGCGACACTCCTCATGGCTTCGGAAGCGGTTTTGGAGACTACGCAACTGGGGACACTCTTCAATGTTGTTGTCTTTCCTACCTGCTCGTTCTCCCCGAGGCGCCCTTGGATCCCGCCTTGTTTCGGACATTGCTGGGACTGCCTAGAGACCTTCTGATCTGCTCCTTTAATAGCATAATGTCCGCTCTTCGGTCCTCAGAGCACTAACGTCTAGCCGCTTGTTTGCCCCCTGTGTGGGGCGCTGTACGGAATTGTCGCCTGTTATTTGTGTTTTCTTCTCTTCCTTCTATGTCTGCCTTTCTTAAACCAAAAATAAAGGTTTTACAAAAAAAATTGACTAAATTGCTAAATTAGAATTTTCAGTATTAATAGATAGCGATAATAATAAGTGAAGACTAGATTCAACAATTATAGGAACTCGCCCAGATAGAAGATACTTAGGTTTTGTCCACGAACAGTACATTAGAGGAATCAAAAAAGAGGAACCCCGAGCAAGAGAAAAAGTATTCACAGATGTAGATAACGAGATTTGTGCTCAAAGTAAGTGTCCATATATAAACTTTTGTAGTAATCAGGGATACCGCACATGTCATCTGTCGCGGTCCGGCGTCTTGCAAGACTGATGACTACAAAAGTTTATATATGGACACTTACTTTGAGCACAAATCTCGTTATCTACATCTGTGAATACTTTTTCTCTTGCTCGGGGTTCCTCTTTTTTGATTCAATGTTATAATAACAATTATTTATATTGTTATTTTTTGACAGCATTGGGTGTTCGCTGTTTTTGGTTCCCCTTGATGCAATTTATGAATATTTATCTTAAAATAGTCACTGCTCAGGCCATGCGCTGATTATACATCACTACCTGTTGTTGCAAAGTACATTAGAGGAAGACCAACCATCATGTACGCAGAAAAGAGAAACATTTCATTTTAGCAGAATTTAAAGAATAACTTTAAAAAGAATAAAACCATTAAAATGAGAGAAGGAATTATTATTCCACCATCGAAAACACCCGCATTATACATGATGATAGAAAGAGGCTACCACACCTGTGTATGGTTAGAAAATTGGATAGAGTACACAAAAGATGATAGTATATTGGCATTTCCAGAATACGGAACATTTAATGGGAGAATTTTGCACAATTTACTAACCTGCATGAATGAATTAGAACCCAGACCAAGATTAACGCAGTATGAAGCTCCAGAAGGGTGGGAGACTGAGGCTTTTGAACAAGACAGACCCAGATGTAACAGGAATTTAAGTAAATTTTATCCCAGATTTCCCTGAGAGACAAGATCTAAGCAGATGAAACAATGGAGACAGTCAATGATAGTAGAAGGATTATATCCCGTATTCACCACAGAAGAACCAACAGGGAGTAAATGTACGGAGAAATCAAAACATTTAATGACTAGTAGTGGTGATTCAGAAGATGATTATTTTGAGGATTTAGTCATGAAAAATCAGCCACCTTATCAGAAAGAAACATATAGAGTTACCAATATCAAACAACAAACTTTAATGTAGGGTCCAAGGGGAATCTATATTTAAAGACCTGCTTGTTTCTTGTCCCCCAACTGAACAATTTTTAACACACGAAAGAAAACAAGGGTCTGTTGTAAATAACACTGTAAAAGGTGCCTATCTTTAGGTATCCTTACTACTTATACCAAATGGTTATAGAAACACTTGTCTAGGAGAAGGGGTTATCCAAAAAGAGTGGAAGAAAAAGAGTGAAAGAAAAATCAAAGTACCCATCAGCCCGCATCTTGGCGGTACTTCATCATCTGGGTTTTGAAAGAGAGATCACTAGACACTTCCTCAGGAAAATTCCTTGAGGATAGCTAGTATCAGATCGAATGGTTGCACCATCAACCCTGAGATGAAGAGTATTTAGGAACTGAGGGGGCAAGTTGCAGTGTAAAGAAAATTGTGAAAAAAGTGTAAACACAAATATAGAAAATAGTGATTTTAAAAATGCCTGTGTTGATGTCTAGAAATTTTTTATTAGATGTGACCATCAAGACGGCATAGTAAAAACAGAGCAAGAATAGTGTTTAACAAATATACTATTCACCATAGATATCAGTTGGTCAACATGTTTCAGCCCAGCCGGGCTTTCATCAGGACCTATGGCATCCACTACTGCAACAGTTACCACATAACGTGATAGATAGTGAAGATTATAAAGACCTACCAATTTTGAAGTAGTCTTATATCTTGGTTACCAAACTTCTCCTGTAAGACAAGAAAAAGAGCATCGAACACAGCAAAAACAAGAGTCATAGGGACAGCATATCTACAGTGTTTGTCTTAATTTGGTTATTTTTGTTCTCTTCAACTCACCCAACATTGTAGGGAGGAAAAGCCTCACCTCGCCTGGCACTCGCGCAGGACAAATAGAGGCCACGCACTGAAATGGTAAAACCATAGGACAGTCAGTGTGATTTCAATTATAGCGATGTCATGATTGAATAGAGATTTAAGTGACATCACACTCTTCGACATTTGGAAAAATAGAGAGACTAAGGCAGGTACGCAAATGGCCTCACTGGATGACTGAGAGACTCAAATTTCACAGGCTCAGTAGCTTTATGTACAGTTTTATGTAGATCTTAAAAAGATTTTTTTATTTTTTTTAAAGAATTTTTTATCATATGATGGTAACTAGTAGTGTATACATATATTGTATTTCTTTACTAGGTTGACCTACATCTTGTATAATTGTATATTCTAACTTCTCCATTTATACACTCATGATGGAGTGCCCAGCTAGAGTAAAATCATAGCTAATACAAAGTTTCCCATGACAAGATGAGTTTAAGGACCGACCCCTAGCTTGTCTCCAGAATGAAAGAGGGGAACTAGGAAAGCTTCGTCTACAGCCGGAAAAAGCGCCCGCTTACCTCTCCGTCGTTGCCTCGGTCTGGCGTCTAAGCCGAGGGGGAGGTAGCGAGGCTGTTCCGCGCTGAGCGAGAAAAAGAAGCGAGGCGGACCGGAGAGGAAGCCACGCGTTCATACATAAAAAGGCCGCTGATTGGTTACGTGTGTTCCTTGCAGTAACTATTAGACACGGCGTGCTGATTGGACAACCATGCAGCCAACGAGAGACTGGTTCATAATCAAAAGGCTGCTGATTAGTTGAGCATATTCATTGCGAAAATACTAAAAGACATAGGGCTGATTGGACGGCTATTCAGCCAATAGAAAGTTAGTTGAAGGGTTAGCATGCGGCGCACACTATTGGTAAACAGTTTCCACCGGAAAACGCTTTTAAGGTTTCCTGTTTGTATCGTCCGTAAATATCAAAAGAGCGCGTGAGCCTGATGGTGTGTTAGGGATGCGATCGCCTCTTTGAAATGCTGTATGTCAGAACAGTGCAAGGCATCCAGTTTGTGGCAAGTGTTACCCGAGTTGAAAACACGGACATGTAACCTCTGAATCATAATACCAACTCCTTGCTAATCTAGAATGTTAGCAAAGCGCAATAATGCGAAAATGAGTTGTTCGAATAAATTAGCCAAATAGCGCTAGAATGGTAATGATGTCCATAACTCATCATATGAGTGTGTCACCTTTATATGTTAGTTATTAATTAAACTGACAGATGAATCAGATGATACTGCAGCTAGAGTAATGTTGCAAACTTCTAATGCGAGTGTGATCTGTTCCGTGTCTGTCAGGTTAGACTAGTGGTTCTACAGTGCAACATACCCTACCATCAATCAGACCCATAAGAACTCAGTCGGTCATAATGTTATGGGCTAAATGTTGAATACAGGTAGCTCCATATAGTGTATAGAAGAGAGATATATATATAACGGAGGGTGGCACACGGACACCTAAGTGGTAATGTATAGATATGAAGCTCGTATGTGCCCACAGCTCGAGGTATGTGACATGAGACTATGATGTAAGTCATATATTCACACTAATACCTCATATCTGTTGCCACGGTATGTCATCGTTCAATCCCTCGCTATCACATTTAAGTTTAAAAATCAATTTTTGCTCTTTTTGGAACACAAATTGGGTGATGTTACTCACATGTGGTGGTATGAAGGGCTGTTCTAAGACCAGCCATTCCAAATCGTCCACAGAATGTTTTTTGTCCATAAAGTGAGACGTCAAGCGAGTCGCTTGTTTGTTGCGCCTGATGGTGCTTTTGTGCTCTTGTATTCTCAACTGGATCTTTCGCGTTGTCATACCTATGTAGCGAAGAGCACATGGGCAAGTGATCTGATAGATCACTTTTTCGCTGTTACAATTGGTATGTCTTTTTAATAGCCAAGAGATATCCCTTCGGGGATCTAGTCAGGCACTATAGAAGCACATAAAATAAATAAAAATAATAAGGGCGTGTCGTGCCTATGTCCACTGATAATGTTTTCTTAGTCTGCGGACACACTGAGCAGTTGCCACATGGGTGGTGTCCTTGGACCGGGGGCAAATGCCGTAATGTGGTCGAGGTTTCCTCCATGGTATGCCTAGGTCTTGTGTGGACCAATTCATCTCGTAGATTGGTGCCTCTCTTAAATGAAAAAAGTGGCAACGGAATGTTGTCACCTGTACTGTTTAAGATGCGCCAGTTTTGTCTGATGATCTTTTGGATATTGGATGACGCTGTACTGAAGGTGGTCACACATGCCAATCTGTTAAGAGAGGGTTTTTCAACCGGTGGTGCCAAGAGTGCCTCTCGGTTATTGTTCGAAGCCCTTTTGCATGATTTTTTTATCAGTGAACTCGGATAGAGTCGTTGTTTTAATTTGTTTGAGAGGTCTCTAGCTTCAGAATGAAAATCCGGTTTCTCTGAGCAGTTCCTCCAAACCCTGAGAAACTGTCCAAACGGTAAGTTTTCTCTAAGGGAGCGGGGATGATGGCTGTCGAACCTGAGTAATGAATTGCGAGCCATGGGCTTGCGATACAGACTGCTCGTAAGATGCCCTTCTTTGGGAAGGATCAGTAGATCCAAGAATGGAAGTTCCGTTCTGCTGTATTCGATCGTGAATCTCAAGTATGGATTCTGTGAATTGAGCCACATTTGAAACCTCAGAAGTGACTCGCTGTCTCCACGCCAAACCACCAAGATATCATCAATGTACCTCTTCCACAACACCGTTTGATGGAAATACGGATTGTTGTGGTTGAGGACAAGATGGGTCTCAAAATGGTGGACATAAAGATTCGCCAAACTAGGCGCAAATTTGCTGCCCATCGACGTTCCAGATGTTTGTAGGTACAGTGATCCTTCAAAACCAAAGAAATTCTCTGTCATGGCAATGGCATATAGAGTTACCCCTTGTGCCCCGTTCTTAAACATTCCTTGGGTTCCACAAGTTTTATAAGAGACAATAGAAAAGGTATTACAAGAGAAAGAAAAAGAAGCATTAAATAAACAGAGGAGTGAATTGATTCAGAAAATAACACAGTTAAATACAAGTCTTGAAGCACTAACGATATCATTAACTATAGCTCCTGTTGTTCCCTTGTATGGAGATAAGCAACCTAGTCCTAAAACTCCCCTTCTGACTACACCAGTTATACATCCAAGAAAGGAAAATATAATAGTTGATGACCAGGCAAGTGAGTGCAAGTCAGTAATTTCCCTAATGGATTTACCTATAAGAGAGCCAGTAAGTGATTCATTCAGAAAAGTTACTCCCGAATGCTCTAGAGAGGTACAGATTGAAACATCCACCGGAACGAGAAGTGCCACTGTAGTAACCCCAAAAGAGATAGAAAGGTGGACAAGAGATATAGAAAAGGCAAAATCGCAGCCAAAAGTATTGGACATTTTTAAATTGAGAGTAGAATTGGAAGAAATGATAGCTGGAAATGTAGGGCTAGAAAGATTACATTCATTCAATGAAGAAGAGTTGTATTCATATGCAGAAGCATAACTCGAAATACAAAAATATTTCATGAGAAATTAACGAATTTGGCCTCAGACATGGGAATTGATATAGGTAAATATAAAGTATTGCAGAAACCATATAGAGCAGAATTCTCTGACAAGGATTTAGAAAATATGAATGTGCCAGGAAGGAAATTACAGATAAAAGGATTATTGTCATTGTTACAAAAATGAGGAGACCTAGACAGATGGGAAGCTAGATGGACAAAGAAAAAGGAGGAAGCACAGGCAAATCGAACGACATCTGAGTATTTAATGAAAGAATCAGAACATGTTGAAAGGTTGTGTCCAATGAGAGAAGTTCCGGGAGGCGGATATGTACATGTCCCATGGTCCCGTTAGGATATTTTATCATTCACAAATGACTTCCCAAAACTAAGAGAGAAACCCGTAGAATGGTATAGGCAAGTTGAAAGGTTTGTGAAGGTTTCAAAAGTACTGCTAAAAGATTTAAATGGTTTGTTTGACATAGTTGTTCCTGCAGATTTATGGACAGAATGCAAAATTTCAGTAGGTTGGCCCAATGATGAGTACCCTAGAGATGCAAAAACAGGAGCTCCGTCAGACAATGTAATGAAGTAATACCAACAGGTAATAACTTACTTGAAGGGAAAGGACCTCCAAAAGAGACAGATTGGACAAAAATAGACAGAACAATCCAAGAAAAGGATGAATCTGTACATGCATATTATGAGCGACTTTTGCAGGTGTTCAAACAATATAGTGGGTTGGAAAACATTGATAATAAGGACATGACACATTTTATATATCGTTTTGTGTCTGGACTAAAGCCAGAGATAACGCAAATGATTAAAGAGTATACATTATGTTGGCAGGCAAAGCCTATAGATGGAATCCTCAAGTATGCAAAATATTGTGGGAATGAAATTGATAACAGAAGAAAGAAATTAGAAGAGAAAGTAATGTGGGTACAAGTTACATTAGCAGAACAACAGGAACTCCAGTTAAGTCAACAGGCAACTAACCAAGGAAGAGGGGAAGGTGGAAGTGAGAGTAGTGGGGGCAAGCCTAGAGGGAGAATGAGCAAAGAGGAGGCAAAGAAAAAATGTCCCTGTCAAAGGAGCGGAAAATTGGGGCATTGGAAAAACGAGTAAACCAATACAGAATAATAATGTCCAAACTCAAAATTTAAATCCGCAGACGCAGAATGAGGTGTAACTGACCATTAATTATAATGGGGTATCCGAGTGACCCTCAGAACCTGGGTCCTAAAGAAAGAAAAATAGTGGTTCTGTCGGGTAAAGAGCAACTTCTTTGCTTTGCTATGTATATAGATAATCTTTACGTATATAATGAAGAGACATTGAATCTACAAACTGAAAAGACACAACATACTTCTTCAATTTGAAAGGATTTTTCTTATTATAAATCTTTTGCATGTATTAATCAAGTATACAAGAAGGCTATCCAAGACAAACACGATGTAAAATCACACACAAAATGGAGTGCTTAAGTAACTGGTAGTGACAAGTGATGATTGTGCTATACAGAAATAGTGAAAAATAACATATTGACATACAATTATACAAGACACAAATTATCATCTGTCCATTTTGGATTCAATAGTCACAACAAACTGAATTATTTTTCTTTCTTGCATTGTAACTTTTCGTGGACGGATTGATATAAATAACGTCGACGTTTCAACCCTACACTGTGGTGCAGAATTAATTGCATCCGAGATGGGCCTTCTTCAGGACAAACAAGATAGGACAGCCTGAGGGTTTTAGAAAGCTAAAGATTGCTTCTGAAGCTTTAGAGGAGGTGTCAGCCGACACCCTTCTATTGGTTCCTTATTTGGAGATTTCTCGTGTAGTTATGTGGAATTTCTTCACCAGTCGATGGAGAAATAGAGAAAGTGCCGCTAAAGCCATCACTTGGAGGTTAGGCTCGGGACGTCTGACGTTATTTATATCAATCCGTCCACGAAAAGTTACAACACAAGAAAGAAAAATAATTCAGTTTGTTGTGACTATTGAATCCAAAATGGACAGATGATAATTAATTGTTGATCAAATTGACGAAGAAGTGAGACCCACTTGAAATTTTAGTTCAGTTTATATTCTGTGTAAAAGTTACAAAGAGGGGTTAAGTCTCCTTAGTCAGAAATGGCTGTTAATAGAGTTTCTGGAAAATCTAAAAGAAATTGTATAAAGACATGTTGTATAGTATGCATATGTAGTACATTGATAGTACTCACAGCATGGTTAGGACTGACAATAGCTATACCTTACCTAATGAATGAAAGTAGACAGAACAACACTAGTACACTTGGAAAAATAGCTAACCTTAAGCAAGGCAGAGTAGAATTAGAAGCACCATATGAGACAGAAACACACCACAGTATAAATAGAAATGAGACGGATTTAAATGTGTTTGCTAACCTGTTAGTACATTATGTAGAAACAATAGAAGTTAGTGACTGCTATGTGTGCATGAAATTACCGACATCAGTAGCAGATTAATTGACACAGCATCATTTACCATTGACATATGGTATTTCATGTAGTATTCTAGCTAGTTTATTTTACAGAACTGGGAAATTACAATATTATTATTCTAACATAGATGTGATTTTTTCTGAAATTCCTGTGCGCAGAAACATGAACCCTGTCCTTAGCAGTATAGACTCACAGTTCATGGGTGAATATTTCCTAACAATGAAAACAATAGAAATAGCTAAAGCACATAATGATAATCTAACATGTAGGTTACATGAAGAAGAGAAAATATTTTAGAATTTAGTAGAGAAAAGGAGACCGGATTGCCATAGAAAGGCTACTGAACCAAAACCTCAGATACCTGAATGGGCTGAGAGGGAAGATTTTATTGCAACTGGCAAGACTCATTTCATTTAAAAAATCTTTATTCGAATTCTAAAGAATTCATAAAAGCACATATATAGTTATACAATTCATAAAATCCATAACAATAATAATAATATTTACAATCAATCACGGGTAATTCAAACTTAATCATTTTTCATCATCTTTCGAGCTCGAACTGCAATTTTTAGGAAAGTGCAAATGCGGCAGATTATCTCCTCATTGTCCATAGTAAGCAGCAACTGATAGGATTCATCTAGAGTGATTGGTCTATGTTTTTTAAAAAAAAAGGAATTAAAAGCCATTTAGTATATTTCAAATAAAAATTACATGAAAAGAGAAAATGTAAGTCATTTTGGTTACTTAGCCCATTACAGGGGCAGCTTATTTTGTTTAGACTTGAGTGGTGCCCCAAGGGAAAGTTTAACAGATATCTAATGGATCCAGCCCTTAATCGGAACAAAAGACTTCTTTCCCAATGTGACATCGGTAAAGTTAGGTACAATGCTAAGGGATATCTGTATAGTCCCATATCCATGTACCTAACTACTGTCGTTTTTCCTGATTCTGTCCTAATTCTACCCGTTGTATGAAGTGCATAGAGTGCTTCCTTCAATTCAGTTTTGTTCACCGTATTGGCATTGCTTGGATTGGTGAAAATATTGTCTTTCCCTATCTTACACAAGCTTTTGTGAACGAACGAAAGCCATGGGATCTCCATCCCCCTTTCACAACTTAAACAGTCGGAAATTATTTCTTGGGTCAGAGTGGCTGAGTTATTCCTCCATACCGAGTGCCAAAATAGCACCGGTCGGGCGCTAATAAAGTCCGAAACAAAGGGTAAGTTTAATTCTCTGTGTACAATATAGTTAGATGTAGAAATTGGTATGCTTAACAGCTTTCTGCAGAACCGGTTTTCTTCCTGCTGAATATGACAGTTATTTCCAATGCCCCATACTTCTGCCCCGTAGGTAGCTACAGGCACACATTGCAATTTAAATTTTTTAACAATTGCTTTAATGGCACCTGATCTTTTTGGTCTGGGGGATGCTTAAAATTGAATTAATGGCCTTTGAGAATTTGCTTGTGGCCTGGGCCAAATGCCCAGTTCACGAGCCATTCGCAGCAAAGGCCACTCCCAAATATGGGAAAACATGAGTAGCAGTAAGTCTTTCTTCCCCTACCTGTATAGAATTCAACTGTCTTTTCCCTGGGCCACATGACATTATAAAAGATTTTTTTTAATTAACCCGCAGATCTAATTCGTCCATAAATTTCGTAAAACATTTTACTAAAATACGCAGCGAATTAGGTGTGCGGCCCATTAGGACCGCATTGTCTGCGTAAAGGAGGGCGGGTAACAATTCACCATTTATTGTAGGGACATCCGGGGTGGAGTTTTCAAGATAGCTACTAAGGCCCTTGATATAAATAATAAAAAGCAGTGGTGCTAAAACGCACCCCTGCCTGACTCCCCTTCCTATTTTGATTAGCCCGAATAATTCCCCTCCCATTCCTATTCTCACTTTTTGATTTTAAATCTGTATGTAAAAAGGCTAAGAAATGAACCAAAGCATCATCTAATCCGTAACCCAATAAAATAGACCAAAGCTTGGACCTGTTAACTAAATCGAGAGCAGATGACAGGTCCATAAATGCTAAATAAATCGGGGCAGAGCGAGCAATGTTATATTTGTCAATAATTAATTTAAGATTTAAACATTGTTCGACTGTGACGACCCTGCTTCTGATTCCCTGTTGACATGGTGATAAAATACCGCTTTCCTTTATCCATTCAGTTATCCTGTTGTAGATAACGCGTCCCAAGATCTTTAAAGTGTTATCTAGCAGCGAGATCGGTCTGTAGTTTACGAGATCAGACCTATCTCCCTTCTTATATATAGGGACAATTATACTAGTTCCCCAAGTTTCGGGCATCATTGCTTGAGGCAAACTGTTAAAAACATTCACAAGCATTGGGGCCCAGAGGTCAGGTTTCCATTTGATGAGGTCTATGGGCAACCCATCAGGTCCGGGTGCCTTATTCCCAAGACTCTGGGCAATTGCCTCATCCACTTCCCCCAGAGTTATTTGTAGGCTACTAATCTGGTCTGGTATTTCAAAAATTGGGCTATTTAGTGGTGGGGCATACATTTTTGCAAAATGTAGTTCCCAAACACTGTTGGCAATAGTACAACTTATTGGTGTTAATTGTTGTTGCCCCATGTTCTGAAGTTCTTTTACCGCAGGCCAGAATAAATTACTGCATTTTCCTCCTGCGGTTTCGGCCAGGGTTTCCCAGCGTTTACCCAGAAGTATGCCTCTCCGCTTGTCTAGTGCTAATTTATAGGCTTTCCTAGCCACACTGACATTTGCCCTAATTCGAGGGGTCTCTATAAGGGCCTTACGCAAATTCCTATTTGCTTCGGAGCAATTGTGGTCAAACCACTTCTGGTCTTTTTGGCCCAGAGGTACTGGTACTAACAATAGGGTTCTAACCGTAGAACATATTTTGGTGAAATGTGCAATAACTTCGTGGCCTCTAGTTGTTGTATTTGAGCATAAATTAATTGATATCTGCTCCTCCCTTAATAAGGACTTAATAGTCTCATCTGTATCTAGGCCCCTCCATTTCAGCCTCAATCTATCCGTGGTTACACTTATATTCCTCGCCCCCTGCATGGTACCATAGACAGGTCGTTGAGCTAATCTTAAAATAACTGTCACTGGGTATAGGTCCCCAAAGTCTGTTGGCACAATTTCCGTTGCTAGTATGCGGTCCGCCAGACCGGGAGAAACAAAGATAAAGTCAATAGTTGAGGTGCCAACTCTTCCTCTATGCGTAGGAGCCCGCTGGGATGTGGGTTGTTGACAGAAGTCCATTGCATTACTCACGATATATTAATTTAACAGGGCTATCAATTCAAGTCCCCTCCGCTTAGCTGGGTCCCCCTGTCTTGTTCCCGTGTCCCGTGTATCCTTTGGAAGTTTAGCATTAAAGTCTCCGCCCAGTACAGTCTCCAGACTTTCCCCTTTACCCCGGCTGTCCTCTAATTTAGAAATGAATTTAAAAAGTGCTAAAAAATTCTGATTTGGAACAGAAACAAAATCATTATTATAAAAATGTATTAAGAAAAAAGGGACTTGGCGCTTATATTCAATGACTTGTATGTTGGGATTATTAGTATTTATGTTCCTATAGCTCCCCCCAGTCATTATACTAAACCCAACAAACAAACCTCCTACTGCTCGGCCAAAGTGAGACTTACAGGCCGCTATATTAAAACAGTGGAACCCATCAATATGCAGGTCATGTGATGCCCATGTTTCTTGGAACATTACAATGTCATACTTAGAAATTAAGTGTACCCAGTCTTTATCTATTAATCTGGGTTCAAGGCCAGCAACATTCCAACTAAGTATTTTATGATCATAGTTGTTATTCCGCTTAATTGCTATGACTCTTTTAGGCTCACAGGCTGGTATGGTTAGTTCTTTGACTAAGCTTTTTTGATTATGTATTCCCTTGTCTACCACCAATTGCCCTGGATAGTTCTTAGCCTCCTGCCTATCCCATGAGATGTTTGGTGCAGACAATTCTAATCTGTCCTCTGAAACAGTTGTTACTATTGCTAGGGGCAGATCATCATCACCTTTTCCCATAGTTGCTACAGCTCTGCATAAGTCAAGGGGATTCTGAGTGATTGAAATGGGGGTTTCCTTGCACCGTCAGTCTACTCCCTCAAGACCTTCTTGTGCATAGAGAGACTCAAAGCGGTTATAGATAGGGACATTAAACTGGTTATTATAAGAGCTCCTATACCACCGTCCCTGTACATGTTGTGAGTGCATTTTGCGTTGAGCCATGGGCGGTGAGGGATAGAAATAACCCAGGCCTACTGCTTGTATTCTGCTCTCAAGATTTCCCGCCCTTCAGCCGCTAATATGGTTTACCACTCGCCTATCTTTAAAATTCACTACAACACAGTCTCCGTCTTGATCTTTTTTCCTCTGCCCTACCCAACTTAATCTGCGAACATGGAGAATTTCACCATCTAAAAATGGTGGAATCGGCCTGTACATATTTAGCCAGTGGCTAACTTTATTTTTCAGTTCAAAGTAGTTTTCTGGCTTTCCCTCTCCTAGAACTGGTACCCCTATTAAAACCACAGTAAATGGGAATGATTCAGGTGGCAGATCGATGTGCATATATTTATTCATTGGTCTTGCCCTGTCAGGATAATCAGATTGATTCAGCTGATTCTTGCCCAGGGCCTCGTCTGCTCTTTTGTCCCCATTCTTCCCATGAGTATTACCAGTTTCTAATTCCCTAGTCTGGGGGACAAAAGGTATCTCCGTTCTCTCTGTCCCTGGAGTTACTAGGGGATTGTTTAATACATCTGTGTGCCCGGTAGCGGGTATTACAGGCGATTGCGTGCATTTACCTGACTTACGTCTACTGGGTAGTACTACTGGGCTGTTCATGTTTTTAGGCGGATGTACTGATTTCATGATGTTTATAGTCTGTGTCTGTGTCGGTTTTACATACTTCAACAACAGCTCATTGTTCATCCGCGAAACTTCTTCTATTTTTTCCCAGTTTCTCCCCTATCCGCTTTACCCTTTCATACAGGGGTAACATAAGCGACCTCATCAGGTGTTCCATCTTTAACAGGAGCCCCTCTCCACTGCTTGTGTTATCCAATACCTGACTTGCCTGTTCTACCGCAATAGTATCCGGACCTATGGTTTCCTGGATGCTTGTTAACGTGGCAGGATCTATAGTTGTTATGGTCTGTACTGCTCTGCTAACACTCCTAGATGTTTTAGTCTTATTTACACCCTTTCCAGATGTGGTTTTTATCTTATCAGACCTTGGTTTTCTATGTTCTTTGAGTTTGTTAGTAGGGACTTCCTTGCATGTATTAGTTTTCCCTCCATAGTTAGGAATATTTTTGGTATTGGACCTAGTCCTGGTGAGTGGGTGTTATTGCTGACAACGCTATTTGAGTCACTGGACTCAGCCAATTCTTCTGCAGAGCCACTACTTTGTAATAGTTCTAAATTTGGCGTAGAAGTAAGTGAGCCCTCATTATTAGTTACCAAGTTATTTCCCCCTAATGGTCTAACTTGGTGGGGCGTGCTGAATTTTGCTATGGTTCCCATAGATGAACGCCTATTGTATAGTAGTTCCGTTGACAAGCGTTTCTCAGTTAAAGCGATTTCTTTTTCGAGGACACTAGCAGCTCTAATGATGAAATTATCTAGTGTTCCCGTGATGCTACCACCAACTCTTCCCCCTCGCACTATGTCATTTCGCGTACTCATGGTCCCCAAATTTAAACAAATATGTTAAGAGTGTCGTAAGTAGTACATAAGCCCTAAAGTGTTAATGGCATGGCCCAGCCCAGCTTCGAACAGTCCCGAATGGTCACAAATGGTCCCGCCCTTGTCCCAGGCTTCTCCCGGGACACTCCCGCGCGCTCCCACGATGCGAGGGATGAGGCCGTCCTTTAAGGTAGTGATAGTTGCCCGCTCGCTCACAGGACCCCCCCACACAGCGGCCGCCCACAGATGATGCAAGGTGCGGCGGCGGGGGGAGAGCGGCTGCTGTGACAAGCGGCAGCTGGACGGCAGGAAAGAAAATGCTGGCTCCCGATCGAAGTGCCCCCAAAAGGACTGGTAGGAGTCAACAAGGAACACGGGTGTTTTTTTACAAGGTCCCTGCTCTACCAGGGATGAGGCCGTCCTTTAAGCGCCACCTGGCACGGTTATTCCGTTGGCGGCTTCCGGCCGCGCTGCAGGCTGGTAGTGGTAGTTGCCCGCTCGCTCACAGGGCCCCCCCCCCACACAGCGGCCGCACACAGATGATGCAAGGTGCTGCGGCGGGGGGGAGAGCGGCTGCTGTGACAAGCGGCAGCTGGACGGCAGGAAAGAAAATGCTGGCTCCCGATCGAAGTGCCCCCAAAAGGACTGGTAGGAGCCAACAAGGAACGCAGGTGTTTTTTACAAGATCCCCGCTCCACCAGGGATGAGGCCGTCCTTTAAGAGCCACCTGGCGCAGTTATCCCGTTGGCGGCTTCCGGCCGCGTTGCAGGCTGGTAGTGGTAGTTGCCCGCTCACTCACAGGGCCCCCCACACACAGCGGCCGCACACAGATGATGCAAGGTGCGGCGGCGGGGGGAGAGCGGCTGCTGTGACAAGCGGCAGCTGGACGGCAGGAAAGAAAATGCTGGCTCCCGATCGAAGGGCCCCCAAAAGGACTGGTAGGAGTCAACAAGGAACGCGGGTGTTTTACAAGACTCATGCTGCTATGTCCCTGGACCTTGAAAAGAAAGGGAAAACCTGTCTCCATAGGTTAAAAATAGAATATAACAATGTATTAATTGGTTCCAGTGAATGTGAACACAATTTCCTGATAATTGGGGGCTGGGGACTAAAGGGGGAACTGATCCAGTATTTCCTGGAATTTATTATATTTGTGGGAACAAGGCTTACTTTAAGCTGCCTGACCATAGGTATGGGAGTTGCTATTTTGGAATAGTATTCCCAAAAGTATATCATGTAAATAGAATCACTGGAAGCAATGAAGAAAATAATGGACTAACACGAAGGAAAAGAGCTAGTTTTTCAGAAATTGTAGGAGATATATTTAGTGCATTGATACCTTCAGTGGGAGTAATTCTGAATACACAAAGAAATTGCAAATTGTCTAGAGTGGTTGATTGCTTATCGACTGACACTGCTGGAGGATTTTTATTGATCAATACAGAATTAGTTGCGATAAGATCTATGGTTTTGCAAAATCAACTTGCTCTTGATATATTATTGGCAAAAGAGGGCGGAGTCTGTAGAATGTTGAAAGCGCAACATTGTTGCACTTACATACCTGACAAAAGTGTCGAAATTGGGAGATTTGTAAGAAATATCACTCGTTTGGAAGAATAATTGAAACCACTGGAGGTTGATAGTGCATGGAAGAGACTAACTGATGGTCTCTCCTCTGTAGGTAATTGGTTTTCTAATGTTGGAAGAAGTATTGTAGGTCAAATACTGATGCCAATAATGGGAATATCTCTACTGATTTTAGTGATAATGATTTGGTGCAAATGCTGCAGAAACAGAAAGTGGTATGCAGTAAATGAGAAAGGAAAGAAGCGAAAAGACGATGAAATTCAACTGGAAGAAATGAAAGGGGATATTTACAAAAGAATGAAAGGTTTTCAAAAGAAAAGGGAAAGAGGAATTTCTAAAGTAATAGAAGAAATTGAATTGGAAAACTGCTAAAGTTGGCATCTGGTTTCAGTAATTAGTGATGGTATAGAATACCATCAAAGAGGGGATTGACGGAGCAAGGTTTCATATGTAAAGAAACATGCTTGGACTCGGGGGCATATTATCAAGAACAGCGTTAAAATTATTGCCTGTTTAGCGGGAGAAAACTGCCGCTAAAGCGGCGATAATGGGCTTGATAATATGCCCTGTAGAACTCCAATAGAAGCAATTTTCTGCCACTAAACCGGCGATAATTTCTAGCGCCGTTCTTGATAATATGCCTGAAAAGAAGAGATTACTATGTTGTTGTAATAAGCTTCCTTTATTCCGTCCAGACATCAGCTCTCCCGGCAGCAACTGCCGTCCCGGGAATTCCACACACCACAGCACAGAATACTTCCACGAGCACAATCGCGCTCGTGGAGACAGCTGGTGTTATTAAAGGAACAGTACATCCCAACACATCCCCCTTCCCTCAATTAACAACAATAAACAAAATGAATGATCACAACTAACACACCCCCTCCCTAAAACAAATAAAAGTACAAGTATTGGTTCAATAAGTAATAAGATTTAGCAGGAACAACTTTATGACTGAATTATTATGTATGATAATTGCAATTGTTTAGTAAGTGACAGAATCTTGAAACCTTCCAGGAACTACCTTGCGCCTGGTAGAACATCGTTTAGTAATTGTACCATTGGCTTCAGCATTTGGGTTAGAAGCAGGCAAAACCCGAGGAGTGGTACTAGGAGACAGTGAACTCGAGTCAGGGGTGGGTAAATCACAAGGCTTTAAACCAAATTTGCTCTTCACAAACTCCACCTTGTGCTTAGGAACGATAGAAACACAAGATTTGTTCCAAATTTTACCATTCTCCAGAATTACTACATGGTCTTTAACTTCCTTGACCAGAACAGGAGGGGAAAATCGAGCCAATCCTTTACGCAAAAGTACAGGTTTCCTGATCCTCACCCAGTCCCCCGAGCGCACAGGAGATGATCTAAAACTACCCTGTGCATAGTTGGCTTGAGTACAAGCTCTTATATCAGCCACCTTGCCTAGCTTGACTACATCAATGTTTTTCCTCGACATCCAATCCTTGTTCAATTCCGAACCTGGTACTCTACCTCTGAGTAAAGTAAACGGTGAGACACCCGTGCTAGAATTGGGGGTAACTCTCAATACCCACAACATGTCGGAAATTACTTTCCTCCAATTCAAACCATTGATGTTGGCTAATTGTAACTGATCCTTGATCACACGGTTCAACCGTTCAACTAAACCATTACTTGAAGGATGATACAAAGAGGTGAGAATGTGCTTGATCCCAAGGGATTTAAAAAAACTTTCCATTTCACTCGACACCAATTGAGTGCCATTATCAGACACTAACTCTTCTGGCAAACCTTCCAGCAAAAAAATGTCTTTGAAGAAATTAATAACAGTAGCAGAATTCATGCACTCAACGAATTTAACCTCCGGCCATTTTGACATGTAGTCAATCAAAACTAGTGCATACTTCGGAGTCACTCCAAGATTGTAAAATGGACCGGCCACATCAAACGCCAATTTATGCCAAGGCAATTCCTTAACCTGTATAGGAGTCACAGGAGAGGGACTAGTAACTTGGGACTTATCACTAAGAACACAAGCACTACAATCACGAACACAGTGCTCGATCGCCTTGTCCACTCCAGGCCACCAAAAATCTTCACGTACCCTTCTTTTCATTGCACGAATGCCCAAGTGACCAACGTGAGCCAAATCCAAAACCTTTTTGCAAAGAGCTTCCGGAACTACCAATAAACCACCCCTACGTAAGATACCATTAATTAAAGACAACTCATCACAAATCCTCCTGAAAGGTAGTAAATCTGAAGACAAGGACTTGTCGTCGGGCCAACCATTGATCAAGTAATCCATTACACAACACAAATTCCTATCTTCAGTTACAGCCAACTTCCAATCAGTCTCCGACAGCGTAATGCCAACTTCAGATATAGAACTCACTGCACACACCATTTCCAAATCCTCACTACTATGCTCCAAGTTGTCATGAGGGAGAGGCAACCTGGACAAACAATCAGCCACATTGTTCCTTATCCCAGGGACATATTCTAGATGATAATCAAACTCACTAAGCCTGTATTGCCATTTAGCAATGCGAGGAGAAGCCCTCCCACCACCTTTAGTAGTGAATAGATCAACAAGAGGCTTATGGTCAGTCTTGAGTACGATGTGATTTCCCCAAAGAAAATTCCTGAAATGTTGTACACCCCACCATAAAGCCAACGCCTCTTTTTCAATGGTTGAATATGTGCTTTCCGCTCCACGTAAAGTTCTGGAGGCAAAAGCAATTACTTCTATATTACCATCCAACCTTTTCTATGAAAGAACTGCCCCAAGACCCACATTGCTGGCATCGGTAATTACAATACATTGGTCATTGATATTGAAAAGCTTGAGAGGACGTGCTTGTACAATTGCATTTTTCAGTAAGGTAAAATCATTAGCACATTCTTGTGACCAATCATACTTGACATTTTTCTTTAGTAAATTCCTTAAAGACACAGTCCTGTCAGAAAAATTTCGAACAAACTTGGCGTAATATTCAACTAGTCCCAAGAAGGAACGCAGTTGATCTTTGTTCGATGGTTCTGGTGCATTTTGAATGGCATCTAACAATTTCATTTTGGGTTCCACTCCCTTGGCTGAGATGTGGTGACCCAAATAATCTACACTATCCCTGAGAAATTTGCACTTGTCTTTTCTTAATGTCAAACCAAATTTTCTTAAAATTTCTAAAACTGTTCTTACTCTGTTGTTATGTTCATCCACAGACTTCCCATAAATGAGAATGTCATCCTGAAAGAAGACGACTCCCGCAGTATTTTTGAAAAGATTTCCCATAAGGCGTTGAAAAACTGCGGAAGCCGACGCCAGTCCGAATGGCATTCTCAAATAACGGAATGCACCCTCCGGAGTCACAAAAGACGTAAGGTGTCTTGAATCCTTGCTCAACACAACTTGGTGATATGCCGAAAAGATATCCAGGGTGGTAAAATACTTGGCACCTTCCAATGTAGATAGCATCTCATTAATATTAGGTAATGGTTGTCGATCAACCCAAATGCAAGCATTCAAGTCACGCAAATCCACACACATCCTAAGGGACTTATCAGCCTTACGCGCTAAAACTATGGGAGACAACCATTCTGACGCCTCTATAGGTTCAATCACACCCAAGAGACGCAATCTTTCCAGTTCGTTCTTCAATTCATTTCGCATGCTAAGTGGTACTTTGCGAACTTTGTGTGCCACCGCTTTAGCTCCCTCTTTTAAAATAATTTGGTGCTGAAAACCCTTGAGTTTACCCAATTTGTCGCAAAAAACTTCCGGAAACTCATGCACCCATTCACCATCACAAGAAACACTCAGGGAATGCACAGGCCCAAAATCAGGTAAGGAGGCATAATATTGTTTAGCCTCGCGTCTAGATAAAACCATATCTTCATGGTTAGGATCAAGGATCATACTAAGCTCACCCTGTTCGTGCCAACCTAGCAAATTGGTACCGTCTTTGACAACATAAATAATGGAAGATGTAACGTCACCTTTAAACTCGAGCTTACCTCTAAACTTTCCTAATACTTCTACTCTTTTGCCCCCATAAGCAAACATTTTAATAAAGGACTGGGACAAAAGAATATTTCCTAGCATGTCTAAGTCTTTAACATTTACTATGGAAAAAGGAGAACCAGAATCCGCTAGAAATTTGATACACACACCATTCACACTAATGGAACACATTGGGGATTTTCTTCTTCGAGATCCATCCATAGATGCTATTTCAACAACACCATTTGCATCCATGGGAGAAGAAGATAACATTAATAACTCATAGCGCTCATCTTCGTCATAAACATACAGACGTTCATCAATGCTTTTCACCATGTGTGAAGATCCTTTCTGCATACTAGTGGCCTTGCACAAACGTGCCAGATGACCTTTCTTGCCACATTTGAAACAAGATTGATTAATTGCAAAGCAAAATTTAAAGTTTCCTAAATGAGATCTACTACCACAGCGATAACAAGACAATCCTTGAGCATCATTCCTGGGCTTGTTGGCAGGAACTGGGGGACGAAAAGAATTGGGATTCGATGTCCTGCGTTCCGAAGTTTGGATTGCTGCTTTAGTGGTGATGACGTTGATGTCAGAGGATTCTGCTGGGGCAACAACAGTTGATGCAGGAGTGCTCATTTCCTTTAAACAGAACTGGGAATGTTCGACAGATTTGGCTAAAGTCAACGCAGTTTCTAAATCAGGGTCACCAGAAGATAAAAGTTTTTCGCGCACCTTCTTGTCATTAGTGCGCTCAATGAGCTGATCTCTGATTATTTCATCCCTAAATTCCCTGTAGTTGCAATTGACTGCCAGAATCCTCAAAGCAGCAACAAAATCGTCGATGGACTCTCCTGGCATCTGCGCACGTTGCAAGAACTTATGACGTTCCAAGACAGTATTTCGTTTGGGACTAAATCTTTTGTCCAGAGTTTTGACCAGAGAAGCATATTCATCCAATACCTGTGCATCGCCATCATCACTCGAAATTGATATTCTCACTTCTTCAAGAGGTAAGGTTTCAAGAATGGACCTTCCTTCAGGCCCCAAATTGTATACTAGTAGTGCCTTCTTTTTTTTAGATGTGAAGACATCACCATCAATGGCTTCAATGTAAGCGTCAAACGTAGATTTCCATTGCTTCCAGGGCATAGGAGGAGGCCCAGAAGACTGTAAAAAGGGAGGTGGCGAGGCTACTTTTTCCATTTGCGTGGGGAGCTGCTGCCACAAAAACCTCAATTAGAAATGTATTGTATTTACAATAAGTGGTTTCAAAATAATGTTGTAAAGTATTGATATATACTAATATCAAAGTTTTTTTTTTTCAATATTTTTGAAAATGTCACTTAAACTGTGTATTATCCTTTTTCTGCAGTATCAGGGTGAGAAAACCATTGAAATGCGCAATAGTTCGTCAGGAAATGCGCGTCACAATGCGTTTGGAACTTCAGTAATGACAAGCGTCATAATGCGCTGGGGATTTCAGTGAGAGCGCACGTCACAAAGGCATCCAAAGTCAGGAATGTAGGAATGCAGAAACGCGAATGCTAATGCGCGTCAGAACGGTAGTGACGTGCCAGAGGTCGTGCTTGAGCTCGAGATTACAAAGCTCGCGCTTTAGCATTCAAGTCTGTTTACGAGATTGAAAATCGCGCTGGCGCTTCTATGTTTCAATTGAATCTTTTGAAAGTGGCATTTGACAGCTGGTGTTATTAAAGGAACAGTACATCCCAACAATGCCCCTTGGTCCTCGCGAAATAACATGTAACTTATTAACCAACATGTTTTGTAAGTACTAATAACTGCATTACACAACATTTCAGTATCTAGGGGAAGCTTGTCTATGGGCTTTTACTAACAGTAACCCGAGTGCCTTAATATGGCTGCCAAAAACACGGGAACCTTTCTGCGCATGCGCCTACTACATCTACATAGTATGACGTATCTATGCTTTTGGTGGAAAGTCTTTGAAGCTGCGCAGTAATGTCTAAAATGGGCGCTACGAATTTCACATATTTACGCATATGCTCTTGCCTAAACTAAACTTGTGTGTTCTGCTAAAACATTAATGCTATAGTTACAATAAAGCAATGGGGTTAGTGTAGAAATAAGTGGTATACAGTGCATTCATTTATTTTCGTATTCTAACATGTCTTTCTTTGACTATTAATAGTTCGTATTTGATCCTGAAGGGGGACTTGAATCGCCATTTTGAAATTCTTTTGCGCATGTGCTGGGAGCACTGAGAGACCTCGAGCGGTGGCATTGAAACACTGCCAAGACTGTCTTACCCACGATAGGCCTGAGAAGATCACCTTCTGACCCGGAGAGGGGAAGACGAATTGCAAAATTGTAAAACATTGTATATTAAATTATATAAAAAGTGCTGGGTGGAATAAAAATTATGTGAAAGTAAATAATGGGTGGGAACATTTTTTTTTTTTTTTTTTTTTTTTCGAAAACCTTTATTGTACAGAGAGAGCTCACAAATACGGGCCTACAACCCACCGGGCTGGCCACCACATAGCAAAAGTATCAGGAGCAATGTAGAAAGTATCACAGTATATAAAGGCTACGAAACAGGGGAAATAACAAGCATCGTAGAGCAGTCTCAGGAGCAAACAAATAGAAGGTAGTTTCCTTTTTAAAAAGGGACGGGTTAGGGAGGTCAGGAGCATGGCGGGCCACGAAACAAATCAGAGGGGCGGGGTCGCGGCGGGCAGCAATATAGCGATCTCAAAAAACATAGGAGAAACAAATACAAAATAGGTATACCAAGAATCACCGGTCAAAACAACGGACATGAGGAAAGGCCACTGCGCACACTGTCCAATGCCCGCCCACCGCCGCCACCACCCGTCCCACCAATCAGCACAGAAAGGACCCAAATACAAAAACAATACGAAACGCACCCCCAATAGAGAAAAAAAACCCACAAAAGGGGGAGGGGGAAGGGAAAGAGGAAAAAGGAAAAGGAAGGGACTCTCACCCAAACACTCGCCCCCAGGCGACAAACCAGGAAAAACAAAAATCCGGTACAAAATAGACAACAAAAATAAGAAGACACACATAGCAAATCACAAACATCGTAATACCGAAAAAGTACACCAGAAAGACACCTGGGGGACAAACAACGAGACAGAGCCCCGAAAAAGGGGATACACAAGGGCCATAGAACCAAAAAGGGAGAAAAAGGGGAGGAAAAAGATCCCTCCAAAAACAACAACAGACCCCCCCACCCACCCCACAAGCCCACCCTGCACCCCTGCAGAAGGCTACGGCCTACCCCCCAGCAGCGTGCCTGTCGCCCTAAATAGAACCCGAAATATAGAAGAAGAGGAACAGGGTAGAAACAAAGACAAAAGGGAAGGGGTAGGGGAGGGAAAGATCAGCACACACGGGAGAGGGCGAAAAAACAGTATTTTCTGCATCCATCCCGCCACCCGTAATCAGGGAGAGGTAGAGCCCACGGGAAGTTAACGATATTAGGATAAGTTTCAGGAGTCCCATGAAGTTACACAACAGCACAACAGCACATGTCAGTCACAGATCAAAAAACGATACTACCGCATATAGAAAGTCATTTCAGCCCTGTCCACTTTTGTCCAAAGTTATAACCATCCGAACAAACAAAGACCAAACGGCGAGGGTCACAGGGCAGAGGAGAAAATCCCGCGGCAGTCCTGAGAAGAAACGTGAAAGAAAATACTGAAGATCCAGGAAAGTCATGGTACAACGTTCGCATCGCAGGCACAGTTCCAAGGACAGTTCCAACGAGGCAAGCCCAGCCGGGTCGGCACATGCGTCTCGGCCAAGGAGCCGACGCGATGAGAAACAGGAAGGATCATCGAGGTCAGGCCAGGTAGCAAGCGGACCGCAGACCAGTGGCCGAGGCAACAAAGGAGGACGACGAGGGGCGTTGGAAACTCTCCGACCCAAGGATGCGGTCTCCGCCGGGGGCACAGAGTCCAGGAGCACACCAGCCGTAACCTGCAACGAGGAGGCCAAATCCGATGACGGGGGCCCGTCCAGTTCAAAATGAGGGTTCGCCTCCACAACGGAGACAGGTGCAGCCACGGTAGTCCGCCAGGAGTTCAGTGCATCCAGGACAGCTTGAAGTGCAGGAAACTCTTTACAAGATCCGACATCCGGGCCATGTGGCGGGCCCCCAGTGCTCGCCCAGGCCCGGCAGAGACTCCCAGGGTCGGCCGCCATCTTAGGAGCCCAACAAGTCCTCGGTCGTCGGGGGCCCCGGCGGGGCAACACCAAAGCCAAAGGAAGTCAGCCGAACTGCGGCAGGGCGCCCCAAGGCAGGAAGGAGACCCAACAGAAGAAGGATTTTCGTCGGCCCCCTCGTGCCGCCGGCCCCGTTCTCCGAGCCCGGGCGGAAATTCAAAATGGCCGGGCCGGGGAACAAAGGGGGGGACCAAGCCGGAGAAATGAGTAGGCTCTCCCGCGAGGGGCAGCGTCCGCACCCCAGGGCCCAGGCCAGTCGGGTCCGCCAACAGGCACAGCCGGATTATTCGCACATCAGCCTCCGCATCCAGATCCACAGCGCCAGCAAGGGCCGACCATCGTGTTTCGTCACGTCCCGGCGTCGCAAGGAGGTCCAGGCCAGTCCGCCCCGGAGGCTCCGAGCGGGATCGCTGCACAGGATCGACAGCACCCAGGATCACCGGAACAACGGGTAAGTGTCCACCAAGTGACTTCAATACCAAAACACAGCAAGGAGGGCTTCCCGGGGCAGGAGTAATACAGGATAAACGAAGAAAACAGGCGGTAGAACGGAGCCGAGCTAAAACGCGGCCATCTCGGTCGCGAGCTAGGCTCCTCCCCCCAATGGGTGGGAACATTGATCAATTACATCGAATAGAAATTATATCATACTAGATTGGTATGATGACCTCTCCTCGTCTTTTTGTCCAATCAAATGAAGGGAATACACAAATTAGCAACATTGGGGGTTGGTACATTCCCTGGAAAATGGTATAACTAAGGTAGGCTTAGTCAGTTAGATTTGTCCGACTTGTCACAGAACTGTCAATGACCCAACGTTAGCTGAAGAAGAATCGTGGATGTCGCACACCTCAGAGGGCTGGTCGAGCACTCTGAAAGAAGAATCGGGAGATTGCTAAAGGAGAAGACTCTGTCACCTAGAAGGGGAACGAGAGTAGCTGCAGAGAGGGGTGTGACGCTGGCGTTGCACTTAGCGAAGCTTACCTATCCTGTCCTGCACCTGTCCTCACCTGTTGGCACCTGATTAGTCGGGAGCCCATCTTTTTCCCAGCCCTTGGCCAGGGTTTGGTCCTCGCACCATTCTAGGTAAATATAACTTGTGTGGTATGTCCTTGTACCGTTTCCTTTTCTCACCCTTCCCAGGTACCAATGTCTAAAAGTAAATTTGCTAAGTCTCACAAGATTGTTGCTTTAATAATTATATTCTTACTTGAAAAGTCCTTTATTTCTCTGTTTTGGTACTTGACTCACAAAATATTGCATAGATAAAGTGTTTAAAACTTTTCCGAGTCTGTGGATATTTCTATGAGAAAGTAAATGTTCTTTTTCTACCTATTGTTAACACCTTATGATCCATTAGAACTAGGAATTACAGTATAATTGACAAGGATTTGATAAGTCATGGTGTACAGGTATAAATCCTAATAAGGTGAATAAACTCCTGATAGGCAGGTAAAATTTGATTACCGGTTCAAAGTGTGAATGTTTACGGGCCCAGGTGAGTATGGTGTTCTGAACTGGTAATCTCACGCCATCACTATTTAAACCTGAAGGTTAATTCTTATAAAATTACATACACTATTCTAAAAACTGACACCTCTGAAACAATAGTTTTTTCTGTAAGTTAGTTTTTAGCCAATGTTTAGCACAAACACTGTAAGGTAGTACTCTAGTGAGAGTAAGAGAACATTACTCTCTTCTTAGTATTGCATTCTGACAGCTGGGGTTCAAGTGATTCTCTTTAATTGGATTATAATCATGTATGCCCACTAAGCTAAGTAAGGATACATTAGTCCTCTGCTAGATTTGCACAGACGCTATATTAGAAGAATGCCACTGTACCTTTGGTATTATAACTGATTTTTTCTTTTTATTAAATCTCTTAAACCTGTGATAAAATTATAATGGCCTCTTCTACCCACTTACCTTATATATTGCACAAATTCTATTTTAGGCTTCTAATTATACACGTTTCTGTATTTGTACTCTTTGATGGTCCTTGGCAAATGAATACGCCTATTTTGATGATATGAAGTGGTTTTAAAAATATACATTTCCTGATGAGATGCCTGGCTACATCTATAGCTAGTGCCTAATCCCATTTGGGGTTTTAGAGCTACATAAATCGTAGTTCAATTTAGAGGTCATGAATCATGCAACCTCCTAGTTGTTCAATTAATGCCACAAGATAAATGTAAGTATAATCAAGGTTCGTTATTCCAAAATCATTTTCTCAAAAATAGTGGCTAACAACTTCATTTGGAGGTTGTTGAGTTGGAATATTTAAAAACAAATCTGTTTTATAACCCAGGGGACATTTCTCCTCTTACACAATAAGCACATATATATATTTTTTCATTTATGCCTCAAAATAAACACAGTACAGAAATTGACTAATAATAGCCATTACGTTTTGCCTCAAACTAAATGGACAAGTGCAGACATGGCGCTGTGTCACTAGCACTCCCATCTAGAAGGCCATATATATGTCACGTTTCAGGGGAAAAGTTCAGTGATATTGGAAGGTTTTCCAAAGCTCATTTCCCAGTGCACAGTATAAATTCTACATTCTACATCCTTTCAAATTTTCGGATAGGCACATTAATTTGCATTGTTCATATATGGTCCTGTTTTTAACCCCAGTGTAATTTAGACAGCAGAAAGTTGCTGAGTGGTGTGGTCTGTGGATGGCTATCATTCAGCGTTGGGTCTCTGTGTGCAAGAAAAGAAAGGAGTGGATCCCAAGGGCCTCATTTAAGAGAAATGACGCATCGCTGTGTGAAAGCAGCGATGCGTCACTTCTCAGTGCGCATTCTTTGCGACATACCTGATACGTCATATTTAATGTATGACGCATCATGTCGCAAGGAGTTTCAGATACGTCAGTATTTCTGACATATCTGTAAGCGCAAAAGTGACGCATTGCTGGAGTGTGTCACAAAAGTGAGGCTACTCCAGCAATACCTCCTTTCACATGGGGCAAGCCCCATGTGAAAGGGCCTGCGTCAGTCTTACGCCTGCTGTGAGGCAGGCGCAAGAATTTGACGCAACTGCGTCCTAGAAGTGACGCAACAAGGCTTTTTGCGGGGGAACGCCCCCCCCTGCATACATTATACCTGATGCAGGTAAAATGTAGCGCAGGAGTTTACAAAGTGACGCATCTGCTTAGATGCGTCACTTTGTAAATAGTGCGTAATAGGAGGCATGTTTTACGCCACCGATGCCTCACAAAAAGAGACGCCTCGGAAGAGCAAATATCTCAAATTGTTCACTGCTCATGGCTTTTTCTCGCAGCCCCCAACTATCTAATTCTCTCTATTTTAAATAAGACTCTCTCCTCCTTTTCTATTTGCTCGTAGATATTTTAACAATCGATTACGTACTATCGACCCAAACCATTCTGTGTCTGTGCACAAGCATAATCACCAGTAATTCCTATTTAATAATTCCCAACTCAAAATGGCACCCAAAACACACAAGATGACTTGCAAGAGTTTATTTTCAGGTGTATTTCTCCCGGCCCCACAGACGGCTGCCTGAAAGAGCGTTCCTCTGTTGGGGAATGAGCTCTAGGCAGGATGCAATTGTGATGTATTCTTATAGGTTCTGTATCGATCCCCCTATTCCTGACCCTGTTCTGGTTAACAAGTTAACTAGCAGCCATCCCATGATGCAGAAACCGTTATCTGATTAAGCCACACTACGGCACAGGAACGTGTTATCTGATTAGGTCATAACGCTTGCCATCTAATTAGACAAGCGATATTCCTCCAGCCCCCGATAAGGCATACGGAGTTCTCAAAACAAATCAAACCTATGACAACCTGGGAAAAACCCTGCGGCCATTGTTTTGATTTCATCGAGAACTTCAGCAAAAGAATGTGCTAACGACCAAGTCGTATGACATCCTTATTGACGTATCTATGTCCATCCTTACGTCAATCTCGGCACCTTACAGGTATAAATATTACCGGTATTGCCTTAAGCAAACACACGCGGTGGTGACGAGATCGGAGCAGCCAGACTTGCCGAAGCCCAGAGCAGAGCAGACCCCGCTGGCGCAGCCCCGCCTTCCTGACGCGCTGAGAACGAGACGCTGCTTTCTCCTGCCGAGAAATCCAGCTCCGGCGCTTCCGGGTAGCCCTCGCAGGCAGCCTGGAATATCGAGACCAGAGACGAGAGATACCATCCCTCATTCATCCTAGATTCCAGGTACAGAACTGAATAACCCCTTGCAGAGAATTCTTGAGTCAGTCACTTGGCAAAACAAACTTAACTTAAACTGCTACTTTCTATTCCCGCCCACGTATTAGGCTTAGGTCAGGTACACCGGGGTAGGCGTAGTTAGAAACACCAGTTGAGTACGATTAGTCAAATGTATATGTGTATGTATCTATTTTATCCATTTTAAACCACCTTATGGCTTAGAAACCATATAAATGTTTTTACAGTATTATTTTATACTTCTGCTTTTATTGTATGCACTTTACTTAACCATAAGTATTGCGATAATATCGATCCATTTCTCTTGTATGAGAAAAGAGACTGATCAATAAATAACATCTTTTATTGAACACGCCCGTCTCTTCCTTTTCTCTACAATCTGGTGAGACTAAGAATGCACGTACTGACTAAGTAAAATAAGTTGTCTTTTGTTTTCACACGACTCTAGAGATACACTCTTGATTAGGGGAGAGCAAAGTTGTCATGTTCTATGGTTGTCAGAAACTAAATCCCTTCTTGTCTATCCAGGGAGGTTCAACTCCTCCTTGCCTATTCGAGAAAGTTTCTAGTGAACTCTGAGCTAGCTGGCAAACCCAAAACTTTAAGTCTAATATCGACAATAGAAGACCTAGTTAACGTCTGGTCTAGGCCTATACTATTGAAGGTATTATTCCAATGCGCAGAGCCTATTGGGATAATAGGAACTACACTACATGGCGCCCAAACGTTTGGAAAGGCGATAAAACTAACGCAAGACATTAGAGTAACTCAGTCGTGCTTTTTCACTCAGACCCCTTTTTTCCCATAATACTCCAAAGACGTCTGGAGTGGGTGAAAGGTCATATCTGCCACACCTCGCAGGAGGAAACTCCTATGTATGGTTCTTGGTTTAGTCAACGTTGAAGGATACACTGTTCCAAAATATTGTGCATCTAATCTTTGTTCCCATAAGAAACCTGATCTGCAAACAAACAAAATAACCTTCCTGACAGTAGAATGTCAGACACTGAAGAAGAAAGAGAGATAGCTAGAGTAGCAGCTGAACTCGTAGCAGCTGATAATACTATGCAAGAAGCAGACCCGGATATAATACTCATCCCGGTCAACAAAAGGAAATCTATAACTTTAAAACTTATAGAAAATGGACTGACACCTAGAGGTGGCACAGTCATATTCGTAATAGAGGCACACGAATATCGGCAGACAGAGGTATTCTATTCATGGATACACTTTCCAGCAGCAAATGCTGTAACAAAGGTCTTCCACTATTACAAAACAGAGGAACCTCCTGATGAATACACTCCTTTTGAGGAGGTGGAAGTACCACTTAAATTTCAAGAGCACGCGCTCTTGTTTAATGGCGCCCTAAAACACAACAATCACATCACCAGGCTCGGTCCATTAGGTAGACCAGGAGCAACGTGGCCGGTCCTAGCCGGATACACACCACATCCAGACATCGAAAGAATGTCTGCAGCAGATCTTCTAATACAACTAAACAATTAATAAAAGTACATAGACAATTAGTCCAATATGTAATGCGGACTTCAACAATCCAACCAGCAATTAAAATTCCACAGCTGACCCCTCATCAGGGGAACACAAATAAAATTACACCACAGAACATACAGTCCTGCCTAGGTAAAGTACCAGCTAAAAGGGAACAAATACCATTCTGGTTAGCACAAAAAATCACCCAAATAGAGGCGGTGTTTCCAGACACCACCCCTGTGGATAAACACAGGATTCTGACTATCTGTCTTCCAATGGGAATCGCACCACACTTGGAGGACTGTGACACTTGGGGTACAGTCTTTGCTTCCATCTACACAAAAACGCATGGTGTTCCATCCATTTCGGTAATACCAGATGTGCTAAAACAAATTCAAGACGAATACGGTCCAGAACCCGCTTTAACTCTTGGTATGAAATTACTGAAAGACTTTAAGCAGGTCTCGGCTATATTACTAGCCAATATAAAGGGAGAAGCAGCGAACGTGGCGATCCGCCAAAGGTTAAAAGAAACAGATATAGCAGACCAACCAGCTGAAATTGCCAGAATTATAGAAAAATCCTAGGTAGAGATAGTTTAGGTGGAATACCAGTAAAACCCCAACTGATTGAAAGTCCTGAAAAAATATTTATTAAAAATCATCTAAACAGTCAAAAGATGAACTGGGATGGAAACAAACAATCCAATCCAAAAGAAAAGAGATTCCAGTCCAGAGGAAGGTCTCCTCGGCGGAGAGAAAGATCTCCGGACCAAGGACCCAAGTCTCCCCAAAGTAAGCCCTCTGTGAAAAAATACAACCTTAGAAATAGGGATAATATAAAGAAACCGGATAGATATCAAGATTTTGATACACGTCCCTCTCAATCTTTTCAGACTTCCTCGCAGAAATCGGAAAGAAGAGGACGATCGGAACCCAGGGAAGGGCACGTCAAGTCCAAAGACAAGGAACCTGCTCATCCAAATAAGAAATTACAATTTCCAAAAAAGAAGGTAGCCAGTATTAAAGTAGTTAACAATGCCGAGAATACTGAGGACACAACTAAAAAACGGAGAATGGGCTCAGACAATGCTAGACAGCGCAGCAGAAGTGAGCATAGCTCGCAAAGTCCTTATGAATCATCTGGAGACAGTGGACACGAATAAATATCTTCAAGTGGAAACTGCAGACACCAGAGTTAGCAAACCTCACAAAATATATGAAATAACTTTACGTATAGAAGGGGATAAGAATAGAAAAATAAGGGGACTATTTTGGGATAATCTCTCCAAGGGCTATGACATCCTTCTAGCTGAAAAAGACTGGCCACCAGAGTTTGTCAGGGACTGCCCTCATGGCGAAGAAATAATTATGCCTGCCTTCTCAAATCAGATCCCAATTCATAAAAAATACACACTTGCTAGAAAGTGGGCAGTAGCTCAAGCTCCTGCTTTATATAAAAATCACGTAGGATGGGATGAGGACTCTCCTCCTCACAAAATCCAGTTAAAATCACAACCTACTGCACAAAGACTGTACCCAATTAAGCAAGAAGCTAAAAACAGGTAAAAGAAATCCTAGATCAATTAGAATACCAGGGGGTGATTGAAACTTGCACCTCACAAATGAACAACCCTTTGTTTCCTGTCTCCAAACCAGACAATTCATATCGTCTAGTTTTGGATTACAGACACCTTAACTCATGTTGCAAAACTTTTGCAGTGCAAAACTCGCATAGTGCAGCGCTAATGAATAACATAGTGCGCAAAAAATACAAAACAACATTAGACATCTCTAATGGATTCTTTTGTCAAAATATAGCACCAGAGAGCAGATATTTGTCCGCGTTCTCGATAAATGGCGCTCAAAAACAATTCTATCGGTTACCCCAAGGGTTCAAGAACAGCCCAGGATTATTCTCAGCGAGAGTAACAGAGTTACTACAAACATATGATGACGAAGCATTATCTTATGTCGACGACATATACCTAACAGATGATGACTTGGATACTCACTTGAAGAGAGTGAACACCATAATACTTGGGTTCGCAGCAGAGGGTTACAAATTCAACTTTAAAAAATCTCGAATTGCCCATCTAACAGTCCTGTTCTTAGGATATGAATTATCAAGTGAAGGCAAAAGCCTGGCTGACAATTTCCTAGAGAAATGTGCCGTACTCCAAGCACCTAGAACACTAAAAAACTTACAGTCAATTCTAGGCTTCCTAAATTTCGGAAGAACATACATTGCAAATTACGCAGAAAGGGTCAAGCCCCTTTATGATCTAATAAAACCAGATTTTAAAAGAACAAATTGGACTCAAAAACACACAGAAATTTTGAGATCCTTACAAACAGACATGTTAATTAAAACAAAATTAGAAACACGTGATAACACACGCAATCTTGTGATTCGAGTCATCCCAGGAAGATGCGGATTCACATACCTGACCTCTAACGAGGGAGAAAAGGTACCAATTGCATTCAAATCACACTTATACACTAAAGCTGAAATGAAATTTAGCCCAACGGAAAAAATTCTTACTGCAACACAGACAGCTATAGCAAAAGAACGAGCCCTGGCACAAGGTAAACGAATAATAATCGTGACACCGATACCAGCCTTGGAGGCGGTAACAAAGGCAAGCATTCCGAATGCTAAAGCACTACATCCGAGGTGGATACAGTGGGCTAATTCTCTTGCTGCAACAGACGTGGTATACGAATTTGATCCCAATTTAAAAACACAAGAATTTCTCCAATACGAATTCGAATGTCCTCCGCCGACCGAAATTCTGCCTCTAGATCATTACGGCTGTATAATATATACAGACGGATCAGCACAACCCGCAGTGGGGGGTAAACAAGCTTACAGTGCTGCGTGCGCGATTGTTAAAGGTCGCTGGCACGAAGGAAAATTTAAACCAGCTATCACCAAAACACAATCTCTGGGAGACTGTACAGCTCAGCGAGCTGAACTGCTAGCATTCAAGATGGCGCTTGAAAATACCGATCGAGAATTCCCCACACTCATAGTGTGCGATTCGTATTATTGCGTTCAGTCTTACAATGAATACTTGCAGATCTGGCTTCAGAATGGTTTTAAGGATGCAAAAGGAGGCACAATCAAGCATAAAATGCTCTGGGAACAAGTAGTTCTTTTACAGAAAGAACTACCAAAGACTCACGTGATACATACACTGAGTCATCAACGTGATGGCGTTCACGTTGCAGGGAATTAATTGGCTGATGAGGCCGCGAAGGCAGCTGTGCAAACGGCTTCCGTAGCTGCCATCACACGGTCAAAAACAAAAATAGACAGCGAAATATTACAGGCTGTCAGCGCTACAGAAAAGGATTCGATAGAAACACTCCCGAAAGGCTTTCCAGTAAAATACTCATACATAACTGATGCAAACAATGTTCCTTTTGCTCGAATCCCTGGAGTGGGGGATAGGGCAATTCCAAACATGGAACATAGGTTAGGACTAATAATAGCGGCACACGAAGGGCTCGCTTCTGTACATGCTGGCGTCTCAGCCACAGTATCATTGTTAAAACAGAGATACTGGTGGCCACAAATGAGAAGACAAACAAGGAACTATGTTTTAGAATGTGAAATATGTCAAAGAATGAAAGTATCAACGGTGAGACGACCAGCGCAGACGCCCCTTCTAATCTCAGATAAACCATTAGCCTGTGTCTATCTGGACCACTGTGGTCCTTTACAAAGGGATGGTAACTATAAATATATCCTGGTCGCAGTGGATTCATGCACGAGATTCATATGGATGTGGCCCCAGCGCTCGGCTGACGCCAGAACTGTTATAAAAGATTTGCGGGTCTTTATCGGCACATACGCAATTGGCATGCTGCATTCTGACCAGGGTCCTGCTTTTAGCTCTCGAGCTTATAAGGAGGCCATGACCAGCATGGGCATTGCATTGCAGTACTCTTGTCCATTTCACCCTGAGGGGAACGGAATTGTAGAAAGAAAAAACCGTGACATAAAGCAATCTATAACAGTAAAGGTATTAGGTTCGGGAGCTGGGTGGGTCAAACATCTAATAAGTGTCCAACGTAGTCTAAATAACCTGCCAAGAAATTCTCTGAAGGGATTCAGTCCGTACGAATTATTGTTTGGAACTAGGATGTTAGTCTTAGATCTTGACAGTCAGACTTCAGTGGTAAAGGAAAAAAGCTTTGATATCAAAGATCGTTTGGCTATTTTGCAGGACTTAAACAAAACAAGAAAACACCTGAGCAACATAAAGTTGAAACAGCAGCCAACAACCACTGAAGAACCACCACCTGTCCCAGCAAGACCTGTCTGGATTCCAAAAGTCGGGGATCTAGTCAGAGAAAAGATCGCGGTAAAGAAGGAATTTGGGCTTTCTTACAGAAAAGCAGTTCCTGTCTTGTCTATCAACGGGACAAGATCAGTTGTACTACCGCCGCTTGCTGGTAAAAAGGAGAACCGAGTTGTATTCATCGACCTGGTAAAACCACAATCATGTGGCCGATAACAAACAGTAGGCCAAGTGGACTCCCGATAAGTAGTAGAACACCAAGATTTGCTACCAATACAGAGGTCCAAACTAAGAGGCTAATCACATTCGAAACGCCTACAGAAGAACAACAAGGACTATGCAACAATGCATTGGAACTTAAACCTCTGAAAACCCAAATAAAAACATTTAGTAGAGACACACCAACCTACAATGAAGTAACAAACGAATATGCAAGAAACAGTAATCCTGAAGCAATTGGAACAATTGACAGAACTGCATTCGGCTACTTCATAAACTTCGATGATTCCTCTGAAGACCTAAGTGAATCAAAAACACAGCCATCAACCAAAACCTTTAAAGATAAAGCTAAAGAACTTTTGAAACAGCTGAAAGAAACATATCGGATTTCTCCATGGATTGAATTTTGGGTGGGCTTTGGTGCATTTATCCTCATACTTTGGCTCATCATGGTACTAACTTTGGGACGCTTCATTGAGGGAAAATATGCTAAAATGGACACAGCAAGTCAGAAAATCAACTTGATCCTCAAGCCACACACATCTTCACACGTCGAGAAAAGAGAACTTTCTTCAGTCAACTTCACAGCCAATCCTATACCGGATGGGGTAGCATGGGACAATACTGACTACGAAATTTATGGTCCGGTTGAGATCCTGAAATATCCACACCAAATTAAGATCTCGTTGAGTGACTTTGTAAAAAGAAGCTCATTTGCTGATGATTGGGACTTTGAAAGTATAAATAATATGATGTCTGACTTAGTGATGTCTGCTAAATTTACCAAACATGATTATTTGCAGGGTTCGACTAATTATGATAGTATGTACTGTTACAACCACTATGGTAACCATTTTCTACATAAATCTGCACAACCTAGAAATGTTTTAAATTATAATCAATGGGAACATTGTGCAACCCCTCCAAAAGGAAGCTCAAGAACCTTTTACGACAAATATTCATACTTTTCAGGGTTCAACACAAGTAATGCTGAAACATTTTATTTCAAATTGTCAAATAAGACAGGGACAAAGACCATGCTAACAAACACGAAATTGATATATTCAGACTCATTTTTTGAACAAATGAATACTTTTGGTTTTGATTATTGGGACAAAAATGTTGAAGTTAAAAGTGTTTGGGGTACAAAAGAATGGCAAATACAAGGTATAGAATCATTGTTTAGAGCCTGCATGATCCCAGAACAAATCATATTTTTAAATGACACTGTTCAACAAACTACCTGTCTTGGCCTAGCCAAAATCAAAGACTTAAATAAACCGTCTATTCCAAAGCCAACAATGAACAGCAATAGCTCTACAGATGAAGAGATAGACGTAAACTATATATTAAACCAAAACAGAACACATCCTGATTGGAAACAGTGGTTGATCTGGCCCACAGATACTAATAACTGTCAAGACAGATTCCTGAACAAAAAACAGGGGTTCAAATTGACCAGGCCAGACCCTAGATATTCCCAAAGACAACACCCAGGGATAATAACCACCTACAGTGTGGGCAAATTATGCCTTCAATGGCTACAAACTTCCACACTGACAGAAATTAAGCAACACCTAACTTTACTTACTGATGGTGTTGACTTGCGTAATTTCATTATGGGACCGCGCAAACAGCGTCAAAAACGCTTCATAGCAGCCTCTGTATATGCAGCTTACAATGAGGCCTGGAAGGTAACTCAAATTGAGACAGCAGAAAGTATACGGGAAATTGACCGTATTAATTTGGAAAAATCACTTTCTGTAGTAGACAATGGGTTAATGGCTCTGTCCTCCAGGATTTTTTCTTTGGACAGCATTGTGTCTTCAGCAATCGACATAATATCGCAAGACTTACTGTTGTTACAACACGGTCAGTCTCAATTGCGTTCTATTGTACAGCTTGGCTGGACGTTACAAAATCTGCGTTCAGGCTATGTGCCTTGGCGTTTAATCAACACAACGTCACTATTCAATATTTTTAACCTTACTGATAAACAAATCAGTATGGCACAGAAGGGTGCTGATTATACAATCCTGAGCATTGAGAAACTCGAGAGATTACCAGTGACAATGTCAGAACGACCTGTCAGTGAATGGATAATACATGGGATAATTAATATTCCAATATCAACCTTCAGGTTTCAATACTGCCAAAAATATATACAGGCTGGCATGTACGAAAAATTGGGAAAAGGGTACATTAAGACAACATGGAACTTGCCCTATTCACATGCATGTGTCAGTAATAAAGGACAGAAAGTGTTTCTTAGTGGCAATAATTGTGCGATGTCACTAAGCGGTACACTTCTGTGTAATGGAATTAGTTTGCATGGAGCCTGTGAAGGGAACTCAAATAACCTTTCATGTCACCAGCTAGGCGCACCTGCAACAGAGATAGAACCATTCCTTAAAAGACTCTATAACGGGAGTTACATTCTAATTGTGGATCGCAGATGTTGTAGTCTTATGCCCGGGACTCCTTATCTCGTAACTACGACTGCGAAGGTCATGTGCTGTGGACACTCATTGTTCCCCAGCTCCTTTTCAGACAGGGAGGCAAGGGCATGGCCTAACTTGAAAATTACTTCTATTCGAATAGATACTTTAAGCAGAATGAAAACAGTGCTTCTTCAGACGCCGACCAGACTCATGTCATCAAAAGAAACGCATGATCTCCTAGTCGCAAGGACGACTGCAGAGATTCACTCATTGTTATCAACTAATTCCCCCATACATTTCGCAGAAATCCTGAATGAAATCTTAAATATTTCTGATACCAGTGGAGTCTCAAAAGTATTTAAGACAGTATTTTCGATGGCATTAACACCATTCAAAGCCATACTGGGTATTTTTCCAGATTTCGTCCATTCGATTTTTGGCGGACTTCCCCTCATTTTGGGACTAATTGCAGGAATCCTATTCTTGGTCCTAATATTTCGTTATGGCAAACCATGTCACAGACAAAACACCTGCGACAAGGGAAGAAACAATCCGAGCCATTAGATACCGGGACCGGATATCAAAAATCCTGGGACTATCCCGGCTTAGAGACCTGAACATGACTTGGTTTCTTTCATTTCGACCAATGTGGCATCGATGTGTTTTACCTGTATTAAGGTGCCTGCTGTGCGGAGAAGAATGCGTGTTGGACACCTGTCTGACGCTACAATCGGATGCGCCTATGGATGCAGAAACATTGTTGAGTCCGATAAAGGCTCATGCTTTGTGCTGCCCTCAACGGCTGCCAATCCTGATGACGGCATTCGTTGAAACTTCACCACTACGATTAAGGGGTAGTGGAGTTCAAGATGAAAGCAGCATCGATCAGGTACGACCTTCTGTCAGCAATACTAATCAAAACGTCAATGGAGACAATCATGCGCACGAATGCATGGTTACACCTTTTTCCGAGTTAGTGGAACTCTCCCAGGAAGCTGTTGACAGCTTTTTCGACAGTCTAAATGATATGATGTTCTCACCAGAGCAGAAATAGAGACTTTTAAGCAAGCTAGCACACGGCGTTCCCAACACCCTGACTTTGGCCTTCAACTTTAATAGCAAAATAACATGAACAATTTTCCCTCCAGTTCACGGACAGCGATTTTTTCAGCAGCCCCAAAATATTTTTACGATTTTTCGGGACACTTATCTTCTGCTTAAAGTAAGAACTATTCTTAGAGAACTAAAATTTCTATTTTTAGAAACTTTATAGACATTAGCTGCCCGCTGGTATGTTCATAATTATTTTTATTCTGTGATGAAATGGTCTCGAACCTTTTACTTCTGTATTAAGAGCCATTTCATGTGTAAATTCTCATATACCAATTAGCAATAATGTATACATATGCGTGATTACTTTAGCATTATTCTACAGCTTGAGTGCATATAGTACATGTGAATATTTTTTTCCGTATATTACATTATTCGAAATGCATTATATGTATTTTGGGGTGGTAAGGTATACACGATACTCTACAGTATGTTTTACTATGCCTAGATTCGTAAACATGGCCATAGTTAGCGTGGAGTGGGTGTGATGTATTCTTATAGGTTCTGTATCGATCCCCCTATTCCTGACCCTGTTCTGGTTAACAAGTTAACTAGCAGCCATCCCATGATGCAGAAACCGTTATCTGATTAAGCCACACTACGGCACAGGAACGTGTTATCTGATTAGGTCATAACGCTTGCCATCTAATTAGACAAGCGATATTCCTCCAGCCCCCGATAAGGCATACGGAGTTCTCAAAACAAATCAAACCTATGACAACCTGGGAAAAACCCTGCGGCCATTGTTTTGATTTCATCGAGAACTTCAGCAAAAGAATGTGCTAACGACCAAGTCATATGACATCCTTATTGACGTATCTATGTCCATCCTTACGTCAATCTCGGCACCTTACAGGTATAAATATTACCGGTATTGCCTTAAGCAAACACACGCGGTGGTGACGAGATCGGAGCAGCCAGACTTGCCGAAGCCCAGAGCAGAGCAGACCCCGCTGGCGCAGCCCCACCTTCCTGACGCGCTGAGAACGAGACGCTGCTTTCTCCTGCCGAGAAATCCAGCTCTGGCGCTTCCGGGTAGCCCTCGCAGGTAGCCTGGAATATCGAGACCAGAGACGAGAGATACCATCCCTCATTCATCCTAGATTAAAGGTACAGAACTGAATAACCCCTTGCAGAGAATTCTTGAGTCAGTCACTTGGCAAAACAAACTTAACTTAAACTGCTACTTTCTATTCCCGCCCACGTATTAGGCTTAGGTCAGGTACACCGGGGTAGGCGTAGTTAGAAACACCAGTTGAGTACGATTAGTCAAATGTATATGTGTATGTATCTATTTTATCCATTTTAAACCACCTTATGGCTTAGAAACCATATAAATGTTTTTACAGTATTATTTTATACTTCTGCTGTTATTGTATGCACTTTACTTAACCATAAGTATTGCGATAATATCGATCCATTTCTCTTGTATGAGAAAAGAGACTGATCAATAAATAACATCTTTTATTGAACACGCCCGTCTCTTCCTTTTCTCTACAATCTGGTGAGACTAAGAATGCACGTACTGACTGAGTAAAATAAGTTGTCTTTTGTTTTCACACGACTCTAGAGATACACTCTTGATTAGGGGAGAGCAAAGTTGTCATATTCTATGGTTGTCAGAAACTAAATCCCTTCTTGTCTATCCAGGGAGGTTCAACTCCTCCTTGCCTATTCGAGAAAGTTTCTAGTGAACTCTGAGCTAGCTGGCAAACCCAAAACTTTAAGTCTAATATCGACAATAGAAGACCTAGTTAACGTCTGGTCTAGGCCTATACTATTGAAGGTATTATTCCAATGCGCAGAGCCTATTGGGATAATAGGAACTACACTACACAATTGCCAACCAAACAGTAGGCCTGCGTGTGCCTTCACTCTTAGGCGCCCACACTCCTTAAGCTATTGGCACTGTTCATGCAGAGGCACCCGGCTGCAATTTACATCTCTCGCGCAGCCACAAAGCAGCGCCTGGCTCCCTAACTGCGATACACGCGGCAGCGCCTGATTTATTGTTATAAAAACAGAAATTCCTTATAAATTCCCCAATTTCTGACATTTAGTAAAAACGCTTTGATTCCCCCTAAAAAACTTCGCATTTTGTAAATATATTGATCTTAAGTGCCCAATACTCTGCTAAAAAACGAACACTAATACCTGCTTCCATAAAATAGAAGCTTTCTCTTCAAATACAGTATTCTAACAAAAAAGACACTTCTTATATCTTAATACCCAAGCATTACAACTGATTAAACAAGTACTTATCGCTCCAGGAGCAGCATTGAAAAGAGTAAGAGTGTTCTGAGAAGGCACTATTTATGGAGTACAGTGTTCTAAATTCTAGATTGATGTTATTATTTGGAAGTTCTTTAAAGTTGCTGCAGGAGTGGCACTAAAAGATGTTATTCATAATGGTAGGCTCTGTTCTTGAAATGAAATCCGACACTGAGGTGCTTGGAATCTATCAGGTGAGTTAATTTTGGCCTATTACGCGTTTTTGGGGAATAATGTGCAAATCTTGGAGCTAATTGCACTTAAATCCACCTCTTTCGATTATTATAGGGCATTTTCCACTTGTATGGCCTGCTGAAATGTACCTGGAGAAAAACTACCAAAGTGCGGTGTCAGCCGTAAAACGTATAAATCCAGTATGTACAGTAACAGAAGTTACCTCACATACTGGTATTTACCGGCACACTTGTAATGAGGACCTAAGTGTATTTTAACTAAAATAATACACACAGTTGCTAGTGTAAAAAAGGGTGAAAATTAATGTTTGCACCTGTTTTATTATTAGTGCCAAGTGGAGGTGGACCACATATTGATTTGCCATATTGGGGTTCTGCATTAGGACCGTGCTTTAAGCCCAGCTAGAGGCAAATGTTAAAGCAGAAAGTTAAAATCTCTAAATAGGACACAAGTAGATCAATTGGTATCCATTGCACACCATGTATACCACAAATATCTAATTAGGGCAGAAAAACTCATGGCCTTGGGTAAATATTAGTTGTGTCAGGGTATATGCACTCCATTTAAGCCTGGCCTATATATGTGGTCTGAAGAGTAGCCCTAAATGCATTCCAATACAGAGTTTGAGATAAACAATTTATGATAAAATAATACATAATCTTGATAAAAATAATTTTATTGAAACCTTTATCCATAATCCATTTGATAATTTCCTTTGAACTGCAGGTCCACTGCTTGTTTCTTCGATAATTACGGCTCAAAAAAAGGTTATGCAGGTGATACATCTTGTCAAAACAGTAATTGATAGTAAACACAAAAAACAAGAGGTAATTTCTATATTTTAAAGCCGCCTTTAAAAAAACGGATTTGTCTGTATTATGATGGGATTTTGCGATAGTTCTATAGACAGACACAACATGAGATGTGGCATTTGGGAGCTCAACACATTTACATCCTTTCACACCATAAATTGTATCTAGACAGTTGGAAAATGACAGTTATTATTGTTCAAGCCAATGATAATCAATTGGTCATCCTCAGAAGAATTAAATGCTTAGTGGCCCAGCATAGATTTGAACCTGTGATTTACACAGAGGTCTCAACAGCAGTTGCTTACCACTCTACACTTTTACCAGCAATTTAAATGTGAAAATAACTGTGTCTAATATGTCTGTCATGCTTTTGTTTCAGTGTGTAATATAACTAATGCCATGTGAAACTATCATAAACTATGTTGCTGCTTCAATCAAACATTAAGGGTATCCTATGGTGGATTTGAATTACAATTTCACTATCATTCGCATGCACCCAAATCAACAAAATAAATGGATACATGGCATGCCGAAGAAATCAGCATTAAATGACATTCAGCTGGTCTACTGGACATTACATAATTATTGACAGGGGTCGTTCATTGTGATTTTGAGCAATTTCATGTCACGTAGCTAATGTGAGAGGAGACTCACAATGTTTAAAGTTTATAGTTCAGATTTTTATTAAATTTGGATAAGATCCATAGCTTTCAAACGATTAATTTCATATCAGTGGTATTGAAGAGGAGTGCTGTTATGAGGTTGTCATGGAAAATCTTATGTAGGTTGAAGCCTGAGTTGTTAGAGTAACGAGGAATATCTGCAAAGTGATAACCGAACATTAGTGTGTTATTTATAAAGAAATGAAATGATTTACCAAAGTACAAACTTGGCATTAGACGCTTTCATGAAAGTATTACAGAGCCACTTTTATAACCCTAGGTTACAAGAGTAGGAGTTCCCAGCAGTGTCTCAGATGAGTGGCCTGGAAAATCCCTTGCAAATATGGTGAAAAATGTGAGTCTCATGCTTTCTAAATTAGACTAGTAAGATCCTAGTTTAAGTGATGAAAGTGTGGGAAAGCAGCCAGTTACCAACTTTCACAGAGGATGCAAAGGAAGTGAAGGCAAGTTGAAAAATTAACTTCAAGAATAAAATATTGCCAATGTTTCTAGCTCTGTTTATGCATACTTTAAGCAATGTGCAGATTAGCGACGTGTAAGATTAGGAAAATAGGTAAAAAGGAGTTTGTCTCAAGAAGATCATTTACTTCAATGTGTTTCTTCCAACAGACTCAAGTGACAACTTCCTGAATTGACCGACATTGTGATTAAGTCTAAGATATGTAATTATAACTTATCACATGCACCTGTCATAATTCACACGTTTTTGTGAATTGTAAAAATAAAGTTTAGTGTTTGAAGTGGATTTGTCACATTTTCTTCTTCTTGACTGGACACATTGGCAATAGATTCTTTTCAAGAAAGTCAAAGGCCACTATTTTCAAGTTATTCTGCAAATGGTGATCGATCCTTCCCAAACCCTCAGTGCTGGGTAAAGCGGTTCTGTGAACTTGCAGCGGAAGGTGTGCAGGTGTGTCATGCCACATGTCACGTCATAGAAGGACAAGATCCCAGCCTCATAGTCCAGGAAAACTCCAATTTTCTCTGGGTCGTTGACAGTTGGTATTGGCGTTCGATCCCCTTTGTGGAATGCCCAGTATTCATAATCAAACCTCTTTATACACCATGATCCTCGGTTCCAGCCCAACCGGCTTGTCTCCGAATCTCCTTTCCTCTGAATTGATGGGTAAGTGGCCCCAATCCACCATCCTTGCCCAGAACTGAGCAAATCCACCTCCCAATAATGACTTCCTGAAAAGTAGGCATCCCTGCTTATTACTTGCCACAATTTATCAAATCTCTGAGGGCTGTTGGCAAACAATTTACTCATCCAGGCACTGAATACGGTAAGACGGTCCTCGGACAATCTCAGTCTGGGATGCATGGTATCGGGATCCAGACAGGGTGATCTTGCATCTGAGGAAAAAACAAGATTAGCAAATGAGGATGACCAACTTACCAAGACAACATAAAAGAACAAGACTAACAGACTGTAGGAGAAGGATCACCCAAGTCTGCGGGGTGCGTTTACTGTCACTTTTTTCACATCTTAGCCAAGCAAGTGCTATATTCTTGTGTAATAAAGCACCTCTTCAAACTCCGAGAAGCCATTTATTATTCAGCACAAAGGTGAAAAGGGGCAGGTGGAGGCAACAAATATCTCCAAGGGAAGAATAATAGCCTGACAGGCTCTGGCATGCAACTTTTCTTAGGACTCTATGGTACTTAGCTGTACTGATCCCGACCCTGCCCCCGAAGTTACCCACCACCAAACCTGAAAGAACATTGAGGGCATCCAAGAGAGAAGCAGCACCAGTATCCAGCCAACAACAATGAAGAGGAATTAAATAATCATTTTTTCATCTGCGTGAAGGACCATCTTAATCACTGCTATTGCCAATTATCTTCAATATGTTTTTCAAATAAAAGGCTATTCTCATGTTTGTGAGACAACTTACCCTTCTAAAGTTTTATTTTAACTTGCCTTGTCCTCTGCCCATAGTTGTATGTCTGTCTCTATTCTGGCCCTTGGAGTTTGTCCTAGATCCTAAGCTTTTGTGACTTTGTGCACATAATGCTTTTTAATGTTAATGATAGTGGGCATTTCGGCTCATTTATTTCTCTTCTTTATCTCTTGCGTATGTAAAATTCAGTCTGGAGGAGTGCATTTTCTGAGTAAAGGTTCTCGGAAGGGAAAGAACTTTGGTACCCATGACCCAGACATGGAGATATTATGTAGGGTAGAAGGGTCTTGCACCCTTTCAACGTACTCCTACACATGAGGCATGTGTAGTGGGCCATTTCTGCGTTGATGTTCCTGGTGGGGACTCTGGCCATGTGGTCCTCTGCCTATGTCAGCTTTGTTTCGGCTGTTGTTGAGTTTTGATGGATCTCTTAGGAGCAGCAGTGGTGGTGTATTTGTCAGGTAATATGTGCGGAGAACTGGCGGTTCTCCTGTGGTTCAGGTTTTACTTTCATCTTTGTCCCCCACTGCGACCTAGTCATGTTTCCGGCCTACTGTCTTCTGCCCCAAGCATTCCAGAGATTATTTGTTTTGTTCTCTGTCAGTTCTGAGACTAAAGTATGTTGTGCTCAATTTTGCTGTCATCTTTCTACATTAGATAGCAGCATCCATTGGGAGTGTCTTCTTTATGGTTGTTGTCCTGGACACCTATGTGCTAGTGTCCGCCATGTTTATTGTCTAGTCCTTAAAAGGAGGAGCTGTCTTGTTCTCTTCTGTTTTTGTGCTATGTCTATCCTTGCCAGCACGGAGAGTCTCATAGTTGGGCTTGACATTTACCTCTCATCTAAGTGTATGGAGCCAAGGTTGGTGACACAGGTGTGAGTAGGTGAGCACTGCATGGAGCTGTCAAATCAAATCAAATCAAATCAAATTATCTTTATTCGGTTTTCCATTATTTTCGAAAGACCATAAAAGTTCATAAAAATACATCAATTTCGTATTCATATATAAAAACACATTAAAACATGATAAAAGTTCACATTTTTAAATTTCAGATATTTAAAAAAAACTTTTTTTTTTTGCCAGTATTCATTTACACATAAAACAATTTGAACCACTTATCACAGATTAGTACGATGTCTGACGCAAAATTTAAGAAATTGTACTATAGATTTTGTAATAGATTCATGGAGCAGTCATCATAGGAGAGTTTTGTGAGCGGATGGGGATGATGTGTGAATTTGTGAGAGATCATAGGATGTGGCATGTAATGGGTCTTGTGGGCCATTATGTGTGTGATGCCAGAGTTTATCCCGTGCGTATTTGGGAGCTAGTCAGTAGTGGTGTGTACGTATGTGGTACAACGTGTATGCATAGTGAAGGGCTTGGAGAGCATATCTATGTCAAGTTGGGGGGGAGTGCTGAGATATGCTATGGAGACTGATGTGGTGTTGTGTGGTAGTGTTGCAAACTGGTGTGATTTGTTATGGTGTTGCATGGTGAAGGGTGTGTTGTGAATGTTCTACGGGAGAACTGAGATGGTGCAGTGTAGATGAGTAATGCTGCTGTATGGTGTAGTGAAGGACCCCACAAAACCATGCAGCAACATTACTCGTGCAGAGTATTGAAATGTAGCATTGATTTATTATGTTGGTGTATATAGGTCTCTGGTGTTATTTTTAATGTAGAAGTGGGGGAGGGAAGTCATGGTACATAGGGTGCACTTGTGGGCTTGATAATGTGTTTCGGTATAGTGTGGATTGCTACTGTGTTGAGTAGTGTTGGGAATGTGATGAGCATGTTGGACTAGGGTAGAAGAGTTTGGTTGTGTGTATTTGTACAGTGATGTTCTGAAGGCTTCTAGGGGCAGCCTTGTATTAAAGAGGAGATGGGAAGTGCAATTTGGTGTGCTGGTGTATGGAAGGCTGTGGTGCAGTCTCAACCGGCATAGCAGGATGTTGTAATGGCACTGTTAGATATGTTGTGGTGATGTAGTACAGTGGGATGCACAGAAGCATATTTTAGGGTAGTGTGATGTACAGGGAGTGGTTAGGAGGATTTTCAGATTGTGTTTGAATAGTGCTACTTAACAAGTTGTGGAAGGGGCGACAAGCACATCGAGCAATGGGGTGATGGTATTTTGAAACCTGCCACATGAAATAGTATACAAGGGGAATTATACTGTGAGTTCAGACAAATAGGAGTTCAGAGGTCAGGAACACAAACATCCAGGCAGATTAGCATGACTAAATAGTAAACACAGCCCCCTCCCCATCCCCAACAAAGGACCATAGCCATAAAAGACCTCTGAACTTGGATATTATGAAAGTGATGACCTGGAACGTAAAAGGATATGGGACACAAGCTAAAACTGGGTGCAGTATCCCAGTTTCGCTACAAGCTCCTAGCTGGCTTGTGTTTCGGTTTAGGAACGACCTGGCCTGGCAGCATCGCCTGAACTGTTCCTATTGGAGCAGGGTCAAGACTGAATTGCATATGGCTGGGTTCAAACAGAGGTGGGATGGTGGGTCAAAAAAAGGTGGATTGGGAGGCGGACCAGAGCAATTGCCAGTGGGTCAGATACAGTCAAGGCTTCGTCCATCACCTTGTTTTTGATGCCCTGCTTGTGACTGGTAAGCCCAGACATCGGTCCCTTGCTCACTGTGCCACTGGAACCATCCTATACCTGACTAATGATCCATAATAAGGGTGCAACCAGTCCTGGGTTGCTTGTGTTCCAGTTCATGGAGGACCTGGCCTAGCATCTCAGACTGGACTGTTCCCCCTGGAGCAAGGCCAATACTGATTGACATATGGCTGGGTTTAAACTGAAGTGACATGGTGGATGAAAAACGATGGATTGGTATGCAGCCTGAGCAATTGCCAGTAGCTGAAATTAATTCAAGCATTGCCCTTAGTTTCTCAATGTGTACTAATTAACAAGGGAAACCCTATCATTAGGTACCCGAGGTGTCAATTAAAGAAGAGAGAGCATTGGTCCCCTATGTTCCCTCTTGCTTCTTACAGCGCCCAGACACTCTGTGGGAATGCGCTCTCCCCTCGAGGTGCACACCACATACCTGTATTTATGAAGATAGATCAGTGGATTACTGCTTTTGTTAGAGGGATCCTTTAGTTTCTTGCAGTTTATAAGTTAAGATCCTAAAATAGAACAGCAAGCTATAAACTTTTTATCAAAGAGCTGCATGCAAACTGCAAGGTATATATAAGAGGGTTATGATTTTTTCCCCCAGTCTTTCATTTTCTTAGTGTTGCTAAAAAGATTTGTTTGGGTAGAAAACAATTATTATTACAGAGAACCCCCAACCATGGTGTTACATTTTAAATCCTGTTAAAGGGTGGTAGCAAGGGAATCTGTGGCGGAGGTGGTCACTGGGGGGCGCTAACAAACAGTGTCACACTGGGCACCACCAGCGCTAAAGTCGGCCCTGGAAACAGGTTCAATTAATTTCCAGTCGAAGTTGCTCATAAAACTGTAAAAAAAATTAAACATTCATCTTAAAGTCTAGGCAAATATTTTTAAACTGATCCTCCTTTTTATTTATCATCACAAAGAATGCACCGTCAAATATATAAATTCAGGCTTTGCACTGTACAAAACCCCTGACTTGCCTTTTAGCTCACCAATAGCATTTTCTTTTGGGGGGAGGTGGTGGGGGAGCAGGAACAATTCTCAGTTCATGTTTGATAAATACTCTGCACATAATCTGATGTACTAAAATGAGGTGCTTCCACTAGTTTACTATAGTCTAACATGTTCTGGGCTGCATGATTGACATACCACATATTTTCAAGGCTTGGCTTGTGTATGGGTTCTTAAGAGCCAGAGCAGACCCATGGCTCAGCTGTCCCTGTTAATTTGTTGTCTTGCCCACCTTTGCCTTGTGCCATAGTCCGGGTCACAAGAATTATGCATCAGGAAAGGACCAAATTATGCAGCAGGGTTGAATTATGTGGCAAGAAAAGGCAAGTTATGCAAAGTAATGCTCCATATTTTATGATAGTATTACTTTATTATTTTGACATTTTACATACTAACTGGGCAAATGTTAGTACCATTTAACACCCATATATAACAATAAGCAATAGAAAGGTGACCAGTAAACCTTTGCGAAAGGTCTCCCACTTCACAGCAATATGGGCTGACCCGGTTTTAGTAACTTTTCATCCATTCAAGCTAGCAGCAACTTTTTTGGGATTAAAATCTGCACATTATACAGCAGATGATGGATTATATGGCACATGTGGCATCATGCACGGATGCAAAATCTTATCATTCCGGTACCTGACCTTAAAACAAGGATCTGAGCATTCTGGGATCCTTCCATTACAAACAAATATCCATTAGACATCTCATTGTATGTGTGCTGTAAAGTGCATCATACTTGCAAAGTGAGAAAATGATGGAGACTTTTAAAAGTTACTCCACTGTTACGCCTGCCTTGAGGGAACATCATTTGTTAGCTCAATTCCCCATCTACAAATGTTATTAGATAGGGATTTGCCTCAAAACCCATGGGTGGTTGCTTGGGAATGCCCAAGTGCCGCCTGTGATATGCCCCTATATGCAACGTTACAAATACAGGATGGTGAGATGCACACCTATGTAATCCCATTCTTGAAGTAAACCTTGTTTAACGTACTCTCACAATTAAACCTGCTAGGCGTGCTAGCTTACTCTGCGCTCCGTCCAATTGCGCTGCAATAATAGTAAGAACACAAGGGCACCACGTTGCGATTCCCAGTAGGCTGCACAGCCATTTTTTCAAAACGAATCCAATGAATTAAATCCATGAAATTCTTCGCTTATTCCACAATTTTGTCCATTCAAATTTGTCCTCTTTTATCCTTTATTTTCTTCAATTCATTTTACTCATTTTTATTGAGCTTCAGTATTATTCAAATAGGCACAGGAATGATGCATGTTTCCACATGTCGCGCTTTATTGGAAAACACCCAATGCATTTCGCGAAGAAAAAAAAATTATTCGGGGGTATCTATAAACATAAAAAAATACATCACCAATAATTATAATTATCATAGTTGTGGTGTAATAAACATACTGCATGCACTCATGAATGTACAACACTGTTAGCTTTTACAAAACGCTTGTATGCAATTTTCGAGGTATGTCTATTTCTACTGTCATCGATTTTAACATTGAACTCTCCTTGCCCCTGCTACCCCATAAGCCAGGTTTCTGAAATTCAAACAGCCATACTGTGCTCACTGGTTCACGGCCCCTCTAGCATGTGCTGATTGTTATATATTAACACTCTCTACCAACAGGTTTACCGGGACATGTGTTACTCTGTCTCCAAATCAAAACATTTTCGGAACTCTATACTCAAATTTCACCCAGTTTCCTTATATCTCGCGGCAGAAACCGCGAAATACTCCTGCTTATACCATCGGCATAGACAGCTTAACTGTTACCAGCTTCCACCGGCCTTTATTCCCGCAACTATTCCCAGGTGAATTGTCACGTGGCAGCTGACATGCGCTGAACTCCGCATCAACTAACCGAGATTACTAGTGAGCTCACTCTGTTGCTCCCAGTTTGTTGCACTCAGTTACCCAAAATGCACCTATGGTTAAATAGAAAAGACTCGACATGGCACTCCCCACCCTGGTAGCACTACACTGCTAATCTCCTAACACCAGGCAATATTCAAAACTAAAGCAACAATGCTTGAAACGGCAGAAATAACTGTTGTACATGAAATGTTTTTTCACGAGTGCATCATAATTCCTGAAAATCTCATTGCTGAAAAAAGTTCTATTCCTAATTTGAAGTTATGCGTGGCAGGGAAACGAACACTCCTGCCTTATATATTGATGTTAATGTCCCATTTTTTAAAACCTATTCGACTTGTAAATTCTCCTTTTTGGGTGCAATCTCTCCTTTTGGACAGAAAGTTCATTCAGTTACAAATACAGGATGGTGAGATGCACACCTCTATGCAAAGTAGCACAATTTAGTGCATAGTGCTTCTTTGCTGTGGGCAACTTACTTATGCAAATCATGAGGTGCGTTGGAAAGTATATTCAACCACAACATTAGGTGCTCGGTTTGTGTCACTTTTCTGATGCAAACAAATCACAGAGTTAATAGATCTGGATCAGAATCTCTTAACAGGTACGTGTCAATATTATGAGGCGATTTGTGTTCTTACGCCAAGCTAATATAAGGTCACCAAATGACCAGTGCAGATTAAATGTTGCTTTACTGTGCAAAATCAGAAGGCAATGAAGATGCCACAGAGAAGTGTCCACTGAAGCACGCGAGAAAAATTATTTGCGTCTGGCATTGAGCATGCCAAATGTCTGTAGACAGGTCTCAGATTGGAAGAGAACAGGGATTGGAAAGTAAGAAAATGTACTGGATAGGAAATTAGAAAAGTAGGAAGGACAGAAATATTAGAGAGTTGGAGAGGAAAGATGGTTTGGGAGTATGAGGAAGAGGTGAGATTTGAGTTTAGAGAGAAAAGGAAACATGTATGGAGAGGATGAGATATGGAAGTGAGACAGAAAGCAAGAAAGGGAGAGGAAAAGGAAGAAAGGGGAGTGAAACATATAAAGTAAAGGAAAAAGGTATGGAAAGAAAGAAGGACAGGATGATAAAAACAAACTAAAGAGGATAGGTGGGCCAAAAGGTGGCATACAAGGAGGTCGGAGCCAAGGAAAGGAACAAGATGAGAGAGAAGCATAGTTAAGATATAGATTTGACAGAGTAAGGGTGGAATGTGTGATTACAGGGAGATTAGAGAGACTTTGTGGGAGAGAGAAGAATAGGACATAGATTGAAGAGAGGAGACAGAATGAGAGAAAAGTGGATCAGAGCGGAAATAGGGAAAGAAAAGTGGGACTGTAAGGAGAGCAAGGAGAGAAAAAAAGCTAAAAAAAAGTGAGGGAGTCTATAGGGACAAGCTAGAAGATCAAGTAGAAGTGGGCAGAGATAAGAAAAGGTGCGAGGAGGAGATAATAGTGGCAAGGAGATAGCAAATAGAGAGGAATTATATGTAGAATAATTAGCACACAAGATGCAGTGGCACCTATGCCCAAGGTGTGCAGGGAGCCCTCTGCGTCCCAGTGATGGGTGTCTTTTAATACCAACCCAGAGGAGTGTGTAAGTGTTTGGCGGTGTTCTGTTTTTTACTAATTTGCATTAGGGCCCATGGCACCCTTACTATGCCACTGATTTTGGTAGCTTGCACGCCGCACATGCTTCTATATTAAGGTTTTACTTCTCTTCAGTGCACCCAGCATTAAAATGTTTTTTTTGTTTTAATTCAAGTCTCTTGCATTCTACAAGATAAGCGTTGTTTGTTTTAACCTGTCTGAATTTGTATGCTCGAGGGAAATAAGCGCTCTTCTGTTGTCCGGGACCGGAAGTTCGGACCGACAGCCATTTCCTGGGCCTCACTATTCGACTACTAGAGGCGCCATTTTCGGTCAGTGTGCGCTCTAGTTGTCAGAGTAGCCGCCCTACAAAGGATGCGCGCTGTGCGGACACCAGTGAATTAAGAGGTTACTGGGCGCACAACGTGCCGACAGTTGCTAGCTTTGGGTAATTCCAAACCCCCTCCTGTTAGCAATCTTACAGATGGGCTTATGGGCTTCTCAAGCTGAATCTCCAACACCGTGGATCTAATAGCCCCACCGTCTCGCCCTAGAGACTCTCCCTCAAAGCCCTGGTTCACTCTGAACTGAGGACACTAAAGCAGGAGTGTAAGAAACTGGAGAGAGTCTGGCGCAAGTGGTATTGTCCCGAGGAAAAATTGATACTAAGAAAGAGGCAAAAAACATATTAAACAGCGATAAAACAAGCCAGAAGTGTCTGCTATGACTCTAGAATAGTGGCAGCTAATAATAATTTTAAGGACATTTTCTTCATAGTCCAAAGTTTCCTGGTCCCTAGAGTACAAGCCAGCACAATTCCCTCGGCCGCCTTCTGGTGCGAGGAGCTCGCCACTTTTTTTACAGAGAAAATTAACACTATTCCGCAATCATTTACCTCTAGCAAAAAGAATTCAGGCGCTTTTCGTGCTAGTAGAACCTCACAAGCCCCTCCCCTACACCCGCTGAGTGCCTTCATCACCATAGATCTCCCAAGCTCTCTAAAACTCCTTAAGGGTCTGAAATCTGGGTCCCCTTCAGACCCATGCGCTGCCAGACTGATGGCGGGGGTGGCTGACACAGTTAATCCGGAGGTCAACAGACTTGGGGCCATATTATCAAGAAAGGGCGATACATTATCGCCGCTTTTATCGGCAGGAAACTGCCGCTAAAGCGGCGATAATGGGCTTGATAATATGCCCTTGTGAATTCCCATAGAAGCCCAGGTTCTGGTATGAATGCATCAGTGACAGCTCGGATCCCACCTGTAAAGAGATGTCACGCCGGGGCTCGGAAACAGTGAGTAAGAGTGTGTACACAGTCCCAGTCCATGAGTCACAAAACTAAGTAAGATATGAGGAAGAAGATGAAGAAGATGATATGATATGAAGAAGAGGCTGCCGGGCCCCGGCCGGAGATGTAACATGGCGGCGCTCCTGTGATGAAGGAGAAGTGCCGGGCTCATCAGGGCCACTGCTGGGATCCGGAGCTGATTGTGGCCAGATCGCAAGTGCAGACAAGCAGCGGTGCACTTGCTGGTATCTGCAAGGAGGACCAGCGCTGCCAAACAAAAGTGAGACCCGGAGGTCAGAGCTGCTCGTGGGGCCTCCAGACTGTGGTCGGGTGAGTGCGCATCAGACAGGGCTCCCGCCTGTGCTCCCCTGCGGAATCGGAGCTAATTGCGGTGACCCTTGGCGGAGAGGGCATGCTACTGCAGTGGCAGCGCCGGGGTCCCCCCTCGGCAAAAGATTCAGAAATTAGCTGGGGTGAACGGCCCACACTGTGTTTCAAAACGGTGCCGTGAAAGAGAAAGAAGACTTCCGGATTAGAGGCTGTTCAAAAATCCTCTGCCCATTACCTCGTTTGTCCATCTCCCGCATCTCCAGCCGCACGTGGGTATTTGTGGTCTGTGCTACAGTGCCTTCTATAGCTGGAAATAGCAGTGCTGAAATAGTAGTGTCTAGCACCGCTTCAAGGATTTCTGCCTACGGGCAGATATCTCAGCGGCCGTCAGCAGGCTGGAGACGATGATTGGCATGCCATGGTTTTCTACTGCTCTTAGAAACGTACTAAAGAAGACAACATGGAATTCCATCTTTTGAGTGCTTCACATGATTGAATGCGCTCTCCTGCTCTTTTGTATTTGAATTGTTTCCTTTTCCCCGGTCGGTTATTTCCAACCGCTTATTCGAGCTGCGTTCGTATGGATGAAATCGACATTGGCCGCCTGGTGAGTGCATCGGGTGTCTGGTTATCTGTCTTCGGCCCTGGGCCACCGATTTTCATGAGCCACCGATCTTCCTGGGGGCAGGTCCGGAGCGTAGGACGCAGAGGATGTTCATCCGTGCCTAAACTGATGCCAGTAACCTTACTTGAGCCAAAATTCAAACGTACAAGGTCCGAGGCCGGAGGCGTAAAGATGGCGGCCATGGAGAACTACTGAAAGCTAGAATGCTGAGTGGGCCGGAGTGCGGTGTGATGCATCTTCTGTCCAAGGTACGAGCAACGCTGTGACTCCGCAAGACACAAAGGAGCCTGCTGACTGCAATGAGAGCGAAAAGGGAAGACTCCTCCTGCGGTGATAATCATCCGAAACACAATCCCGGTTTTCAGCGCCCTGCGGTCGACGGTGCTTGAAGACGAGTTGCCTCTGACCTGGACATCGCGGTGCGATGGCACCGGACCCGATTAAGCCTGGAGTGCTCCAGTTTTTTCTGTTCCGGTAAGCTCCTGGAGCCAGTGCCTGAGTGTGACTGTGGGGGAGGGTGAGAGGACCCCTCGGTCGGGATCAGGTGCAGATCTGGATCCGCTGTGACTGCTTAACAGGGGCCCATTTGGAGGCTGCTCCCCCTGATCGTTCTACCAGTGCCTAGAGACTTGCCCCTACTGGGAGGTCAGATCCACTGCGGGGATCAGTGTGCTACCAAGGGAACTGTTTTGGCCTATTTTGAGGGGTCTGCTGCGTACTTTGGGAAGATTCAGCACTCTATTGTCCCTTCAGACAATGCGTCCTCAAAGGGAGTGATTGGGGGTTTTAAACTGTATTACCGTGGATTACTCACTTATTATCTGGTTTGCCCTCTGTGTTGCTTCCACACCCCAACCATCCATGTTATTTCCCCCCACCCAGGCCGCCTATGCCTAAAACCTGGATGTCTGACCCTAAGATGGCGGCCTTTGCCACCAGGCAGTGCATCGAACAGAAAAAAGAATGCTCTTTCAAATCTTTGATGGCCATCTTGGATTGGGCAACCCCCTTTTGGTGCTTCCTCTTCCTCTATTAGAAACAGAAGAGATATGCACACATGATTCAATGCTGCTTCTCCCCTGTACCTTTCTACCTGTTTCTAGCCTTGTCAGGTATCTACCTTTGGTCCTGATTTGACCTCACTCCTATTGGCTTTATTCTCATTTGATTTCCGGATTTTGTGCACTCCTCTTATTTTACCTCTTTGCGCCATCACTACCCTAGTGGTCCCCTTTTTCTGTCCACCACACCACGTCTTCATCTCATCTCCTTATCATGGCTTCCAGTCGAATTAAGTCTGGAATCAACTGCTTCAAAGTAATTTATCCCCCTTATATGTCCAAAGCAGCAGCTAAACGGTTCAATCATAACATCATTGAACAATTTCCAGATTCCCTCTTTGTTGACCAATTCCGTAATGGGCCCCTCGGGAAGATTAAAAATGACTTCATTTTCTTCACTAATAACATCCAGCTTCATCAATTCCTTTAAAGTCTCCTCCTCCTCTTCTTTCCCGCAGGGGAAGCGGTTAAAAATTTCTCCCTCCGCTTGCTTTAATGGCTATCTCACCATTACACTTTATAACAATGGCACTGCCATGATTCAAGCTTCTGACTCCTGTCTCTCTCTCTTTGACGGTCACAAGTGCATACATTGATGATGAATGCATCCCTGATTTAGGGCACTCCTTAGGTTCTTTTATGACAGACTTCTTAGTGTTGATCAAATGTTTTCATTTATTTTCAAAGAACTTTATATCAGATATTTTACTTCATATCATTTTCATATTTGAGCCAAAAACGTGAACATAAATTCATCCATAGTAATTCATTATTAACTCCAATGCATTTCGGGTGATAGTAGCCCTTTTTCAAGGAGATCTGCAGTATAAACAAATAAGATATAGCCAATTATAATGTGTTTTCTTGTATCACTGTAAGTTGTTAAACATATGTTGATTTTGAAACCAATTCTCAAACATAAATAACATCATCAGGTTTATGACTGCCCGGGTGCAACTGACATGTTTGTGAAAACGTGCTCACGGCGGGAGACCGGTGGGTGAAAAAACAGCGTGATTCAAAATGTAAAGAAAACGCACTTACGTAAATGGTGATCCCGAGGCTCAATGGTAACTGTAGCCAAAAAGTAAAAAGAAGTAGGGTCAGAACTCCAGTGAGTTCACTACGTTAACTAGAAATGGTAATAGCATGGCAGCTCGGGAGGCTGACTTACCAATATAGATTCACGGTCTCTCGCTAATCAAAGCGTTGTGAGGCGAACAGTCCTAATACAGGTAATGCGATAATGATGTCGTGCGTGAGAGCACGGCGTTAACGTAATGACTGAAAAAAAATCGGTTCATTTTCATAGGGTGGTGGTGTGATCACGTGTGTAACCAACATCAAAGTTGGACTAGGGCTCGCGGCCATCTGGAGACGAAAAAGTGTACCCGAGGGTAGCATGCAAAAATAAAGTTTTGGATTCAAAAACACATAATTACAATGTTACTATATATTTGGATACATTATGATATAGTGAATGCAGGCCACATGTCAAGATTTAAACATCAGCAGTCCACCACTCTGTGGCTATAAAAAACAACTAAATTCGGTCCTTTCATTAAGCCCAAAGGGCTTCATTGCTTGGAGGCGGTATATCCATGATATCTCACGTTGTAACAAGCTTTTATTATTGTCCTTCCCCTCTTGTCTTTCAATGATTTCCAACACCAGATATTTTAATTGCGCTATGTTGTGTTTATGTTCCACAAAATGTACAGCAACGCTGGATTTTTCATTTCTGGTACGAATGTTTGATTTATGTTCGTTTAATCGGGTTTTAATTTTCCTTTCAGTTTTCCCGATGTAGATTTTACCACAAGGGCACTTAAGCATGTATATGAGGTTAGATGAATCACATGTGGCATTTACGTTAAGTTTGATGTTGTGGCCTTTCATTGGATGGGCGATGGTGTTGCCTTTAATCACGTTATTGCAACTGTTGCAATTTAAACATGGTCGTGTGCCTTTTGATTCTCCACGTTTTGGTTGTTCTTTAGATAAAATTTCCTTTATGTTGTTACTGCGTGTGTACGCAAAGATTGGAGGATCAGTGAATAGTTGTTTGAATTCAGGTTCCGCCGTTAGTATGGGCCAATGTCTCATTATTATTTTTTTGTATACATTGCTGCGGGTTGAAAATTTTGACACAAGTACCATTCTGTTGTTTTTTAGTTCGGTGTTTTTTTTTAATGTTTGTTCTCTGGAAATAAGAGCTACTCGGTTTTCAGCTTTTGTTATGGTGTCTTGAGGGTAACCCCTTACTCTGAATCTTTCTCCCATCTCTTTGATCCGTTTATTTACCACTTCACTGTTAGATACTATGCGTTTAGCGCGAAGCATTTGAGAATATGGTAGGTGTTGTTTTAAAGAACCCTGATGGAAGCTGGAGAAGTGGAGGGTATTGTTGCGATCCGTTGTTTTATGGAATAGGTCAGTTTCAAATCCATTAGAGGTTTTAGAGATGAGTACATCCAGAAATGTAATTTCGTGTTCACTTAATTGCCATGTTAGTTGTATGCGATCATCGCGGGTATATAGTTCAGTTAAAGCTTGTTGCAAATGATCTTGTGTACCCTTCCATATGAAGAATAAATCATCTATATATCTCACATATAGTTTAAGGTTGTTGGACCAGGTGGTGTTGCTGTAAATGTTTGTTTCCTCGAACTCTTTCATGTACATATTCGCGTACGAAGGCGCAGCGCTGTTGCCCATGAACATGCCTGATAGTTGCATGTACCATACCTCTTCATGTTTAAAGTAGCTGTGGTATAATGTGAACATCATTAGTTCCATTAGAAATTCCTGCATTGGTTTGTAAATTTCACTGTTCTTGATGGCATTTTCAATTGCGTCTATTCCTCCTCCATGGGGGATGGATTGTATAGGGCTTTAACGTCTGCCGTGCCCAAAATTAACTTTTCTCCTTCCTGTATGGTAACTTCAGACAATTTGATTAGAAATTCGGTAGTGTCTCTTATGTAGCTTCTCATTTGTTGGACAAGAGGTTGCAAGTACCTATCAAGGAATTTCCCTACAGGTTCATGTAAGAAACCCCTGGTAGATACAATAGGTCGGAATGGGGGATCTTTGATGCATTTGTGTATTTTAGGGGTGATTTAGATAGTCGGGCTTCTGGGGTGTTCGACCAGTAGATATTTGAAAGTTCTTTCATCAATGGTTCCTGTTGTGTGTGCTTTCGTTAAAATTTCACACAGGGTGGTTTTGAATTGGGTGGTAGGATTATTCTCTAATTGCATGTATGTCTCAGGATCCGATATGTGTTCCATCATTTTACATTGATACATTTGTGTGTTTACAATTACCAATGCTCCCCCTTTGTCTGCTTTAATGCACTTTATGTTTTTGTTGTTGGCTATCTTTTTAAGTGTATCTTGGTCCTTTTGGGTGATGTTTTTGGTAATTTTTTTGTTGAAATTCAATTTTGTTAGATCTTGTTTGACCAATGTTTCGAATGTGTCGATACATTTGTGGCTACATGGGGCCAAGAACGAGCTTGTCGGTCTTAAACCCATTAGTGGATCTGGTTTGCTGTTAATGTTAGGTGTAAGTACATTGTTGAATAAGTGACGTAGTCGTAATTTTCGTGTGAATTTAAATGTGCTGACTTCCAATTCTAGCAAGTTAGTTCTTGTGGTTGGAATAAATGATGTCCCTTTTTCCAATAATTTCATCTCATAAGGAGTTAAGATGGTGTCCGAGATGTTGATTACTAAGTGTTGCGCTTCTTGTTGTCTTTTTTCTGAATTGTGCTCCTTGTGTTGGGAGGGCCTTTCTCCTTTTCTTTTTCTTTTACTCCGCCGGAGTCTTCTATGTCGTTTGGGCCAGCCTCTAAAAAAGGCCCAGAGGGTGTTGTGATGTTGTCGCTGGTGCTGGGTTTATCGCTTACGTTTTTTGATGTTGTTGTATTGGGAGCCCCTATATCATGGATATACCGCCTCCAAGCAATGAAGCCCTTTGGGCTTAATGAAAGGACCGAATTTAGTTGTTTTTTATAACCACAGAGTGGTGGACTGCTGATGTTTAAATCTTGACATGTGGCCTGCATTCAGTATATCATAATGTATCCAAATATATAGTAACATTGTAATTATGTGTTTTTGAATCCAAAACTTTATTTTTGCATGCTACCCTCGGGTACACTTTTTCGTCTCTAAGATGGCCGCGAGCCCTAGTCCAACTTCGTTGTTGATTACACACGTGATCACACCACCACCCTATAAAAATGAACCGATTTTTTTCAGTCATTACGACGCCGTGCTCTCACGCACGACATCATTATCGCATTACCTGTGTTAGGACTGTTCGCCTCACAACGCTTTGATTAGCGAGAGACCGCGAATCTATATTGGTAAGTCAGCCTCCTGAGCTGCCATGCTATTACCATTTCTAGTCAACGTAGTGAACTCACTGAAGTTCTGACCCTACTTCTTTTTACTTTTTGGCTACAGTTACCATTGAGCCTCGGGATCACCATTTACGTAAGTGCGTTGTCTTTATATTTTGAATCACGCTGTTTTTTCACCCACCGGTCTCCCGCCGTGAGCACGTTTTCACAAACATGTCAGTTTCACCCGGGCAGTCATAAACCTGATGATGTTATTTATGTTTGAGAATTGGTTTCAAAATCAACATATGTTTAACAACTTACAGTGATACTAGAAAACACATTATAATTGGCTATATCTTATTTGTTTATACTGCAGATCTCCTGGAAAAAGGGCTACTATCGCCTGCAATGCATTGGAGTTATTAATGAATTACTATGGATGAATTTATGTTCACGTTTTTGGTTCAAATATGAAAATGATATGAAGTAAAATATCTGATATAAAGTTCTTTGAAAATAAATGAAAACATTTGATCAACACTAAGGAGTCTGTCATAAAAAAACCTAAGGAGTGCCCTAAATCAGGGATGCATTCACCATCAATGTATGCACTTGTGACCATTATATGAAACGTATAACGGACGGATACGTTACCTGCAGGCAGCACCCTACCTTTGAAAACATTATTACTTTTGTTTTAAATACAAATAAACATTGGTTGTGCACCTATCCTACCCAGCTAGTATACTCTCTCTCTTTGACCACATCTTCCACTCCCTTCGTCCAACCCCTGTGACTACTATCTCTCTAGATTCTTCCTCTTCTTCTTCCTCTAGCTTGTCTACTCTATCCCTTTCTCCCCCCTTGACCCCCACACATTCCTTCAGACCGCTCTCCCGGGAGTCACAGGTCGACCCCTTATCCCCTCCTTCTCTCGTTCCCTCCCCTCACATTCTCCCACCGGACCTCCCCCTACCTCATCTGCTTTACACCCCACTTCACCTCTACATCCTGCATCTCCCCATTATTCCACTGCCTTCTCCCGCCCCCTAACTCCCTTATTCCTATTCATTTCCCCCCATTTAATCCACCTTTCTTACAATCTGAACCACCGATCAAGTCGCCTTACCCTCCCCCTCCCTCCCCTCTTCTCCTCACCCCTTTCCGCTCTTCCCCTTTCCTTGTACCCTCAATTCTGTTCTTACACCTCCCATCTCTCTACAACCTTCACTCCCCCTCCCATGCCTCACATCCCTGCCTCCCCTATTTGTAATTCCATCATCTTCCCTCCCACTGATCTTACACCTTCCTTCTCTCCACAACTCACATTACCCCCTATGCTTCTCAACCCTGTTTCCCCTCTTGGTAATTCCCCCTCCTCCCTCCCTTTGACTGGACAGTCCTTCACTCCTCCCACAACCTTCATGTTGCTCAACACCCCCCACTCTGCCTGGTGCCTTTACCCCTACATTCACCTTTCATTACCCATGGTACCTGGCCTGCACCCTCTCTCTTCTCCCCACTCCTGTGGCCCCCCTTTGACCTCCCTTCCCTACCTGTTCAGCCCCTTTTCCTCTCATCTCACTGGATCTATGGCCTTCCCATAACCCCACTCCTTCCCCCCTCCTCCTCCAGCCATCCATTTCTACTTCTCAACTTTCTCCTCCTATGTATGATCTCTATTCTTCACCTCTGCTTAACTCCAGTAAAAATATCACAGTAACTCCATCCACTCCTTTCTATCACCTCTTTACCCCACTCAGACCCTTGCATCACATCTCTCGTCCCAGTGCTCCACAGCCCACTGTCCTCCTTCGCCTACTTCATTTCCTCCCCCACCTTCGACCCTCGCACCCCAACACTCCCCCCGGTCCCCCACTTCCTCCTGTCCTCCTTCGCCCAGGTCACTCTCTCCCTTAACCATTGAGCCACCCTTCACTCCGTGCTCAGCACACCTCTCTCTGGAAACTAAACTTGATTCTCTCATCTCTTCCATTTCCCAGCTTGAAGCGTCCATTTCACTCTTATGTGCTAAGATATCACCCTCCCAGAATAACATCCCGAGGAGTTCCTTGCTCCCGCGTCCCAATAAAGCCAACCACAATCTGTCCTCCACAGACATCACCAACTTACTGGCTTCCTATAAGACTATCAATGTCAACTCCCCTCCACTTGCCTCTTCTAACACCTCTACTCAATTTGCCATTCATACCATCTCTTCCATCAGAACTTACCAGCCTCCCCCTCAAGGGGCACCCTCATTCAAGAATCTAATCCCTATCCCCCTCATCAGTCCAGACTCTCAAATCACCAAAACAGTTGCGTCAGTGCTACACTGTATGCTCCATAACTGCAGATCAGCAACCAAACACAAACTGGAAATCTCTGACACTGTCACTCACCAAAATCTCGACGTGCTCTTTCTCTCTGAGACCCTTTTTAATGACTCCTCTCACAATTCATTTGATCTTTTGATACCTACTGACTACTCTATCCTCAGAAACGCCAGAACAGGCAAGATCGGGGGAGGTGTTGCGATTATCTTCAGAAACGCCCTCCAAATCAAAGCCTTTCCCACCATCCTCTTTCGCACCTTTGAATGCCTTTCCCTAGAACTCCAAGTTCATCATGGCTCACCCATCAGGTTCCATACCATCTACCACCCACCTGGTAATTGCTCTTCCTTCATGGAGGAATTCATCAACTTCATTAGTGACCAATATTCACAAAGCGACAAGCAGATCTTCCTAGGTGATTTCAATCTCCACTGGGGCTCCGTGGATGACTCGGCTGCCAACAAGTTTTCAACCTTTCTCTCAGCTAATGATCTTGCCCAACACTACTCAGAAATTACACACACCAAGGGCTCAATTCTGGCCCTTGTTATATCCAAATCAGACCAGATTACCACTGCTCCACCCATCCGTGTTGACTGGTCTCACCATTTCCTCAATACCTTCTGTTTTCACCTCTCACACATGTTAACTCTCCGCCAACCTAAAAGAGCCTCTACGTGGTTCCGCAACACTAAAAACATTGATCTTGTTACTCTATGTGATTCTGCTATGCGTTCATTTCCTAGTCTAGACCCCAATACGGATGGCAACGATCTTACTCCCCATTGCCTCTTAATCCTCGCAGTCGAAATCGACAAGTTTGCTCCACTCATCAGCTCCTTGGTTCAATAAAGCCCTCTATGACGAAAGGAAAAACCTTATAATCTTGTAGGCAATCTCCATCCACCTCCAACCTCTCTCTTTTACGTTCAGCAAGATCCAAATACCACAAGCACATCCTCCAGGAAAAAACATCACATTTCAGATCCCTCCTTGATTCAGCTGAAAACAGACCCCAAAAACTTTTCGACCCCATCAAAAACCCAAATTGTTCTCCCCAAACCATCGAGCCTGAGGATGCTTCAAAGAAAGCAACTGAGTTTGCTTTATTCTTCGATCAAAAGGTAAAATCTCTGGTGGAACAGGTCACCCACCCCACCCCCCTTGAGGAGCGAAAATCCTTAGTCTCTTGGCAGAACTTTGTCGCCATTTCGGAGGATGATCTCCTCAAATGCATCCGTGAAACCAAACCCTCCAACCATTCTTCTGACCCCATACCCAGTGGCATCGCCATAGATTTCTATACTAACACCCTCTCCTACTGGACTAGGTTAGTCAATCTCTTCCTTAGTCAAGGATCCCTCCCAGTTGTCCTCAAAACAGGACAGGTTACCCCCCTTCTAAAAAAAATCCTCTGCAGATGCAAATGACCTCAATAACTTCCGCCCTATCACCAATCTCCCTTTTCTTTCAAAGATCACAGAAAAATGCGTTGCAAAACAACTTTCCCAACACATTACGGACACAAATCTCCTCGACATGTTCCAGCCTGGCTTTATTTAAAATTGCAGCACTGAAACAGCCCTGCTGCGAGTGATCGATGATGCACTGCATATTCTCAATTCGGGGGAATCGCGCCTTCTGATTCTTCTTGACCTCTCTGCAGCTTTTGACACTGTTAATCACAACACCCTCCTTAACATTCTTCAACAGAGAATGGGCGTGGAAGGTACAGTACTCAAATGGCTTGCCTCTTTCCTCTCGGACAGATCCCAAATGATCAAGATTGGGAACGGTCTATCGTCTCCACTGGTGGTTGGTCAAGGCGTCCCTCAAGGTTCTATCCTTGCTCCCACTCTGTTTAATCTCTATCCGGAACCACTAGGGAACCTCTTAAGCAAATCTGGAATCCTCTAACATCTCTATGCGGATGACACCCAAATCTACCTCAAGGTGTCTTCCCCTCATGATCTCTCACTACTCAACTCTACTCTCAACTCTATTCACAACTGGATGTTAGTTCACCAACTCATTCTCAATCCCTCCAAAACCGAATTCCTCCTCTTATCTAGCTCTCTCTCCCCGCCTCCTGTTCAATCCTGGATGGATCAGTTGAATTTACTCAACAGTAAACCCATCATTGTGGACTGCGCTAAATCCTTAGGTGTCATACTTGATAAAAGACTCAACCTAATCGCACACATCAATTCCATTGCAAAGAGCGCACGTTATCAGCTGCGCCTTCTATGGGGGATTTGCCGGTTCTTCCCGGAGAATGATCTAAAAACCTTGGTCCAATCGCTAGTTCTCTCTAGACTGGATTATTGTAATTCTCTACTGACTGGCCTTCCCAAATATCACCTCTCCCCCCTCAAATCCGTCCTCCATTCAGCAGCTCGTTTCATTTCAGGGTCCAAACGAAGTGACCACATCACTCCTATCCTGTCTTCTCTCCGATGGCTTCCCATCGAGGCTAGAGCTATCTACAAAACAGCGTGCATCACCCACAAAGCTTTTCACTCTTCCTCCCCTCTCTATCTGGCGAATAAACTGAAATTGTCTGGAGGCTCAAGACCTTCTCGGAATGCGGAAAAGTTCCTTCTTGAGCCCCCCCCTTCAAAAGGGAAAAATTGATGGCACAATCGTTCTTAGGTAATGCGGTGAGAATCTGGAACTCGATCTTCGCTCCGTGCCATCGCCTCCATCCAGATCTTCAAAGCAGACCTCAAATCTCTTCTATTCCAAAGACACTTTCAGGACTAATTCTCTCCTTCTCAGACCCCACCAGGAAGTTCTTTAGTCATTGTAAATTTGTCATAAATATTTATGTTTTTGTTTGTACATTCTGTGCTTGCTGCGTTTGATATTGTGTTCCTTTTGCCTGCGTTGTTTTGATTCTATGGCCTGCTATTTATCGCCAGGAAGCTCTTTAGTCATTGTAAATTTGTCTTATATATTCATATTTTTGTTCATTCATTCTGTGCTTGCTGTATTTGAGATTGTGTTCCTTTTGCCTGCGTCGTTTTGATTCAATGGCCTGCTACTTTTGTTTTGTTCCATTCCTGTAACAGTTCTCTCATGTAACGTAACTGGTTCTATTGTACAGTGCTCTGACACCTTCGGGTAAAGTCCGCGCTTTATAAAAATACATTAAATAAATAAACGTAACAACAATGCAGTTGGTAGTTGACCAAACGTGGATAGACCCCCTTGGGCTGTTTCCCAAAAGCCTGTGGGTGACGAAACAGTAAAACACCTGTAAGGTTCCAGCCATTTTTACTTTAACGACTAAGTAAAAAGATGCTTCAATTCCCAGAGGCCCTTTTATTTACAGTAGGAGACTTCAATCTGGTTATACAGGAGGACATATACAGATCTGACCCAATACAGCAACGAGGAAGGGAAGACACGAAATTAAATGGCTTTGCTAGCGCCTTTAGTAGACATGTGAAGGGAGGCACAGGCAGGGTTGACACAGTACTATTACTTTTCAGATGCTAAAAGTTCACTTTCAAAGTTAGACTACCTTCTTGTACAGGGATACAGAACTGGAGATGTAAAGTCACAACATTTGTTTTATGTCAAGATCGGAGGATTGTATTATGCTTTTCTTTCTGGTTTTTAATTCAATAGCCAGGTAATTAAATTGTTTACAGACAGTAAAGAAAAAAAATACACATCCCAGCAGCCCTGGACGGTGAACTACAGCTGGAGGCCACCAGGTGTTTCATTACAGTATCTATAAATAGTCCCTAAATGGTTGTATTTCCTCTTTCTTGCTGCTAGCAGTCAACTAGATAAATAATTTTCGTTTTCAGAACACGGACTTCATTATGTATTATGCCTTGCCATGTATATATGATAACTCTTTGGTATTTATGTATTTAATATATCTTAACTTGTTTAATGTTGGGCTGCCTGTAATGCTGCGCGCGGCGCACTTTACCGAATGACTACTCCCTCGGGAACTTCTGTGCTGACTCACGAGCAGATTTCCTCAGCTGCGGGATCGTTCGGGGATTTCCCTCTGAGTATTTCTCGTTCTGGAGCGTCCTACTACCTGTCTTTTTTCCGCCGCCTCCCCCTAGACTCGAGTATCAATTCCTGTTCAGTACTTCTGGAATATTTCATGCTTTAACTAAATAAAACCATTACCACATATTTCTGGTTAAAAAAAGAAATTTTTGTGCCGCGTATTATTTTCCTTTGTCTTTGCTGCCATCTACTGGAAAGTGTTAATACACCTATAATACGAATGGCAAATCAGATGACTGACAAAGAAATACATGGACACAAATGAGGAGGCTTTTAAATCGAATTATAAATAGTTGATTCGTTTTTCAATCTCCACAGCTGTTAATTCCTCCTTGCATTCTATTGTCCAGAATATTGGCAGGAGTGTCCATGCGGCAATTATGGTCTAGACCCTTGCTGCAAATAAAAGCCGGGATTCTTACAAGGATCATTCTTCCACTAACCTGTGAAAAAATCGTTTTCAAAGTTCTCAATTCTATTGTCCTGGGGCCAGCGACTTCAGCAGAACAATCTGATAACACGATTACTGACGCTGCCAGAGCTATGACTGGAGATGATTTATCTTCACGTGACTGTGGTGAGAAGTCTTATACTCTACCCTCTTTACTAGAGTTAGGCAAACATGCAGAAATACGTAAACATTCGGATAAATATATCCTTTTCACTGATGACGACAACTCTGATGTCGTTCTATGTACTCCAGACATGGATTCTTATACTCATGATCCCACTGATTCTATTTGCTTTCCTCCCACTAAACATAAGGTAATATTGGACCAAGAAGCCTGCCAAGAAGAAGAGCTGGAGAAGCTGTGAAGAGGAACTACCACTTTGCTGAGTGCTTTGATGTGTTAGCCTGCAGTGGCTGCTTCTGTCTTGGGCAGTGAAAGGACTGGACTGAACCTCCTTCAACTTCTTTAGGGCCTGAAATAGAGCTTGCCTCCTGTTCTGAAGTCTCAGGGACTGCAAAGACTTCACTTCACCAACCCCTGGGTACCTCTTCTGGAACCGCGGTTTCAGCTGTCACAGCGAAAGGAAATGCAACCGTATTCGTCACCAACTCCGTCGATGGCTCTGTGTCCTGACGGCACCGCAGACCGCACCGTCCGCATCTCACACTGCAACCCTGGTCTCACCGATGAAGACCGCCGTTGCTGCCACCGAGCCTCTGCTTGCACCGTGACCTTTGGGCACCGCACTCCGCCCACCTCACTTCACTTCGCCATCCTGGTCTCACAGACGCCGTAGCTGCTGCTTACTTCGACACCCGTGACCACAATGTGGCTGGGGGCACCGCTTGCAAGTTTCATGATGCACCGCCTCGTCCCACACAGCCGTCTGGCTGACTGACGCCAGCTCCCGCTCACCGGCTCTGTTGCCTGCAACGCAACCTGCCAGCACTGCAACGAGCACCGTCTCACCCTGCACCATAAGCCATGGTCTCAACGACGCCGTCTGGACGATCGTCACTGAGCCACTGCCTGCACAGCATCGAGAGAACACCACACCCTGCATCGCTTCCAATTTGCAGCGCAACTGCGACGGTTGCCACGACTGGCTCGCTCCACCGTGTCAGCCACAATGAGAAAGGTACTGTTACCGAGTCTGTCCACGCTTTCGCTGGCCCGTACCGACGCGGTCGGATGGGACTGTTAAACTCTGTTGTTGTCAGCATCGCGGTAGCCCCGGACGGAGCTACCTACTCGTAAAAACTGTGTTTTTCAAGTATTCTTACAAAGTATACCTTTTTAAGTACTGTATTGTGGATTTGTATCATTTTGGTCTTGTTTTATGTATATGAAATACTGGATATTTTGCTGAAACTGGGATGGTGTCCTTTTGTAGTGTTTTCACTGTATTACTGTTGGTTATGTGCAAATGCTTTACACACTGCCTCTAAGATAAGCCTGACTGCCCGTGCCAAGCTACCAAGGGGGTGAGCAGGGGTTATTTTAGGAGTGTAATTCCCTTACCCTGACTAGGGAAAAGGGTCCCTACTTGGACAAAGGTGCAAGCCCTTGCCAACTATAGACCCCCATTTCTAACAGGTATGGATAAAGTACCAGAGCATGCGGACTGGCTCCACGGGTTATGAGACTTACTGGGTAAGGAAAAGATGACTGCGATTGTGGAACACATCCAACACTCATTCAACAAGACATGTGCCCATGCATACCCTATCTCTCACAGACGTACAAAGAGCTGACCTGCTCAGCGTACTTACGAGTGCTCACTGCCCCTCAACGGCCCTAAAGTGCCCCGACTGAATCTGGAGTGGTGGTGGCATGCCTGGGGAGAGCTCACTGACTTTAGTTGCAAACCAGAGACATTGGAACTGGACACTTACTCACTGAGTTTGCCCCCCCATTCCTTTCCCCTCCCTTCCAGTACCCCCACCCCAAATGTAGTTCACTCAACCACTTGTTCGCTTTTCCCACCGACCTGCGGTTGTAGGTGGGTGTATGTATATATCCCTCTTGAAACTAATAAACAGAAGAATAAAAAGAATTTTGTGATTAAGGGCCAGATGTACGACCCATTTTTGCATGCGCAAACGGGTTAGCGACCCATTTGCACATGCAAAAACGAATAGGGCCATGTACAAACTCTTTATAGCGAGTTGCAATTTATTTTTGACTCGCTAAATAAGATTTGCAACTCGCACTTAGGAAGGGCCATTCCAAGGGCATCCCTTTCTAATTGCGACTCGCTACCCTATGTACGAATGTTTGGCGATTGCGGTTGCAAAACACTCACAATATACCTCCCTCTTCTAGAGGGTGGTAATGCACTTGCAAATGGGAAGAGGTCCTCAGGGGACCCCTTCCCCTTTGCAAATGCAGGGGAAAATATTTTTTAGCGGCAGGCAGTGGTTCCAGGGACCACTACCTGCCCTTAAACAATGAAACAGGCTGCATTTTTAAAAAAAAGCCTGCTTTATTGAAAAGCAGTGCCAGACATGGGGGACTGCTGAGCCCAGTAGGCCACCATACCAGGGAGGGCCAGCCATTCCTACTGGCGTCACAAATTGTGAGTGCCTCATGAATATTGATGAGGTATGCTATTTACGACTCCATTGGGAAACCCAAACAGTGTCTCTGACACTGTTGTACATGGCATTTAGCGACTCGCTATTGAGCGCAAAATTGCAAGTCGCTAAATGCCCCGGTCGTAAATCTGGACCTTGGTTTGGTAGGCAAAGTGATAGATATCTATTGTTGAGTTAGGACCTCCTTTCCCTTTTCTTTCTATATTTCACTCTGCCTATGTTGAGTTAGAGTTAATCGTTGCACTTTTTGGTGGTTGTGTGGCTTATGTAGCTCGATGTTCATAAACCCAAAAAGAAAAATCTTATGTACTCCATAAATTAATAATAATGACATTGTATGAAGGTAAAAAAGAGAAGCCTATCACTACCGTTTAAAAACTCCTTCTGCAAGAAGGGTTCAGTTTGTCTGAATGCTGTTCATCTATGCAACAATTCATGGAGATGGACCAAAATGGGTAACTTTGGATCAAAAATGTAAATCTATTGTGGGTGGTTGGTACTGACAACTTCAAACAGCCTCAACATTTGGTTTAAATATTTAAATGCAAGGGCTAACCCTTGAAGCCTGTATAATATGAGAGCTGAACTTTGAACTAGTGAGGAAGCAATTACTCCAAGGATTGTACTCCAATGCCTATAATTCTTGTTGCAAAAGCAGGAGATGAAATATATTCTTCAGAGTACGTAGAAGCTATACTTTTTAGGAAGGCACCCCAGGAAGGTAACTAAGCATCACAGTGAATTTGTAAGCAGGTGCAAGTTTTAAATGCACACCGATTATGTTTTAGCCTTTTGTATAGACAACTTGTTGCTTTCACCAATTGATGACTCAGTGAGACCCTCAGATCAGCCAGTTGGGGTCAAAAGCGGCCATCTTGAATTGCTGAGAAGACACTAAGGTTTCTGAGTACGTAGATCACAGTTTGGAATGAATCTAGTAATATTTTGCAGGCAGTGCGCAGTCTGGCTATATAATATGGTGAAAACCAAAATCAAACTATTTTATTAGGTCTAGTACATACCTGAGTACATAGTGCACAATGCCATAGTTTATGTGTGTCGGTCCCCAATGTTTGTGAATACCACAAACAGTCACAATATACTCTATTTTGTGAACACGCAATATGTAACAATGGGAAATCGCACGAAATGTCATGGTATAGTGAACACATGACTATGCCAACGTTAGGGTGATATGGGAGAGTTCAAAGATATGCAGCCTGGCTTGTACACATGAAGGGGGGCAGGATGAGGGTCTATGAAAAATGCTATAAAGACAACTAAGACTGGAAGCAGGAAATTCAATTTAGACCTAGAATCTATATCTGGCACCTATGAAGCTAAGGATGCCCTTGTTTATCGTGGGAGGGCTGCGGAAGGAGGGGGGGGCGGTCAGGGTTGAATATTGATTATATTCTCCCAGTTCATTTAATTGTCTATTGTATTTATTGTATTTTCACAGCAAGCTCCTGGTTTATTGTCTACCCTGTACTGCTATATACTCATGAAAATTAACTTGAGACAAAAATATATCACATTAAGAACTACACGTCCCTTAACATTACACAGGAGACAAAGATTCAGGATGACATTTTAAACAGTGTCCGATGAAAGCCGATGTATGTGCATTTTTACTTACGTTTCAGGAATAACGACCTGTCGACAGTAGATTTTGTTTTAAGAAATGTACCAGGCATGTGTTTTGAAGAGGCATTCAACCTGCTAAAGACGTCTGAAACAGAAAGAAAGAAAGAATACTGAAATAAAAAGAATACATGGTTAAGCATTTTTAAATGAACTCAATTGGATTGGGAGGTGTAATACATTAATAGCAGTCAACCATTGGTCTGTGATGATAGTGATCTTTCCGGATAGATTCGGCTACCCCTGGCTTCCGCTTCACAACTCCTGGTTCCACCCATGTGACCTCTGGATTGGAAGCCGCAAGGGCAGGCACAGGGTTAGAACGTAATTAGGCTTCTCCAGGAGCATGTGCAGTAGTCCTCCCTTTAGTTACTTAGCAGCACATAGGCAGCTGCTTATGGACTAAAGCTTTGATAAGGAGTGGGATCTCCAACTCCTTATTCCTCCTCTTGCCTCTGACCAATGGCTGAAAGGCCAATGGCCGGACAGAGGGTCGGTACCTTTCCTTCCTCTGCTACATCACTTTAGTATGGCAGTTTAGTGGCAGCTGGTACGGTACGGGGTGGCGGGGCGTGGGGTTGTAGGGAGGTGGGGGGGAGTTGAAAAAAATAATAAAACTCACTTACCTGATCTCACCTTGTCTCTCCTCCGTCTCTCCCACGTTGTGCTTCTTCCAGGAAGCACCCAGACATCCCCACAGCCAAAATGCTGCAATGCAGCGTTGTGATTGGTAAGCACCCAGGCGCTCCTGAGCCAAACATAACACTGCAATGCAGAATTGTGATTGGTCTGAGAGCTGTGGTTCGTCGCTCAGGCACGGGCTGAGGTTCTGGGACTGTTCTCCACCCAGGCTAATATGCAATCAGGGTGGAGAATATGCAAAGTGTGCATGACACTTTGGCAGACCCGAGACGGCCGGCCAAAGCGTCTTGCACACTTTATAGTGCAGCAACAACCCCACCTCCCCGACAGCAGGAAAGCCAAGCCCCACAGAGACAATACTGAAAAATAAAATGATAATAACTTCAGTTTTTATCATTTTCTTTTTTCTTTTACACTGCTTCCTAAGCAGTGGGGAGATGCTCCTCCGCCTTAGCGAAAAAGCCGCCACTGGTCCACGTGCAGCAATGAGTCGGAGAGGATGCATCAGTTCCGAGTGTCCCAATGGAGACATGCATTGATTTTGCGGTGTCAGCACAGAAAACTCACTTCCAAGGGACCATTACTGGGTTGGCACTACTTGGCAGGTTGGGACTTACAGATGTTAGAGTCTAGGTGCTGATAAAGAGTTGTAGGAAGTCTATATAGTCCCTGACACTTCAAAACAGGGGGCAAGCCAGAATGCCCTTGGAGTCACTCTGGGTTCAAATGAGATGGGTCCAGTCCTTTTCCTCAGCAGGGTAGAGGGTATCAGGGAGCAGGACAGCAGAGCAGAAAAGCAGGTCTTCCAGAGCAGCAGCCTAGCTGAGTGGCAGTCATTGTAGCAGCACAGCAGTCCTTCCTCCTGGCAGAGTTCTTCACAGGTCCAGTAGTGTCTAATTTGGCTGGGTGAGAGACCCAGTACGTATACCCAGTTGTGAATTTGAAGTAGAGGTGACTTTAAAGAAGGGTCTTTGAAGAGCACAAAAGCTCTTTCTTTCCAGCCCTTGCTCCAGACTATCATTAGGGGTTCATCAGCCCTTTGTGTGGGGACAGGACACTACCTAATCGGGTTTAAGTCCCAGCTAATCCCTCACTTTCCTGCCCAGGAAGGGCATTTAGAATGCGCATGAGTTGTCAGACACACCTAACATTCCCGTGGCTGTTTAAAGGGGATACGCAAAGGGAAGCTGTCGCCCAGGGATGTATTAAAGTCAGGCTGCAGGCACACACGGCAGTAAGAACATAGAAATGTCTACTTTCTAAAAGTGGGTTTTCTAGAATAGTAATATTAAATCCAACTTTACCAGTAAAGAGGATTTATCATTCCCATTCGAAAGCTATAAAACATGACAAATCCACTCCTTTCTAATCAGAAATTACAACTTAAAAGTGTATTAAAGAACTCCCAATGTTAACCTATGAGAGTTGTAGGCCTCACAGTAGTGAAAAATGAATTTGGGGTGTTTGTCACTACTAGGACATGCAAAACTTACAAGTACATGTCCTATCTTTTGCCTACACAGGACTCTGCCCTAGGGCCTATCTTAGGGGTGACATGTGTAATAAAAGGGGAGTTTAAGGCTCGGCAAATGATTTTAAAGGCCTGGTCAAAGTGGCAGTAAACGGCACACGCTGGGCCTGCAGAGGTAGGCCTGAGACAGGGTTGAAAGGCTACTTGTGAGGGTGGCACAATCAGTGTTGCAGGTCCACTAGTAACTTTTATTTTACAGGTCCTGCGTATATAGTACATCACTTTACATTGGACTTTTTAAGTAAATTAAATATGCCAATTGTGTATACACCAATGTTGCCATGTTCAGGGGAGAAGCACATGCACTTTAACAAAGGTCAGCAGTGGTAAAGTGTTCAGAGTCATAAGGCTAACTAAAAGATTCAGCAAAAAGTTTGGGGGAAGACCATCTAAGGATGATAGGTCGAAAACCATCCTATACCCCTACCCACCAAAACCCCTACAAATTCCCTTTCCACCCTATACCCTACCCACACATAAACCTAAAAATACCCATACCACCCTATACCCCTACCCAAACATAAACACTAAAATTACCCATACCACCCTACACCCCTACCGGCCCCTAAACCCTAAAATGCCCATACACTCTATATCCCTAACCACTCCTGAACCCTAAAAACACCCTTATCATCCAATTTCCCTACCCAACTCTAAGGCATAAAAACACCCTTTCCACCCTGTACCCCTTCCCATCCCAAACCCTAAAACTGCCCTACCCACCCCATAATTGTAAAAATACCCTTACTAGTGCACCCCAAACCTAAACTCTAAAATGCCCTTACCACCCTATACCTCTACCCACCCCTAAACCCTACAAATACCCTTACCTTCTTATACTCCTACATCTACTCACCCCTAAACCCTTAAAACACTGTTACCATCCTATAATCTTATCCACCTCTATACCTTCATTTATAGTTAGGACCATGTTTTCATAGGAGAAGCCTTTTTTGACTTGCCTATATCTTTGGCGACGTTTCATGAATGTTCACAAAATGTTCCAAAACAAGTGTGATAGTGAGACTTGTTGTGCATGGAAAGTTTCGATCAAGCTGTGACCGAGAAATAGCGGGGTAAAAAAAAGACAATTTCCCATGTTAATTCCCATAGGAGCATTGAACAAGGCTATAGCCTGAACCGCTGGACGGAATTACCCCCAATTTGGCAGGAAGAAAGATTTTGGTTTGCAAATCACGCTTTCAGGTATTTGCTATAAATCGGTTCAGTAGTTGTTGAGACATTTAAGGGAAAGCAAATAAGGATATCTGGGCGGAACCTAAGCATAGATCTTATGGTGAGATCTGATTGTCTGTCAGAACTTAAACAAGAAAGTGCTGGCAGCCATCTTGGAACCAATATACATAATAGCACCTGTAGGAAAGTAGTATCTGCTTCTTATGGTTACCCCCACTTTTGCATTATGTGATGCTGCTTTTGACTAGTCTGTCTGGGATCCTGCTAATCATGCCCCCAGTCTATCTGAGTTCTCCTTAAACAGTTGTGCTATGTACTTAGGTACACCCCAGATTAGATACTGGGGTACCCTTGTCAGTCCCTAGTATATGGTGCCCATGTCCCCAGGGCATAGGTACCCCAGAGTTCTCCCATGGGCTGAAGCATGTATTATGCCACCCCTGAGAGACCATTCAAAATGAAACTACAAGCCTGCCATTGCAGCCTGTGTAAGTTGGTGCATGCACCACTAGCTAAAGATATAGGTTTACTATATCTAAGGGTCACTACACTTAAAACCTATAAGTCACCCCTATAGCAGGCCTTTACAATCCCGAAGGCAGGGTGCTTGGTTCTAAGTGAGAAGGTGCCCCTTATTGAGGAGGTCACCCCTGCAGCCTACGGAGTTCATTCTCCCAGGCTGTCAGTGAAGCAGCATATACTGTATAGAGGGGTACCACGTAATCGCGCGATGACCATCTCTAAAATGGCTGCAACTAATCTCATCATGTTTGGTTCCAAACATGTTGGAATCATAACTCTCACACCGTAAATGGTGTATGATTCCAAGCACTTGAAGAGCCCTCCGATAGGCTCTCAGTGTTCCCGGTATCAGCCTTCTAGTCCTGGACAGCACAAAATGGCTGCTGCTGACCAGAGCCAAATTTCTGCCCTCCTGCTGCTGAGCCAAGCTCGAGGAGGGGAAGGTAGAATATTATGCATCCTGTCACAGATAGGTGTGACCACCTCGCAGACTGGATTTAGTGTATTAGGGCTGGGTGAGTGTGCCTGCCAGTGCCTGAAAATCTGCATGAGGAGCACATTTGGTATCCCTGTGCATAGTCCAGTTCAAACCAGTCCTGGGAGCCGCTGGCTCCTGCTCTGGCGCGGAACTGGACAAAGGACAAGGGAGTAACCTCCCCCCTGTTCAGACGCTCCCCTGAATCTTCCCAACCCTTTCCTTAGGGTACTTAAGGGCTTACCTGGGTGTAGGTCCCTAGATTCATCGTGGGATAAGATTCAGAATTAAAACCACTGCACTTCTACCATCTGGGCACTCTGGACTTCGCTTGGGCCTGATTTCGTCTCCCTTCCAGTCTGCTGCATTGTCTGTGCCTGTGCATCATACAGGAACCTTCCAAGGCCTGTGAAGCATCAAGGACTACTGAAGTAATCTCCCTTGGAGTGAAGGAGTCCCTCCCCTGCATTCGCAGGCACTGCAACTAAGTTGACCGGTCTGCAGATCATGAGCTCCTCAAGACGCCGTGGGCTCTGCAACACAGTTTGTGGTTTCCCCCAGCTCTACCCTCAAGTTTGAGGCCAAAAGTCCTCGTGGGGGTTGCAATAACCAAACCCCTGAGTGATGCGTCCCCCTTGCAGTGGCAAATGCTTGTTGACATCTTTGCAAGAAGATCTTCAGGCTACAAGTAGACCCAACCTCGAGCACCACCAGGGACCAGAATCTTCGGCCACACTGCATTGTGTGCATCGTGGCCTGCATCTTTTGGTGAGCTGTTTGAGGTTCTCTCGCGACTCCTGTGCCTTTGGCCTGTGGGTCCATTTGAGGGTCATCTTTGTTTTCCTTGGGCTCCTCTGATTGCTCAGGGCCTGCCTTGATTCACCTGCTAGTGGTGAGTCTCTTGGACCTTGCTGGTCTCAACCGTGCACCTTCTTGACTTCCTGCATGGGTTACATTTGCCAAGGCTTGTTGGTGCTCTCACCAGACACCAACCCCTCAGCACTCGACATCCTTCGTGGGACCGCTCGTATCTGGTTCCTGGTGATCCTCAGAGTCACCTGGTCCTCGCAGCTGCAGAGTCAAGTTCACCGCCATCTTTCCTGAAGCACCCGACATCAGAGGACATCCATCTTCCAAGTCTCCTAGTCACCCTTGAGTGACATACACTCTGTCCCCTCTGCTTTCAGGTACTCCTCTTCAAGAATCCATGTTTGGATTCCTTCGGACACTTTCTCCTCTTCCAGCAGCTGCACTTTCCTCAAGTCCTCCATTGGGTTTGACTGCCGTTTCCGATGCCACTTCACACCTATGCACCTGGCTTCCCTGGGATAGGTAACTTGGGTACCAGGGTATCCACGGGTGGGGTGGCTCTCCAACCTTCTGTCTTCCACGGGTTTTCTTCAGGGTCCACGTGGAAGGGACCCTAATCTTCAAAAATCCAATTGCGACTTCACACAGACTTGTAGGGAGCATGATGTTGTGTTCCCACACTGCACACGCTCTCCGTGGGGTCCCTATCTACTTACCTCTACTGTGATTTCTTTGCTTTAGCATAGTGTGCTTTGTTTCTATTTCCATGTGGGAGATACTGTGACGTACCAGATCAATCAATCAATCAATCAATCATAGCATTTGTAAAGCGCACTACATACTCTTGAGGGTCTCAAGGCGCATGGGGGGATGGTGCTACAGTTCGAAGAGCCAGGTCTTGAGGAGTCTCCTGAAGGTTAGGTCGTCTTCGGTCTGCCGTAGGTGGATGGGGAGGGTGTTCCACGTCTTGGCAGTGAGGTGGGAGAATGATCTGCCTCCGGCGGTCACTCTTCAGATGTGGGGGACGGTGATGAGGGTGCGGTCAACGGAGCGGAGCTGGCGGGCGGGGGTGTAGAGGCTGAGTCGGCTGTTGAGGTACGCTGGTTCGGTGTCGTGGAGTGCCTTGTGTGCGTGGGTGAGGAGCTTGAAGGTTATCCTCTTGTTGATGGGGAGCCAGTGCAAGTCTCTCAGGTGGGGTGTGATGTGGCTGAGGCAAGGGATGTCGAGAATTAGGAGTGCGGAGGCGTTCTGGATGCGTTGGAGCTGTTTCAGGAGTTTGGCCGGGGCTCCTGCGTAGAGTGCGTTGCCGTAGTCCAGTGGAGCCGAGGATGAGGACCTCCATCTTGTCCGAGTTCAGTTTCAGTCAGATGTTCCTCATCCAGTCGGTGAAGGCCTTCATTCCTTCGTGGAGGTTGGTTTTGGCGGTGTGGGGGTCCTTGGTGAGCGAGAGGATCAGCTGGGTGTCGTCGGCGTAGGAGATGATGTTTAGGTCATGCCATCGGGCGACGTGGGCGAGTGGTTCCATGTAGACATTGAACAACGTTGGGCTGAGGGATGAGCCTTGGGGTACGCCGCAGATGATCTCAGTGGCTTCGGAGCGGAAGGAGGGGAGGTGGATGCTCTGGGTTCTCCCGGAGAGGAAGGAGGTGGTCCAGTCCAGGGCCTTCTCTTGGATTCCGGCGTCGGGGTCGGTCGGGTCTGTTGGCGGGCTCTGGGCGAGGGCAGTGGTTAGCTGGTCCTCGGTGATCTTGCCCCAGCTGCGGCGAGGCATCTGCTGGGTGTGGTGGTGTGTAGTGGGTTTCCAGAAGGTGAAGTGGATGCAGCGGTGGTCGGTCCAGTGGAGTTCGGTGGTGCGGTGGAAGAAGACGTGGGTGCTTGCTGAGAAGATAGGGTCGAGCGTGTGGCCGGCAGAGTGAGTGGGTGTTGTGAGAGTTGTCTGAGTCCGAGGTTGGCGAGGTTGTCGATCAGGGTGGAGGGGTTGGAGTTGTTGATGTTCTCGAGGTGGAAGTTCCGGTCCCCGAGGAGGATGTAGTCCGTGAAGGCGTGGGTGTTGATAAAGTTGGCGATGGAGTCGCTGAACTGCGGTCGGGGGGTCTGTAGCTGAGGGTGCCTCTGAGGGTGGTGTTGGGGTCGGTGTGGATCTGGAAGTGCAGGTGTTCGGCGGTGCGGAGGGTGTCGTCGGCGTCTGTCGAGATTTTGAGAGTGTTTCTGTGGACAATGGCAATTCCTTCTCCTATTCCGTTGGTGGGTTCCTTGCGGGTGATCTTGTAGCCTTCCGGGATGGCTATCGCGATGTTGGGTGCTGAGGAGGGGTTCAGCCAGGTCTCCGTCAGCAAGGCGATGTCTGGGGCGTTGGTGTTGAGTAGGTCCCAGAGTTTGATGGCGTGTTTGCGGGCGGAGCGGGTGTTGAGCAGGATGCATCTGAGGAGGTTGGGTTCTTCGGTAGGTGGGTTGGCGGGCCGGATGCTGGTGAAGCTACAGTTCCGGCAGGAGAAGGGTCCTTGAGTGTGCTTCGGGGCAGCCAGGCAGCAGGTGCATGATCTTCTGGTATTGATTGCGTGGAGGGTGCGGGGTCGTAGCAGAGGCGGGAGTTCCAGCGTTCGCGGGGGCCAGGGGTCCTGGCGCTGGGTGTGGTCCAGGCACAGACGGGCTTGCCTTAGTCGCGCCAGCGGCGCGGCCCCTCGCGGCCTCCATATAAGGGGGTTAGGGAGGGAGAAGCAGCTGGGACTGGGGAGGTGAATGGGAGCTCAGCGACGCTGTGCGCGTGTGCTTCGTGCAGCCTAAGACCTTCGTGAGGATTGCCCTGTGATCATGTGCACCCGGAGTCCAAGTGAGTCTCAGCGACGCTGTGTGCGTGTGCTTCGTGCAGGCTGAGACCTTCGTGAGGATTGCCCTGTGATCGTGTGTACCTGGAGTCCAAGTGAGTCTCAGCAACGCTGTGTGCATGAGCCCTGTTGCAGCCTGAGACCTTCGTGAGAAATAGCCCTGTGAATGCGTGTCCAGGAGCAGTCTTGTTCTCTGCTTCGATCAACAGCGTGACCAGAAGTGCTGCGATCGACATTGCCACCGGCCCGGACTGGCATCCCTAGAGGAGCTGTGAGAATTCACCGCCACCGGCCCCAGCCTGCCTTTGCCAAAAAGAGACCTCGAATCCTCACCGTCGGGGGTTTGAGTTCCATTGCCCAAGATCAACGAAGTCGCATCGGCGGCTCAAGCTGCGAGGAGAGGAGAATGAGATTGTACCCCCCAGGTAACGCTAAGCGAGCGTGCGTGTGTCGCCGCCTGGGGCAGGTGGCGGGCTACGAGAGAAACGCTCTTGTTCTTTCCCATCTTTGCAGCGCGAGCCTCCGCTCAAGTCTGTATCGCGGCCCGTACTTGCCGAGGAGTGGCAGTACCAGGGCCGAAGTGTGGAGCTGCACTTTGTATTCCATCATAAGAGTGTTGGGGGCCTATTTTGGCAGTAGCTGACGCGAGTAAGTAAGAGTGACATAGAGACCGCCCAGAGCACCGCGATCGGTGCCGGAGTACATTATTTTGGCATTATGAACTACCTGATTGTTGCATTACGAATTGCATTATTGTTGCATTACGAACTGCCTGATTGTTGCATTACGAATTGCAATATTTTTGCATTACGAACTGCCTGATTGTTGCATTACGAATTGCATTATTTTTGCATTATGAACTGCCTGATTGTTGCATTACGAATTGCATTATTTTTGCATTACAAACTGCTTGATTCTTGCATTACGAACTGCATAGCATTGCATTAGGAGTGCATTGAATCATCAAGAATTGCTCATTAATACTGCAAGAACCTACAAGGCTTGCTGGCCTTATAACCGGCACAGTGAAATATTACAAATACGCATATGTTGGATCTTTATTGCGTGGTCCCATCGTATATCTTTTTTTTTATAAACATATCATTGTTTTTTTTATGAAACTTGTGTGGATTCCATTTGTGGTGTTATCACTGGGTTACTGAGAGCGTGGTTGCAAATACTTTACACATTTGCCTTGGAGGTAAGCCAGGCTGCTTGTGCCAAGCTACTGAGGGGGTGAGCAGGGGCTATCTGAGAAGGTGTCCTTCCTTTCCCTGACTTAGAAGCAAGGGTCCATATTTGGACAAAGGTACCTACCTCAGTCAACTAGAGACCCCCAGTTCTAACACATAGTAGCCATAGGATACAACAAATTACCCTATTCAATGGTACATTGTCCCATCCCAATCACTTATATTAATCAAAAACCAACATACCAATATTTATTCCTGGTCGGAACAATTATTATCTTCATTTGATTATTCCTAATTTGGTGAAAATTCAAAACAAAACATACATTAACAAATTTTTTTACACAAACACTTATATCTGATAATTTAGTCAGATATTGTTTCCTATTCCCCAATTTTTTGTTTCCGTGTTTGTGAGTCTAAATAACAGCAATCCACTGCGAGGTAATCCTATACACACAAGAGTACCCAAATTACACCTCTAAAGACATTTTAGATTGTGTATATCCAATTTAGTACAACTCTTTCTTTATTTAATAGATTCCTACATGCACCAACAGTCGACGCATTTCAGTCCTTTATCCCCCGGGCCTCATCAGGACAAGGGTACAAGGCACAACCTAAAATTAAACAATCCAAATGAAAATTCAAATAAGTCGCCTACGTGTGTTCCAGGATGTGCTGATCACCCAGATGTGCGCATGTGCCCATAAATACAAATGTGTGCCACATAATTCTACCAATAGTACCGGGAATTAACCGGGTGGCCCCATCGGTGCCACCTAGGTCGGTATACACCCGTTACAACGGATCTTTTACTCCGCAGACCCATTACAACGCGACCATTACTCCGCATACCATTACAACGCATTGCGCTGGGGGGCGCTCTAGGATAGGGGATAAGTATAATTTACTATCCAACACCTTCCCTAGGGTCCACGGGGACTGGAGTTAGAATAGTAAATTATACTTACCACTATCCAGCGCCCCAAGGCGCTATGCGTTGTAACGGTATGCGGAGTAAAAGTCGCGTTGTAATGGTCTGCGGAGTAAAAGTATGCGTTATAACGTCATACATCCACCTAGGTCACCATCCGGAGGCCTTGCACCCATGGGGGCCCTGCTGGGGCCCCAAATACGGATTCCCACAGCCTTTCTGGATAACAGGCCCCTTTCCGAATGGGAGACGGGCTCTCTAAGCCCTTTGAATGCCATTCGGAAATCCTGTTTGGATTAATTTCTGACCAACTCCATCAAAATGGGTCTGTCGAAAATGAATCCAAACAGGAGATTATGATGCCGTAGGAACGGCTCCGACCGAGGGTCGGAGCTGGTTCCTACAGCATCGTAAGGGCACTAAGTCGAAAAAATCTGTGCCAGCAAGTTTATTACCTTCCAGGGGTACAGATTTATAGCTTTTTGTAGTTCTGAATTTTTCTGGGGGGGTTAGACCTGGAAACATAAGCCAGATTACATTTGGTAGTTGGTAAGCGATTGAAAAAAAAAATACATGGATGGACAAAAAGCCATGCAGCATGCCGTCGCTGGCTCAGCAGGAATGTGGGGGCCCCCTGCTGAGCGTGGATAGTGCCTACAAGATGGCGGCTCCCTCTTCTGTCCTGATTTTAGCAAGCAAAAAACAAAGTGTCAAGAACTGTTCACAACGGCTGCTCCTGTTTTTTGTGTTTGGGTTGCCGGAAGAAAGTACCATGGTACCTCTTCACACAGTAATATAAGTGTGAAAGGAATGGTGGGGAGAATTTAGAAATAATATAGACACAAGGAAAGGTGTTTTTGTAGTAGAGGGTCAAACTTAATATGGCCAAGGTACTTTCCAAGTTCATCACCTAACCCAATGCATTCCCTTTACAAGAGGTAGATATGAACATTTCTGGTAGGGGAAATATTATATCAATGTTGTATAGTGATGAGATCAATAACCATACTGGGACAGACATTCAGGGAAAGCGTAAATGGTCGGATTCTCCCTCCGCTGCCTTATCATGGATGTCATTTAGGGGTCGCCAGGAGTTGCAGCTGTGACCCCTGGCTTGCCCCTTGTGACCCGTGTCACTGGATTTGCGACCCCTGGCCTGAGAGGTGGCAAAATCAGTGCCAGGAATACAGGGGAAGCTCCAATCTCCTTGTTTTTGGTCAATTTTCTATTACTTCAATCAAAAAAGGAGGGAAGAGGATAATCGGTCCATTCAGTTCCCCTGATCAGATCCAGAGTTAATCAAAAAAGGTTGGAATGGACACTAGTGTCTACTGAACCATTGGTTCGAAATTGACAACCCTCATAGGCAACCTGATTTTACGATGCGGTATATCTGTTTTTCCGCCCCATCAGGTGTCATGGCATATTCATAGGGTAGTCAAAAGTGTGGTATGCCTGCCTCACCCGAGGCTACCTCTGGTCCAGGTAGAAGTATCCAGAAATAATGGGGAGGGTGTAGAGGTTATAAAAGCAGTGTATCTCCCAAAAATATTTTAATGGAAAGGGGGATAACACTGTTAGTTAAAACTAGGTCGATATAGATGTAATCGGGTAACTAGATTACCATATATCTGTGTATATATGGATGCGTCGTCAACATGTTTCAGCTCTCTGGGCCCAGCCGGGTCTATAGAGCTTTCGTCAGGACAATAAAACAAACAGAAAACATACATTCGGTACTCACACCATTAGTGTAGGTTCCTTTCGCTATTTGTAGCGTTTCTTATTTTGCCACCTGAAATATAGGAGCACAAACATATACAATCCCAAACATTGTGGTCTTGTGATTATGGTGATTAGGCATCGTGATTCAAAGAACCACACACACACAAACTAGAATTGCTAGTGAATTTATGCGCTTTATTTTTAGTCACATAAACGTTTTTTGCGAGGAAAAGGTAAATGGAGAACAGATATGAATTGATTACAGGGAACATGCGTATTTTTGCTACTGCACATCTAGTTGGTGCTGCGTGCAATGGCTTCATACATAGGTCAGGTAAGGCATGCAAGCGCTGATAGAAGGGCAACACTGTATTATGCTACTTGAACACTTATAGCAGTATGCGGATCATTTGTAGATAAAAGGAGAATATTTACATTATGTACAGGCAAGTGCAGTAGGAGCTTGTTGGCGCGCTGCTTTTAGATTGGATTATGGTGCATAAACATTGCGCGCACTGTTTTAAAACATTATCGCGTTCTGTTATGCATGCGCAATCGCTAATACCTTATTGGCTTCTTTTCAATGCATCGTAAAATCAGGTTGCCTATGAGGGTTACAAGAGAGATACCAGGAGTCTGAACACGGGAGCCTAAATAGTACTCACTCTGTAAGACAAAACCAACAGGTTAATGTACAAGTCATCAGAAATTGACGTGTAATAGCAGGAGAAGAGAAAAGAACCAAGAAAAAGCCCCAAAGGTGCTAGAAAAAATCCCCATCAGCCCGCTCAATAGCGGAATCTCGTCATCTGGGTAGAATGGTTGACAAAAGTACTGTCCAAAGTGCCCTTCCTTAGGAACATCCCAAGGCTAGCATGACTTGGACCATTACGTTGACCCTCAACCAACAGAGATGCAGACTGAAAAGGGGTTAAGTTGCAGTGCTCAAAAAGATGTGAGAAAAGGAAAAGAACCGAAATTCATAATCCAAGTGTTCTAAAAATACCTACCTTGATGTCATGAAAAAACTTTATTGGGTCTGACCATCAAGGTGGTATGGTTAAAAGCAGAGTGAAAAAATAGCATGCAAGGAATTGCTATTCATCATAAATCTAATACGGTCGACATGTTTCAGCCTTTTCAGGCTTTCTTCAGGACCTATGATGTACTACTGCAACAAAAGAATACAATGTGTAAACAATTGTGAGAAAAAAACTTACTGAGTGAAAAACTCACAATAAGTGGTTCAATACTCCCAAAAGTAAGGAGTCAGAAGTCTTCTCCTGCATGTGAAGCAATCAAACAAAGATTGACAAACATTATTACTGTTGTCAAAAAGGAACCTCCAAGTGTAAAATACACTATAGATCCCTATGTTAATCAACTCACCCAAATTCTAGGGAGGAAAGACCTCACCTCACCTGGCACTTGCTCACAGTGAAGGAGGCCACGCACTAAAAGGAAACAGAAGAAAGTGAAAGAACATACGTTTCAATTTACAGTTTAGACTTTGAGAGTCAACAACAATGGGCAATGGTAGGGAGTCAATGAATAGTGATAACACACCCTGACAAAGATGCATCCCATAGGAAAGCAATGTATTGCAAAAATGCCACACACTCAGTCTATTTAAAGACACATGTAGGCACATGCTCTCATCAAGACCAACTCTCCACAGATCTAGGTGTGGGACTGGAGGAAAATCTCAACAGTAGTTAGAAAAAACAGTCAGACAGAATACACCAAAGATCTCATGGTGTCCTGTATACAGGCGAGCAGAAAAGAAGAAAGGTACTAGGCTGTACCAGTTGCTGCGCCAAGTCCAACCTTTAAAAGTATTCCAAACACGCCAAAAAAGCGCGAGAGCCCCGGGTCTGTGTTACGACGTTCAACACCTCTTCGTCTAAACTACAGAAAATTGTCAGACAAAAGTGGAAAATTCTGAATAGTTCTGGCGATAAGATTCCCTTTCCACTTTTCTCGTTCAAAAGAGGAACAAATCTGAAGGACGAGCTGGTCCATACCAGACCACGACGATTGTTGGATGAACCCACATCCACTTTGTGGAATCTTCCACCTGTACAGGGCCATTATCCTTGTGGGAACTGTTCGGTCTGTCCACAGACCAAGAAGACCACATCAGTGGACATAGGTACCTCTCGACCATGGATACTCAAACGCCATACAAATTGTAATAGCGAGAGAGTCATATACCAAATCACGTGCCCGTGTGGGCTAAGATATATTGGGATGACAACGAGGAAAATAAAATTACGCGTCCAGGAACATAAGAGTACGATCAGACGCAGTAAACAAGCTACCCGACTCACATCCCATTTCCTACAAGCCAGACACCAGGCGAATGACCTTGAGTGGTTGGTCTTGGAACAACCATATATACCTGACCATATAACAGATATCTCCCAGTTTCTATTGAGAAGGGAGCAAAAATGGGTATATAAATTGAAGAGCGACACGGAGGGGCTGAATGATGATATCCCGTGGTTGCAACTCTGAGGCCTTTCTTCATTCAATTACTTTGCCCTTCTGCAACACAGATTATTTTGCCCTTTCTGTAACACTGTATTTGCCACTCTCTAATGATTAATGATTTTTCTTCTTATGTTCCATATTTGGAACAAAGAGGGTGCGCATACTGTGCTATATGACTCTTTGTACTCATTTGGCCTGTACACGTTGGTTATTGAATGTTGAGTATGGTCTTGGACCCACTCTTTTGAACATCTCTAACCTTCTTGACCATATAGTTTACCATCTAATGAATTTCTAGAGAGCGTATCTGCAACCAACCGTGTACCCTACATCTTGGACGGTTTCACGTGAATGTGTATGACCTATTGGATATGAGTCCCTGTAGTCATCTTGGCAGATTTTGTTTTAAAAATTTTTTTCTGCTAATTAACTTTGATTATACCTTTTGGTGTGTATTCCAACACATATATCGCGCGCCTGTACATGTACATCAGATGGTGCGCTAAGGAGAGACACAATGACGACGCATTGTATACTGCATGTAAACAAGACACACGGCCCTTTGCGATTGGCCCACAGCGATCCAGTGTCTGTATTACTCGGACGAAGGCACCCAATCAGTATGTGGCTGGTTGGTGTGGGGGCCACGGAACACAGTTGGTCTGTTTATTTACACTGGGCTGATGGGCGCCTAATATGACATATACTATAAATGCAATAAAGAATCAACTCCATCACTTGTGTAGTTGAGAGATAACTATCTAGGTTGCATGCAGCAGGTACCGCGTTTCCCATAATCGAATGCGGACCTTTATGAAGACGTGAAGGTAACACACATGGCTTTTTGATTGGCCCAGAACGAGCCAATAAAGGGACAGTTTTTATCCGAACATCTAGGTTTCAGGCTGTAGGTACCGCGTTTGTTGTTATTAGATGCGGTTTTGTGCGAGGACACATAGAGAAAATATATACGGCAATTTGATTGGTCCAGTACGAGCCAATAGCGAGGCGTGTCTGACTGGAACTGAACAGCCAGTCGGGGCTCAGTACTTGGAACACTGAATACGTCTAGCTGGCTTATTCTCTGATTGGACGCGAGGGGAGAGAGTAGTTCTCCCTCACGTCCGCAGCATCGCTATTTCTTCCTGCTGTTTACTTGATGTCCTCACCTCCCCCTCGGCTCACATTCTTGGAGCGGGGCAACGACGGAGAGGTGAGGACACGGGGCTCTCGCGCTTTTTTGGCGTGTTTGGAATACTTTTAAAGGTTGGACTTGGCGCAGCAACTGGTACAGCCTAGTACCTTTCTTCTTTTCTGCTCGCCTGTATACAGGACACCATGAGATCTTTGGTTTATTCTGTCTGACTGTTTTTTCTAACTACTGTTGAGATTTTCCTCCAGTCCCACACCTAGATCTGTGGAGAGTTGGTCTTGATGAGAGCATGTGCCTACATGTGTCTTTAAATAGACTGAGTGTGTGGCATTTTTGCAATACATTGCTTTCCTATGGGATGCATCTTTGTCAGGGTGTGTTATCACTATTCATTGACTCCCTACCATTGCCCATTGTTGTTGACTCTCAAAGTCTAAACTGTAAATTGAAACGTATGTTCTTTCACTTTCTTCTGTTTCCTTTTAGTGCGTGGCCTCCTTCACTGTGAGCAAGTGCCAGGTGAGGTGAGGTCTTTCCTCCCTAGAATTTGGGTGAGTTGATTAACATAGGGATCTATAGTGTATTTTACACTTGGAGGTTCCTTTTTGACAACAGTAATAATGTTTGTCAATCTTTGTTTGATTGCTTCACATGCAGGAGAAGACTTCTGACTCCTTACTTTTGGGAGTATTGAACCACTTATTGTGAGTTTTTCACTCAGTAAGTTTTTTTCTCACAATTGTTTACACATTGTATTCTTTTGTTGCAGTAGTACATCATAGGTCCTGAAGAAAGCCTGAAAAGGCTGAAACATGTCGACCGTATTAGATTTATGATGAATAGCAATTCCTTGCATGCTATTTTTTCACTCTGCTTTTAACCATACCACCTTGATGGTCAGACCCAATAAAGTTTTTTCATGACATCAAGGTAGGTATTTTTAGAACACTTGGATTATGAATTTCGGTTCTTTTCCTTTTCTCACATCTTTTTGAGCACTGCAACTTAACCCCTTTTCAGTCTGCATCTCTGTTGGTTGAGGGTCAACGTAATGGTCCAAGTCATGCTAGCCTTGGGATGTTCCTAAGGAAGGGCACTTTGGACAGTACTTTTGTCAACCATTCTACCCAGATGACGAGATTCCGCTATTGAGCGGGCTGATGGGGATTTTTTCTAGCACCTTTGGGGCTTTTTCTTGGTTCTTTTCTCTTCTCCTGCTATTACACGTCAATTTCTGATGACTTGTACATTAACCTGTTGGTTTTGTCTTACAGAGTGAGTACTATTTAGGCTCCCGTGTTCAGACTCCTGGTATCTCTCTTGTGGTTTATTACTTAGTTGGGGGACAAGGTACCAATATAGTCTTTAAATATTTCTCCCCTCAGGCCCTCCCCTACCTAGTTTGGTTTGTTTTGCCTATGAGGGTTGTCAATTTCGAACCAATGGTTCAGTAGACACTAGTGTCCATTCCAACCTTTTTTGATTAACTCTCAATTTTCTATTACACCAACAGTGAATAATATTTTATTATTCACTATTACTGTAATAAAGAAAGAAGTACAATTAGCTGGACTATGACCATCTCTGGCAGCCTCTGTAAGTAAGAAATGCTTTTAAATGTATGTTGTGTGTGTGCTTAGCGTGAGAGTGTGTTTATGTGACAGTGAGTGTGTATGTGTGGCTGTTGTGTGTGTATGTATAATCATGTGTGTGTGAGTGAAAGTAAAGGTAAAATAGCATATGATGTCACTTCCGCTACCTCAGGCATTTTGGTGAATTGATGTTCATGTAATTAAGTAAGTAAAATCTATTGCATATTAATTCAAATCTTTACAATTCCATTGAAGTGCAAACAGACAACAGATAAAACATCACATTATAAAAGCATTAGGGTGTAATCGGGGGACATCACTAATAACATAGACATGGGGTATCCAGAAAAGAGGGTGTGACATGGGAAACAATAAGAGCAAGTGTGTTCCGCCGTGCATCAATATGGGTACTTCAGAGCAGGGATTTGAAAATACAGCCACTGTGGAAAGGATAATAATAAAGTGGCAAAAGCTATGTCCTAGCAGTTTTAAAGTGCAACTCGTGTGAATGATTTGAGAGAAGAAATAATCTAACATATTTCAACGTGCAAAGTGTCAAGCAGCCGAGCCATGTCCGATATTTCAAGGCAACAAGATAGGTTAAAAGGGACATTAGAGCCAGTGGGGGCAGCTGTCAAACAGGTGTATAGAGTGCCAAACCTATGGTTCACCAGTTCATTGATTGTGTTCGAGAAAGTTCATACTTGATACTGCCTGGTGGGATATTCCCAGGCGTGCACTATTATAAACTTCAGTAGCTTTCTGGCTATAGCAAAGAACGTGCCAATTTGTGCTAGTTCCATTGGGACATCAGACGAGAAAATGCGCGACATTCCCTCTTTACATGTTCTTACGCCTTACTGCAAAAATAGTGACCCTAAATAAATGTGTCTGGGGAAGCAACACAAGACAGCAACATACTTAGGCTTTGTTTTCCAGTGAGCCCCGTATTCCCATATGGGCAGAGTCAGGAGCCTGGCCTGTAAAATGTTCCTTAGGGCTTTTCTTCCCATAGCCGCTCTCGGGTATGGTTGATAGGGAGTGTCTTCAAGTAATTTGTGAAGCCCCACAGCGCGCAAGATGTGTCTAATTTTGTTTATGTCCTGTTCCTTTGATAGGAGCTTGCCGTTAAGTGCTGCAACGTTATGACTTGATCAGTGAAGCATTCTGTTGCCAAATTCAGTGTGTTTATCCCACTGCTAGTATACTGTGACAACTCGCTCTTCTCATCCTGAAATACCCCACGTAGGGCTCCTTTCATGAAGTCAGAATCTGCTCTGGCCACTTGATGGTAGTATTTGATTAAGTTGATTTTACACTCAGTGTCCATGTTCACCAGCCCAAACCCCAGTCGGATCAGTGTGTGTCTTGCTGTTTTAATGTCTCTTTGCCAAAAGAACAGATGATGGACGGAATGCTAAATAACTCAAACATTCACTCCCAGTCACAGATTTGGGTTAAATGCATAATTATTTTGCTCACCACACCATTTCAGTTTGGAACCAGCAATATGCAAATCAATCTTTACCCTAGTCCTCATGGAAACTGTCCAGCCCAAACAGTCAAACCAGGTCCTCCCTGGACCGGAAACACGCATCTTGGGACTGGTTTCAGGGTATCACCCGTCATCTGTCATGCTAGCTTGAATCCAGTGGCATAGCAAGCACTGGTCCCACGTCTGGGCTTACCCCACCCACTTAGGGCGACAAATGGAAAATGAACAGATGACGTACGAAATGCTGAATAAATTAAACACTCACCCCCAGTCACAGATCTGGGTTAAATCCATAATTTCATTGCACACCACGCCATTTCAGTTAGGACCCAGCCATACAGACATCCGTCTTGGCCTTGCTCCTCTTAGGAACCGGCCAGCCTGAACTGCCAAGTCAGGTCATCCCTGTGAGAATGCCAGGGAATGCGAGAAGCCTGTAGCTTATGATGGGTAGCAATTTTGTCCCAGTTACTATACAGTTTCTCTCTGCTGTTGGGCTATCTAATTTGTGATAGAGTTAAGTTAGGGCAAACTATTTTTTGCCTGCTTTTCTTCAAGGGCCTTTACATGAAGAAAGGGGTTGCAAGTGTTCGACAGCCAGGTGCCAAGTTGGTTGTATTTGCAAGTTGTGGTTATGTTTAAGGTGCCCAAGTGCCATACCTACTGATGTATTTTGGCTCTTTGCCCAAAGACCAAAACTTCAGTTTTTGTGGTGTTTGCGAGCAGGGAGTTGTTAGTGTTATTGGTATGTAATATGCCCAATGCCCTCTTCATGCCAATGTGTCTATGGTTCAATATCACTAAGTCCTCTGCATATTGTATAATGGGTAGTTTTGTGTGGCCTAGATGTGGTGGAAAGAGATTCCCTTTCAGCAGTTCCAAACCTAAGTCAGCTGTACATAGATTAAACAAGGTAGGGGCAATGACACACCCCTGCTTCAAGCCTTTGATTTTATGTATTTTTGAGGTGACATGGGTTTGGGTTATCTTAATCTGGACCCAAGTGTCTGTAAACAGCTTTATAATGGCAGCCAGGAATTGCTTTGGGGTTTCCCAATTGTCAAGTTTGACCCATAGTGTATTCCGATCAATCCCATCGAACGCAACGCTGTAGTCAATAAAACAGGAGTAGAGCGGGCTTGTAGATTTCTTAATGTCCTTGGCCCCCAGATAGGAAAGGGCTATCACATTGTCCATTGTTGAGGCATTTGACCTGAAAACTGTTTGATAACATGGGATGATGTTATTATCATTGATCCAATTCTCCAGCTCATGCAAGAGTACGTTTGCAAAGGCTTTTCCAACTACATCTAATAATGCAATTAGCCTATAGTTTTCTGGTGAAGTATTAGCTCCTTTTTCATAAATTGGATGCAAGATGGAGCCTTTCCATGACTCAGGGATGTCAAACCGCCGAATACATTCATTAAAAGATTATGCACATACAGTGCCCATAGTGCCAGGTCCTCCTTAAAGATGCTGCCTGGTAGGTCATTTGGTGCCAGGGCTCCATCCTTACGAATTGACTTAAGAATGTTTACTTTCTCCTTTCCAGTGATTACGATTGGATTTTCCTCAAGGCCCTCTAGGGCTCCAGCAAGTAAGTTCTCCATTGTAGCCCTTCATTTTGTAGTATCTATGTGGTTGATCCATTTTTTGGTGGAGGCAGCGTTCTCATTGCCCGTAAATTAGCTTGCCAGACCATTAATGAAGCCCAAGAATTCACGACTTGCTTGGTGCCAACTGAGAGAATATGTGTTTCCACTCCTCCTCTATGTATTTTTGATTTAGAGCCCAGACTATCTTTTTGTGTTTCTCCCTTCTGTATTTTAATTCTGCAAGACGACTCATCTTTTTTCTCTCCTTAAACTCTTTGTTTGCTGGGTATGGGGACGGCCTTCAACTCATAAGTGCACGAGGTTTGGTTTTGGCCTTATTGGATGTTAGGGCTACCTGTAGCTCTTTTACTGTTGCCCCCATTGCTTCTCTACTAGAGTCGTTTTGTCACCCAGGGCGGGTGGAGTGAATGTTGATTTCCATCTTAAGTATAAGGTTTTAGTAATTGGGCCCCAGTTAATTTTTATAAGAAGTGGGCCGACTTTGGTTGGATGTGGTAGGCCAGCCAGGTTGCAGCCCCTGTGACTCTTCGAACTCTTGTTAACCAAGATTGATATTGGATGGTGGTCGCTTCAGTTTTAGTTTGAACTTGGAATGCCCCAGCAAACGTTTGCTCACAAAAATATAGTCCAGTGTTTAAATATTTCCAAATATGGGTTCTGATTTGTCCTCTAGGGTGCCCTTATGGTTGGCCGAGCACATATCAAATTCTCTGATGCAAGTGAATTACGAGATGCTTTCTTGTGATCTCCTCCAGTTGCCACATATTTGTGAGTTAAATTTCCAGCCACTATGCGCTCATGAACTGGGTGTTCGCAGAGGAGAGTTTTTATCTGGTCAGTGATGTTCATCGTGATCTTATTTTTCACGTCCCTGCCAGGGTTGGCTGGCCCCCTAATTAGTTGGTGGGGACACCACTGACCAGCAATGCCTGGTCAGCACCAAAGCTGTCAGTCATGGCTAATTATAAACAGATTTTATAATGAACCACAACTGAGAACTCTGGCGTTGAGGCTGAAGGCAGCACAAGTGCATCAGTGGGTTAACAATAATGAATACAGATACAAATGTACTCACCCACTTATATGCACTGGCTCGCATCTGGTCCTCCTTCTTCAGTCCCTCGGCGCTGAACTGCAGGCTGCAGCAGTTTTCCACACCAATCCGAATGCTGCTTTTATGCTGCTGCTAATGTTAGCTGTATGAGAGCAGCACCAGGATTGGCTGAAGCGGACTCCCTCAACGTTCCAGCAGGCACTGGGGATCTGTGCCTGCTCTCCACCTAGCTGTCTTAGACAGCTGGGTGGAGAGGTTTACACTGTGCATGTCAGGCTGACAGTCACAAAACAGCCGACCAAACTGACATGTGCAATGCAAACTGGTGCACCACTCCCCTGCTGCCAGGCAGCAGAAGTAGCCCCACCCCCAAACATGGCTCGGCTGGGGAAAGGAAAAATTAAATGGTAACAAATTAATTTTATTAACTTTTTATTTTTCACCTTTTGTAGCACTGACAGCAGGGGGCGATGCTCCTTTGCCCTAATGGGTGACCAGCCGCATTGTCCCTGCGTGGAATGATATACAGATTTACCACCAAGATGGAAATGGTTTTTCCATCCATTATCAGGCCTTTCAGTTCCACGGCCTGTACGTCATAGAAGAGATTTTACAGTTCCTCTACTGTTAGCTGCAAGTCAAGTTTCATGAAGATAAGGAGGTCACCAATAGGTCTCTTGAACAAGTTATTTTCCTGAGCTGCTGTGTAGATTGCGTGGTACCCCGGAATAGAGGTGGGTGCAGTTGACCACGTTTCTTGTACCCATAGGATGTCCCCTGTGTTCACCTATTTCACAAGTGCTTTTATTGTCCTTCAGAGTATTTAATCCTCCCAGGTTCCAGCTTATTTTTTTAATGGTGGTTCTAATCACCTTTTCGATTTCCCCCAGCTGCTAGGGATTCGGCGGCCCTTGGGTGTAAGGGCAGCCAGTAGCCAACCGCAATTAGATTGTTCATTATGGGGAGTATTAGTGTGTATTTTGAAAGCTCTATTGCTTGTCTGGTGTACTGTGATCTTTTTCTCCCCATATTTGGGTCATTTTTGCTTAGTTACTCTCAGTATACATCCTGCTGTCTTTTGCTTCATGGGAAAGTTTTGCCTCTTTGATAAAATGTGTGGGTATTTTCCTGTCACTGGCTCATTGATAAGAATGCCCCACCCCTAGATCTGCTTACTTTCTGCTATGATATTTTTAGTGTCTGCAATGTTAATCTACTCTGTTAATGTGGATTCTCTACAGGTGCTCCACGAGTCGGTTTTAGATTTAACTAATTTAAGGTGCTCTGATGTGAGGTATGAAAGCGATGGAGGAATATGCTACTTACCAGTATGCATCTGTTCTTGGCATGTAGGGCTGCTGACATTCATATCTGTGCATAGATCGCCGCCTAGTGTTGGGTCCGGATGATTGCACATTGTTGTCCTGGAAGAGTCTTCGAAGTATCACGAGATAGGTGGCTCCTCCCCTGGACTACAGTGCGCATGGGCATCCTCTCCATCCTTAGATTGTTTTTTGCCGTTGTGGCAGAGGTGGAGTGTTGTACAGTAAGAGATGTCCATGCAAGAAAGTGAGAGTTAGAATGAATGCTACAGCTGCGACAGGCACCGGGGAGGAGGGTGGGCGATATGAATGTCAGCAGCCCTACATGCCAAGAACAGATGCATACTGGTAAGTAGCATATTCCGTTTGAGGCATGTGGGCTGCTGAATTCATATCTGTGCATAGAATGTATAGCAGTTTCTCCCTTAGCGGTGGCTACCTGTGCCAGCTGCAGCAGTCTGAAACAGAGTTTTTAGAACAGCCTGTCCTACAGCAGCTTGCTGTTTGGAATGCACATCTACACAATAGTGTTTTGTGAAAGTATGTATGGTGGACCATGTGGCTGCCTTACATATTTCCTCTAGAGGAATATTTCCCAGGAAAGCCATGGATGCCCCCATTTTGCGTGTTGAATGCGCTCTTGGGGGAACTGTTAAAGTGCGTTTTGCCTTAAGATAACATATTTGAATGCACTTAACAATCCATCTTGCTAACCCAGATTTGGAAATGGGGTTGCCTTTGTGTTGTGGTGAAAAAGCAACAAACAACTGTTTTGTTTTACTGAAATCTTTTGTTCTGTCTATGTAATATAGGAGAGCCCTTTTAACATCTAGTGTGTGCAGGGCCCTTTCAGGTACTGACTTTGGATTTGGGAAGAACACTGGCAGTTCTATCGTTTGATTGGTGTGGAAATGGGACACCACTTTTAGCATGAATTTAGGGTCTGTCCTAAGCACGACCCTGTTAGCGTGGATTTGGAAGAATGGCTCTTGAATAGTTAGGGCTTGCAGCTCGCTAACTCTTCTAAGCGAAGTAATTGCTACGCGGAACGCCACCTTCCATGTTAAGAATTGCATTTCACATGAGTGTAGAGGCTCAAAAGCTGGTCCCATTAGTCTGGTTAAAACGATGTTTAGGTTCCAGACCGGTGAAGGTGGGTGTCTTGGGGGGATTACTCGTTTGAGTCCCTCCATGAATGCTTTAATTGCAGGCACTCTGAATAGGGAAAGGTGTTGCCTGTTCTGAAGGTAAGCTGCTATGGCAGCTAAGTGTATCCTTATGGACGTATAGGCTAGATTGCAGCAATGTAGGTGCAAAAGATAGCATATGATATTTTGAGTTGATGCGTCTAGTGAGTTTATGTCATTGTTGTTACAGTAAATGACAAAACGTTTCCACTTTGCCACATAGCATGCTCTTGTGGTAGGTCTTCTTGCTTCTTTGATAATGTGCATGCAGTCAGGAGGTAAGTTTAGGTAGCCAAACTCTATGACTTCAGGAGCCAGATTGCAAGGTTCAGCTGCTGTGGATCTGGGTGCTGAATGTCTCCATGGCTCTGGGTTAAGAGACTGAACGTTAGTTTTAGTCTTTGAGGAGGCACCACGGAAAGTTCTAGGAACGTGGTGTACCACGGTTGCCTCGCCCATGTTGGAGCAACTAGGATTAGCGTCTTGGAGTGTTGGCGTAGTTTGCGTGCCACTAGCGGTATCAACGGTGCTGGTGGGAAAGCGTAGGCAAATTTGCCTGACCAGTTCATCCATATCGCATTGCCCTGAAACTGCGGGTGTGGGAACCTTGCGGCGAAGAACCGGCATTTTGCGTTTTCTTTTGAGGCGAACAGGTCTATCTCTGGTTGTCCCCACTGTTGGAAGTATGGTTGAAGCACTGTGGGATGAATCTCCCACTCGTGTATCTGTTGGCTGTGTCTGCTGAGCAGATCCGCTATCTGATTGTCCTTGCCTGGGAGGTGTTCGGCCATGAGAAAAATGTTTCTTTGAATGGCCCACTTCCACATGTTTTGAGCTAGATGTGACAGCTGTGGAGAGTGTGTTCCTCCCTGCTTCTGTATGTAGTACATCGCAGTCATGTTGTCGGTCCGGATCAACACGGTCTTGTTGCACAGATGTACTTTGAAAGCTTTCATTGCCATAAAAATTGCCATCAGCTCCAGTAGGTTGATGTGCATTTTTTTCTGTTGCGTGGTCCATAAGCCCTGTAGTGTGTGGTAGAGGACATGGGCTCCCCACCCTACTAGGGATGCGTCCGTTGTTAAGACTATTTGTGGCACAGGCTCTTGGAACAGTCGTCCTTTGCAAAGGTTTTGTGTGTTCCACCAATGCAGAGAGTTGTATGCACGACTGGTCACCAACACTAGGTTGTCTAATTGTCCTTGAGCCTGGTTCCACTGACGTGCTAGGCACTCCTGCAGCGGACGCATGTGTAGTCTTGCGTGAGGGACTATGAAAATGCATGAGGCCATCATACCTATTAGTTGCATAAACACTCGGGCTGGGAGCGAGTGTTGGGGCTTGAACCTTTGGATTAGCGTCCGAATGCTGTTTATTCTGACAGAATTCGGCTGTGCTTTCCCTGCCAGAGTGTCTATCGTTGCTCCCAGGTATTGTTGTACGTGGGCAGGCTGAAGATGGGACTTTGGGTAGTTCAGCGAGAAACCTAAACTGTGCAGGAGGTGAATAGTGCGGGACATGTGGCTGGCACATTGCTGGGCTGACTGTGCTTGTATTAGCCAGTCGTCCAGATATGGATAGACATGAATATGCTGTCTTCGGAGATGTGCAGCTACTGTCGCTAGGCACTTGGTAAACACTCTGGGGGCTGTTGTCACCCCGAAAGGAAGGACTTTGAATTGATAGTGCTGATTTTGTATGGTGAACCTGAGATATTTTCTGTGTGCTGGGTGTACCGGTATATGGAAATATGCATCCTTGAGGTCTAGTGTTGCGAGGAAGTCTCCTTGACGCAACAGTGGTAATACCTGCTGTAGAGTGAGCATGTGGAAATGCTCTGATAAAATGTATTGGTTTAAGGGTCTGAGGTCCAAGATTGGCCTGAGAGACCCGTCCTTTTTGGGGATTAGGAAGTACAGTGAGTATACCCCTGTACCCTGGTGTTCTAAGGGTACTAGTTCTATGGCCCCTTTTTGTAGCATGCTGATGACTTCTTGCTGCAATAAGTGTAGGTGTTCTGCGGACATAGGACGGTGTTTTGGGGGTATGTTGAGCGGTGTGGAGATTAATTCTAGGCAATAGCCACGCTGGATAATTTGCCTCACCCACCTGTCTGTAGTTATGTTTTCCCAGACTTGCAGGAACTGCTGTAATCTTCCCCCGACCGGTGTTATATGGTCTGGGGGCAGTGACAAGAAGTCACTGCTTGGTATTGGTAGAGGATCTGGTGTTGTTATTCCCTCGTCCTCTACCTTTGCTGTTATTGCCACGGTATCCACCTCTACTGTTTTTGTTGTAGGTGGTTTGTGTGTTCCCTTTGTTGTATGAGGTTTGCTGCGCTGACCCTCCTCTTGCAGCTCCTCTATTGCCGGAGCGACGAAAGGAGCCGCCTCTGTATTGTTGTGACTGCAAGGCTCCCATAGACTTGGCTGTCTCGATATCCTTCTTCATTTTGTCTAATATTGTGTCCACATTAGGGCCAAACAAATAATCAGGGTTTACTGGCTGATTAAGTAAAGTGGTCTGAACCTCATTTTTTAACCCAGAGATGCGGAGCCACGCGTGTCTTCTGAGCATGACACTGGTATTGATAGCCCTGGCTGCTGTGTCAGCTGCGTCTAACGCACACTTGATGGAGGCGTTAGATATTAACTTTCCCTCCTGTATTAGGAACTCTGTCTGTTGCTTATAAAGGTCAGGTAGGTGCTGGAGTAGGTGCTCAAGTGTGTCGTAGTGTGCCCTGTCATACCTGGCTAACAGGGCTTGTGTGTCTGAGATTCTCCATATGTTAGCAGCTTGAGCAGCTACCCTTTTGCCTGAAGCCTCAAAAACTTTAGACTCCTTGTCTGGAGGTTGAGCCTCGCCTGTAGTTTGAGAATTAGCACGTTTACGTGCATTGGATACCACCAAAGAGTCCAATGGCAGCTGTCCCCTAATGTATGTAGGGTCCACTGGTGCTGGCCTTTATTTTTTTTCTATCCTTGGGTTAATGACTCTTGCCCTGGTTGGTTCCTTAAATATGTCTCCTGCGTGTTTAAGCACCCCTTTTAGCATTGGCAATGTTTTCACCGATCTTTCAGAAGTGTTGAAAGTGTCGAAGAGGAAGTCCTCCTCAATGGGGTCTGCATGCATTTCCACGTGGTGGTTGTATGCTGCTCTTTCGATTAATGCATTGAAAGCAGCTGTGTCCTCTGTAGGCGAAGTTTTTACAGAGTATGCAGCAGTATCTTGCATGGTCTGTGAGTCTACAGGATCTACATGACCAAACCACAGGTCAGTTTGGTTGTCCTGGTCATCGTCCACTGGATAATTATACAGTTCATTATCCTCATATTCCGCATCCTCCTCTGTGCGTGTGGGAGAATACGTATAAGTTTCTTGCACATGTGTGCCGATGGGCTCAAAGAGAGTTGGAGATGTAGCAGAGTCTCTTTTCTTTTTGAGTGGAATGCGGTAGGTTTCAGCAGAAGTGTCTGGTCTGATTTTCCTTTTCAGTACGGCAAGTTTGCCAGTATCGGGGTCCACATACAGTTTGGTCTGCTCCTCTGTGGAGGGCTCTTGCTCTTCATGCGCCTGAGCCCTTTTCCCTGTTATCGCCTTTCTTGTGTGTGTCGGTTCGATTTCCGTTGTCGGTTCGACCGTTTTTTGGCGTATGTGCATCGGAAGTCCGAATTTTATCGGTCCGAGGGTCTTTTGTGCTTCAACAGTCTGTTTAGGCTGTATGACTTTGTCGGTGCCGGGTGTGTTATCGACCCGACAGTCTTTGTTTGTTCGATAACCACTTTGTGGACTTGTGTTTTCTTTGGAGCCTGTTGCTTTGGAGCGATGTTTTGCCTCGACTCGATCGCTCCCTTGGGCTTGATTCTTGCCTTCGGCTCGAGTGTCCCTGTCTGCACAAGCTATCCAAAATCAGGCTGCCCGTCTCATCTTTCATCTGCCCAAAACCCATCACATCACTCCCGTCCTTAAATCCCTTCATTGGTTGCCCATTTTTCAGAGATCTTTGTTCAAATTAGGGTGCCTTGTTTATCGGGCCCTTGATCATTCTGCACCTGCTTTCATCAACTCTCTGATTTCCCGTCACACCCCTGCCCGCACTCTCCGTTCATCATCTTCTGCCCTCCTCACTGTTCCCCGTTTTCACAAATCTCGCACTGGTGGAACCCGTTTCTCTGTTCTTGCCCCCCGGTTCTGGAACTCTCTTCCTCTTTCTATGCGCTCGATCCCTATCTTTTCACACTTCCGTAAAGCGCTAAAAACTTTTCTGTTTGCCCTGGCCTACCCCCGCTAATCCTCCTGGCCCTGTCTGTCCGGTTCTCTAGAGCTCCCAGCGCCAGGAAGCCGTTTTGGCCATCGCGCGCTTTACAAATATTTTCATTCATTCATTCATTCATTCATTCATTCATTCATTCATTCTTTGGCTTGGCACCTTCTTGTCTCGGTTCGACAACCGTCTTCCGCTGGAGTCCTTTGTTTGTGTTGCCTGGCGTCGACATCGATCTCGTTGGTTCGGCGGCTTTTAGTTTAGGCATGTCCTTGGGCGTACCGGCTCTTGGCTCGACAGCCCTGATATGCGACCCAGCTATTTCGACTGCCATTTTGTGTTTGGTCGGCGTCCATGGAACAGCACCTTTCGGTCCGAAGAGTGGGAACTCTATCAGTTTCGGTTTCGTTTTTGCTTCTGTAACTTTCGGTTTCGATATTACCAGGGAATGGTAATGTTACACCGATGGCTCTTGCCGTATGTTCTTAGCCGGGCTGGATTGCGGGGCTATAGAATTGATGTTTAGATCTTGGCTAAGGCCTTCCCGCGATGCCTCGACCTGAGCCTTTGGAAGCGTATCAGTGAATGTACTGGGCTCCGTACTCACGGTTTGCCCCGTGTCCCCGCCGGAGTCGTCCTCGACGGCTCTGATGCCTGGATCGTCGTCCCCTACCTCGACGATGTCGTCTTCTTCGTCGACGTATTAGTTGGAGTCATGTTCCGACCCCTGCTCCGACTGCTGGTCTGAGTCCTCAGCTTCGACGACCTCTTCGTCGTCTTCAAAGATGTTCTCTGGATCAGGTGCTGGCTTCTGCATCGTCTGCCTCGCTGCTCGTCGAACCCGAAGTGTTTTCTTTGAACGGAACTGCGCACAAGCTAAGCAGTCGGCTTCATTGTGTTCAGGAGATAAACACTTGTTACACACAGGGTGTTTATCTATGTGTGGGAATTTTGACTTACAATTGGGGCATCTTTTGAATGGACTTCGTTCCATTGACGATTGGCCCTTGGTGTCGAGAAGGCCCGCGGCCCAATTCGACGATTCAAGTATAAAACAACTGAAGAAAGTAGTCGTTACCGATCGGATAACAATACCGACTACCACGAAGGCCTTTTGGCCTTTTCGAAAAGGTTTTTATCGATTCCAAACTCTAAGTTGGAAATCACATCCGAACCCAATGGCGGAAAAAAACAATCTAAGGATGGAGAGGATGCCCATGCGCACTGTAGTCCAGGGGAGGAGCCACCTATCTCGTGATACTTCGAAGACTCTTCCAGGACAACAATGTGCAATCATCCGGACCCAACACTATGCGGCGATCTATGCACAGATATGAATTCAGCAGCCCACATGCCTCGAACATGTTGTTTGGGAGATGTAGGATGTTTGACCTGTTTAAGAATCCCAGGGCCCTCTCAACTTGAATTCTAGGGTAAAAATCAATACTGCTGATGTTGGTGCAGGTGGATATTCGTCTTTTTCTTTGTCAACATTGGAACATGGTGCAGGTGGATATTCGTCTTTTTCTTCATTAACATTGAGGCATGAGTGGTGGGGTCTGGATTCCTGTTGGGTCTCCACTATCCTAGCCAGACTGCTCCCTTGCTTATTGGGAGCGATTTGGGGTTCCGGTTCTGCCACTCTAAATATTATTGATTGTGGATCATTTGCCCAGGTTTTCTCATGCTGCTCTTTATGAATTACGGCTTGAGAGGGACTCGGTTGCGTCGGGCACTACAGTGGTTGTTGGTAGTCACATCCTGTTAGAAGGACTTTGGCAAAATATTATGCGTGGATTGGTTGTGGTTCTCCTTTTTTGTGCCTTTGTGTGCAGAGTCAATCTGATACTTGCTAGTGCAAGGGTGCTTCCTGAGGTGTTTGTGCCTTGATCTTCATGTGAGGTCGGTTTAGTGTGCTTCATTAGTGCTCTTTGGGTGGAACCTCTAATAGATGTCGACTTCCTCTGCTCTGCTGTCGTTGCCCTGCCCCCACCAATTCATTATGATGTTTAGGCTTTGTGGTTGACCGGGTTTTCCATTTTGTAGGTTTTTCTTTTGTTTCTTTTGCTGTTTTTCAAGGATTTTCGCAGTCTTTTCTTATGTTGTTGTGAGAGGGGTCTTTGGGTGCTCTCCACCACTGGGGGTCAATTAAAGTTTGTGGCTTCTGGTGAATTCTCCATTGAGTTATTACTTATTGATGGCGTATCAACTATGCTCACAACACAGCTTGTTCTGTTCGAGCTCCTCATATTGCAGCTGCTTATGGCCCTCAGTGGTTGTGGAGAGGTTGCTCAATTGACTGGAGGGAGCTGGGAGGACATGTTGTATCTGGTGAACAATTGCAAAAACAACAATTGATGGACAGAATGTTGCACAATGGCAAAACATTCACCCCCAGTCACAGATCTGGGTTTAATCCATCGTTATTTTGCTCAGTCCTGGCCGAACTGCCAAGTCATGTCTTCCCTGGACCGGAATCAAGCATCCTAGGACCGGTTTCCGGCTATCAGCCGTCATCAGCCAGGATAGCTTAATTCCAATGGTATGGAGAGCACGATACTCACGTCTGAGCATACCCGTCCCACTCGGGGTGGGTTGGTGAGCAAAATAACGATGGATTAAACCCAGATCTGTGACTGGGGGTGAATGTTCAGCCATTGTGCAACATTCCGTCCATCATCTTGTGTGTTTTCCTGGTGAACAGTCACAATATTGAAAAACAAATTATCAACTAGACAAAATATCGAGTTTTTTTAAATAGAATGGCCAGAATATCGAATTGAAAAAATATAGTGGTGCAGAATATCGAAATTCAGGTATGAAATATCGAATTTCATAATATCAAAGTTAGTAATATCGACAGTCTTAATATAGTTGTTAAAAATATCGAATTTGTTTATAGTGTTTTAAGTGTTAGTATATGTGTTAAAAGTATGTATTATTTTTGTAATGCATGTTTGAATTTTCTTAAAGTAATGAATTTTATGTTATTTAATTTTGGCGTAATTTAATTTCGTAGTGGGTTGTGGGTTTATAGGGTAATAGTGTGGGAAGTAATTTAATTATAGTAAATTAAATATTAATTTTTAGGAATTATTAATTATTTTTTATTTAATTTTGCGTTTTAGTTCTGTAGCGGGTTGTGGGTTTATAGGGGAATAGGGTGGGAAGTAATTTAATTGTTATTAAGTAATTATTTATTTTATTTATTGGTATTGATAATTAATTGACTATTAATTAATGAATAATTGGTAATTCATTTTTATTAATTGAGAATTATATTAATTGTATTCATTTATTATTCGGAGTGGGTTGTGGGTTTATAGGGGAATAGGGTTGGAAGTCATTTAATTGTAGATAAGTAATTAGTGAAATTATTTTTGTGTATTGATAATTAAATTACTGTTAATTATTAATTGCTGTTTTTGTTACTTATTAATTTTTGGTACTGAAAATTAATTTGTTGTTTAATTATTAATAGGTAATTAATTTCCAATAAATCATATTTATTGGTATTTATAAGAATTCATTATTCAATACTTTGTAATTGGTAATTAATTGTAATTAATATTTTATTGGTATTGGTAATTAATGTATTTTTATTTAATTATTAAATCATTAATTTCCCTAATGTTGCACTCACTGGAGTGGGAATAGTAATTTTTACCCCTACGCTATCCAACTCTTTCCCTACTGTTGCACTCTCTGGGGTGGGAATACTCATTTTTACCCCTAGCTATCCAACGCTTTCCCTACTGTTGCACTCACTGGAGTGGCATTAGTAATTTTCCCCCCTACGCTATCCAACGCTTTCCCTACTGTTGCACTCATTGGAGTGGGAACAGGATTTTTTACCCTCCCGCTATCCAACACTTTCCCTACTGTTTCACTCTCTGGAGTGGGAATAGTAATTTTTATCTACCCGCTATCCAACGCTTTCCCTACTGTTGCTCTGTCTTGAGTGGGAATAGTAATTTTTACCCTCCTGCTATCCAACGCTTTCCCTACTGTTGCACTCACTGGAGTGGGAATATAATTTTTTACCCTCCCGCTATCCAACGCTTTCCCTACTGTTTCACTCACTGGAGTGGAAATAGTAAATGTTACCCTCTCTCTATCCTACTCTAAAAATATTGAATATTATAATAATATTATTAAGTTAATATATATGTATTAAAAAATTAAAATGCATGTTTATTTAGTAATTTTTATCTACCCGCTATCTAACGCTTTCCCTACTGTTACACCCACTGGAGTGAGAATAGTAAATTTACCCTCCCGCTATCCAACGCTTTCCCTACTGTTGCACTCACTGGAGTGGGAATAGTAAATGTTACCCTCTCTCTATCCTACTCTAAAAATATTGAATATTATATTAATATTATTAAGTTAATATATATGTATTAAAAAATAAAAATGCATGTTTATTTATTTTTTTACTTACATTAATTATTTTTTAATTTTAAGGTTATTTAAGTATTTTTAAGTATATTTTACTTAATTATATTTAATATTTCATACATTTTATGTTACTTTTAAGACATTTAAAAAATGTGATTTTTTAACAAACTATATCATTTACAACAATATTTTGGATTCAATATTTTTGTACTTACCTGTTTGTAGATAGAAATTCGATATTCTGGTGGTCGATATTTTGTCACCGATATTTTTGCAGGTCGATATTTTGCTCCTCGATATTCTGTCAGTGATTCGTTGTACCTTCTTGCTAGAATTGCTTTGCTCACCTTTACTTTTGTACCCTTGGTTCATTGGGTTGCCTTGCAAATCCACATCTATTGACATTCATGTGCCTTATCTGAAGCAGACTGGGTATATTACGGCCAACTGACCAAGTGGGTATCCTTCAATTACAGGAATAAACTCCGGTATTTTCATTTCTATATGAGACAAGTTATTTCCTTAAGAAATTCAAACTGATGTTTTCATTTTCCCTTCGGAATGTGAAAGAGCTGTGTTGGAGGATGATAACTTTAACCATATTGAATGACAATGTCCTAAGTGTTGACATTGTAGCGATGTATAGACATGATTATTAGGATTAGGAGAGAAAGAGTCCCTTGGATACAATGGTGATGAGAGAGATTCATCCTTTTTAATTTTGCTTTTTTGTCTCTTCTGTATCCTTTACATGAACTTATTCTCGGGATAAACATGTTTATCTAGTTTAGTTGAGCGCAGCTGGGTCCATGGCAATGTAGTTGAATTGTGTGCCTAAGGAAAAGCTTCAACTGCAGAATGTTTTCCTTCATGTTCAAAGATCACGAAAGGAAAGCATTTATCTCTCATTTAGTTTTGTAAACCTCCACCAGTGCCTGGGAGCCGGTAAGGAAGTTGACGATGCAGAGCTGTTCTCATATGATTAGTTATAAATACTACAAACTCCCAATTGTGCTGTCAAGGTCAGTGAATAATGGTTTGTTCAAAGTGCAACTAGACATTGTGAGAAAGGGAGGACACCAATCAACTATTGCTAAGGATAAATGGCAAGCTGTCTGTAACCTTCCTGCTACAGCTGCATTTCTCAAAGATCTTTTTGTTTTATGATAACTTTTTGTTGAGATCATATTTTTTCACTATTTCCTATGTGATCACAAATGTAAACTGAGTAGTTTGTAAGCTGAAGCAGACTATCTGTTGAATGATCAGAGACTCCACTGTTGCAGCGGAAGCAGAATAAAATGATTTTGGAGATTCCCCATGACACACTCCTTTGTCATTTGAAGACTTCTTCATTTCAGCTTTACCAGTGAAGGTAGCAAGAAATGTCTATTAGGGAAGTTAGCATTTTGGGGGCGTTCAAGTAGGCTCAAATTTCATGTCTTAATCCTTACTGGTTGCATAGAAAATGTGCCCCGTCATGGAGAATAAAAATAAATGAGGGTTTCAGCTTTCCTCTCCCCAGTAGCTGCTTCAAATGTAAAAAAAAATGCAAAAAGCTGACCTCGTAACCTGGAAAAACACCGTTTCATTTTTGACATATTCTGGCAAATGCATCAAAAATGCCATTCGCGATTCCTTATTAGCGAAAAATAAGGATTCGCTAATAAGGAATCGCAAAAGCCTGTGCATGTAGGAATTGCAAAAAAAATAGCGATTCCTACAGATTCCTTAATTGCGACTCGCAATTTGCAAGTCAAAATTAAGGAATGGCTTCCCATTCATTCCTATGGGCCTACAGGCCCATAGGAATGAATGGGAATTACATGCGCAATTTGCGATTACCCATTAGGTACTCGCAAATTGCGCAAGAAATTTCAAGGGTGCAAGGGTGTCAAAAGGACCTATGTTGCACACACACATGCCATGCCCCAAGGGCATGTATGTGTGTAACATGGACCTGCACTGGACCTGCACTTTAGTGCATTTTTCAAAGTTTCGCTAAATACCATCAGGTTAAATTTTTCGGTATGTAGCGGGCCCTAATAGCGAAATCGCTATTTTAAATGCTATCTTGCATTACATTCAAGGCATCGTAATTTGCGATTCCTCAAATGCAATCGCAATTTGCGATTTTTGTACTTGGGATGATGCATCCCAAATACAAAATCACGGTCGCAAAGGGGCAGAATCTGAGAATCTGCCCATTTGCGACCGTTTTTTCCTTTGATGCATGTGCCCCTTGTGAATAAGCAGAAATGGTCAATGGTGAAAAATATAGGCTGACTGCGACAGTGCCTCATTTGAAAACCATAGGAAGCACAAGCCTACCTCAGGATACATTTTATACTGTACCTTCTTGAAGTCGCTCCCGCAAGGGTTTTTGTAGTGTAGACTGAATGGCTCTAGTAAACGTGTCAAAGTGATTTTGCATATCTTCAAATGTTACAGGTACTGGATGCCACTGCTCCGCTGGGGTCTTTTGTGCCTTTATTTCCCTTTCTGTAGTTGTGTAATCCTGGAGAATGTAAACATAGTGTCACCAAATAGACAACCAATATTCAAAATATAGGGTCAGTTAACACCAGCATTGCATTCTTTTTATATAGGTTTTCCACACTCCATTTTATAGCAAGATTTGGTTTAACAAAGCCATTTAATAATGGTGAGGAGTTTCATGTCACAAGTGTAGAATCACTATTTATGTTATTTCTCTATTTTAGAGGGTGTCTTTCAACATAATTACGGTTTCCCTAAAACCGATTTTGGATTTTTTCCCAATTTCCCTACTCTTTTGGGAAGTTAATGATGTGAACAGAAGATATGATACTGATTTTTGCAAAGCACTTGAAAAAACAGGCAACATTTGAAATTAGATCTATCCAGGAAGCCTACAGGAGGGCACTTCTGAATGTTATTTTGCCCCAATGTTGTTGGATAACTTTAAAAAAAGAAATACAGTGGTGTTTTGAGAATACTGCTATATCGTTAAGGCTTTTAAGTGATCACAAGTACTACACATTCTTGGATGCGGGGAGCTACTTAAGGCTGCACATTTTTCTTCACAAATGTGAAATAATGGAGGCTCCTTTGAATTCAAAGAATGTATATGTTGTAAATATAGAAACATTTTAGAAAAAAGGTACACAACTTTATACGTTCCAACGAATAAAAGAGAGAGGCATTTTGTATGTGCTAAAACTGAATAACAAAGTTGATGATTATTGGGGAAATTGCGAACTATATACAAGAGATGGGGGTATTTTCCTTGTGAATGTATTACAATTAAAAAATGCATTGTAAATGAGGGAGAGGGGAGAGGATGTGGCCTACCGGCTGGGGCGGTCGGCCTCAAATCTGGGGAACTGGGTTTGAGTCTTGGCAGGGACGTTCAACATCCTGTGATTCTGGGCAAATCACTTAGGGCCATATGTATCATTCAAAATAGCAATCGCAATTTAGCTAAGTGGGATGTATGAATGGAAAACAGCCTTGCAAAATAAGGAATCGCAAATTTGCGATTCCTTACTTTGCGATTGCATTTAAGGAATCGCAAATTGTGATTCCTTAAATGCAATGTAAGAGGCCCAGAAAAAGTACAATTTGGCCATGAGGAATCGCAAATTACCACCAACTTCAAGATTTGAGATTCCTTTGAAAAATGCACTTTTTTGCACTTTTCAAAGTGCCATGTGCACACATACATGCCCTTATGGCATGTATGTGTGCCACATGTGCACACATGCACATTTCACGGATGCAACAGGGTGTCCTTTTGAGACACCGGCACCCTTGAAATTGCATTCTCAATTTGCGATTCTCTGATTGAGAATCGCAAATTGAGAATGTCTTCCCATTTATTCCTACGGGCCTCTAGGCCCATAGGAATGAATAGGGAGGTATTCCTTCATTGCGAATCGCAATTTGCAATTAAGGAACATGCAGGATTCGCAAAATTATTTGCAAATCCTACATACATAGCGTTTTGCAATTCTCAAATAGCGATTCACAAAAAATCGCTATATGAAAATCGCGAAAGAAGATTTTCATACATATGGCCCTTAATCTCCCCGTGCCTAACAAAAAAAATGAACGTGTCCGTCTGTAATGTAACTGGTGCTCATGTAAAGTGCTACGATACCTTCGGGTCTAGTTCGCGCTGGAACCAAATTAACTTGTTCTTCAGAACTGTTTAACAGACAACATCCATGTACAAAAAACAAGCATTACAAAGCAAATAGGCATTTTATCAGAGAAGTGTTAATGGATGAAATGCAATAATACCTTTTTGTATGTGTATCGTCATGAGACGAGTATACATCTGCAGCCATATAAAATAAGAACTATAATAATACAAATTATATAGGAAATATAAAAAGTATATACAGTGCATCAATGTGTGCTTGAGGTCCATAGTCTTATCAAATGTTACCATACACCCAGCAGAATTCGTTAAAATACTCACTGGAGATGGACTCCTGCTTATAACCAGGATGTCATCGATTGAGATGGAATGGTGAGGTAGGGTAGTGTTCCTAGAATTCAGTGCAGTCCAGTGGTGACTGGCACGGATTGGGGGTGAATAAAAAATACACTTACCTTTTCCCTGCGTCCCTTCTTAGTCGTCTCTCTGCATCTCTTCCAGCCGGAACCAAGCAGGAAGGACACAGGCTCCCCTAAGTCAATCACAACTCTGCAATGCAGTGTTTTGATTGGTCTGAGCGTCGTGGTTCAGCACTCAAACAGGCAGTGGGAGCCTGGGCATGTTCTGCACCACGGTGTAATACTGCCTGGGTTGAGAACATACAAAGTGCGCATGACTGTTTGGCCGCCCCAAGGCGGCAGGACTAAAAGTCAAGCACACTTACAAAGTGCTCACCACCCCTCCCCCTGCTCTGTGAGCAGAGCAGCCCTGCCCCGCGCAGCTGGTGGAAATTTTATTTTTATACCTGTACTTGTGATATTTGCATGCAGCCATGGTAAGGCATATATTCAGAACAGTACTTGTTTACCTTTTCCATATGTTAAAAGCTTTGTAAGTCAAATGAAAATAACCTTTGGAGTTATCATACATGACAGAGATAATATTCATTTTCAGACCATCAGTGAGAGGCCTGTCATTTGCCAAAATTCTATCTTCTATCATATGGGTTGTGACATCGTACTCTGAACTGGAAAGGAGTTTTGTCAGGATTTAGGACTCTTGATTGACAGAGTATGAAGGCATTCCATCCCATAATGTAGCTCTGCTCAGGTGTGAGTGAACACTAATATAAAAGGAGGAAAGGAGAGGTGGAGTTTCCCTTTGTCAGTTTTTTTTCTGCCTGGCCTGTATTTGTATGTCCAGCCTGGTAAACATATTGAGGGAAGCATTAAAGCCAAGTATTTTTACCTTTCTGAAACACTGTTCCAGGATTCTGCTTGGAAGCAGAACTGTGCCTTGGGAGAACAGGATGTCAGAATGTAGGGGCTTAGTCTCTCTACTAAGTCAGTACCCGTAGGTCCAAATCCGACTAGTTCACAGTGTCTCGCCTGAATTCCTAACCTTTACAGAGTATCAGGTAATTTTGGCAAACCTAGAGCATGACAATCTAGTCCCCAAGGGAACCGTGGAAACAGATCACCTTTCGATTCTCACTCATGTTTATCCATTGTAAACAAAAGAAAGGCACGAAGGAAGTTTACAATACATTTATTAGAACTATCATCGTCTTTTTTTAAGCAAGTGTGCTGTGATAAGTAGATAATTACAACTAAGCAATGTAATTAACATTACTAGCAGGTTGTAAACAATGAGCAACCCAACCATGGTATCTAATATATCTATCTAGACCTACCTTCACTATGTGAGCACAGGGGTATATTAGTGATCTCTGGGATTAGTACCGGACCACATACCTGGTGTGTGTAGTTAGGTGGTTCACATCATAGATGTAAACTCAGTTTACGCAAGGCTGCTGCCTCCGTGCCAAGCCCGTTCTCTCTGCTGAAATTCTCCTCTCTGCCCCCCCAGGGGGGAAGACACGTTTATATGATAAGAACTACTGTTAAAATTCCACAGCTGTGCTACCATGTTATGTCTAAAAATGTTCAGAGATGTTGCTGATCGTGCACAAGAAAACAGTACACCGCGTTGTTCTACCTTGGACCAGATGTTCAGACTTAATCCAAAGAAGAGTCACTGAATAACAAATAATATGTACAGCATATTTCTAAAAGAATATCATGTCACATAAAAAAAACAAATGAATTATGTGTGGCTGTGCAAAGGTGGGGCAGCCAAAAAAAAGCTAATATGCCCAACTAAAGGAGAACGAAAGTGGGCCAAAAGCGAAATCACCACAAAATAAACCTAAAATGGCAAACACATTACTAAATCATTTAGAAAGTATGTGACAGCTGTCTAAACATATGTAGTATAAGCAAACAGATAAATAATTACTGCCTTTGAACATAATCTCAATAATTTTACACAAATTCTTTTCTTTTTCACCTGCCAGCTCTTGGCTGTTCCAGAATAGCAAAACATAAACAAATGGCTGTTTTGTTTTCTAATGAAAGGTGGGAACCATAGAAAGTGAGAGAAGAGAAGAGACAGCTGGAGTCCCAATCTCATAAACATGTCTCTCATACTTCAGGTCATTCACAATAGTGTTTTCAAAAGCGACTGCCAAATGCACATGGCTTCCTAAAGGTGGGAACTTAAGCAACAGTCAAAGAAATCAGGTAACATCAGCAGAGGAATTCTGAGGCAAAAGTTAAACTGGAATTCAGGGAGGAAGCAGGGCAAACAGGACAGCAAACAATACCAAATCGTAATCCAGAGGCAAGTCAGACTTCAGGCAACCACTGAGCAAAAAAAAAAACCTCCAATCTCAGAGTTAAGGCAAACAGCCAGCAAACAATTAACAAAGCCATATCATAATCCAGAAATAAATCAACGTTCAGGCAAAAAAGTCAAGGAACTGAGAAGGGAAACAAAACGTCAAAGGTGAGGTCAACAATCGCTATGATTGATCTGAACTGATAGCGAAGGAGCCACAACATCACAGAAAGTTGCCAAGCACCTTTCTAAGGGAGGTAGACTGCTTATTAAGCCCTGCTGCCACTTATGGCCTAGAAGTCCAGCCCCTTGACCTTCACCAAAGGTGATCCAGAAATCCAGGTACCATAAACCGTTTTTTGATAGACATATATACTTTTTAATACAGATTGTATGATGACCAGAAACACTACCACTACTAGAAACAAATCCCCGCCTCCACAAAACACCCTTATTCCTGGCAAGTTTAAAGTACAGGTAGGAGAGGTTTTTCAATCAGAAAACTAATTAAAATGCACTTAACATTCATCAGCTGCTATTAACACTGGAGAGGTATCAGAGAGACAAGTCAATGATGACTCTATGCCAGAATATGCCACAGTAACATCAACACTGTGAGCTTCTATTCTAGGTCATGTGATGAGTGTTCAAAGGACTGGCATTTTCTTTCCCACTTCAGTAAACAACAAAATGATTTCTACAGAAGCAAAAACAGCAAAGATAAGAGTTTGATCATCTTTAATTAACTATGAAAGGAGATCATAAAATTGTCACACCCTGTATGAATAGTTTCTGTTATGAGCTATGTGTTCAGACCACAGTGTAGATTTGAGGTAGGTCATACATTAGGTATATATGGTCCTTGGTTTAATGTCCTCAGAGGTGTCACAGTACGGTTTAAATTACAGGTAAGGCCATCATTTATTTTTCAACTGCAACAGCGGTATGATCCAAGTTGCAATGTCTGTAACTGACTAGATACCCCCTGTGAAAAACAGAAACTGTAGAACCTACATATGACCTCCATAGATGAAACAACCTCTCAATCTGTGCCACCCCTGTTGCTCTTATCTAAGGGTCCAGACTCAGCTGATGTTATTTATGCGCAGCCCAGCCGCACCACACATCGTGAGCTGACCAAGAGGTATCATCATTTTTATAGTACAAAATAATTTAAACAGCAACTGCACAATATAACAGATTCTAAAAATAACCCCAAATCTGATCTATCTCTATTCAGAATAACCTTTAGGTCCAAATCTCTAAAATATCGTACCGCATTCCACAAGGCTCTCCAGGTTGGGGGCACAGCTTGGCGCCATAACATACAAATCTCCCTTCTTGCCAAAATAACTAAGTAAAATACCAGCTTACTTTGTAGCCCCGGGAGCCCCAGCTCCCCTTCGGGACTTCAGTATAATACCAAAAAGGATAAGAGAAGGGCTTACCTCAACCTCCGTGCCCAGAACCTCGGACAAGGTCTTACCCACACTTCCCCAAAATTCTTGAACCACGGGGAAAGCCACAAAAATGTGAACGTCATCAACTTTCGGGACTCTGCATTTCGTACACAGTAGAACCTAATTACCAATTTTTCAAATCCACACTGGCAGTTATTTAGAATGAGGTTGCCTTCCTCCAATGTCATACAAACTTTGTCTAGCTTTTCACAAGACAAACACTCTTTAACATGCCTTTTGTGTGGATAACCACCCTAAATATTGCAGCAATTAAACATACCAAAATGTAATCCATTGAATCAATAGAGATCAAGGAGGGAGAAAGAGGTTATGATGTATCGCAACTAGACCTAGCTCTACAGCATTTACCCGTTAGCCTCATTGATTGGATGTATCATTTAATTTATAGTGGGAGTGGGGTACAGATTCCTTTGGATAGTCATATTGGGTTGCATCCGGCTGATACAGGTATTCTTTTCTATTGATCACATATTACTGAGAAATATAGCCAAACCATGCCCCACCATTAGCTCTTGGTCTTTTGGATGCCCTGAACTTTTGCATGTTCCTAGCTGTGAAATGTTTTTTTTACTGGTGAGGAAAAGCATGGTGGGTACAGGGTGGACAGCACCCTTGTCGTCTATGTTGATCTGGACTGGAATAATAGGTGCTATAAAAAAAAAGGAATTGTTGTTTATTGTGCATACGTGGCTTACTTACCAAAAAGTACATAATAGAACAAGCATAGAACGTATGCAAATTGATAACCAGTTTCCATTTAACGGACTAGACAAAAGTGCTCTGGAATATAATTACACCGTCTCCCATCGGAGATACTGGTGCAGACAACACACAGAAGCTGAAATTGAGCAGGAATACGATTTCATGGTTGAAAGAATTCAACAAGCTGGGAAAAGCTCAGATTGGATCTATCAAAAAAAGGTTACTTGGATGTCTTCAAAAGATTTGACTTTAAAAAAAAGCAAAACTTTTTTATGCTGTTTGCCAATGACCCACATAAAGAAGCATACTTATTTAAATCTTTAACCGCACCGGAAATTCAGCCGCGGTGCGGGTTATTTATGGCGTGGTTTGGTTTTGGACGGCCCCCGGCCGTCCTCCGCACACGCCCACCGTGACGTCGGACGGCCGGCGGCCGTCCGACGCACGCAAGGGATTAACGTAATCATCTCACCTTCGAAATTAACTTCCTCCCTGGTACCTTCCCTCAGCCAGCCTGTTGGGAGTCCTAACGGATCATTTGGTACTGATCCTAGTCACGTTTTACCCTTAACCATGACCGTGAACCTCTAAGAAACGAGCTCTCTTTTACACATAAGTGCGTGACCTTTTCTTTTTTTGCCCAGTGATTCATACCAGAGTGAGGCAAAACCTAAGTGAGATTTATCAAACCACGCAAGGTCATCTTGCGAGGCAATGCATGGCGTGATAAATCTAGAGTAACGCAAGGCAGTGCAAATAAACGCCTTGCCTTACTCTGCAGCACAGAGGCATTCCATGGGTGGAGCGTGGGTGTTCCCACAGATCCACCCACGGATTTTGGCGCTTAACCTGATTTATCATTAGTGGTAGACCTGAGATTGCATCAAAATGCTATGCCTCCCCAGGTGATGCATAATGAGTTGAAATATATATGTGTGCAGCACACAGAAAGAGGAAATGCCTCTCAGGATTGTTTTTGTGCAGGAAGGTATTCCTTCCTGCACAAAAAACAATCCTACCTACAACGCAGGCACCCTTGCAACATGACGCAAGGGTGCCTGCGTTGGCGCTAGGCAGCCAAAAATGTACCAGTTACAGGAAAAGACAGGAACGCGAGGTATTACGGAAAATACAGTGCATTCCTGCCCTTTCCCTTTCATACAGTGCAGAGCAGCAAGGTGGCTTGCTGTACCGAGTTACGTGAAACCTTAATAAACATGAGCCATAATCTCTAACGAAATGTTATCAATATCTTACAGGAAACTATGACATTTGGAGGTAAATAATAAAGATGCTAGGCTTTTATATATTTTTATTTTTTTTTACTGCATTTTTTCAAGAGACATTACAATCAAGCTAGGATTTAACATATCAGTGGTCCACGAATAGCTGGACTGGGTGCAGGGTTATGTCAAATAGAGAACATTCTCTTGCAATTAACACAAAGAAAAAACAATTACAAAGGAGCAGAGAACAAAAATTAACGCTTTAACAATAAGTACAGCACAGCGATCTCTCAGTATACAATCATAATATTTTTACGGTTGTGCACTTTTGGATATTGCACATAACAGGAGTCTTTCAAACTGTGCCTATTCTCTGGCTCAGGTGAGATAACATATTACCTACATGTGTGCGTACCCATATCATTCATTATCAATAGAGCGGGTTTGTGGATAACTTTTGAGTGGTTGCCAAATATCGCGGGGACGTGAAGTAGCGGGTAGAAGTCTGGTATATGTGTCGCTTATTGTATCCCAGTAAGTGAGATCTCGAATTCATGCCTGTACTGACGCGCTCGCGTTCCACCCCAAAGTAAAGACACCTGCCATTTAGCTACCAATAAGGCCATTGCCGAGAATCTTCTAATGCTTCTCTTTAATGGCTTGACATACCCCAAGAGGGCTGTCAAAGAGTTGGGGGTTATGGGTTGTTCTACCATAATGGACAAGTGCCAGAATACATCCTCCCAGTATGTGTTCACCGACGTACAATGCCATGCAAGGTGTAAAAAGTCAGCATCTGGAGTACCACACCTCCCACACATGTTGGACACCGTGGGATTCGTTTTTGCTAGCAGTTTAGGAGTAACGTACGCTCTATGAAGATATTTAAAATGTAGCAGTTTATGTCTAGTTACCAGAGATGTAGGGTGTCTGGGAAAAACAGTAGTGCCATATGTCTTTAGTGATAGTGAAATCGAAATCCCGCTCCCAGGACATGCGCGCTTTAGTGCCCAATGGTGAGCGAAGGGAGACCGACAAGTGATAGACGCGTGATACCAAATGGGCACTATCAGGTAAGGTTATAAGAAGTGTGAGTGGGGGGAAATCCTCCGGTTCAGTCAAGAGATCGGGCAAGGTCTTTAATAAAGAGCTACGTATTCTTTGGATTAAGAAACAATCCATATGTGTTGCAGTACAGCGCAAGGCCAATTCAGCAGTCGAGCATGGCCTGGAGCCACAGAACAAGTCCCCCCTTTTTGTAAGTCTATGTGTTTGTATTGTTCACTTAATTAGTGCCTCCATGGCAGGGGGTATCCACGGATTGTCTACCAATGGTATATGTGGTAAATACAAGAATTTATATTGTAGGTACCTCCGCAATTCAGACCATGCCCAACATGTCATGGGGACTGTTTGAATTTCTGCAGGGCAGCGTGGAAGGCCTAGAGGCAGCAACGTCGATATTGAGCGGAGATGTATCTGCGAACCGTTGGATTTGAGGTATTGAAGCCAGGCGTCTGGGTGGAACCAGTAATACGTAAAGTGGACTTGGGTCACCAGATAATATAAATAGAAGTCAGGGAGCCCATATCCCTCCCCCCCGCTTAAATGGCATGGTCAGTGTGGTCCAGTTCACCCGTGGTTGTTTACCCGCCCAAACCAGGCGTATCAAAAGGGACCAGAGTGTGTTAAAAAAGACCAATGTTAAAGGAATGGGATTATTTAAAAAAAAAAAGGTATAAAAATCGTAGTAGTACCACCATTTTAATGATACCTATCCTACCCGCGATGGAAAGCAGAGGCTTCGTCCATTTATTGATTTGTGTCTCGAAGCGGTCAACTGCGGGCCGTAATTTAGACGGATGACCTCAGGGGTACTGCAGAGTAAATAGATGCCCAGATATATAGGTGGATCAGTGCACCCTCTCAAGGGGAATTCTAGGTCACTCAGTTCAGTGGCGGGGGTCAATGGGAATATCTTGAACTTGGTCCAGTTGATGACCAGGCTAGAGTGCACTCCAAAGCGAAGCAGGGGCAGGTTATCAGCCAGTTTGCTTACGAATCACATCACATTGTCAGCGTAAAATGATGTGATGAGCGGACCTGTATGTAATTGCATTTCACGGTGGAAGTGGCGCTCCTGAATGTGGCGAACCAGCGGATCCATAGCTATTATGAATAGCAGGGGTGATAGTGGGCACCCCTGTCTGGTGCCCCGAATTGGAATATAATAAGGGGACAAGATGTAAGAAGCCTATGGAGATGCCTATTTTTTGCATGACAGCGTACAAAAAAACCATTCTAAGGAATCAAAGGCTTTCTCAGCATCCGGCATAACTGCTGCCACCGGAAAGTGGGTTCCATTTTCATATATCACTGAGAAGACTTTATGGAGGTTAAGTGTTGTGGACCTTCCTGGAATTAATCCAGCTTGGAGGAGGCATAAGGTGGTGTTGACCAGCAGTGCCAGTCAGGTAGCAAGTACCTTAGTGAGGATTTTATAGTCATGCCTAAGTAATGACAATGGCCTATAAGACTGACATTTGTCGGGGGACTTATCTGGTTTGAGAAGTAGTGTGACAACAGATTCGCGCATTGTTGGTGAGAGCGATCCGCACTGTAGGGCCTCGTCGTAGACCGCTAAAGGATGGGGAGCGAATTCGTGTTGATAGGCTATTAAAAAATCACCAGAGAGCCCATCAGATCCTGAGGCGCGACTGCTGGTCAAATCCCTGATGGCCTGTTTCATTTCGTCTGTATCTATAGGGGAGGCTAGGAACTCCCGCTGTCCCTCTTTTGGCCAGACCATAGCTATCTCTTGTGAATAGTCAGTCTGACCCTGACCTGGGGTGGGCATCACATTTGGTATAATAATCAAGAAAAGCTGTGATAATGTCCGATCCCTTCGTTAGCGAGTCACCCGCGTCAGTGTCTAGTTGGGTCACGAATGTCGATTGATAATCTGGTCTAAGGAGGTGTGCAAGTGTCCTGCCGGGTCTTTCCCCCTCCCCTTATATTCGGGCCCTGGCATATTTTCCCATGTATTTGACCTCACGGGCAGCCGCGTCTTTGAATTCGATCATTAACTTGAAGCGGTCGTGGAGAGATATCAAGGACGGGGAACTCTGTAAGGCAGTGTCAAAATCTTTTAGTTTACTCTCTATTTTTTTTTATTGAGCTTAACACACTAGCCTGTTTTGAGATGCAAACCCCACGAATAAAGGCCTTAAAGGCATCCCAAAGTACAAGCTGTGACTCAACAGTGCCCTCATTTAATTTAAAGAATTTGTTGATAGTTTCCCCAACCTCACAGTGGAATACTGAGTCCAATAGAGCATTAGCTGGGAATCTCCATAAGGGTCGCTGCTTATGGCCCGAGGGGAAATCCATATCCAGTAGGTCTAGGGAATGATCGGAGACGGTATGTGGTAAGTATTCGACTTTCTGTACGTCTAAGAGAAGTTGTGGCTTTAGATACCAATGGTCAATTCTAGACCAAGTGACTTATGGGGCAGAATAAAAGTAATAGCTTCAGGGTCCAGGGTAGTTAATGGACCAGGGTCCAACAACAGTTCTGTCCGCAAAAGGGAGAGGAGGTCGCTTGTGGCGTGTGGCTTTGTGACGCGTCCAGGTCCGGTGATGTCAGTTGTAGGGGCCAATGTGAGATTGAAATCTCCGTCCATTATTATAGTGTCAGTGTGAAATTAGTCTATGTGCAAAGCTATTGTGGAGAAAGAAATCGGGTGCATCGACATTTGGAGCGTATATATTAACTAGCAGCACCGGCACACCCCCAAGCGATCCATGAACTAAGAGGAACCTGCCCTCTGGGTCTGTTACCGCTGATAAAGTCTGGAAGGGAAGAGAGTGATTAATTGAAATGAATGAAAATAAATTCATAACGCGCAGAACTTAGCCCAATGGGCATCAAGGCGCCTAATTAAAATGCACACCTCACGGGAATAAGAACTGTAGCAGGAAAAGAAGCGATTTTGTCCCCATGACACCGCAAACCCGTGGGTTGGCAGCGGTGCGTAGTGTGCCTCCTGTAGGAAAGCAAGCTGGATGGAGTGTAGTGCCAAATAAGCCATCACCTGCCTGACTCTTTTGGGGTAAGAAAGACCTCGTACATTCCAGGATAAGCATCTGAAGCGCAGACTATTAATGTGTAAATTCCTAGTACTCATCGATCACTGTTACTCTGTGAAATGCTCGGATCGTACCGTGTGCGCTGTACTGAGTAATATGCTCCTGATAACTTCAACAATTAATAAAAACCAAGCTAAAACAAACATCCCAGTTCAGCCCCCCCACCACCCTCATCAGATACACAAATAAGTGGCACTCTGTGAATCCCCAATTAGATGCAAAAAACAGAAGGGGAAGAAAGAGTGAAGGGGGAAGGAAAGGGGGAAGAAAAAAGGGCAGGAACTAATCCTGGGGGGATAGCAGCGCTCCGCGGGGGCCATCACTTTGCCGGATAGTCACTGTTGAAGGTATGTCCATCCAGCCTGGTAACTGGCTTCAAGTACAAGCCCATGTTACTGGATACAAAGGTGATGTGGAGGACCTCAATTTCAACACTCATATATCTACTAAAATGTCTCAGCGCAGTTACGCCATATCATGCACCATCGATTAGTCAATGCTGCTAACTTTCCGGAGATGCGGCACTTCAGCGAATACCAATGAACAATTAAGAGTCAAGATTTGGATGTCCTTCTTTGTCCTCTCGCTACATCGTCTGCTGATGATTTTTCCCGAATTTGGCAACTGCATCTGGCGTGTCGAAAAAGTGCGATTTATTCCCTAGTTGTACTCTGAGTCTTGCCGGATATAGCACAGCATATCGAATCATTTTCTTTCTGAAGCATGCGTTTCACGTCAGTGTACTTGCGGCAGGCTTCTTGTAATAAAGGCGTAGTCAGGATGAAATGTTTGAGCCCTGATATGAGAGCGAACCTCGCCCTCTAGACACCCTTAGAGCAGTGTTGCGATCATTGTAATTGAGGAGTTTAGCAATAATGATCCTCGGGGTCGCCCCGAGTGGGGGGGGGGGGTTGTTGCCAGCAACCGATGTGCTTGCTCAACAGCAAACGTAGCAGAGGATTTCCTCCCAAACAGATCTACCAGAAGAGACTCAATGAATCTGGGCATGGGGCCCGTGTTGGCAGATTCTGCAATTCCGGCTACGCGTAGGTTATATCTGTGCAAACCAGCTTCTAAATCTTCAGATTTTGTTGCAAGTTGTTTGAATAGGCCCTCAGCCCTATCTAATGTTTTCTGCATAGAGGGATGAGCGTCTTCTAGCTCAGAGAACCGGTGTTCTGCTCTGTCAATCCGGGTGTCCTGTGCCTCCAAACGGCCATTAATGTTGTCAAGGCGGTTAGTGAAAGTGTCCAAGCGGGCGTCAATAGATTGGACACCCGCTCTACGTTCTTCCATAATGGCTGCTGCGCCATCCAGCTGGCTCTGTTCTAGATTGGTGGCACCATCGGTATCCTTCCGCCTAGGTGTCTTCCCACAATCAAAAATCAATTGCTGTTGTTTGGGGTCTATGGGGCCCATTGTGCTGTGCTGGAGGTGGGAAAGGAGCCTAGGGAGAATATTCACCTATCTTGGGGTTACCAGTATGTGTTGTTCACAGTCGGCAGGAAAAGAGTGCAGTCTATTGGCCCAGGGCACCCCAGGGTGGCAAGTTTGGTCAGAGGTTGTTTAAAGGTCGTGTTCACGGTATACACCCGTTACGACGCAACTTTTACTCCGCACTACCATTACAACGCGGGCATTACAACGCATGGCATTACAACGCATTGCGCTGGGGGGCGCTCTAGGATAAGAGGTAAGTTTAATTTACTATCCAACACCTTCCCTAGGGTCCACGGGGACTGGAGTTAGAATAGTAAATTATACTTACCACTATCCAGCACCCCAAAGCGCTATGCGTTGTAACGGTATTCGTTGTAAATACCGCGTTGTAATGGTACGCGGAGTAAAAGTATGCGTTGTAACGTCATACATCCCGTGTTCACATATGGCTAATGTCATCAGTGTGGCGCGGGTCATGCCAACATCACTGTGCAGTCAGACCGACAACGGATGGATCCGCCGGGAGCATGTGAAGGCGGTATAAATGTGCATGTGCAATTAGGGCCACTCCAGTGTTCAAGGATAATTGCACATAGATTTGTGAAAGCTACCCATGCACCTGGGAAATGTAGCTGTTGGTAAATCACTGCAGTGTAGGGGGAAAACAAAAGTTGATGTGGCGAGATACAGCCAGCCCAGCATAGCGTGCTGTCTAACCGCAGCCAAACTCCGATGGCCTTCACTGCTCCAATAACCTCCTTGCTGCTCTACGTCTGTGCTTCCCACGGGGCGGCAGCAACCATGGGCGTCCGCAGGGGGGGGCAAGGGGGAGAACCAGTGCGTCCGATGTGGGCCCAGTCAGGGCCGACCCTAGTCCATCATGCTTTTGAAATGGTGCCATTGTTCCAGGTGGCAGCCCCCTCTATTGGGTAGAAAGGGTGCAAGGGGGTGGCTGAGAAGGGTGCAAGGCAGAGGGGAGAAGGGTGCAAGGTAGAGAGGAGAAGGCTGCAAGGCAGAGAGGAGAAGGGTGCAAGGTAGAGAAGGGTGTAAGGCGTAGGGGAGAAGGGTGAAAGGCAGAAGGGAGAAGGGTGCAAGGTAGAGAAGGGTGCAAGGCAGAGAGGAGAAGGGTGCAAGGCGGAGGGGAGAAGGGTGCAAGGCAGAGGGGAGAAGGGTGCAAGGTAGAGAAGGGTGCAAGGCGGAGGGGGGAGAAGGGTGCAAGGCGGAGGGGAGAAGGGTGCAAGGTAGAGAGAAGGCTGCAAGGCAGAGAGGAGAAGGATGCAAGGTAGTGAAGGGTGTAAGGCGGAGGGGAGAAGGGTGCAAGGCAGAGGGGAGAAGGGTGCAAGGCAGAGGGGAGAAGGGTGCAAGGCAGAGGGGAGAAGGGTGCAAGGTAGAGAGGAGAAGGGTGCAAGGCAGAGAGGAGAAGGGTGTAAGGCAGAGAGGAGAAGGGTGCAAGGCGTAGGGGAGAAGGGTGCAAGGCAGAGGGGAGAAGGGTGCAAGGTAGAGAAGGGTGCAAGGCGGAGGGGGAGAAGGGTGCAAGGCGGAGAGGGGAGAAGGGTGCAAGGTGGAGGGGAGAAGGATTGCAAGGCAGAGGGGAGAAGGGTGCAAGGCAGAGGGGAGAAGGGTGCAAGGTAGAGAGGAGAAGGGTGCAAGGTAGAGAAGGGTGCAAGGCGGAGGGGAGACGGGTGCAAGGTGGAGGGGAGAAGGGTGCAAGCAGATGGGAGAAGGGTGCAAGGTAGAGAGGAGAAGGGTTCAAGGTAGAGAAGGGTGCAAGGCGGAGGGGAGAAGGGTGCAAGGCGGAGGGGAGAAGGGTACAAGGCAGAGGGGAGAAGGGTGCAAGGTAGAGAAGGGTGCAAGGCGGAGGGGAGACAGTTGCAAGGCGGAGGGGAGAAGGGTGCAAGGCAGAGGGGAGAAGGGAGCAAGGTGGAGGGAGAAGGGTGCAAGGTGGAGGGGAGAAGGGTGCAAGGCAGAGAAGAGTGCAAGGCAGAGGGGAGAAGGGTGCAAGACAGAGGGGAGAAGGGTGCAAGGTAGAGAGGAGAAGAGTGCAAGGTAGAGAAGGGTGCAAGGCAGAGGGGAGAAGGCTGCAAGGCTGAGGGGAGAAGGGTTCAAGGCAGAGGGGAGAAGGGTGCAAGGTAGAGGGGAGAAGGGTGCAAGGCAGAGGGGAGAAGGGTGCAAGGGGGAGGACGAGAAGGGTGCAAGGCAGAGGGGAGAAGGGTGCAAGGGGGAGGGTGAAAAGGGTGCAAGGCAGAGGGGGAGAAGGGTGCAAGGCAGAGGGGCGAAGGGTGCAAGGCAGTGGGGAGGAGGGTGCAAGGCATAGGGGAGGAGGGTGCAAGGCAGAGGGGAGAAGGGTGCAAGGCAGAGAGGAGAAGGGTGCAAGGCGGAGGGGAGAAGGGTGCAGGGCGGAGGGGAGAAGGGTGCAAGGCAGAGTGGAGAAGGGTGCAAGGCAGAGGGGAGAAGGGTGCAAGGCAGAGTGGAGAAGGGTGCAAGGCAGAGGGGAGAAGGGTGCAAGGCAGAGGGGAGTGCAAGGCAGAGGGGAGAAGGGTGCAAGGCAGAGAGGAGAAGGGTGCAAGGCAGAGAGGAGAAGGGTGCAAGGCAGAGAGGAGAAGGGTGCAAGGCAGAGGGGAGGAGGGTGCAAGGTAGAGGGGAGAAGGGTGCAAGGCAGAGGGGAGAAGGGTGCAAGGCAGAGGGGAGAAGGGTGCAAGGTGGAGGGGAGAAGGGTGCAAGGAAGAGGGGAGAAGGGTGCAAGGTGAAGAAGGGTGCAAGGCGGAGGGGGAGAAGGGTGCAAGGCGGAGGGGAGAAGGGTGCAAGGCAGAGGGGAGAAGGGTGCAAGGTAGAGAGTAGAAGGGTGCAAGGTAGAGAAGGGTGCAAGGCGGAGGGGAGATGGGTGCAAGGTAGAGAGGAGCAGGGTGCAAGGTATAGAAGGGTGCAAGGCAGAGGGGAGAAGGGTACAAGGCGGAGGGGAGAAGGGTGCAAGGCAGAGGGGAGAAGGGTGCAAGGCAGAGGGGAGAAGGGTGCAAGGCAGAGGGGAGAAGGGTGCAAGGCAGAGGGGAGAAGGGTGCAAGGCAGAGGGGAGAAGGGTGCAAGGCAAAGGGGAGAAGGGTGCAAGGCAGAGGGGAGAAGGGTGCAAGGTAGAGAGGAGAAGGGTGCAAGGTAGAGAAGGGTGCAAGTCGGAGGGGAGACAGTTGCAAGGCGGAGGGAAGAAGGGTGCAAGGCAGAGGGGAGAAGGAAGCAAGGTGGAGGGGAGAAGGGTGCAAGGCGGAGGGGAGAAGGGTGCAAGGCAGAGAAGAGAAGGGTGCAAGGCAGAGGGGAGAAGGGTGCAAGGCAGAGGGGAGAAGGGTGCAAGGTAGAGAGGAGAAGGGTGCAAGGTAGAGAAGGGTGCAAGCCAGAGGGGAGAAGGCTGCAAGGCAGAGGGGAGAAGGGTTCAAGGCAGAGAGGAGAAGGGTGCAAGGTAGAGGGGAGAAGGGTGCAAGGCAGAGGGGAGAAGGGTGCAAGGCAGAGGGGAGAAGGGTGCAAGGCAGAGGGGAGAAGGGTGCAAGGGGGAGGACGAGAAGGGTGCAAGGCAGAGGGGAGAAGGGTGCAAGGGGGAGGGTGAAAAGGGTGCAAGGCGGAGGGGAGAAGGGTGCAAGGCGGAGGGGAGAAGGGTGCAAAGCGGAGGGGAGAAGGGTGCAAGGCAGATGGTAGAAGGGTGCAAGGCGGAGGGGAGAAGGATGCAAGGCGGAGGGGAGAAGGGTGCAAGGTAGAGGGGAGAAGGGTGCAAGGCAGAGATGAGAAGGGTGAAAGGCAGAGAGGAGAAGGGTGCAATGCAGAGAGAAGGGTGCAAGGCAGAGGGGAGAAGGGTGCAAGGCAGAGAGAAGGGTGCAAGGCAGTGGGGAGAAGGGTGCAAGGCAGAGGGGAGAAGGGTGCAAGACAGAGGGGAGGAGGGTGCAAGGCAGAGGGGAGAAGGGTGCAAGGCAGAGGGGAGAAGGGTGCACGGCAGTGGGGAGAAGGGTGCAAGGTAGAGAAGGGTGCAAGGCGGAAGGGGAAGAAGGGTGCAAAGCGGAGGGGAGAAGGGTGCAAGGCAGAGGGAAGAAGGGTGCAAGGCAGAGGGGAGAAGGGTGCAAGGCAGAGAGGAGAAGGCTGCAAGGCAGAGAGGAGAAGGGTGCAAGGCAGAGAGGAGAAGGGTGCAAGGCAGAGGGGAGACGGGTGCAAGGCAGACAGGAGAAGGGTGCAAGGCAGAGAGGAGAAGGGTGCAAGGCAGAGGGGAGAAGGGTGCAAGGCAGAAGGGAGAATGGTGCAAGGCAGAGGGGAGTGCAAGGCAGAGGGGAGAAGGGTGCAAGGCAGAGAGGAGAAGGGTGCAAGGCAGAGAGGAGAAGGGTGCAAGGCAGAGAGGAGAAGGGTGCAAGGCAGAGGGGAGAAGGGTGCAAGGCAGAGGGGAGGAGGGTGCAAGGCAGAGGGGAGAAGGGTGCAAGGCAGAGGGGAGAAGGGTGCAAGGTGGAGGGGAGAAGGGTGCAAGGCAGAGGAGAGAAGGGTGCAAGGTGAAGAAGGGTGCAAGGCGGAGGGGGGAGAAGGGTGCAAGGCGGAGGGGGGAGAAGGGTGCAAGGCGGAGTGGAGAAGGGTGCAAGGCAGAGAGGAGAAGGGTGCAAGGCAGAGGGGAGAAGGGTGCAAGGTAGAGAGGAGAAGGGTGCAAGGTAGAGAAGGGTGCAAGGCGGAGGGGAGACGGGTGCAAGGTTGAGAGGAGAAGGGTGCAAGGTATAGAAGGGTGCAAGGCGGAGGGGAGAAGGGTACAAGGCAGAGGGGAGAAGGGTGCAAGGCAGAGGGGAGAAGGGTGCAAGGCAAAGGGGAGAAGGGTGCAAGGCAAAGGGGAGAAGGGTGCAAGGCAGAGGGGAGAAGGGTGCAAGGCAGAGGGGAGAAGGGCACAAGGTAGAGAGGAGAAGGGTGCAAGGTAGAGAAGGGTGCAAGGCGGAGGGGAGACAGTTGCAAGGCGGAGGGAAGAAGGGTGCAAGGCAGAGGGGAGAAGGGTGCAAGGCAGAGGGGAGAAGGGTGCAAGGTAGAGGGGAGAAGGGTGCAAGGCAGAGGGGAGAAGGGTGCAAGGCAGAGGGGAGAAGGGTGCAAGGGGGAGGACGAGAAGGGTGCAAGGCAGAGGGGAGAAGGGTGCAAGGAGGAGGGTGAAAATGGTGCAAGGCAGAGGGCGAGAAGGGTGCAAGGCAGAGGGGAGAAGGGTGCAAGGCAGAGGGGAGGAGGGTGCAAGGCAGAGGGGAGGAGGGTGCAAGGCAGAGAGGAGAAGGGTGCAAGGCAGAGAGGAGAAGGGTGCAAGGCAGAGGGGAGGAGGGTGCAAGGCAGAGGGGAGGAGGGTGCAAGGCAGAGAGGAGAAGGGTGCAAGGCAGAGAGGAGAAGGGTGCAAGGCGGAGGGGAGAAGGATGCAAGGCGGAGGGGAGAAGGGTGCAAGGCGGAGGAGAGAAGGGTGCAAGGCAGAGGGGAGAAGGGTGCAAGGCAGAGGGGAGAAGGGTGCAAGGCAGAGGGGAGAAGGGTGCAAGGCAGAGGGGAGAAGGGTGCAAGGCAGAGGGGAGAAGGGTGCAAGGCAGAGGGGAGAAGGGTGCAAGGCAGAGGGGAGAAGGGTGCAAGGCAGAGGGGAGAAGGGTGCAAGGCAGAGGGGAGAAGGGTGCAAGGCAGAGGGGAGAAGGGTGCAAGGCAGAGAGAAGGGTGCAATGCAGAGGGGAGAAGGGTGCAAGGCAGAGGGGAGAAGGGTGCAAGGCAGAGGGGAGAAGGGTGCAAGGTAGAGAGGAGAAGGGTGCAAGGTAGAGAAGGGTGCAAGGCGGAGGGGAGACAGTTGCAAGGCAGAGGGGAGAAGGGAGCAAGGTGGAGGGGAGAAGGGTGCAAGGCGAAGGGGAGAAGGGTGCAAGGCAGAGAAGAGAAGGGTGCAAGGCAGAGGGGAGAAGGGTGCAAGACAGAGGGGAGAAGGGTTCAAGGCAGAGGGGAGAAGGGTGCAAGGTAGAGGGAAGAAGGGTGCAAGGCAGAGGGGAGAAGGGAGCAAGGTGGAGGGGAGAAGGGTGCAAGGCGAAGGGGAGAAGGGTGCAAGGCAGAGAAGAGAAGGGTGCAAGGCAGAGGGGAGAAGGGTGCAAGACAGAGGGGAGAAGGGTTCAAGGCAGAGGGGAGAAGGGTGCAAGGTAGAGGGGAGAAGGGTGCAAGGCAGAGGGGAGTGCAAGGCAGAGGGGAGAAGGGTGCAAGGCAGAGAGGAGAAGGGTGCAAGGCAGAGAGGAGAAGGGTGCAAGGCAGAGAGGAGAAGGGTGCAAGGCAGAGGGGAGGAGGGTGCAAGGTAGAGGGGAGAAGGGTGCAAGGCAGAGGGGAGAAGGGTGCAAGGCAGAGGGGAGAAGGGTGCAAGGTGGAGGGGAGAAGGGTGCAAGGAAGAGGGGAGAAGGGTGCAAGGTGAAGAAGGGTGCAAGGCGGAGGGGGAGAAGGGTGCAAGGCGGAGGGGAGAAGGGTGCAAGGCAGAGGGGAGAAGGGTGCAAGGTAGAGAGTAGAAGGGTGCAAGGTAGAGAAGGGTGCAAGGCGGAGGGGAGATGGGTGCAAGGTAGAGAGGAGCAGGGTGCAAGGTATAGAAGGGTGCAAGGCAGAGGGGAGAAGGGTACAAGGCGGAGGGGAGAAGGGTGCAAGGCAGAGGGGAGAAGGGTGCAAGGCAGAGGGGAGAAGGGTGCAAGGCAGAGGGGAGAAGGGTGCAAGGCAGAGGGGAGAAGGGTGCAAGGCAGAGGGGAGAAGGGTGCAAGGCAAAGGGGAGAAGGGTGCAAGGCAGAGGGGAGAAGGGTGCAAGGTAGAGAGGAGAAGGGTGCAAGGTAGAGAAGGGTGCAAGTCGGAGGGGAGACAGTTGCAAGGCGGAGGGAAGAAGGGTGCAAGGCAGAGGGGAGAAGGAAGCAAGGTGGAGGGGAGAAGGGTGCAAGGCGGAGGGGAGAAGGGTGCAAGGCAGAGAAGAGAAGGGTGCAAGGCAGAGGGGAGAAGGGTGCAAGGCAGAGGGGAGAAGGGTGCAAGGTAGAGAGGAGAAGGGTGCAAGGTAGAGAAGGGTGCAAGCCAGAGGGGAGAAGGCTGCAAGGCAGAGGGGAGAAGGGTTCAAGGCAGAGAGGAGAAGGGTGCAAGGTAGAGGGGAGAAGGGTGCAAGGCAGAGGGGAGAAGGGTGCAAGGCAGAGGGGAGAAGGGTGCAAGGCAGAGGGGAGAAGGGTGCAAGGGGGAGGACGAGAAGGGTGCAAGGCAGAGGGGAGAAGGGTGCAAGGGGGAGGGTGAAAAGGGTGCAAGGCGGAGGGGAGAAGGGTGCAAGGCGGAGGGGAGAAGGGTGCAAAGCGGAGGGGAGAAGGGTGCAAGGCAGATGGTAGAAGGGTGCAAGGCGGAGGGGAGAAGGATGCAAGGCGGAGGGGAGAAGGGTGCAAGGTAGAGGGGAGAAGGGTGCAAGGCAGAGATGAGAAGGGTGAAAGGCAGAGAGGAGAAGGGTGCAATGCAGAGAGAAGGGTGCAAGGCAGAGGGGAGAAGGGTGCAAGGCAGAGAGAAGGGTGCAAGGCAGTGGGGAGAAGGGTGCAAGGCAGAGGGGAGAAGGGTGCAAGACAGAGGGGAGGAGGGTGCAAGGCAGAGGGGAGAAGGGTGCAAGGCAGAGGGGAGAAGGGTGCACGGCAGTGGGGAGAAGGGTGCAAGGTAGAGAAGGGTGCAAGGCGGAAGGGGAAGAAGGGTGCAAAGCGGAGGGGAGAAGGGTGCAAGGCAGAGGGAAGAAGGGTGCAAGGCAGAGGGGAGAAGGGTGCAAGGCAGAGAGGAGAAGGCTGCAAGGCAGAGAGGAGAAGGGTGCAAGGCAGAGAGGAGAAGGGTGCAAGGCAGAGGGGAGACGGGTGCAAGGCAGACAGGAGAAGGGTGCAAGGCAGAGAGGAGAAGGGTGCAAGGCAGAGGGGAGAAGGGTGCAAGGCAGAAGGGAGAATGGTGCAAGGCAGAGGGGAGTGCAAGGCAGAGGGGAGAAGGGTGCAAGGCAGAGAGGAGAAGGGTGCAAGGCAGAGAGGAGAAGGGTGCAAGGCAGAGAGGAGAAGGGTGCAAGGCAGAGGGGAGAAGGGTGCAAGGCAGAGGGGAGGAGGGTGCAAGGCAGAGGGGAGAAGGGTGCAAGGCAGAGGGGAGAAGGGTGCAAGGTGGAGGGGAGAAGGGTGCAAGGCAGAGGAGAGAAGGGTGCAAGGTGAAGAAGGGTGCAAGGCGGAGGGGGGAGAAGGGTGCAAGGCGGAGGGGGGAGAAGGGTGCAAGGCGGAGTGGAGAAGGGTGCAAGGCAGAGAGGAGAAGGGTGCAAGGCAGAGGGGAGAAGGGTGCAAGGTAGAGAGGAGAAGGGTGCAAGGTAGAGAAGGGTGCAAGGCGGAGGGGAGACGGGTGCAAGGTTGAGAGGAGAAGGGTGCAAGGTATAGAAGGGTGCAAGGCGGAGGGGAGAAGGGTACAAGGCAGAGGGGAGAAGGGTGCAAGGCAGAGGGGAGAAGGGTGCAAGGCAAAGGGGAGAAGGGTGCAAGGCAAAGGGGAGAAGGGTGCAAGGCAGAGGGGAGAAGGGTGCAAGGCAGAGGGGAGAAGGGCACAAGGTAGAGAGGAGAAGGGTGCAAGGTAGAGAAGGGTGCAAGGCGGAGGGGAGACAGTTGCAAGGCGGAGGGAAGAAGGGTGCAAGGCAGAGGGGAGAAGGGTGCAAGGCAGAGGGGAGAAGGGTGCAAGGTAGAGGGGAGAAGGGTGCAAGGCAGAGGGGAGAAGGGTGCAAGGCAGAGGGGAGAAGGGTGCAAGGGGGAGGACGAGAAGGGTGCAAGGCAGAGGGGAGAAGGGTGCAAGGAGGAGGGTGAAAATGGTGCAAGGCAGAGGGCGAGAAGGGTGCAAGGCAGAGGGGAGAAGGGTGCAAGGCAGAGGGGAGGAGGGTGCAAGGCAGAGGGGAGGAGGGTGCAAGGCAGAGAGGAGAAGGGTGCAAGGCAGAGAGGAGAAGGGTGCAAGGCAGAGGGGAGGAGGGTGCAAGGCAGAGGGGAGGAGGGTGCAAGGCAGAGAGGAGAAGGGTGCAAGGCAGAGAGGAGAAGGGTGCAAGGCGGAGGGGAGAAGGATGCAAGGCGGAGGGGAGAAGGGTGCAAGGCGGAGGAGAGAAGGGTGCAAGGCAGAGGGGAGAAGGGTGCAAGGCAGAGGGGAGAAGGGTGCAAGGCAGAGGGGAGAAGGGTGCAAGGCAGAGGGGAGAAGGGTGCAAGGCAGAGGGGAGAAGGGTGCAAGGCAGAGGGGAGAAGGGTGCAAGGCAGAGGGGAGAAGGGTGCAAGGCAGAGGGGAGAAGGGTGCAAGGCAGAGGGGAGAAGGGTGCAAGGCAGAGGGGAGAAGGGTGCAAGGCAGAGAGAAGGGTGCAATGCAGAGGGGAGAAGGGTGCAAGGCAGAGGGGAGAAGGGTGCAAGGCAGAGGGGAGAAGGGTGCAAGGTAGAGAGGAGAAGGGTGCAAGGTAGAGAAGGGTGCAAGGCGGAGGGGAGACAGTTGCAAGGCAGAGGGGAGAAGGGAGCAAGGTGGAGGGGAGAAGGGTGCAAGGCGAAGGGGAGAAGGGTGCAAGGCAGAGAAGAGAAGGGTGCAAGGCAGAGGGGAGAAGGGTGCAAGACAGAGGGGAGAAGGGTTCAAGGCAGAGGGGAGAAGGGTGCAAGGTAGAGGGAAGAAGGGTGCAAGGCAGAGGGGAGAAGGGAGCAAGGTGGAGGGGAGAAGGGTGCAAGGCGAAGGGGAGAAGGGTGCAAGGCAGAGAAGAGAAGGGTGCAAGGCAGAGGGGAGAAGGGTGCAAGACAGAGGGGAGAAGGGTTCAAGGCAGAGGGGAGAAGGGTGCAAGGTAGAGGGGAGAAGGGTGCAAGGCAGAGGGGAGAAGGGTGCAAGGCAGAGGGGAGAAGGGTGCAAGGGGGAGGACGAGAAGGGTGCAAGGCAGAGGGGAGAAGGGTGCAAGGAGGAGGGTGAAAATGGTGCAAGGCAGAGGGCGAGAAGGGTGCAAGGCAGAGGGGAGAAGGGTGCAAGGCAGAGGGGGAGAAGGGTGCAAGGCGGAGGGGGAGAAGGGTGCAAGGCAGAGGGGAGAAGGGTGCAAGGGGAAGACGAGAAGGGTGCAAGGCAGAGGGGAGAAGGGTGCAAGGGGGAGGGCGAGAAGGGTGCAAGGCAGAGGGCGAGAAGGGTGCAAGGCAGAGGGCGAGAAGGGTGCAAGGCAGAGAGGAGAAGGGTGCAATGCAGAGAGAAGGGTGCAAGGCAGAGGGGAGAAGGGTGCAAGGCAGAGAGAAGGGTGCAAGGCAGTGGGGAGAAGGGTGCAAGGCAGAGGGGAGAAGGGTGCAAGACAGAGGGGAGGAGGGTGCAAGGCAGAGGGGAGAAGGGTGCAAGGCAGAGGGGAGAAGGGTGCACGGCAGTGGGGAGAAGGGTGCAAGGTAGAGAAGGGTGCAAGGCGGAAGGGGAAGAAGGGTGCAAAGCGGAGGGGAGAAGGGTGCAAGGCAGAGGGAAGAAGGGTGCAAGGCAGAGGGGAGAAGGGTGCAAGGCAGAGAGGAGAAGGCTGCAAGGCAGAGAGGAGAAGGGTGCAAGGCAGAGAGGAGAAGGGTGCAAGGCAGAGGGGAGACGGGTGCAAGGCAGACAGGAGAAGGGTGCAAGGCAGAGAGGAGAAGGGTGCAAGGCAGAGGGGAGAAGGGTGCAAGGCAGAAGGGAGAATGGTGCAAGGCAGAGGGGAGTGCAAGGCAGAGGGGAGAAGGGTGCAAGGCAGAGAGGAGAAGGGTGCAAGGCAGAGAGGAGAAGGGTGCAAGGCAGAGAGGAGAAGGGTGCAAGGCAGAGGGGAGAAGGGTGCAAGGCAGAGGGGAGGAGGGTGCAAGGCAGAGGGGAGAAGGGTGCAAGGCAGAGGGGAGAAGGGTGCAAGGTGGAGGGGAGAAGGGTGCAAGGCAGAGGAGAGAAGGGTGCAAGGTGAAGAAGGGTGCAAGGCGGAGGGGGGAGAAGGGTGCAAGGCGGAGGGGGGAGAAGGGTGCAAGGCGGAGTGGAGAAGGGTGCAAGGCAGAGAGGAGAAGGGTGCAAGGCAGAGGGGAGAAGGGTGCAAGGTAGAGAGGAGAAGGGTGCAAGGTAGAGAAGGGTGCAAGGCGGAGGGGAGACGGGTGCAAGGTTGAGAGGAGAAGGGTGCAAGGTATAGAAGGGTGCAAGGCGGAGGGGAGAAGGGTACAAGGCAGAGGGGAGAAGGGTGCAAGGCAGAGGGGAGAAGGGTGCAAGGCAAAGGGGAGAAGGGTGCAAGGCAAAGGGGAGAAGGGTGCAAGGCAGAGGGGAGAAGGGTGCAAGGCAGAGGGGAGAAGGGCACAAGGTAGAGAGGAGAAGGGTGCAAGGTAGAGAAGGGTGCAAGGCGGAGGGGAGACAGTTGCAAGGCGGAGGGAAGAAGGGTGCAAGGCAGAGGGGAGAAGGGTGCAAGGCAGAGGGGAGAAGGGTGCAAGGTAGAGGGGAGAAGGGTGCAGGGCAGAGGGGAGAAGGGTGCAAGGCAGAGGGGAGAAGGGTGCAAGGGGGAGGACGAGAAGGGTGCAAGGCAGAGGGGAGAAGGGTGCAAGGAGGAGGGTGAAAATGGTGCAAGGCAGAGGGCGAGAAGGGTGCAAGGCAGAGGGGAGAAGGGTGCAAGGCAGAGGGGAGGAGGGTGCAAGGCAGAGGGGAGGAGGGTGCAAGGCAGAGAGGAGAAGGGTGCAAGGCAGAGAGGAGAAGGGTGCAAGGCAGAGGGGAGGAGGGTGCAAGGCAGAGGGGAGGAGGGTGCAAGGCAGAGAGGAGAAGGGTGCAAGGCAGAGAGGAGAAGGGTGCAAGGCGGAGGGGAGAAGGATGCAAGGCGGAGGGGAGAAGGGTGCAAGGCGGAGGAGAGAAGGGTGCAAGGCAGAGGGGAGAAGGGTGCAAGGCAGAGGGGAGAAGGGTGCAAGGCAGAGGGGAGAAGGGTGCAAGGCAGAGGGGAGAAGGGTGCAAGGCAGAGGGGAGAAGGGTGCAAGGCAGAGGGGAGAAGGGTGCAAGGCAGAGGGGAGAAGGGTGCAAGGCAGAGGGGAGAAGGGTGCAAGGCAGAGGGGAGAAGGGTGCAAGGCAGAGGGGAGAAGGGTGCAAGGCAGAGGGGAGAAGGGTGCAAGGCAGAGAGAAGGGTGCAATGCAGAGGGGAGAAGGGTGCAAGGCAGAGGGGAGAAGGGTGCAAGGCAGAGGGGAGAAGGGTGCAAGGTAGAGAGGAGAAGGGTGCAAGGTAGAGAAGGGTGCAAGGCGGAGGGGAGACAGTTGCAAGGCAGAGGGGAGAAGGGAGCAAGGTGGAGGGGAGAAGGGTGCAAGGCGAAGGGGAGAAGGGTGCAAGGCAGAGAAGAGAAGGGTGCAAGGCAGAGGGGAGAAGGGTGCAAGACAGAGGGGAGAAGGGTTCAAGGCAGAGGGGAGAAGGGTGCAAGGTAGAGGGAAGAAGGGTGCAAGGCAGAGGGGAGAAGGGAGCAAGGTGGAGGGGAGAAGGGTGCAAGGCGAAGGGGAGAAGGGTGCAAGGCAGAGAAGAGAAGGGTGCAAGGCAGAGGGGAGAAGGGTGCAAGACAGAGGGGAGAAGGGTTCAAGGCAGAGGGGAGAAGGGTGCAAGGTAGAGGGGAGAAGGGTGCAAGGCAGAGGGGAGAAGGGTGCAAGGCAGAGGGGAGAAGGGTGCAAGGGGGAGGACGAGAAGGGTGCAAGGCAGAGGGGAGAAGGGTGCAAGGAGGAGGGTGAAAATGGTGCAAGGCAGAGGGCGAGAAGGGTGCAAGGCAGAGGGGAGAAGGGTGCAAGGCAGAGGGGGAGAAGGGTGCAAGGCGGAGGGGGAGAAGGGTGCAAGGCAGAGGGGAGAAGGGTGCAAGGGGAAGACGAGAAGGGTGCAAGGCAGAGGGGAGAAGGGTGCAAGGGGGAGGGCGAGAAGGGTGCAAGGCAGAGGGCGAGAAGGGTGCAAGGCAGAGGGCGAGAAGGGTGCAAGGCAGAGGGCGAGAAGGGTGCAAGGTGGAAGGGGAGAAGGGTGCAAGGGGGAGGACGAGAAGGGTGCAAGGCAGGGGAGAGAAGGGTGCAAGGGGGAGGGTGAGAAGGGTGCAAGGCAGAGGGCGAGAAGGGTGCAAGGCAGAGGGGAGAAGGGTGCAAGGCAGAGAGGAGAAGGGTGCAAGGCAGAGGGGAGGAGGGTGCAAGGCAGAGAGGAGAAGGGTGCAAGGCAGAGAGAAGGGTGCAAGGCGGAGGGGAGAAGGGTGCAAGACAAAGGGGAGAAGGGTGCAAGGCAAAGGGGAGAAAGGTGCAAGACAGAGGGGAGGAGGGTGCAAGGCAGAGGGGAGAAGGGTGTAAGGCAGAGGGGAGAAGGGTGCAGGGCGGAGGGGAGAAGGGTGCAAGGCGGAGGGGGAGAAGGGTGCAAGGCGAAGGAGAGAAGGGTGCACGGCAGAGGGGAGAAGGGTGCAAGGTAGAGAAGGGTGCAAGGCGGAAGGGGGAGAAGGGTGCAAGGCGGAGGGGAGAAGGGTGCAAGGCAGAGGGGAGAAGGGTGCAAGGCAGAGAGGAGAAGGGTGCAAGGCAGAGAGGAGAAGGGTGCAAGGCAGAGAGGAGAAGGGTGCAAGGCAGAGGGGAGAAGGGTGCAAGGCAGAGAGGAGAAGGGTGCAAGGCAGAGAGGAGAAGGGTGCAAGGCAGAGGGGAGAATGGTGCAAGGCAGAGGGGAGAATGGTGCAAGGTAGAAAAGGGTGCAAGGCAGAGGTGGAGTAGGGTACAAGGGGGAGGGGGAGAATGGTGCAAGGGGGTGTTAGACCTGGCACCATTGGCGTGAGTCTCCCTTCCATTTTTCACTGTTGCCTCATGTGTTTTTGTGGTAATAGATGCTTCGGGCACTGTGCCACTGCTGTCAAGGGCCACAGTGTGAGTGCTCCCTACTGTAAATTGATGTATTGATTAGTGGTTCCCTGATTGGATATTTGATTTACTTGTCAGACCCTAGTACAGTGCACTGAGTGTGCCCAGGGCTTGTAAATCCAAATGCTGCTAGAGGGATTGCAGCACTGGTTGTGCCACCCACAGAAGCGGCCTTGTAAAACGTGTCAAAGGTCTGCCATTGCAGAGCTTGTGTGCAGTCTGGTACTGTCATGCTGACTGGGCAAGTGCACCCACTTGCCAGTCCCTAAACCTTCCCTTTTTCTTCATATTAGTCACCCCTATAGTAGGCCCAAAGTCAGGGTGCATTGTAAGTATAAGGTAGGACAAGCCCTGATGTGTGTGGCATGTCCTAATAGTGAATTACAGCCAATTTTGTTTTTCACTACTGCAAGGCTACCTTTTCTCCATAGGCTAGAATGGGCTGCTGGATTGTTACATGTTTATAATCCTAGCAGACTCAGAGAACATGGTAGAAATTCGAGTTTAGTATGCCTGGACTGAATAATAAAATACATCTTTTAGTAAAGTTTATTTTAATATTCTGTGTTGGCAAATACCACTTTAAGAAAGCAGGTATTTGCTTGCCTAACCATTTGAGCCCGCCTCTGCTATGTTGTGTATTCCTTGTCTGGGTTTGTGTGAGACAGGACTAGGGAATTCAGGATACAGGCTGGGGCTGCCCGGTGCTGAATAGGGAGATCTGCATCCAGATGGGAGGGAGGAGTTGCACCTGAGACCTGAATAGGGCTAGGCCTTCCCTCTACAATGCTGGCTCCACCCCCTGTGGTGTGTCTGATTTCTCTGCCCTGCACACTGAAAGAAGAGGAGGAAGACTGTCAACAAAGTGCTCCAGGACTGTACTTGCCTTCCACAATGCAGGCTCCACCTCCTGTGGGGCGTCTGATGTGTCTGCCCTGTGCTGTGAAAGGGTAGGAGAAGTCTGGTAAACAGAGTGCTTCAGAACTGGCTTGAACTGGGCACAGGCCCCTCTCCCCTCAGAGAACAAAGGATTTTGGGGTATAAGTATTGGGACCCTGATCCCATGAAATTAGATCACTCCTGGAACTGACAAGACAAAACCTCTGCTGAGGAGAAGGAACCTGAAGAAACTGAGGAGAGACTATTCCCAAGCTGAAGTGCTGCTTGGGGGATTGGCCTGCAGTGGTTGCCTGACTGCCAAAGAGAGGAGAAAGGACTTTGTGGACTTTACCTTTAATTTTCAACTTGTTCAAAGATCTCCAAGGGCTTGGAAGAGAGCTTGCCCCCTGACCGAAGTCCCAGGACCAGTGGACTTCACCAGCCTTTGTGAATTGCTGCTGTTCCAGTGGCTATAGAGGCAAGGAGCTGTGACCGACTCTCACGACCGGCCTGGTGTCCTGTAGGCATTGCATTGAGCAATGTCCGCCTCGAACAATGCAAGCTCTGCGCTCACCGACTCTGTCTCAACGCTGTCAACGAGCCGTAGCCTGCACCGCGACTGGAAGGACATCGTGACCTGCAACGCTTTCTTTTTCTACACCGTGACGAACCCCGGAACCGGCTCGCACATCCATGCCCGCCGCCTCAAGGAAAAGGTACTGTGACTGAGTCTGTCGAAATTTGAGTGGGCCCGAACCGCTGCAGTCCGCTGGATTTGTTAGACTCTGTGTTCTTTTCAGCAACGCTGTAGCCGGACAAGGCTACCGACTCGCACAGAACTTTGAACTAAGCTTTTGAAACCTGAACTCTTGAAATTTGAAAGTACCGTGGATTCTTTTTGTCGTTTATTGGTCTTGTGGTAACTCTATATAAAGTATAACTTGTTTTTGATATAAAACCTGTGTGGTGTCCATTTGTAGTGTTGTCACTGGGTTACTGTATGTGGTAACAACTGCTTAACTGACATTGCCTCTGAAATAAGCCTTGACTGCTCGCGCCACGCCGCCTAGAGGGTGAGCAGGGGTTATTTTGAGAGAGTAATTCCCTTGCCCTGAGTGGAGGAGAGGGTCACTGCTTGTCACAAGTACCAACCTGTGCCAACCAGAGACCCCCAATTCTAACAGGGGGAGGGCAAGAAGGGTGCAAGGCAGAGAGAAGGGTGCAAGGGGATGGTGATGAAGTTAAAAATCCCCCCCGTAAACATTTCTATGGACGCCCATGGCAGCAACAATGGCATTTACAGGTCCGTTGGAATCTCACTGCCGGCACCACTGCCGTAGAAAGGGCCAAGCAAGCACGGAGCACTCCAGCTCGTCGGTACGCTCTGAGCCCCGCGCTCAGGTTCACCCAAGTCCCCTGTCGACTAGGGGCCTCTGAGGGCCGTGTCAGGCAGGCTCAGATGCGCAGCGTCTGGTTCTCGACTCCCCAGGCACTTCTAGATGTCATTGTTAGGGTGATCGAAAGCTCACATCACCGGGACCTCCTGTAATTGCTTGGGAGCCCACTTCAGCGCATAGCGATACAGGGGGGTGGAAATTACTCTGTGACGGCCCGGAGCTCTTGAGTCAGGCAGCCATCATAGTCATCGGCTCGGCCACGCCCCCCATCTTTTATATGTTAAAATATTCGGTCTACTACACAATTAATGAGAGCAACCATTATCAAAGTGGCAAGGGAGTTGAGTGTATCTATATGAATAAATGGTAAAATGTTAGAGTGTGTGTAATTTCCCTTTGTCATTCACATCCGTGAAACAGCATTTGGAGTCAGTTTTGGCTGAAGCTGTTAGGGGAATGCTGAGGAGGACAGATATGGTGTTACGGCCAGAGCTGCCAGCTCTGGATCTGGGAAACTAGGTTTGAGTCGCGGCATCAGCTTAATGCACTCTGATTCTGGGAAAATCACCTAATCTCCACGTGCATAGCAAAAAAATGAATCTGACTTGTGTAATGTAATCTGGTGCTCAGGTAAAGTGCTCTGATGCAGTTGGGCCATGTTTGCACTATATAATTGGCAAAATACAAAAAAGCTGTTGATGAGGCATTACTTTTGTTTCTAATAAACGTCACTTCAAGTTCATATCATAGTCTTCATAATTTCACATAGGACATAGAAATATAATGAGGCAATAGGATGTGGTAGGCACTATTAGAAATGTCCTATAAGCCATTACTTATAAAATTGGCATAAACAAAAATGAGTATACAGATCCCAAGGGGTTCCAAATAGCTTCATATTAAGAATTTTCCATTTCTATGAAGAAATAAAGGCTGATTTTGTATGTGGTGTTGAGACGATTCCACATGCTACTTGCCAATTGCGAAGTACACCTGGAAAACTTTTTTTAAAATTGATACACAGATACCTGTAGGTTTACCTATCAAAATTCAGATATCCCACATATATTTTTAAGACAATTGGAGCACCAAAAATCTACAAGGAAAATATTGTAATTTAAGAACCATACTAAAGCCTCTTTGCTTTCCCATTTTAAACCGTTCAGAACAGTGTGCCCTGCTTAAATAGTTTCATTCTCTCCAGGAGAGCGTTCTGTTTTTTACGTATTTCCAAATTTCGTGCAGCAAGATTCCAGAGCAAGCGTATCTTTTATTTTTTTCAAACCTGCGTAGATCATAGACCCCTTAGGAAATACAGTTGTTCTTTATTTCAAAAAGTTGCTCCTACTCTCCCGCTATACTTAATTCCAAGTTGTCCATTCAGCACTACATACTGGGTACAGATACAGATAACAGCATAAGCAAATCTGTTACATATGTCCATAATGTTAAGGACATATTAAGCAGGCAGCCGTAGCCTTGCAAGTCGAGGGTAGGACTTTGAATGAAAATAGTAACAGGCACCAAAATAAAAGTGCCCCACTGGCAAATCAAGTAGCTAAAAAAGTGGCCTATGTTTGGAAATCAGGGCAGTTTCTGAGTAGGGGTTTTGCAAAGTAAAGGGAAACCGACCCAGTTACTTATTGATAATCTTCATTAACCTTAGTCCATCTTCTCCTCATCACAGTCATTATAAAATTAGATGTTGCCACACTATAACACAGACAAACCAAAAGATCCTTGAGGGCTAGCCCAAGCGTAACATAACATGTGTATTTTGTAAAGCGCACGTTCACCCTTGGGTATCTTGGTGCTGAATAACAGATGTTTATTATTACCAACTCAATAGTACTCCTTTTATCGACCTCAGTTGGATGAAAGGATGAGTGGACCCGCTGAGATTTTAACCTGTGACCATGAGGTCAAACACAGGCCCCTGCAGTGGACACATTAGTCCACTGAGCCACCAGACCAAGCCAACCAACCTTCGTGCCATAAGGGGGGGGCTGACACTCCTGGCTCCTCCTATATATGTCCGAGACCTCGCCAAAGGACTGACAGGAGGATGGGTGGGTGGGATGTAATGACTGTGACTAAAACGAGATGGACTAAGGGTAATGAGTTAAACAGTGCATTACCCCTACATCCCGTATCATCGTCACAGTCATTATAAACAGAGGTATACCCAAACTGAAGTCCTTTGATGAACTACCAACCAAAGAAAAGAGTGGGCATGGAAAGTATGCAACACCTGCACCCAAACTCAAATGGAAATTGGAAATATTGTTGAGACAGTAATGCTTAACAAAGTTCTGATTCGAAGACAAGGTAGTCACCCTACAAATCTCTTGGATTGATTCTTCCTGAATTTCTGTCTACGAAGCAGGCATTCCTCTCTTGGATCTCCCTTAAACTGGAAGATCTCCTGTACTGTCCTGCCAAGTCAACAAAACTGTAGATTAAATCCACCTATGAAGAGGCATACTAGTCGCCTTCTTCTCCTTTTCAGACTGCTGAAGGTCACAAACAAGCAGTCAGTTTTCCTGAATTGTTGAGGCCTTGTTAATATAAATCTAATGAGCTCTTTTAACATCAAGTGTGTTAAACAATTGTTCTTCTGTAGTAGTCAGACATGGGAAAATAGGAAGGGAGAAATATTTCCAGAGATCAATGGAAGACTGAATTAACCTTCGGAACAGAAGTAGGATTAGGTCTTAGGATGACCCCGTCTTCCATAAACCGAATAAAGAAAGGACTACACTTCAAGGCTCCTAATTTCTCAATTCTCCTGGAGGAGGTGATAGCCACCAGGAAAATAACCTTATCAGAAAGATGAGATTGCTTAACCAGTAAAACAGTTTGAAATCCCTAGCAGGAGCAAGAATATTCCTCTTAGGTCTCACAGCCAAAAAGCTTTTCTAGCGATTAAGGACTTCACCACAGAAGAAGGTTGAGAAAATTCCCTACAAGCCTTTATAGTGAATCATTGGCATCTCACAGTTGAGAGAGAGAGAGAGAGATTTAAGTGAAACATTTGCAGAAGGAAATTGAAAACAGCTCATAAACAAGTGCTGAACGATTATGCAAAGAACACCACATATCAAAAGACATCCAATGCTTTGAGCAAGATTTGTAGGTGGAAGGCCTTGCAGAGTTCTTAATTACTTCCACCAAGGAAGGGGATAGACCCTTTGGTAGGAGGCCGGACTTACCAACCTCCAAACCAACAGAGCAAGTTGGAGTCAGCAGGACAGAGACAAAGGTTTGATAAGAGAAAGAGACTTCAGAAGTATACAAGGATAAAGAAGTGCCAGGGATTTCAGAAGATGAAACCATGATCTCTGTGGCCAATGTGACACAACAAGAATCAGGTATCCTGTCTCCTGCTACAGTTTGGAGAGAACCCTGTGAATTAACAGGAAGGGAGGGAAGGCCTAGAGAAGCTGTTTAGGCCACTTCATCACCAACACTTCCACTCCCCAGGCTCCTTCTTCCTGAAACCTGGAGCAGAACCTGTGAAGCTGCAAACAAATCCAGAAATGGTCTACTGAAACATCAGCAAATTTCCTGAAAAGTAATTCTAAATAATGTGTTTTCCTGCAAGGTCAGAAACTTCCTGCTCAGACTGTTTGCTGCCACATTGTCAGTTCTTCCAATGTGCATTGCTGGCACATTCATCAAGTTGTCCTCCACCAAAGTACCTCACTGGGCTGATATAGCACTGAGAGATCTGGAACTTGTACTCCCTTGATGACTGATGTAAGGAACCACTACTACGATGACCGTTTTGACTAATATAATCCTCTGAAACAGTTGATGTTGAAATTACTTTAAAGCTTGGAAAATTCCCATTAGCTCTCTCCAATTTGATAATCTGAAACTTCTAGGAAAGACAACTTGACCCGATAGGTCTTGTCCAGGAGAGTCACCCCCCAACTGATGCTGCTGGCATCCATAGTTAGAGCCAATGGGCATTCTGGCTGCATCCTTACCCCCTTGGATAGATTCTAGGCATCCACCCACCAAAGAAGACTGTGCATGACTTCCAGTTGCAATGGAATTATCTTTATCAGCAGTGCGTTTCCCTAAACTGCGGACTGTTAAGATTCCACAAAAGAGGGCAAAGTTGTCAATTCTTGCCCAATATACTGTATGGACTGTTACTGCCATGTAACCCTGGATTTCCAACCAAAGCCTTGCAAGACATTGCTCCCTGGATTGAAGTTCGCAATCTGCCAAATAAAGCTAAAAAATAATTCTCCCTGGTTGAAAACCTTCCCCAGGTCTGTTCTGAATCAAGCTCAAATGAAAAACATATCTTTGGATGGAAACAGCTGACACGTGCGAAGATTCAACAGAAGACCCAAACCGGATTTGACTTCCCTTGTCTTTTCCCAAAACTGGCGAATCTAGTGCATGCAGAAACCAGTTATCGAGGTAAGAAAAAAAACTGGATTTCAAAACAATGTAGGTGCATCATTGGAGCTATCATTTTCAAGAATACCTTTAGGACTGATTTTAGGCCAAAGCTGAGAACCTTAAATTGCCAATGGTGATCCTCCACCGCAACCTCAAGAATGTGTGATGATGTTTTGCAAAGGGAATGGGAAGGTCAAATTCTATGAGATCCAAGGTTATGAGAAAGTGATTTTCAACACTTCCATCTTGAATCAAATCCTTCTGATGAAGGAATTGAGATCCATTAAATGGAGACCAGACAATAGTTCTCCGAGGACTTCGGAACTAAAAAGACAATGCAATACACTTGATGTCCAGAATCCTCCTCGGGGACTGGCACAATGACAGCCTTCTCCTGAAATACCACAATCCCCCTCAGTGATGCCTTCCTTTTGATTGGATCTTGAGGTAATGGAGTACAAATGGTCCTCATATCAATAGGGTATTAGAAATGTTATATCAGGTAATCTTTCCTGACAACTTTCAGAACCCAACAATACGTTGCTACTAGATGCCACTGAGAAGTAAATTGTTGAATATGACCACCCACCCATGACGGTAAGTCCACTTCCCCAGCAAAGAAAGCAGCACATACTTTTCTTGCCTGTGTACTGCTTCTGCTTCTTGGAAGACTTGAAAAAAAATCTTTGATTTGAAGTTTTGAGGACTGATCTTAATTCTGTTGCATTCTTGATGGCTGAGGCAAGGAGGAACTCATTTTAGAGAAACGTGCACCCCTTGAGGAATGACGGTGGAAGAGTACTTCCGCTTCTTAAAAAATAAGACAAGGTTTGTCCTCTAATTCAATGCAAATAGTCTAGAACCTTCAAAAGGAATGTTTAGTGCAACCACTCCATGAGGTGCTTCAGTGTTCCAGTCTTTAAGATAAAGGTTACGTTTTACAGCTATCAGTGTTCCTCAAGTAAGAGCCTCTGATCTTGCTACATCTAAAAAATATCCAACAGAAATTCAATCTTTATGCTCCTTTTCAGTAGCAAAAGGAAGTCAATCTGTATCATTCTGAATTGCTGAAAACAATCTGACCTGAACAATTGTGCGGTATAAGCACCATAAATACCAGCCCTCTTTGCCCAATGAGGTCCTGAACGTGCTTTATTCAAGGTAGAACTCTTTTTTTTATCAGACACGTCCTTCAAAATATTTTCCTCTATCATAGAGGAACAGCCCACAAAGCTTTCCACATGTGTACATTATCCAGTTAAACAGTGTCCATAGTTTCGAGGGGATAAAGTTTAGCTAAAAACCTCTGCAAGACAATCCTGCCAGGTTCTTACTATTTCTGATTAATCACATCTGTAACAAACTGATGGATTGGCAATCCCACATTAGAGGGCTTTGGAAACTGTTTCAGAAAAGTGTTCTCAGGGGTACCCTGCTTCTCAACTGGAGAGAAAACAATATTCTCCCAGATATAGGTGAATAAGTCTGATAACATTTCTTTAGAAATTTATGTTCTCTTCAACTGGGATGGGTTAGGGGCTTCATCCAGGCTGTCCTAATCCCCTAAATTTGGAGACCCTCTGTTCCTTTTTTAGAGTGTCCGAAAGGGGCCTTATCCAAAGGCTGCCAAAGTATCCAAAACAATCCTACAGATTTTGTTCTCCTCCTCCTCACTATGCTTCCTCTTGTGCCTAGTGGAAGGAAAATGGTCAGAAGATAAGGATGGATGAGACAGAAGGCGATGGGGGAGAGTGCCAGATGCTTGCCCATCCTGGCACTAAGACCTTCAATAAATAGCAATAATCAGTAGGAAAGACTCTTCACTATTAAATCCAAATGTTTACCTGGATTGTTTAAATGTAGAAAAAGGACGCTCATGAGCAGGACAACCTCTTCCTATGTTAACATGTGAGTCCAAAAGCATTGCGCAGGCAGAAAATACTCCAGGCGCCCCTCTCTTACAAGGACGGGAGATGAAAGTAAAAGAAATGGACATCTCCTGATCGACTGCATCTTAGGCGGAGACCAAATCACACCATTGCAGGAGGTGGAAGACAGTTGCAAATTCCTCCTCTTAAAGCTCCTCCCACGCTGGAGGCCACCACTCCTTCAGGCCCAGTAAGAGGAGTAAGCAGACCCCCTAGTGAATCCCAGCCCAGTCACAGGAAACACAAAACAGGAGAAGGCAGGAGTGTCAGCCCCCTTTATGGCACCTAGGTGGGGTGGGGCTACCCTTCAAGGGTCCTTATATTTTTCGTTCCTGTCATGAGGGGACAACACCTCATTTTGTAATGACCGGGAAGAAGAACGTATGGGTAAGGCATGCTTTTGTGCTTGCTGCAGGCTATGTTTGTGGTAATTTTAGGAAAATCAACTGTAACAACCAGCCTACAAACAGCCGAAAGTCCAGCTACACACTGGCCTGTCAGACGAGCATTTCTGGCACTGCCAGATTGACCTTTACGCCAGTCTGTCCCTGTGCAAGGATGTGAAAAGGAAGACAATAAGTATCAATGCCAATAGGTCTGACTTTTAAATGAAAGTGCCTCCTCAGCCAATAATGGGTTTAAGCATTCAATAAGTCATCATACATGCACTTTGCTGCTCATTTTAGCACCCATGCATTCATTCACTCCCTACTTGCATTTATCTACTTACACAGCCAAAATAAAATCACACACAAACTCAACAAATGCATAGATAAATTAAAAAAAAATAAAAAGTAGAACACGAAAATATGCTGCTGCCTAAAAATGACAGGCATGTGGTAATAATAATAAATAAATTTAAACATAGTGGCTGGTGGCCGACTTGCAATGGTAATGTACATGGTGTTTCTTTGTTTTAAAGGCCCAGCTTGGCCACCACATTTAGAATCAAACGGATGGTCATCTTAGAACAGTAAAACGGTGAAACTATGGGTGATATCATTCCATGACAGTGGCTTGGTCCAGAGGCTGTGGCGTTGTGAGATGCAGCACACTGTAGATGAAATGAATGACAAGCAATCAACCTGTTAGCACTGTTAAGAAGCTGTAGTACCCCTGAAAAATATGAACATAAAAATATGAGAAGGAATGAAATAAGAGAAACAAATGGAAAACCGTAGTAATGACCTGGCATCCCTGGCACTGTAGCGCAATAACTTTCAGGTGGATGTGCACATGAATAGAAAAATGCTGTCACTCATGGGGCAACAGAGCCAATGTCTGAAGTGGCTTACCCATTGCTCCATGCTGAATGATATCATGGATGCATGCAGAGTGCTTCAGCCATTGGATCTATTGCCCTGTGGTGAGTGTAAGCCTGTCAGACCTTCGAAAGAGATTATAGCAAGAATTAACACCGTGCAAATCTTCTACGCCTAAGTTCTGTCAAGGGGTGGGGGGAGGGAGCAACACCTCAATTGTTGCTTACTAAGGTAATCTGTGAGATATCATGTAACAACATACATGTCTGCAGGCTTAACATGTTACTATAACAATCCACTGTTAAAGGATTATTGGTTTTAAAGTATGCACTTCATGATAAGTAAATGAAACCGATTGCCTTTGTTGTAACTTTTATAAAAACAGGTCAGACATGTAGCATCTGGCAACTTTTTATAATGTTCCAATCAGGCTGATATACTCTATTATTGCCTTGTCATCATAACCAGCTCACACCTACTGTTTTGAGCATAAGCATCAAGTACAGAGTGATAAAAAGACAGTTGTCAAAACACTATAAAATCCGTCCTAAGAAGGTCTGATAAGGATTATCACACTCACAGCAAATCTTCTATCCGCATAGTTTGTTCGAGTAAGTCATCAATGCCAACACCCTTGCCTACTATGGCAATCCGTGACACTTTATTTAACAAAATACCTGTCTACAGCTTGCAACACAGCATGAAAGCAAACCACAGTTATAGGCCTACTGGCTTTGACAAATGCTTTGCACAATAAATAAGCCAAGTCTACTTCCTTTGCCATAACGTCTTATAATAAAGAGATCAGACTTTATCAGTGAACCTTTAAGGTCTGAATCCTATATCATTGACTTGACCAGAACCAACTTGGGCCTACTTTATAGAACGTAAGCTTTCCAACAAGGCAATCATCGGGCAGACAGTCACAAAATTATAAACTTAAACAACATTACAGTTGGCAAAGCAAAACCTAGATTTCCTAAGAGAACCTAACAAAGATTATTACAGAGCAAACCTTCTAGAACAACGGTTTGTAAGAAGTGGTAAACAACACTAAAACTCTTGCCTATTCCTGTAAACTCCGAGAGTCCAAATAACAAAATACCTCTTTGCAGATTTTAAAATAGTAATTACAATCCACCCCTAAATGCCTATTGACTTTAACATATCTTTTCACAATACACATTTCAGACCCACTGACTTTATTGTAAATTTTCATAATAAGCAGATCAACCTATATACTTGGTCAATAGCTTGCCATCATAACCAACAAAGCTTTCACACATGGCAACTAGAGAAAAACAAACACCACTTGTTAGCATCAGAGTGGCATTTGTATGACTTTAAAGGGCAAGATCCATACATCCCAGTGGCATGTGCGTGACCTGGAAAGCCAAACACAATAGCTTTGATTGCTAAATAGCTGGTTGAAGGGTAACATTCTTTTTTGGAAGCATCCAGATTTTGACAAATCACAGGCTGTACTCTGATGTACCACCATATGGGCAGATCCACAGTCCCACTCTGTAGTACTCCAGAAAATTATTTTTTTGTTGCATAGGGGGCTGATGACAGCTGCGCTGTCTAGCCAGGCCTAAACATGAACTGGCATGCAGGTAAAAGACCTTCCTCACAATGCTAAAAACATGCAAATGCCATTGCGCTCCTGACCTCAAACTTCCCTCAGAAACTTGGGACTCCTTATCAATAAAAAATGTAGATGATTTGAAGAGAAGTATAAAAAGAGAGAAGCCAAATGCTCTGTTCTCCCAAATGTTGCTTACCTTCACCAGCTGGACCGGGTCACACCATTGCTGCATCTGTATAACCTTATCGGCAAAATTGTCAATCTTATTAATTCGATCCCTGCATGACTCAATCTGGGCATCATATGCCCAGAGGGCACACTGAGTTTTTTCATCAATTAATTTTTTTGCCACCTTTTCCTCTTCATCTAGCAGTAGCCGAAGTTCTGCAAATTTTCCTGTCAACCAAGTCTTGCTTGCCAGAGCGTGGGCCTGAGGATATAAAAAAAGGTTTTAAAAAAGTTAAAAGATGCAATCTGCTGCATTGGAGTGATTTGACAGAATTTAGAGTGTTGTCGGATTTTTGAGATAACTGATTTGGGGGTATTTGGTAAGATGCTGTGGGATACTGTACAAAGCAACAAACTAGAAACATCAGTTTGTGACAGTCCTGACTGCTAGATAAAAAGTCAGTCATAAAAGATAAGCAATTATGGGCTATGTAAGTGTGGTTTGATAACATAATTAGAATTGTACTTGTTGCACAAGTTACTACTTGTGTAACGATATATCTGTAAGAGACATTAGTTAGTGATAGATTCCTTACCTTAGAATATCCCCAGGCGTCAGACTCGATCCGGAATTTTTTTGCGTAGCAGTACACTTGCGCGTCGGTAGGCGTCTCCGCGTCCATTGTCGACGTCGTGGGCACCGTGATGACGTCGTCGGAGTACTTAGACGCCGCCTCTGCGTGCTGACGTCAGTTCTTAGACACAGCTTTTCCGCGCCAGAAGCGCTGAGCCATGTTAAAAACCAACACTGGTGCCATTGAAACGAGGGCCCTGAAAGGGGAAACCCTAACCCTAGATATCGGTTCGCAGAACGAGGAGGATGGGTGGGCGGTAAGGAATCTATCACTAACTAATGTCTCTTACAGATATATCATTACACAAGTAGTAACTTGTGCATCTGAAAGAGACACGTTAGTGATAGATTCCTTACCTTAGAATAGATACCCCAGCAATACCAACCCCGGTGGTGGGTCTGCGAACCAATAATCACACCAGAAAGTCCTGGAGGACAGAACGGCCAAAGAAGCCATCCCTCCGGACTTGGCTGTCCAGGCAGTAGTGTCTTGCAAACGTGTGCAGCGATGCCCACGTAGCTGCCTGACAGATGTCTTGTAGGGCAGTTGTAGTCGCCGTGGCTCGGGTGGAATGAGCCCGCAATCCAACAGGGGGCTCCTTTCTAGCCAAGGAGTAACATGCCTGAATACACAAGATGATCCACCGGGAGATGGTCCTCTTGTGGAGAAGTGTGGCTCAATGGTTAGAGCGGCAGACTCTGATGCAGAGGTCTGGCCCGGGACCAGGGTTCGATTCCCGCCTCGGCGGGTCTTGGGCTCAATTTACCCGGACCTGATAATTCTCGCCTCGGTGCCTAGTCTAATCATGGGTCCCACTCTGTGACTCTGGGCAATAGCTTGCTTAATCTCCACAACGGCCCCAGCAGCGCTGTGGATGCCTGGCTTCACCTTGGGGGTGCCCAGGAGTGGACATTTCACAGGAAAACCAGGATGGGTTCCGCAGCGGTATGAATACAGCGCTACGAGGCCTCCGGGTAGAAATGCGCTATATAAAATACAAACATTTGTGTACCGCTTTCCCCTTCTTAGCGCCCACGTAACCAACAAAGAGTTGGTCATCCACCCGGAACTGGCGTGTGCGATCAAAGTAGAATGAGAGCGCACGTTTTGGGTCCAGACGGTGGAGCCGCTCTTCCTCTTTAGAGGGGTGCGGTGGCGGAAAGAAGGTTGGCAAGGTGATGGACTGCCCAATGTGGAAGGCTGTGACAACCTTGGGCAGGACAGATGGCTTAGTACGCAACACAACCTTGTCCGGATGGACAGAAAGGAAAGGAGGAGTACAAGAAAGGGCCTGGAGCTCACTCACTCTCCTGGCAGAGGTGATGGCAACCAGGAAAGCAGTCTTCAGAGTTAGAAGGCGGAGAGGACAGTTGTGAAGTGGCTCAAAGGGAGCGCACATCAGAAATGTAAGAACAAGGTTCAAGTCCCACTGAGGCATCACAAACGGAACAGGAGGGAACGTGTGTGTGAAAGGGCAGAAAGGTAGCCCATGATAGTGCCCAGAGCAGAGCCCTGCTAAAGAAGGAAGAGAAGAACCTCAGAGAGAGGGGCAGCAAGAGGATCCACAGCCTTTGCTGTGCACCATGCCACAAATCTGTTCCACCTGCAGGCGTATACCGACTTTGTGGAGGGACGCCTGGCTGCCAGAATGACATTACAGACTTCAGGAGGCAAGTCAAATGGCCTCAACTGTCGCCGCTCAATCTCCAAGCATGGAGGTGGAGACTGGACAGGTTCGGGTGGAGGACCGTCCCCTGCTGCTGCGACAGAAGGTCCTCCTGAACAGGCAGACGAACCGGGGGATCGACTGACATACTGAGTAGCTCTGGATACCAGTACCTTCGTGCCCAGTCCGGAGCCACAAGGATGACTTGGGCCTGGTCGCGCTTGATCTTCTTCAGCACTCTGGGCAGAAGTGGTACAGGCGGAAAGGCGTACAACAGACCGCAACTCCACTCGCGACAAAAAGCGTCTCCGAGCGAGTGCCGCCTTGGAAATTCCAACGCGCAGAACTGATGACATTGCGCGTTCTCTTCGGTGGCGAATAGATCTAACCAAGACTCTCCCCATCGCTGAAAGAGGCCTTGCGCCACGTCTGAGTTCAGTCGCCATTCGTGATCCATCATGCACCGACGGCTGAGCTCGTCCGCCCTGGCGTTCAGAGAACCTGCCAGGTGTTGAGCCACCAGGGTCACGCCCTGGCGTTCCAGCCACTGCCAGAGGCGCAGAGCCTCCTGGCAAAGGGTCCACGACCCCACCCCGCCCTGTTTGTTGCAGTACCACATGGCGGTGGTGTTGTCCATGAACACCTGCACTACACTCCCCCGGACAGAGGGGAGGAATGCTTTCAGCGCTAGACGAATCTCCCGCAACTCCAAAAGGTTGATGTGGAGCCGGGCCTCCGCCGGAGACCAGAGGCCTCTGATCTCCGCCTCTCCCATGTGGCCTCCCCAGCCCTGGAGGGAAGCATCCGTCACAACTACGTGCTCCGGTTGGGGAAGGGAGAGGGATCTGCCGCTGACCCAATCGAGGTCCGCGAGCCACCACTGCAGTTGTCTCGCAGTGCCCTCCGAGATAAGGACGTGGTCGGACAGGTTGCCCTGATGCTGGGCCCACTGAAACTTCAGGTCACACTGCAGAGCCCGCATCCGCCACCTGGCGTGATGCACCAGTAGGATGCAGGAGGCCATCAGCCCCAGAAGCCGCAGCGTCAACCTGACCGAGACCCGGGATAAAGGCTGAAAGAGTGGAATCAGAGCCTGAATATCCCGGACCCGCTGTTCGGGAGGATAAACCCGAAACTGCGCCGAGTCGAGAACCCCTCCGATGAAGAGGAGCCTCTGAGAGGGCCACAGGTGTGACTTCGGCACATTGAGGGAGAACCCCAGCTGGTGCAGGAGGTCTGCCGTTGTCTGGAGGTGGCTGACGACTGTTTGGGGCGAGCCCGCCTTCAACAACCAGTCGTCAAGGTAGGGGAAGACTGAAACCCCTAACCTGCGCAGATGAGCTGCGACCACCGCCATCACCTTTGTGAACACCCGTGGGGCGCTGGTAAGGCCGAAGGGGAGCACGGTATACTGAAAGTGCTTGTGGCCAACAGTGAACCGCAGGTAGCGCCGGTGGGCCGGCAGGACGGGGATGTGGAAATAAGCGTCCTGCAAATCCAAAGCTACCATCCAGTCTCCTGGGTCCAGGGCAACTAAGACCTGAGCCAGTGTCAGCATTTTGAACTTCTCCTTCCGGATTAAGCCATTGACGTTCCTTAGGTCCAAGATAGGGCGTAGGCCCCCTTTGCCCTTCTTGGGTACCAGAAAGTAGAGGGAGTAGCAACCACACCCTACTTCTGGCCCAGGAACGCGCTCTACGGCCCCCTTGGCCAAGAGGGCCGTAACTTCCTCCTGCAGAAGCCGCAAATGATCCCCCGATACGCGGTGGTACTGCGGTGGCATGGCTGGAGGGGTCGCCTCGAAGGGGAGGGAGTAGCCCCTTCGGACGATTTGCAGCACCCACCTGTCCGACGTGACAGTGCGCCAGTGGAGGAGGTGATGGCGAACTCTGCCCCACACTGGTGTCATATGGGCCTGAAAGCACGGACTAGGAGGGTTTTGAGGCAGATGCTGCGGGGGAAGGTGTGGACTGACCTCGCCGTTGGCCCCGACCGCCGCCACGGCGGTTTCCACGGCCGCCACCGCGTTGGGTATTACCCTGCAGAGCGTGGCTGGCAGCACGTGTGGGTACACCCCTTCCGTGGCCACAAAAGGAGTGAAAAGCAGCCGATTGCTGGCGCGGGGCCGAGAGGCCCAAGGACTTGGCCGTAGCCCTGGAGTCCTTAAAGCGCTCAAGCGTATGGTCTGCCTTGTCGCCAAAAAGGCGACGGCCATCAAACGGCATGTCCATGAGAGTATTCTGGACATCAGCCGAGAAATTGGCGGACCCCAACCAGGCGTGGCGACGAATCGCCACCGTCGTTGCCATCGCTCTGCCCAGAGAGTCGGTGGTATCCAGTCCACACCGGATCGAATAGCGTGTAGCATCTCGGCCTTCCACAAGGGCTTGGCCGAGTTTAGCCCGTACCTCCAATGGGCATTCTGGCAGCACGTCCGCGACCGTATCCCACAGAGAGTGGGTGTAACGGCCCAAGAGGCATGCGGTGTTGGAAGACCGCAGTCCCAGACTCAGGGAGGAGAATACTTTCTTGCCGTATTGCTCGTACCTCTTGGATTCCCTGTCAGGCGGCGCCGACGGGAATGCGGTCTGGGAATTTGAGGCCTGGATCACCAGGCTCTCAGGGGTGGGGTGGGTGGACAGGAAACAAGGGTCGCCCGGGGCCGGGCGGTGGCATCTGGCCACGTTCCTATCTACAGGCGAACCTGTAGCGGGCCTGGACCAAGTGCCCAAAAGAACGTCGGTTAAAGCCTCGTTAAACGGCAGCAGAGTCTCGGCTGAGCATGACTGCGGCTTAAGGACCTCAGTGAGGAGGTTAGTCCTCAAGGCCTTGGCCGCCCTCATCAACACCACACTATAGGTTGCCCCCTCCTCCGTAGCCACGGTAGGAGGTGAGACAAAGCCAGTGTCAGGCGAAGTGTCTATACCACTGGCCTCCCCAAGTTCACCTGCCCAGTCCTCTTGAGACTGGCATTCACGTGCCAGAGGGTCCTCAGACCCCTCACAATCCTCCTCATCACCCATCTCCTGGTACTCAGGGTTAGCAAATGATGGGGCCGGCTCATGGAAAGTTGAACTCTCCGAATGGCGGTTGAAGCAGCGCCGCTCCGGCGCCGGAACCGGGTCGAGGAAGGCATCGGGGATGGCGCTGCCCGAGAACGGCGCCGGGGGTGACACCTGAGGGGCCGGCGCCGGGGAGGTCGTTAAGTCAACCAGCGATGTCCCGGATCCGGAACCGGATCCAGCGGGGCCCTGCGGTGCCGGGCCCGAAGGCGCCGGTGGCGTCGGAGCCGAAGCACCCGACGGCGTCGGGGCCGAAGTCCCCGACCCGCTAGGACCCCCAGACGGGTCCGCTGGGCCCGAAGGCGCTGCGGAGCCCGTCGGAGGAGAGAGGGACCTCCTGGCCATGAGGAACGGCTCGATCTCCTCCGGCGCCGCGTTAGGCCCAGGGACCTGAAGGTATGGGGCCGGACGCGGCGCCTTCGACTCCGACTGAGCCGCGTGGGCGGTGTCACCTGAACCCCCGGCCGCGTCGCGCGAGCATCAGGGGGAGTCAGAAGAGCGATGACGTCTCTTTGACTTCTCGACCCTGAGGAGTGATGTCGACTCCCGGAGCTCCGATGGCTCCTCTCCCGCGACCGGTCCCTCGACCTCCGTCCGGACTGGGACCTCTCTCGACACTGGGCCGACTGCCGGAGTTCGAGCCGCTTACGGGACCGCTCCCGCCTAGCCTTTGAAGTCAGGGCCCGGCAGTCGGAACAGGTCTTGTCGTCGTGGTCGACGCCGAGACAGTGGAGACACCGACGGTGAGGGTCGGTGACCGACATCAGCAGGTCGCAATCCTCACAGGGCTTAAAACCTGGCATCCCTACCGGCACCGTTCGTAGTCGAAGACTTCGAAAAAGGATGATCAAAAGATCAAAAAAGTTTAGTCAAAAAGTGACTAAGGTACCACTTTTTCCGGATCTGCGCTGCCGGCGCGGAATAAAGAAGAACTGACATCAGCACGCGGAGGCGGCGTCTAAGTACTCCGACGATGTCATAACGGCGCCCACGACGCCGACGACTGACGCGAAGCCGCAGACGACGCCTACCGACGCGCAAGGGTACTGCTACGCAAAACATTTCCGGATCCAGTCTGACGCCTGGGGATATTCTAAGGTAAAGAATCTATCACTAACGTGTCTCTTTCAGATCTCTATTCTAAAAAGGGCAGAATATTGTTGTCACGAAAGGTGTATATCTGAGCAAGTGACACGAAAAACAAGATGTAATAAAGGAGGATGCCCAAACGTAAGAATGTCCCACCAAGAGGAGTCAAAAGGCAAAGCAAAAATGGGTACATATATATTTCATGTTTTATTTCCGTTTTTGAAGCAACGAAGTACCTGCTTCCAGGATCAATCGGCTGCTTTCTGTACTGCCATATAGGCAAATGTTGTCATTATTGGCCGGCCCTTACGTTTCAAAGAAGTACATCGTCGTAACTTCAAATTCACTTTCTGTAATATTTCTATCTTTTTTTTTATTTGTAGCTAGTGTTTGCTTATTTACTCGTAATCTGTTGCTTCATTGCCTTGCAGAGGGGTCACGTTCAAGCCGATGGAAGATTATTCAGATTTTTTGTAGAGATGGACGTGCATACAATACTTAGGTTAAGTGTTCTATGGACAATTTTCCAGAAACCCGATTGCGACACCCACCAACCTGTCCTTGAAAAGCACCGTGGAATGTATATTTGAAAAAAAGTTTCCATTAACGCTAACAAGTAGATTTAGTTAATTAAACAACTGACACAATTGACATTTTGAAATCCTAAACCGACCACTGTGAAGAGTGTATTATGAATTGAAAATAATGTTAGATGGAAGTACCTGAAGGGGGAATGAACAATGTAGGCTCTTGTAACGTTTTGCTCTTGGCGCTGCATAGTAATCCTTAACAGCAGTTTCAACCAGAGGGCAGATTATAGTTCTTTGTGAGAATTTGGGTTGTTGCTTTTGGAGGGTCTGCGCCCTTTTCAAGCAGCAGCCACAATCCCCATCTGCGAGAACCACAAAGTCACTTAATTAACCTATGCTTAACCCTCAGGTAGCTTGACACAAAATCAGTCAAGCTTAACAGAGAGGCAATGTGTAAAGTATTTATGCAGCATATGAACAGTAATAAAGTGAAAACACAACACCAGACAAGTTCCACACCAATTTAGAAAAACAGAATACATTTTACTAAATTATTTGAGACCAAAATGACAAAAATCCAATTAGTAAAGCCAGAGATTTGCAGTTTTAAATATTTTGTAGAAATCAAGTACTAAGCAGCAAAAAGTGCGAACCGTGGATATCTGGTCGCTGTAACAGCGACAAAGTCACAAGTTCAGGCTGACCATGATGCAGTGTGAGCCGATACAAGACTGAGTTCAGTCCGCTGCAAAAGTACCATGTGGCCTGGTTGTTGAGATGTGAAATCCTTGTGTCAAGCTGCAAGGGCTGACATTGAAGAGTTGACGAGGAGCTGCGATGCAAGCTCTGGTGTTTACGTGTATCATGAAGCAGCAGAGTCTATGAGAAAACGATGAGAGTTTGCAATGCAGGGCCTTGCAACATTGTTGAGGGAGCCCCTGGGGCTGCGGAGACTTGCACTGTGTTGCTTCCACACAGGGGACACAGTGTGTCATGCTGGGCAGGCGTTGGTGTAAAGCTGCATCGGCAACAAAGCAGCCACCGGGGTCTGCAAGGACTTGTGCTGAAATGCGTCGATACAGGGGATGAGATGTGTTACGCTCACCAGCGTCGGTGCTGAGCTGCACCGTGTTGTGCCGAGATGCATAGAGTTGCGCTAAAGCAGAAGAAGGCTGTTATGTCCCTGTGGCTTGAACAGGGGGCCAGCCGACTGACCCTTGGAGATTTCCTGGAGTTCTGGATCCAGACAGGCAAGCTGGATTCAGCAGGTCAGCTCACACCAGGAGAAGAGTCCTTAGTCAGCACAGCAGGACTTGGGCAACAGGGCAGACTACACAGATGGGCAGTCCTTCTTCCTGGCAGAGTCCACAGATCCAAAAGTGATCTGAGGAGTTAAGACTGAAGGACCAATATTTATACCTGGTGCCTTCTTTGAAGTGGTAGAAGTTCATCCAGCTAGGTTGGGCCCTTACATATGTATAAAAATCCTGTTTTCAGGTGATTTTATAATCATCATAATAAGAAAAGCTGATGTGTAATGGATGGAATGCTTGAATTATCCTCAGCCTCTGGTGATCACTCTGGCCACATTAGTCTCCATCGTTGCACACTGTCACTACAGACAGAGATCAGAAAGTTCACTGTGCCAATGGACTCAATCTGCACCTCACTGAAAAGGCTTAAAAAGGCTGGTGCTAGGATTGCTATGTATCCACCTGGAGGGGATTTGTCCTAGCAGTTGTGGACAGTTTAGAGCAGGATAAAGTTTGATTTACATGTGTCATATATCTGCCTGCAGTGGCCTAGAGGACAAGAAAATGATGGACTGAAATGCTGTACATGTACTTAACTCAAACATTACACCATCACTTTTGTTCGGTTTTTAATTGTCATAGAATTAATGAGACAAGTACCAAAAATGTGCTTAGATGGTCTGAGCAGTGACCATAACTATACAGTATTCAGCCTAAACTGATTTGCTCTTTATGGTGCAAACTATGCTGGTACTTGGTGCATGTATCATGCACACATAGTAAAGGAACATTTGTGTTCCTGCAACCACTACATACCAATAACAATTTGCAAATGTGCTACTGCCATACTGAAGGATAAGAAGCCTAAAATGACTGACCCAGCAGTTCATTTAACCTGATGTTCTGCCACAGTTCACCTACAAAGCAAGCACTGTAAATCCAATACACCTGGCCTTGTCTTATAGTAATCTTTGCATATAACTTATTATACCAAAGTAACTTTGAACTTTAGAAAAAAGAAATGGATCTTTACCTTTTTTAATTCCTCACTGAAACAGCACCAGTGTCTACTGTCTAAGACCTATGCGCTAATCTGTATCTTTCTCTGTTTCCCCTATTTTTATTCTGTTCATTTGTGCTCATATATGAAAAGAAAAATGTATAACTCAATTGTACCGTATTGTCCTCATAGCCATATGTTAAATATGAGAATATAACAAATTGTAATTTACTTGTTGTAAAGCGGTATACCATTTTGGTTATCATTCTTCTGGCCCTAAAGTTCAAAACTGTACGTATCATTGTGCACTGTTTAGCATAAATAGACATTGTTTTAAAACTCTGTTTATCTATTTTTAGTATTACGATGGTATTGCCCTGATGAAGACACGCTCTAAGTGTCGAAATGCGTAGACGAAAAGCCATCGCCTCTTTACATCATTGGGAACACTTCTTATATATATATAATTCGTTCATCACATATATGTATTGAAAGAATCTCTTTTATTGTTTTTTAATGAATGATTATGCCAATGAATATCTTCATTACATTTTTATCAAACTTATTAAATTAAATCCGTTATGCTATTCTAGTGCTTAATTTTTATCTTCATTTATGTTTATTTGAACTTTGCCAGAGTTTGTGTGTTTTGCCTGAGTTGTTTATTTGACACAAATTGTTTGCCCTGACCCAGGAACCTTATCCTCTTCAGGGGGTCCTTGTTAATTACACATTGATACCCACGGTGTACCCGTGTGGGACCTTTTGTCTCTTGTATTTACTCTACCGCATACCACAAGTATAAACTAACATTTGTACATTGTCTTTTTGCATTTTATCCTATGTAACTTGGTTCTAACTTCTCTTGTCTCTATTCAGATACTGGTGCTCAGACAGACATTACTATAAAATGGCCCAACTGCAGACATTTGGGTTCTCCGATGAAGAATTCGCAACATTAGTAGGCACAAGTGCATCCTTCACCAGTAGTCTAACATCAAATTCTCAAAACAGCCGTGATGTAAGTAAACTCTCCAATCTACAGAAAAAATTAACCAGGATAGAAGCCCACGGGGAATTCATGCTCAACTATCTAAAAGCTGGTATCATCCCATTAGGACTGCGAGTCCGAAATAATCCTGGCTTATTTGTAGATGTTAAATCATTTCTATTAAAATGGAGCATGATAGCCAGTAGATGCTCCCGGGATCTGATGATCCTGATCATAGCCACATCAAAAGAACTAGCTTTAACTATAAAAAAAAATAGAAGAACTAGAGGAGAAAATAAAAAGATCAACTACAATAGAAGTGGCGGATAAACAGCTAGAAACCGTCAAAAAAGACATTTTGTCCTTCATGGAATACTTGACAAAAAGAAAAAATGAAAAATTCACGAAGGACAAAAGATTTGATACCTTAGAGCGCACATATCCCTACCTTGGAGAAACCTTCTATAAGACAGATCATCACCAAGGAGAACCTAATTATAATTTTCAAAAGATTAATACATTCTCAGACTCATCAGATCCTGACTCTGATGGAGAAGGCGGTCTGAGTTATCACAAAGAAGAACCATACAATCCCCAGAATGGACGTAGAAACACACGCCAGCCTTTTTTAGGCCAGCGCAGTGCCAGGCGGGGACGTCAAAGGGTGAGATTTCAAAACCAATCCAGAGGACACTATCAGAATCACCAGTATCCCCAAGAACCTCATCATTACCTGGAAACGCGCAGCAAACAGTATCAGAGACTATGGATGTAATACCCATATTTAACCTATCAACACACAATTTAAATGCTGCGGACGTGTCCCTACTTACAAAAGGATTAACATTCGTCCCTCATTCTAATGTTAATTTATTCGAATTGCATCAGAACATTCACTCTTTCTTTAGGAAGATAAGATTAAAAAAAAAATTATGAACAGGGAAGAGATTAATTAAGATGAGAGAATAGAGAATATAGTAGCGTTACCATCCACCTTTACTCCAACACTGGACCAGGTAGGCCCTGAAATGGCTATATTTGAAAAAGTAGTTCTAAATAGATTAGAACACGCTCTCCGGTTTGTTCCAAAGCCCAGATATAATATCTCCAAAGATGAGCATGCATCCCTTAACGAACTGAAGAATAATACATCCCTTATTATAAAAAGCAGTGATAAAGGAGGAGGCATAGTCCTTATGGACTCTAAGAACTATGAAACAAATATGTTTAAAATGCTTAATGACCCCGTCTTTTACAAAAAGGTTACAATAAATCCTACAGAAAGAATAATCAAAACCATCCAAAAAATCACAACTAGAGCACTAGATACAGGAATCATAAATAAAAAAGAGTATGACTTTCTTAATAAATCAGACAAAAAGATTTCCTGCATCTATGGGGTGTCTAAAATACACAAAAATCAACAGGACCCTCCCTACCGTCCAATTGTCTCTACAATAGGCACGCCCACTGAAGCCATTTCTAAATACCTTGACAACATTTTGAGACCTTACATTCCCCTGACACCTTCTTACATCATGGATACAGGTGACATAATAGCCAAGGTGGAACATCTTCCATTTAACCAAAACACCGATATCTTAGTCACCTTAGATATCGAATCAGTGTACAGCAACATCCCCCAACTTGAAGCAATAGAAGCGACAATGTGGTTCATAGATGAATATTGTATACCCTGCTCCAAACGCTTCATCCGTGAATGTCTCTCATTAGTTCTCAAAGAGTATGTCTTTGAGTTCGGGGACCACATGTATGTGCAAACGAAAGGCGTGAGCATGGGGGCAGCCATGGCTCCGTCAATAGCGAACATAAATATGTCGCTGTTTGAATCCAAGTACATCCACAATGAAATTGCTCCTTTCTTTGAGTCTGTTTCCCATTGGTACCGCTACATTGATGACATCTTTTTTGTTTGGACCAATGGGGAACAGACCCTAAAATAATTTCTCCTCTGGTTGAATCTCACTGATACTAACCTTCGCTTTACTGCCCACATAAGTTCATCACAAGTAGAATTTTTTGGATATCTACATTAGACAGAGTTCCAACACACTAGAAGTGGACTTATATACCAAACCGACGGCTAGGAACACCCTCCTCCATTTTAGAAGTTATCACCCGAGGAGCCAAAAGGATAGTATCCCGTTCTCCCAGTTCCTCAGGGTGAGACGGAACTGCACAAACTTGAAGGACTATGATACTCAATCGATCATGATGAAGAAAAAATTCTTAGAACGAGGCTACCCCCACCGCCTTGTCAGGGAAGCATATAAAAGAGCACGATTTTACGATCGTGACGCCCTACTTAAATCCCAAAAAGAGAAGCAGGAACCCACGTTAGTGTGCATAATTAAGCACTCCACATTAGATGCCACCATTAGAGAAGTCATCAACGCCAATTGGCATCTTCTAAATGTGGATCAGACTCAATCAAAACTAGCTAAACCTATGTTCGCACACCGCCGTAACAAGAACTTGAAAGATCTGATAGTTCGATCGCGCTATACTGCACCTACCAATAACCCTCCATTTGTACAGAAATCCATTGACGGTGTCAACCATGCGAGAGGCACCTCCCGTTGTGGCTCATGCCAATCATGTGACAGCATTCTCACAGGAGAATCATTTGTTTTTAATAAATTCAATATTCAAGCAAAAGAATTATGGACCTGCAATACTCGCAACATAGTATATTTAATCATATGCCCCTGCAATCTGGGCTACATAGGGGAAACCTCGCGAGCCATGAAAACACGTTTGACAGAACACAGGACCGCCATTAAAACAATGAAACTTGGGGGGAGGAGCTTCGCGCGTTTCCAAGATGGATGTGTGAGCTAAGGGCTCCCGAGACCCTTTCCGCCTCCCGCAACTATCCTGTGATTAATCCTGATTTGGACGACGGGTACTTGTTATTGATGCCCTGCTGATGCCCACATTCTTTTCGAAAATCGATTTGGCCGCCGGACACCGGACTTACTGCACTTTGAACTTTGAGGCCCACATCGTTTGCCAACCGGGGGCTCGAGTCCCCGAGGTACCCAGGTGGTAATCGAACAACAACGGCTGATACGCCACGCCCTCTACCCCTGGGTTACTTTCGGTTTCGTTTTCGGTCGTTGTGGTCAGCGACTTGCAGCCAATCGGCGCACCGGCTCTGTTATTGTGGCCAACCTTCAGTCAGCGTTGGATCCCTGCCCTCTCGCCTTTACGAACTTGCCACGACGGTAATCACTTTGACCAGATCCTAACGGTCCCGTCGGAGTTTGTTGCCCATCATGGCGGGCAGGGCGGTTGTTGAGAAGCGCACCACCAGAGGCCCGTCCCGGGGAGGGGTCGCCCAATCCCAGACTATCGATCACTTTACTCGCCCTAAGGGATCCCCGGGTGGGTCGAGTGGGGCCCTCGAGGAAACTGGTGACGGTGCTCCTGAAATTGAGGAGCCAACTTTGAAGGACGTTATGGGCGCCATTGTAAGTGTCCGGACCACCATGGGCCAGCAATATGAAACCTTGGCAGCTAAGATAGACACAGTGGCGATCGAGGTCACCCTCATCAGGGCGGACTTGGGGAAAACTAATGACCGGGTCAAGTCCCTTGATATCAAGACTGCGAGTCTGACCACAGATGTCTCGGATCTTCAGACCACAGTTCGCAATCTCCGGACGACTAATGATCTGTTTGCCCGTCGGCTGGAGGATTTCGAGGACCGGGCCAGATGCAACAATGTTCGCATCGTGGGTGTTCCGGAGACCTCCGCGGACCTGCCCGTAGACGTCCTGGTGGAGGACCTCGTGTTGAAACACCTGGCACCAAAGGGCCTCAGTAAACTTTTCGCTGTGGAGCGGACTCATCGAGTCCCTGGTGGGAAGCCGAAGTTGGGAGCCGCTCCGCGGCCCATAATAGCCAGGATTTTTAATTTCCGGGACAGAGACGCTATCCTGCAAGCCTCCCGCACGAATGGACCCACCAAATTTGAGAATGTATCGATCAGTTTTTACCCGGACTTTACTCAGGCGGTGCAGAAACAACGAATGGGCTTCATGGGAGTGAAAAGGCGCCTTAGAGATATGGGACTGAAATATGCTATGCTTTTCCCGGCCCGCCTGAGGATCGAGCATGAGGATCGTGCGTTTTTCTTCGATCGCCCTGAGGTGGCCAGTGACTGGTTAGACACTTTGCCGACGCGCCATGATGGCCCGGAGAGCTCGAGGGGTGCTGAAGGCGGTTTGGCGGAACAGGAGTAGTGAGTCTGCATCGGCGAACCTGACTTCACGGCAGTGGCTCAGAGACTGCGTATTTATAATATGGATACCCGGGGGTGGGGGGGAATGGGGAATCTTCCTTCTCTGGGGACTTTTTCTCTCTTTTTGTAGGTTAGTTTAATGGGGCGACAGGCACACTGCAAGTTGGGGTGGCTTTTCGGTCTACCGCAGGGGTGCAGGGAGGGGGGTTTGTGTTTTGTGGGTTCACTGGGGGTGGTGGGGGGGTTCTTTCTTTCTTGTTTGTATCGAGGCTGCGCTTTGTTCCTTATTTGCTGCTATGTGCTTGTTTCATGGTGGGGGGGGGCAGACTGTTTACTTCTGGGATGGGGTAGGGGGCTGAGGGTGTAGAGCTGGAACGTTAACGGTCTTGGTGACAGGATAAAGCGGGGTATAGTACTGCAGTATTTGAAGCGATCCTCCCCAGATGTGGTTTTGCTCCAGGAAACGCATTTGGTGGGTAATACGTGTCGGGCATTGAATAGGCGAGGTTACCGTTTGGTGGCCCATTCCGGCTTTACCACTGGATCGAGGGGGGCAGGTATCCTGGTTAGGAACTCCCTCCCCCTGGAGATAGACGGCACGGTGTTGGACGACAAAGGCCGCTACGCGGCTATTACGGGGAGGTGAAGTTGATCTCCATATTGTCTGTCTATGTTCCGCCTGGTCTGCAGTCTACTACATTCACCGATTTGGGTGGGGTGATTCTGGGGCTGCCTGATGGTTTGTTGGTATTGGGTGGCGATTTTAATTCTGTGGTTAATGGAGAGAGTGACCGTAGCCCCCCCAGGCTTCTTCCCGCATCGCAGTTATGGCTGGGGAAATTTTTGGATGCTTTTGGGCTGGCGGATTGTTGGAGACAGCTGCACCCTGGACAGCTCCAGTACACCTTCCACTCGGGAGCTCATGGGAGTCTCTCGAGACTCGATTATATCCTCGTGCCGGTGGTCTCGGTACGTGAAATCAAGCATTTGGCTAGGGGGATATCCGACCACTTCCCGCTTTGGCTTCAAATCGATGTACAGCTGGGGGCTGGGGGTCGGATTGCCCCGATCAATCCATGGCATTTTCAGAATCCCAAAATCAGATCGGAGGTGGTCAAGTGCATGGACTTCTACTTTGCTGAAAATGAGGGATCGGTGTCCTCCCCGGTCTCCCTGTGGGAGGCCTATAAAACTGTGATCCGTGGTCAGACTCTGTCTTTGATCGCTGGCGAGAGGAGGTGCAAAAATGAGGAGGTGGTGAGCTTGGAAACTGAAATTGCTGGGTTGGAGGAACAGTTGGAGTCTGGGGTTACACCCGAGCGATTGCACTTTTTAGCTCTTAAGCAATCTGAATACAGGGCTTTGGTGACCGACGCGGCTGAGGCGATGAACCATGTGCAACAGGGGCGTTTGTATGATGTGGGTGATAAAGCGGGAAAGCTGATTGCTTGGCTGGACAAACTAGACAGACTGAATCGAGTGGTGCCTGTGGTTGAGAAAGTTGACGGTACGCGAGTGGTGGACCCGATTGAGATAGTCGAGGAGTTTGCCCGGCACTTTAGGGTTGTATACGCGCCGGTCTCGAATATGCCAGAAGAGGACTCGCACTTGTTGCTTCGTGATCTCGTGATGCCTAGTCTCTCGGAGTCGGACAGGGTGCTTATGGAGGCGGACTTTTCCACTGATGAGGTTGCACTTGCTATACGCTCCCTTCGCTCGGGGAAGGCCTCGGGTCCGAACAGTATACCAGTTGAATTATACAAGCTATGCCCGGACAAAATGGCGCTGTATCTTAGTCGGATGTTTGCGGCATCGCGAGACCTTGGGTCCCTTCCTAGGGACCAGAGGCTGGCGTACATTGTGGTTATCCATAAAGATGGCAAGCCCCATGAGCGCTGCTCATCGTATCGACCGATATCACTTTTGAATGCGGAACCCAAGATATTGGCGAAGCTTTTGGCAAATCGATTGGTCACGGTGATTAGCGATTTGATACACCCGGACCAGTCTGGTTTTATTCCTCGTCGGAATACTGCGCTCAATCTCCGCCGTCTTCATGGTGTCCTTGCGAGGGCGGGGTCTCTCAATGAACCGGCCATCTTGGTTTCCCTTGATGCCTCGTTGGCCTTTGACACGGTCGAGTGGCCGTATTTGTGGGCTGCTCTTGCTAAATTTGGTTTCGGCCCGAAGTTCATCGCGTGGGTCAAGCTTCTGTATGAGCAGCCGTTGGCTCAGGCTGTGGTTAACGGCAGAGCCTCAGAGCCCTTTGTTCTCGGACGAGGCACGCGGCAGGGATGTCCTCTGTCGCCGCTTCTATTTGCGCTCGCGCTTGAGTCCCTTGCCGCGTGGCTCCGCTGGGAGCCCTCACTCAAGGGTATTCGATGGTCCCCTGACTTCGAAGATCGCATATCACTATATGCCGACGACATATTACTGTACCTGACCTCCCCCCGTAAGTCACTAGGAGTCCTCTTCGACGTTTTGAATTCCTTCGGACGAAACTCCGGTTTAGTTATCAACTGGGCCAAGTCTTGTATTTTCCCACTGACTGGAGACTCGCCCTCTCTGCCCCGCACTTGCCCGATACCGGTTTCTAGAGGGGGCTTTAAGTATTTGGGGATCTATATTTCACTGGACCCCATGGTGCGCTACGAGCGGAATTTGTTACCTCCGCTTATCCGGCTTCGGTCAGACGTTGCGGCATGGTGTAGTTTACCCTTGTCCCCATTGGGAAGAGCTGCCCTGTTTAAGATGTCTCTTCCCCGTTTTCTGTATGCTGTCCAAAACACGCTTGATCTGGTGCCCGCCAGTTACTTTCGTGAAATCGAGGGCCTCCAGAGGAGACTAGTGTGGGCTGGACCGCCCCGCATTGCGTTGTCAAAGTTGACGTTGCCCTGGTACGATGGTGGTATAGCATTGCCTGATATTAAAAGATACTACTGGGCATCTCAGCTGAGCGCTGTGAACCATGCCATGTACGGTCCAGCTCTGAATCCTGCATTTGAGATGGAATGGTGGCTGTTGCCCAGGGGTGATTATTATAGAGCGCTCTATTCTCGAGGCGCCAGGAGGAACCTGACGGGTCCCACTGGAGTGGCAGTGCGAGTGTGGGGTAGTGCGACCACGGCTACGGGGTGGGCGGATAAACTGACCAGAGCGACTCCATTGTTTGCCGCTGAGCGACTGGGGGAGCTATGGACGTCGAAAGGTTTTGATAGATGGGACCTCATTGCCATTAGTAAAGTGGGCAATCTCTGGGCTAAAAATAGAGTTAAGACCTTTGCTGAATTGAAGCAGGAATATAATTTGAATGACACGGAGTATTTTCGCTACTTCCAGGTTCGACATGCCATTGAATCGGTTTTTCCAGCCGGATCTACTATCCCGGAGTGTTCTCCCCTGGAGGACAGGGTGCTGGACGGGCATGTTCCGGACAGCACTATCTCCTTATCTATAAAAAACTCATCAATGATCGTTCGGACCTGCTTGTTCAGCTTCGGAGTGCTTGGACTAACGATGGGCTGGAGTTGGATGATGAAGACTGGCAGGCTGCGATATCCTCTCCTAAAGAGGTCGCGATCCCGGCGCGTCTGCGACTCGTACAGCTGAAGATTCTGCACAGAGTCTATGTCACGGGTCCTCGATTGATGCATATGGGTTTTTCTGCGGATGGGCTGTGTAGGCGTGGCTGTGGTGTGCTGGCTACTTTCCTCCACATCATATGGGAATGTCCGGAAGTGGTGTCTTTTTGGACTAGAGTGCATGCGGTGATGGGTGAGGTGACGGGCGTTGAGTTGTTGCCTGAGGCCAGGCGCTGTTTGTTGAACATCTGGGAGCCGAATGACTGCACTGCTGCTCAGACTCAATGGGTCACGCTAGGGAACATGGTTGCGAAAAGAGACATTGCTCAATTGTGGGGATCTCAGAGGGCACCATCAGTTCACAACTGGGAAGAGCACATGGACTGGTGCATGTTCAGAGAACAAATTGTGTATGTCTTCCGTGGCAGGCCCAAGTGGGGCAGGATTTGGGACCAATGGAACTCATATTGAGGGGGGATATGTGATCCCCCCCTTACTGAACCTCCCGACACTCCTTGTTCTCCTTGACTGTACGTTTCGGTTTCCTAATTTCCCGTGTTCTACGATTTGTTTCTTGCTCTGTGTCCCCCCCCCCCTTCTCCTGGTATCTCTTCTGTTTCTTAACACTGTTCTTTGTTCGCCTCTTCCCGCGCCATATGGAACTGATACTATATTGCAGGGTACAGCCTCAACTCTTTTTTTCGATTACGTTTTCTTGTTTATTTGTATAAAATGTGAAACCTTTTCAACATCCTTTCATCCGTAGCATTTTGAGTAATGTCATGCAATATCGCTGCCGGACCTTCGGTTCTCGGCTGATGAGCTGTGTTCTAATGCGCTACTGTTATTTTGTGTGACTGGCTAGCCCTGGCGGTTGTAGGCCTGTAATTGTATTCCTTTCTTGCTAATAAAGGTTTTAAAAAAAAAACAAAAAAAACAATGAAACTTACAGCCCCGCTAGTCAGCCATTTTGCTGAGTTCAAACACTCTCCCACTGATGTCCAATGGTGTAATCTGGAGAAAATTCATACCCCAAACAATAATGGCGGAGATAAAATCCGAAAGAAAAAAGAAGTATTTTGGATATTCTCCCTGGGAACTTTCACCCATGGGCTGAATAATGAATTACCCTGGGAGAACGCCATTATATAAAACTGTAATACATATGGACTCTGGCAATGCATTGCAACCCCCCCCCTTTTTCATTTTTAATATTCAATAACATCTACTGCTAGGACTCTTATCGAACGAGATAATCGTTTTGATTCAGTTAGAAAGAACCATGGTGAGGATTCACGCCCACAATGCATTTCTTTGTGGAACATGACACTCCACACCTTTCCTCCTCGGTTACAAATAGCCGTGTTGGTACAACTTTAAGATGTGGAGCAGTTGCACCCCACAGCCTATAGGACCATAGAGTATATAAACGTATCGGGTTCACTGGCTCTAATCCGTTTGATTTTAAGAAGCACCAGACGCCATTTCTGCTGATAACGCGGTCTTGCACACAGGTAACTTCCGTGTCGACTCTTTACGGCACGTTCTAATTATAGAACCTAGACGCGCTTGTTGTCGTGGCAGTTTACATCCCTCTAGCTTTATATTTTAGAAAGCCGGTAACCTATCTTTCGCCCGCCCAAGTTCGACAGCCACACATCTAGCGTCACCAGGTGCACTATCACAAGCGGGTCCTTTTAATATCCTTATTCAGGTAAATGCGGCCCTTTCGTTTTCGTTTTCTTTTTGAATAGTGTTAAGAGGTGAATGTGAATCATTGCTCGAACGACAACATCAAGATGCCATATTTTATTCGTTTATAGCACCCAGCAATTGTTCCAGCGAACCGCTAAGTCACAATATTTCCAATCCCGCGAAAACACATCGGATTGTTGCCACGTTCGTTATTGGGTAGTTGAATACTATACAGAATCAAGGTATTTCTTTTAATTAATCTAATGCGACTGCCACATTTAGAGCCAAGACGATTCATACAATTTTTATATTCATTATTTTTTTTTTTTATCCCTGTGCCTTCAGCTACCGAATATCTTTGCATTAGCGCTACCGGCCTACAGCAGCAAGCATTGACATCGCGACTAGAGACAAGGAGTGTATACACCATTTAAATATCTGTACCTCAGGTAATTACAATGAGTTATCGAATAAGTTACACTGCGTATACCCGAGCGCTCACAATATGTAGTGTCCCTTAGACAGTCACATGTGCAGTAGGAGTCATTGATACCTTAGTATCCTCGCACGCACATGTACCTATACTACCTCCCCCCAAATTGGTATCCTTAAATAACGCCCGGAAACGTCTTAACCAAAGGAACAGTAATGCGTTTCTTTCACACATATCTCCGATAGTTGACAATTACAGCCACAGTTCATCAAACATGCTCATATCTGGAATCTTTGTTTTCCCCTAACGGCTTCAACTAGATATTGAAGTTCCCCTTACAGATCCTATTTAGACCTACTATCAAGTCTTTCCTTCCAAGATTTAAAGGTAAGCTTGCCATTAAACAACAACGAAGGTTACACTAAATAACAAGTTAGGACTGCTATCGTGAGAACTGGCTAAACTGTATTTTCCTTGCCCTACGGTAGTTGTTGTGAGGCACCACAGTGTATTCAACTAGACTGCCAAAGTAACTTTGAACTTTAGAAAAAAGAAATGGATCTTTAAATTCCTCACTGAAACAGCACCAGTGTCTACTGTCTAACACGTATGCGCTAATCTGTATCTTTCTCTGTTTCCCCTATTTTTATTCTCTTCATTTGTGCTCATATATGAAAAGAAAAATGTATAACTCAATTGTACCATATTGTCCTCATATTGTCCTCATAGCCATATGTTAAATATGAGAATATAACAAATTGTAATTTACTTGTTGTAAAGCGGTATACCATGTTTGGTTATCATTCTTCTGGCCCTAAAGTTCAAAACTGTACATATCATTTTGCACTGTTTAGCATAAATAGACATTATTGTAAAACTCTGTTTATCTATTTTTAGTATTACGATGGTATTGCCCTGATGAAGACGCGCTCTAAGTGTCGAAACGCGTAGACGAAAAGCCATCGCCTCTTTACATCATTGGGAACACTTCCTATATATATAATTCATTCATCACATATATGTATTGAAAGAATCTCTTTTATTGTTTTTTAATGAATGATTATGCCAATGAATATCTTCATTACATTTTTATCAAACTTAATAAATTAAATCCGTTATGCCATTCTAGTGCTTTATTTTTATCTTCATTTATGTTTATTTGAACTTTGCCAGAGTTTGTGTGTTTTGCCTGGGTTGTTTATTTGACACAAATTGTTTGCCCTGACCCAGGAACCTTATCCGCTTCAGGGGGTCCTTGTTAATTACACATTGCTTCCTAATAGGCAACAGTACTTAGAACAGAAACTGAAAAACCTTTGACGGTGTATTGCACATGATAGGAAATGTGATTCTTATAGGTGCAAAAAAATGCACTATTGATTGAATTGGTGTTTTTTCATTTCATTTATAAACTTTGTTCGATCTTTTATATAGATATCATAAAAGTACATAAAATCACTTACAAAACAGTTAAAATATAACCAGTTAAACCGAGCTCCCCTTAATCAAAATTCAGCTAAAATACATAGGACAAATAATCTGTAAACATATAGGCGTTTCTCATAATTCAATATTAAAGCGCATATTTCCTTTTCCTCATACATGCCCAAAGGAAGGATGCTACTGCAAAACACGTAAATGCATTCAGGAGCGATTTTAAAAAATACAATGCAACCCGGCATTGACTAAAATTATGTCTCTTTAAAATTGGAACAATAAAACACTTTCTTTCTAGGGCATACAAAGTGCAGAAAAATATCAAGTGCAAATCATTTTCAATCGACTTAGAGTCACAAGGGCATTTTGATAAACCAGAATGCCTCAAACTTCTGTCTGGATACCCCAGCATTATTGGAATTAGATTTAGACGGAATCTCGTTAGAGTAAACTTATAGTGTGACAGTGGGACCACTGCCAGGTATGAAAACTCACCCTCCACAATTGAGGGGAGTTAGATGATACAGCCGCACCATCTGCGCATCAAAGTTCTTCTCCCTACGGACGTATTGGGCCCTTGTCTTTTAATTCTCTGCCAGCCTCCTCTTGGAAAAGTCCCGGCATATCATTGGAAGTCTAAAGAGGTTCGACAAGCCTAAGGCGCTAAGGGCCATATTATCAAGAACAGGCGATAAAATTATCACTGCTTTATCGGCAGGAAACTGCCGCTAAAGCGGCGATAATGGGCTTGATAATATGTCCTTGTGAATTCCCATAGCAGCCCAGGTTCTGGTGTTAACCTGGGCTGCTATGGAAATTCACAAGGGCATATTATCAAACCCATTATCCCCGCTTTAGCGGCAGTTTCCTGCCGATAAAGCGACAATCATTTTATCGCCTGTTCTTGATAATATGGCCTTAAATTCCTGCTCTACATAACTTATCCAGCCACACTTGCTATGGTTCTCCAATTTGAGGATTGAATTGGTGTTATTTGCTCTCATTTTCTGTTAGATTTGTTATCATGAATTAGACTACATGGCAATTGTTTTTCTAGGTCTATATTTGTATGTTTATAATCCAAGTGAATAGATCTAGATTCCTTAATATGATGTTTCTATGCATCTGCGTTTGGTTTTAATCCATGTTCAATCACACAAAGCTGTGGAAATTTTTATTTTTGGTGATGAATCCGATAGTTGTAGTTTTCGTGTTTGTATTGTATTGAGTGCCATTTTCTGGAATTTTCTGGATCTCTGTTGCATGTGTAACCAGTCTTTACATGGTATGACATGAGTTTTAATTTATTAGCACAAGTTAGTGACGCTGTAACTGAATATTGGGAAGAGGGCACATTATAAATAAATTAAAGAAAGAGAAAGCTGTAAAGGAATTTAAAGTAATGAAACTTATTAGAAATTAAGTGCATGAAATGCTCCATAACCTGTGAAAAAAATGACTTTTGACTACTGATAGGCATACTTTCCTGCTGTGATGTATTGGAGCAGATATGTACCACATCAGCTCCCCTATAGAAGATTGCATGTACGTTTTCTCTTAACACATGGTCAGTCACATCAAATAAGGAAATTCTTTATTATGATACCTGCTAAATCCGATATTAGAAAGCTCTCTAATTCCATTGCATGTCTTAAATGCACTTTTAGCTCATATAAGGCTATATATTAAATGCAAGTAACAAACCCACCTTTTAGGAATGTCCATATGATCAAACAAATTGTGCCAATACAGTCAGTAAAACATGCCATTCATGTCCACACTACATCATAACTTAATATTTAAAAAAAAAATTGGGAGAGAGTCCTCATTATCTAATGGGCATGTTTAGCATACAAGGACTGGCTAGTATACCGATTCATTTTGATAATTTTTTGAAAAGTGTGTAGGTTTGTAGAAGAAGTACAATAGAGGAGAGGAGTGATTTGCTTACCTTGAGGTCAGTAGCAGCCTGCCCTATTTGTTTTATGTTGCCAAGTTCCTGGTTCTTGTTCATTCTAAGCTGTTTTAAACATACTGCTGTCAGTTTCTGAAAGGTAAGCATGAGGCTGTATTAGCACACCATAAAAGCAAAAATCAAAATCAACATAGGCACAACTACTATCAGTTTCATACGAATAGGGCATCCTGCACACTATCATGTGATCTCTATAAATGTGAGAATGGATTCCTGTGAATAATAGCCTTTCCATTTGAATTCTCATACCAATAATATCAAAGATAAATTCTACTAGAGCATCTGAAGTGCATGTCTGGAATATCTGGAAAAAAGAAAAGGCATCATCTAACTCAAACAAGCCCAGGCCATAGGAATACTCATGTAGGTATGCTTCAAAGGAGCTACAAATCTAACTCCAAAGCTGCTGTCATAGGATTCCTGTGAATCTAGTAGGACAGTGTATCTGGACAACATAACCGTCAGAATATTTAGTACTGAGTCCATACGTATCATCACAGTATATTGGCCCAATTTCTAGCTAGCTCACTGCATGCCATCTGAACCCCTAACCTTCCAGGGTACCAGAAGGTATCTGCAACCTCAGGCATGCCCAAGGGAGACACAAGAATGATACAAATTGGCTTTTTAAACATTTATTGAAACAATTGTTTTCTTGTGTTAAAAGCGTGAGCTACAATTATTAGTATGTTAAAACAAAGCACTGGGACCAGCATTGCAAGAATGGTAAAAAAAAGATAAAAGTTTAACCACTATAACATTACAGTATGATTATATTTATACTCCTACCTAATACTACCTACACTATAAATAGCATAGTGGGAGTACGCTCTGCCAGATCTCTTGGGACAACCCAATCCCCATACCTCTGTATGATGTATCAGGAAGCCGATCTGGTGTAAAGCAGCCTACCGTCCTGTGCAAGATAAAGGTTAGCCTCAGCAGGGCTGTATCTCAATCACAGACACAGCGTTCCAAGATAATCTCTAGAACGTGCTCTTTTGCCACATTTGGCTCAGAGGTGGTTTATATAAGAAAAGCACTGTTCCAATCGCACTATGTCAGAGGTACAGTGCTGATGTGATTGTTTGTCTTAAGACTCAGAACTGTCTCCAAGCCGACAACCAAATGCAAGGGCATCACAATCAATGTTCCTTAGCCTTGGACAGAGTGCACAAATAACCCAATAAAATGCTTATTAAGAAATGTGGTGCAAGCACCATTATTTCTAAGTATGTTATCGTGTAAGAGCAAGGCATGTAAAAAGTTTAAACATGTAACTAAAATGGAGACTTGTGCACGGGTCCTGTGAACCTTACAACACCCAGTCCTTGGCCAGAGAGAGAGACTCTTTCTTCAAACTAAAACTTAAAAGCTAGACTAAAAAAATCAAACTTAATATATAAGCCTAATAAAAATGAATATAAAATACACTATAATAATAAAAACGAATGAAAGCCATATGCATAAAAAATGCCAAATAAAAGCAAGCAATTGTTAAAATGAATAAAAACCAAAACTGAATAAAAATAAAGGTGCTGAATTAAACATTAGGAGGCTCCCAAAATGTTTTCCATGTTCAAAGAACCAATAGGTTACAGGAAGGAATCTGCAACCACAGTGGCATGGACTGCAAATAAACATGGTCATATCCAGCCCAATCAGCAACTGCTGATGGGTGTGCCAGCTGGCACTGTCACTGCAGAGGAGGAGCCAAGATCCAGGAATCCAGGAGCTGAAGCATCCAGTTATGGCTCATAATAAGCAACCTGTAGCAACAGAAGATGAGCTCTTAAAGGTCATACCTGCAGAACCATATCTGTAGATTGAACCAGTTGCATTGCAAGAGATAGATCCAGTGCACATTCAAAAGTGAACAGCAAACAGCAGAACCCAGGCTTTATGCAGTGTGACCATTTAGGTTGATAGGACAAAGACAAGTTGTCATTCAGTTCTTAAAGTAAAGACATTCCAAAGTACTGTATCATGTACTCATGACACAGTCAGACGTTTGGTAGTTCCATCACCATTTGGCCTCGAGGTGGAACATCCATTGCAGAGCAACAAAAATAGTACCAAATTCCAACAATCAGGAATAACACTTGCCATATGCCTCAAAATACACTCCCATGGTATTTAAAGCATTAGAAATGTGGTGCACAAACAAGTTCATCAAAATGTAGAGGCAGATTTGTGCGCAGTAGCAATTGCATTTCAGAGACAGACATTGCAACATGGAGATCAAACGTGTCTAGCAGTTGTTAACTGGATGTCCTTTACAAGCAACAAGGCTTTCAGTTAATTTAACTTATCAAAGTAAACATTAAAAATAGAAATTGAAGGGTATGCAATAACCTTCCTGAATGTGTGTGCAGGTGGGAACAGCACATTATTACAATAGGTCACGGCCCTGGAAACTGTTACCACATATGGTACTCCCAGTTTTATCCCACAACATTGTTCATTCAGAATCAAATAACTTACATTTGAAAGTAATCTTAATACTGGCTGAATCAAGGAAGTAGGGCCACCCTTCAGATAACACGCCAAATAGGCCATGGACGCATTGCATGCACCATGAAGTGTTACCTCTTTACAGACTAATGAATGGTCAAATGATGTTTCACAATTGTTTCTGCTGAGAAAAACTTTAGTTTCTCCATCCTAACACCTGTAATTGAAAGGTAGAATGCATGTTTCATACACAAATCTTTCCCCTAACGCCTTATATCTGCCTACTAGAAAGTGTTTCAACAAGATGTAAAATCAAAAGTTGAAATCGGTAGGGAGATAAATCCATGAATCAGCCAAATGGCTTATGGTGTCTCAGCTACTGTGAAGGACATTTTTTAAAATGCTCTATACTTAACATAAGTATAAATAAGTCAGTTCTGTTCGGATATATCCTTGGCATGAGATTTGATTTAAAAAAAGTTTAAACGTGTAAGTGAAATGGAGAATTGTGCGTAGGTCCTGTTAAACCCTACAACACTACCTATCACTTAGCTGGAAGCTATGAATGTAAATGAACAGACACAGAAGATCCTACTATTCACAGATGGTGGCCTGTTTCTCATCAATAACACTGTAACAATATTTCCTGAGATTATTAACATTATACAGTCTTAACCCCTTCGCTGCGGGGGTTATTCCCCCTCTGTGCTGGAGGGGGAGGGGGGCGCGCACAGCGCCCCCATGCTCATGACGAGCTCAGCTCGTCATGAGCTACGGCGCTACGGTGCTCATGACGAGCTGAGCTCGTCACAGGTGCATTGGCTCCCGTGGAACGCTCAGCACAGCGGGGGAATTCTCCCCGCACCTGAACGTTCCACGGGCCATGACGAGCTGAGCTCATCATGAGCACCGGAGCGCCGTGGCTCATGATGAGCTCAGCTCGTCATGAGCGTCGAAAAAGTTAAGGTAAAAAAAGAAGCCACTCATATTAGCTGAGGGTAAACGCTCTCGATCAATGTTCTTGATATTCAACATACTAAAAGAGGAAACATAAATTTATCAGAATTTCAAACAGCTACTTTACATCAATTATCAGAATCTGACCAATAACATCTGCTCAGACTATAATATTTGGTCTAAATTTAAACTGTTCTCTCCTTGTAAAATTTTAAATAATAAACATGAGCTACTAAACTGTTAATTTATAAGTAATCCAGAAAATATTACTGACTACATATAATGCATCCCAAATTCATATGGAATTGCTCACAGCTGTAGCTACCAATATCAATTACGCATTACTCATAGGGCGGTTTACCCCTCGTTGGCTTTGATTAAAGAGCAATTGGCATAATAAAATGAAATAGGAAATTAATGAAATATAAAGGACATTTTTTATTTGAAATGTGAGAAATGAGTTACCCCATATAAACTCAATGTGTAACTTGATACAATCTGTCTATTATATCAGAAACCTGGTAATCTGGGACATTACTGTGAAGAGGTCCCAAATGAAAAATATACCTGGAAACTGGAAAATAATACATTTTGGAATTTAGCAAACGTTATGATTGTTTTAATGTTTAAGAATGTCCTGTCTTAATGACTTCAATAGGAATTTATTGAAAACAGATCCAGTACATATTCACCATATCAACAATATTACTATGCAGGTCATTTTGAACAATTAAATTATACATGCTTTTTCAAACTTCAAAGAAGAGATTCCTACATTACCTTGGATTGCTCTGTGAGTAATCCAAACAATCCAATACAGTACAGAAGAAGATTTATTTCCTTACTTTGAACTGAGAACCATTTTATTCTGATTATTTAATTAGTATTACTTTCTAGATGTTCATATCTCAATCGTGATCTGACTGTGTCTCCGAATATATGATGAGTGTATGATGAGTAAATGTTTGGGATGAATTAGATCCTGGGTAATAAAGATTCAGAGTTGTTTATATTACAAAAATTCCTAAATTAGGCAATACTTCTTGATTAATGAGCCCCAAGTAAAATGTATTCAAAGGACATTGGAAACCATGCTGCAATATAAAGGTAAGCTGTGTCTAGCTAGTAACTGGCCTACTGTGATAGGCTTAAACAGGGGGATTATATGTAGATGCATTTTTGAATTTCTGAAAATAAAAATGAAATGTTGCACATGTAATAAGCATGTATGACAATACTTTTTCCTACTAAAAGTTAATACCATCTTACATGAAGTTAGTGAATCTGCAATAATGTCATCCTTGTGGCTATTTTCATGTATTGTGATGTTGTCTTTTTTGACTATTTGGAAATAATGATGAATTTGTATAAAATACAATTATAAATAAAAGTGCAAAGAACTCAAAATGAAAATAACACTAGAGTACTATTCCTCAAGCCTGCTTAATTATTAAAATTGGAAGAAATTGCAGATGAGAATTTCTCAAACCATTAACTTAATGCATTGCAGTTCCAACTCAGCAGTGGAACTGATATTCCAAAACTCTGTGATCAAAATCAAAATGGATCAGCCCAGCAAGATGAAGTATATTTGCTCTATTAAGGAATAATAAATCTATCTAACTGGAATTAGTTCGCTAATAAGATTCCAGCAAAACATCTGCGCCTTACAATTGTTTTTGGTCTCATGAAGGTTTAAGATTCACAGAAAGACCCCCCTAAACTGTAGACTGAACTATGTTGTTAGCCACCAAGAGTCTGATTTATAAAGGTGTTTGTGCACTGAAGTATCTTTAACAATATAATTCACATTTGTATTTCACAAAAATGTGAAAATGGAGTTGCTCACAAATCACATTACACCAGTATAAGAAAGTTTTACGTGTCAGCAGATCTCCTCACCGGGACAGATCTTGGGAGTTCAAGAGTGGGGACACATGATAAAACAAACACACTCACAAGTTAGTGGGTGTTCACAAACATGTTTCTGTTGCTTTATACTACTTACCTACACGAGAGTTGGGGCAGTAATAACTGCACCTATCATATAGTGGAAACAATTATATACTTTTTTGGTGCAAAGAACCAAAAGTCCAGCTCCCCATAACTTCCAAAAAGGGAAGAGAATCCCTAAACGATCAATGACCCATCTTTGAACATTGTATTTACTGTTCCACTCTTTGTATACTCGACTGTCATTCGACAAATGTTGTAAAGCGCATCGATACCTCCGGGTCTGGCTAGCGCTATATAAAACTCCTAAATAAAATAAATAAACTTCTAAATCAACATACAGTGGTTCAGCACCTAAATTTACATGGATCGATTGACTTGATATTTAGGTACGAATTCAGCAAGACACATCAAATAAACTTCGTAAAAGTCACATGTTTTTCAGTACAAAATATCCATTGGACATGTTCAATTTATAATCCTTTATTCTTTTATCTTTTTTCACATTTGATTTAGAACTGTAGCCAATGTGTTTCGTCCTCATGGACTTCTTCAATGCTCCAAGCAAAATTCTTCATAACTTAGCTAGATGATATGATTGTACTAATCCTTAAATGTGTGGTTTACATGTGTAACCAGCTGTTAATCCTCTCAAAACGAGGTGAATCTGTGTAGTTGGGAAACCAGGTCAATAGTTTAAAAGGAGGTAAAAAAATCATCATCCGCAGTCATTCAAACTGATAGTACCACTCCAGCTGGGGGTGTCCTTTAGTTAGAGGACAAAATAGCAAGTTTCTCCACGCTAGGGTTCTTCAATCCTGTCGGAATGTGATCTACCATATAAATCAGGTCATCTGTCTTTCTAGCAGCCACTATTCATCCACTTATAGGTGACACACACAAAAGAAAATTGTATTTCCCGTTGTATTTGAAGTAATGAGTGCTTAGGAGACTTTGGTACCAGTGTTCTTTTTTAGACTGTAACTAAATATTGTCATGAATATACCATTAAGATTATGTTGCAGAAGAGTGCTGTGTAATTGAACTGGTGATAAAAAGAGCTAAAATAGTGTTATCGTTCAAGAGATCAATAGTAAAGGTAACTGTGACAGGGCGGGCCCCCTGTGTGATAAGGTGGGCCCCATAACGGGGAAGCAGACTCTGGACTGGTGGTCCGCCCCCAAGATTTCACGTACCTCCATTCCCTCTCAACAGCAGCCTGGTCGTGACATTGACGAAGACTGGCAGAACGGAGACCCCGACTACTGGTGGCCGAACGCGGACGGAATAGAACCCTGTCCCTTTAACAAGACAGATCCAGCAGGTGAAACCCCGCCCCTCTGGAGAGACGCGCCAGCGTCAAAAGAGGGCCGGAACCAGGAAGCGTCAGACTGCGTTTCCCAGGAGGCGAGGAGAGAAGGCGGCGAGGGAGTGTGCAGTTACAGAGAGGAGACGGAGAACATCACGAAGACCAGAGCGGAGACGGAGAAGCCAGGAGGCCAACGGAACTACGCGCCGCCTGCCACGTTCCCGCGGGAGGAGCGTGGCTCCAACAGGTACGGGGCCGAGTGGTGGGTTGGATGGAACACCGAGTCTAGCCTAGCGAGTGATTGTACATTTGTAAAGTCCCGTGTAAAGCTCTCATCCCTTAGAAACCCTTTACCTCACGAGCACTGCCTCACGATCCTTGCTTGTAAATACATTTTGTCACAGGTTTCCCTCACTCCCGGCCCTACAACCAGCTGGTCCCAAAACCCGGTCCTAATACGTCCTTTGTCTCTTTCTTTGCATACGGTGACACCTGACCCCGAGGACGAGTTGACAAGAACCCCGAGGCAAGCTGGATCCCCCTCGCACCGCGGCCTTTGATCCAGCAGCATTCGCCAGAGAACGTATTACTAGCCAGAGGAGAAAAACATACACTCAAATAAAACCTTCACTTAAAAGCCTTTTCAAGTTCTCTGGCTCTGCTTCTCTTGATTGTGCTTCCCGGGTCAGTCCTCCCGTTGAAGAATCCAGCCCGATCCCCAAGTCCCCACTCACCCTGGGACAGTAACATATTTCAATGTATATAATAAATGGGTGCTGGGATATAGTAAACATATTTTCAATTAAAATCAATATGTGTATTATCAAAGATAGAAACTCAATCTGCAGCTCCAGAACTGTCAATATTTATTTTATTTTAGTGCCTCAATATTACCAAGTATTTCTGCTCAAGTTGGTAGACGCACAAGGAGCAGAAGACCTATGGAAGAGAAAGACAGAGACATTTATTAACCTTGGGTGGACTGTAAATTGCAATAGTACTGCAGATCATTTGGAATGTCAGGCTGATGATAAGGTAACTGGGAAGTCTAAGTCCCCCTGGACAGCGCTATTAGAGGTTGTGTCTTTTTCAGGTGGATGGTTGGTCAGTGATGCTCCCCTTCACCTGGAAAGATCGAATGTGAATTACCTTTTTTAGGGAGGATGATTTGTCAAAAGAGATCACAAGCACATCCCCAGAAGGTTGTGACAGCCAGATTATTTCCACAGTTTGGTGTTGAACAACAATAGGATTTCTCAAGTACTGGTGTATGGCTGTTGGATCAACTCCAAATCAAGCAACAGGAACACCATATGGGCACTATGTGGCATTACACACAGTTATCAGCTTGAACCCGGAAACGAAGGACAGCGAAAACTATTTAGCAAGACACAGACGTCTACAATTGGCACACTAAAAGATGACTTGAAGAACCAGAAGCATATCATTCTACCATACCTTCTGTTTGCTTATAGGCAATTCCCATAAGACGGTCAGCTTCAGTCCATTCAAGATTGCATCAAACCTCAAGTTTGAACTGCTGCATATGGTGGAAGATTTGAACGGCAACAAATATGAAACATTGATGACTAATGTTAGAATTTGGGTTTTTGGTTGGCAGCGGTGTGCTCCCTGTCCAAACAGGAGACACGATCCTAGTCATGGTATGTGTAGCACATACTTTAAGTTTCCCTGTGCTCACCCTCTGTTAGCTAGGCAAAGAGCAGTCAGGCTAAACTAAAGAGGTAATGTGTAAAGTATTTTTGAACACACACACAGTAACACAGTGAAAACACCACAAAAGTACTCCACGCCAGTTTAGAAAAATAGCCAATATTTACCTGAGTAGAATAAGACCAAAATAATAAAAATCCAACATGCATAAGTCAAGATATGAATTTTGCAAGAAAATGCAGAGCTTAGAACTCAATAGCTCCAACTGGGGCTATCTGGTCATGCTTGACCATGGCAAATCAAAAACTTCAGTCCAACCGTGATGGAGCATGGGCCAGACATAGGAGTCACGCAGACCAGCTGAAAGTACCTTGGATGCGTAGAAGTTAGGGGACGATGCGTTGATCAAAGGAGTGGATGCATCGTTGTAGAAGGCGATGCGTAGTTTCTGAAGTCAGGCAACGTCTTTGATGCATCGATGTCAAGAGCAGTGTGAGTCTGGCCGATGTGTTGATGTCAAACCATTGGGCTGTAGGCGATGCTTAGGAACGAACCTGCACAATGACGGGAATGCATTGAAGTCAGGGACGTTGCAGTGCAGACGTCAGCAATGAGGTTTCCGAGACTCGTGCAGCAGCCATGATCCGGAGGCACTGAGTCAGCAAAGTCGGGGTTGCATTGTAAGTCCTGGTTATTGCATCGCGCAGTCGGTGAGCAGCAGCCACAGCTTTGGTGCAGGCAGCGGAAATGTGTAAATTTCGCAGGAAAATACATTGCAGCACCAAACACTCACTTCCAAGGACCCGAAACTTGATTTGCACCACTTGGCAGAGCAGGACTCACAGCAGAGGAGCCCAGGTGCTGGTAGCAGGATGCAAGTGATGTCTTTGATATCCCTGAGACTTCAGAAACAGGAAGCTAGCCCAACAAGCATTTGGAGAACCTTTAGAGATGTAGAGAGTCAAGTCCAGTCCTCTTAATCCCAGGCAAGCAGCAGCAGGCAGCAGGCTAACACAGCGAAGCAAGCAGCAAAGTGGCAGTTCCTCCTGGCAGCACAACAACTCTTCTTCGTGGTAGAATGTCCTCAGTTACAGACGTGTTCTGAGTACATGGTGTCAGAGGTCCAGTACTTATACCTATTTTAGCATTTGAAATAGGGAGACTTCAGAGAAAGGTCTTTGAAGTGCACAAGACCCTGCCCTTTCCGGCCCTGGCTTCAGACACAGTACAGTATGCAACTCTGTGTTGGGACAGGTACATCCTTATTCAGATACTAGTGTCAGCTACCCCCTCTCACTCTAGCTCAGGAAGAGCCATCAGCCTGGTGATGGGCCATCAGGGTATGCAGGGCACACCTCAGCTCCCTTTGTGTGTGACTGTCTAGAGGGAAGGCACAACATATAATTGTATTTTGTTGTAATTGCAATAATATAGCACTAATTACCCGCGACATGGAGTTGAAGGGATGAACGCAGGCAACATGCTGTACACAAGGTTAGTAGTTAGTCAAGTGTTATTTGTTATTGTTAGTTCTTGGTAGTTGTATTGTGCACTCAAGCAAACCATTCTATCCATTCATTCCAGTTTCTTTCTGGTAGATTAAATTAATAGGAGTTCGGTGTTATCATTATTCAGGGGTGTATGTCCTTCTGGGGTCAATAAAAAGACCACAATTGAATGAAAACACAGAGCGGTTTATCCGGGTCAATACGTCGCTTTGGCACCAAAGGTCATTTTTATTAAAGAGCTGTGCAGTAATACTGTCCTGTGGCTTGTTGCTGTACAATCCTAACAACCAGCAGCAGGATAGAAATGTTCAGCTCAGAAACAGTCTGGGCACACAAAGAATACTGGTGAGTACACAGTGTGTTTGTGATGTTATTTGTGACTTGTGATTCGTTTTGTACCCCTAAAACATTATTTATATTCATCAATTCAGTTGCTTAATTAAGCATCTCCACTGTATGACACTTTACTCCACTCTCTGATCTTTCACTATACGCCCTTCCACTCACAGTGGCGTATCAAGATGGGGACGGGGGGCTGTCCACCATGGGCAGCATGAGTTTTGGGGTTGGGGGTCTCTCACCCCACTCTTACTTGCGGCAGCTAGCGCAAGAATCACCAGCACTGTCACTCCCTTACATTCGGCCGCCGCTGGACCGCCACAGGTGGCAAAAGGACTAGCTACGCCACTGTCCACTCTACTACACTCTGTCCACAACACTCCACACCACTCTACGCCACTCCACTTTCTGCCATGCCAGGCTACTCTACGCGTCTCTACGCCACTCCCCTCTACTCAACTCCGCTGTATGCCACTCCACACCATGCCCATCCTCTCCATGCCACTCTCCTCTAAGCCACTAACTTTTAGCCATGCTGAGCTCTGGTGTACAACATGACTAAAACACATTGGCTAACTCAATAGCTCTTGTGCAGGCACAATCTATTGACTTTGCAAATGCTTGTTTTATGTGGAGCAAAAAGAAGACAGAACATTGCATTTTGGGCAGACGTTGTCAGTATTTTTGCTCTGGTGACTCTAAACGTTATGCATGCTACATCTCTGATAGTATATTGTACTTTATTGACAATAATTTAGCACCTAGTAACCTTGGAGGTGCTCAAGTGTCTTTCCGGTCTTTGCTGCAACCTTCCAGAACTTTTATTTACTAAATGCCTTTTTAATAGAAATTCCATGTTGGGCTAGCATTTCTAGCTCCAGCAACACGCTGAAAATCAACAGGAATATTTTGGTATAATGCAATGGGCTTGGTGAAGGTTACAACATACATAGTGGTGTGGCAAGCAACCTGTGGTAACAATTACATAATGCTGGTTAATAGCACGTGGAGTCACAATTTAATGATTAACAGCAGCAGTGTTTAGATACAGTTATGGGTGAAATTCAATTGTCTTCCAGTTGAAACTCCAGAAGAAAAGATATAGGTAAAGAGTTTGCTAGTGAAGAGAGACAGGCACCTGATTAATGATACTGTAACAAGCCCCAGCAAAGACAAAATCAATATCTTATTGGATTTTGGAAAGTTCTGTAATAGATTTCTATTGCTTTTTTACTTTGTAAAATAAATGTAAATGATTTACATTGCGCCACAGACTTTTATATTTACCTTGTAAAGTGTTTTACTTCTTCTGATATATATTCCTTGTTGCTTGCTAATTTCAGTTGTTGTTTGTCCTCTGACCCTCTGGGCCGGTCACACCACCACGCACCGCGCACACTCCCCGTGGGTGTGCCCAGGCTGCCCCGATCCCGCCGCTGCCCGCAGCTGTGCTCCTGACCACTGGTGTGATCTCAGCCTCCGTAGCGCAGCGCCGCTTTCTCCTGTTGACTGTTTGTTTTCCCCCCTGGTGCCCGTTTCGTTACCTGTCTCCTGTGATTTGCGGTTTGTTTCCCCTCTGATTGTTGCTGTATCCTCTGTTGCCCTTTCTGTGCCCAGCCTTTGTCCTCTTATTTGTCCTCTTATTTGTTGCCCGCTGTTTTCCCTTGCTGAGCCCCCGCCGCGTTTCCCGCCACCTCCCCGCCGCTGCTCCCCTGCGGCCCCGCCCCCTTCCACCTAGGACCCTTCCCATTCGCCGCCCGCTCCCGCCTCCCAGCTGCTCCTCCCTCCCACTGGACCTTATAGGGAGGAGTGCACGCAGTGGTGTGCAGTGACCTCTGACCCTCTGGGCCGGTCACACCACCACGCACCGCGCACACTCCCCGTGGGTGTGCCTAGGCTGCCCCGATCCCGCCGCTGCCCGCAGCTGTGCTCCTGACCACTGGTGTGGTCTCAGCCTCCGTAGCGCAGCGCCGCTTTCTCCTGCTGACTGTTTGTTTTCCCCCCTGGTGCCCGTTTCGTGACCTGTCTCCTGTGATTTGCGGTTTGTTTCCCCTCTGATTGTTGCTGTATCCTCTGTTGCCCTTTCTGTGCCCAGCCTTTGTCCTCTTATTTGTCCTCTTATTTGTTGCCCGCTGTTTTCCCTTGCTGAGCCCCCGCCACGTTTCCCGCCACCTCCCCGCCGCTGCTCCCCTGCGGCCCCGCCCCCTTAAACCTAGGACCCTTCCCATTCGCTGCCCCGCTCCCACCTCCCAGCTGCTCCTCCCTCCCACTGGACCTTATAGGGAGGAGTGCACGCAGTGGTGTGCAGTGACCTCTGATCCTCTGGGCCGGTCACACCACCACGCACCGCGCACACTCCCCGTGGGTGTGCCCAGGCTGCCCCGATCCCGCCGCTGCCCGCAGCTGTGCTCCTGACCACTGGTGTGGTCTCAGCCTCCGTAGCGCAGCGCCGCTTTCTCCTGCTGACTGTTTGTTTTCCCCCCTGGTGCCCGTGACCTGCCTCCTGTGATTTGTGGTTTGTTTCCCCTCTGATTGTTGCTGTATCCTCTGTTGCCCTTTCTGTGCCCAGCCTTTGTCCTCTTATTTGTCCTCTTATTTGTTGCCCGCTGTTTTCCCTTGCTGAGCCCCCGCCGCGTTTCCCGCCACCTCCCCGCTCCCCGCCGCTGCTCCCCTGCGGCCCCGCCCCCTTCCACCTAGGACCCTTCCCATTCGCCGCCCGCTCCCGCCTCCCAGCTGCTCCTCCCTCCCACTGGACCTTATAGGGAGGAGTGCACGCAGTGGTGTGCAGTGACCTCTGACCCTCTGGGCCGGTCACACCACCACGCACCGCGCACACTCCCCGTGGGTGTGCCTAGGCTGCCCCGATCCCGCCGCTGCCCGCAGCTGTGCTCCTGACCACTGGTGTGGTCTCAGCCTCCGTAGCGCAGCGCCGCTTTCTCCTGCTGACTGTTTGTTTTCCCCCCTGGTGCCCGTTTCGTGACCTGTCTCCTGTGATTTGCGGTTTGTTTCCCCTCTGATTGTTGCTGTATCCTCTGTTGCCCTTTCTGTGCCCAGCCTTTGTCCTCTTATTTGTCCTCTTATTTGTTGCCCGCTGTTTTCCCTTGCTGAGCCCCCGCCACGTTTCCCGCCACCTCCCCGCCGCTGCTCCCCTGCGGCCCGCCCCCTTAAACCTAGGACCCTTCCCATTCGCTGCCCCGCTCCCACCTCCCAGCTGCTCCTCCCTCCCACTGGACCTTATAGGGAGGAGTGCACGCAGTGGTGTGCAGTGACCTCTGATCCTCTGGGCCGGTCACACCACCACGCACCGCGCACACTCCCCGTGGGTGTGCCCAGGCTGCCCCGATCCCGCCGCTGCCCGCAGCTGTGCTCCTGACCACTGGTGTGGTCTCAGCCTCCGTAGCGCAGCGCCGCTTTCTCCTGCTGACTGTTTGTTTTACCCCCTGGTGCCCGTGACCTGCCTCCTGTGATTTGTGGTTTGTTTCCCCTCTGATTGTTGCTGTATCCTCTGTTGCCCTTTCTGTGCCCAGCCTTTGTCCTCTTATTTGTTGCCCGCTGTTTTCCCTTGCTGAGCCCCCGCCGCGTTTCCCGCCACCTCCCCGCTCCCCGCCGCTGCTCCCCTGCGGCCCCGCCCTCTTCCACCTAGGACCCTTCCCATTTGCCGCCCCGCTCCCGCCTCCCAGCTGCTCCTCCCTCGCTCCGCCCCCCCACTCTCCTCATATGGCAGAGTGGCAAACGCGCAGCGTTGACGCGCAGCGGGCGCGCCAAACGTAGGCCCGTCTGCGCCCGTCCGCGCCTGGACCGAGCCCAGCGCCCGAACCCCGCAGACACCAGCCCCCCCGCCGGACTTACAACACCACCAAACTCAACGCACTCAACACCGGCCGAATCCCGGGATGCTACCGAGCCACCCCGAGACGAACCCACGGACCCTTCAGCTGCCACTCCTGCAAGTTCACCTGCATCCGGACCTGCACCGCACCCGCCAAACCGAGCACCAGCAGAAACCACCTGAAGTGCATCCTGCTGAACACCCGCTCCATCCACAGGCACGCCGTCGAACTCTGGAACCTCCTCGACACCACATCCCCAGACGTCGCATTCCTCACGGAAACCTGGATGAACGCCTCCTCAGCACCCGACATCGCCATCGCCATCCCGGACGGATACAAGATCACCCGGAGGGACCGCGGCAAACAAACTGGAGGAGGCATCGCCATCGTCCACAGGAACAACATCCGCATCACGACCAACACCAACGACACCCTAACAACCGCCGAACACCTGCACTTCCAGATCCACACCAACCCGAAGACCACCCTCAGAGGCACCCTCATCTACAGACCCCCGGGACCCCGCACACAATTCAGCGAAGACATCACCGACTTCATCACCCCGCACTCCCTCCCCTCCGTTGACTACATCCTCCTCGGGGACCTCAACTTCCACCTGGAGAACAACAACGACCGCAACACCACCACCCTGCTGGACAACCTCGCCAACCTCGGTCTCAAGCAGCTGGTGACCACCCCCACCCACTACGCCGGACACACACTCGACCCCGTCTTCTCATCCAGCAAGGACATCATCTTCAGCCACGCCACCGGACTCCACTGGACAGACCACAGCTGCATCCACTTCAGCTTCAAAAGAACAACGGTCCACCACCACCAGCAACAGGGTGCACGCAGAAGCTGGAACAAGATCACAGCCGACCAGCTCGCCGCATCCCTGAGCCAGCACCCCCCCACCAGCTCAGCGAACCCCAGCCAGGCCGCCGACAACCTCACGAAGTGGATCAGCAGCTGCGCAGACGGCCTCACCCCACTGAGGACCCCACCTAGCAGACCCAGCAGCAAGAAAGCACCCTGGTTCACCGACGAACTCAAGAGCTCCAAGAAGCACTGCCGAGCCCTCGAGAGAACCTGGCGCAAAGACCCTACACCAGACAACATGACCACCCTCAAGCTCGCCACCCGAAAACACCACCAACTGATCCACGCCACCAAGAAAACTGCATTCAAGGAACGACTGGACAACAACGCACACAACAGCAAGGAACTCTTCAACATCGTGAAAGAGCTCTCCAACCCCAACGCCGGAAACAACGACATCACCCCATCTCAAGCCCTCGGCAACTCCCTCGCCTCCTACTTCCAAAACAAGATCGCCGACATTCACAACAGCTTCAGCACTCAACCAACGCTCCCCACGACCGCACCTACGCTCCCCACCACCACCCTACGCACCTGGACCCCGATCAGCACCGAAGACACCATCCGCACGATGAACACCATCCACTCTGGATCTCCAACCGACCCCTGCCCCCACCACGTCTTCAACAAGGCCGACGCTGTCATCACACCCCACCTGCGGGACATCATCAACACCTCCTTCGACACTGCTACCTTCCCTGACAGCTGGAAGCACGCCAAACTCAGCGCTCTACTTAAGAAACTGTCAGCGGACCCCACCGAACTCAAAAACTACCGCCCCATCTCGCTCCTCCCGTTTCCTGCCAAAGTCATCGAGAAGAACGTCAACAAGCAGGTGGCCGCCTTCCTCGAGACGAATGGATCCCTCGACCTCTCGCAGTCTGGCTTCCGGGCCAACCACAGCACCGAGACCGCCCTCATCGCTGCCACCGATGACATCCGAGCCCTGCTCGACAACGGAGAAACAGCGGCCCTCATCCTCTTGGACCTCTCCGCGGCATTCGACACCGTCTGCCACCGCACCCTAGTGCAGCGCCTCAGCAACGTCGGAATCCAGGAGAAGGCACTGGAGTGGATCATCTCCTTCCTCGCCGGAAGGACACAGAGAGTCCGCCTTCCCCCGTTCAGATCAGAAGCCACCGAAGTCATCTGCGGCGTCCCTCAGGGCTCCTCGCTCAGCCCCACCCTCTTCAATGTCTACATGAGCCCCCTTGCGGCCATCGCACGCCAACACAACCTCAACATCATCTCCTACGCCGACGACACTCAGCTGATCCTCTCCCTCACCAACGACCCCGCCACCGCCAGAGCCAACCTACACGAAGGGATGAAAGACGTAGCCGAGTGGATGACAACCAGCCGCCTGAAACTGAACACAGACAAGACGGAAGTTCTCATCCTGGGCTCCTCTCCCTCCGCCTGGGACGACTCCGGGTGGCCCCCCGCCCTGGGCAGCGCACCCAAACCAACAGACCACGCACGCAACCTGGGCTTCATCTTGGACTCCTCCCTCTCCATGACCAGACAAGTCAACGCCGTCTCCTCGTCTTGCTTCAATATCCTGCGCATTCTACGCAAGATCTTCCGGTGGATCCCCACCGAGACCAGGAAGACGGTCACCCAGGCCCTCGTCACCAGCCATCTGGACTACGGCAACGCCCTCTACGCCGGAACCACCGCCAAGCTCCAGAGGAGACTCCAGCGGATCCAGAACACCTCAGCAAGACTCATCCTCGACATCCCCCGGCACAGCCACATCTCCGGACACCTGAGAGACCTGCACTGGCTCCCGGTCAACAAGAGAATCACCTTCCGTCTCCTCACCCACGCTCACAAAGCCCTACACAACCAAGGACCAAGATACCTCAACAGCCGCCTCAACTTCTACACTCCCACCCGCCAGCTTCGATCGACCAGCCACGCCCTCGCCGCCGTCCCCCGCATCCGAAGAGCCACAACAGGAGGAAGGTCCTTCTCCTACCTGGCCGCCAAGACTTGGAACTCCCTCCCAACCCACCTCCGCCTGACCCAAGACCACCTCGCCTTCAGGAAGCAGCTCAAGACCTGGCTGTTCGAGCAGTAGCGGACCCCCCTCCCCAGCGCCTTGAGACCCTCCAGGTGAGTAGTGCGCTATATAAATGCTTGATTGATTGATTGATTTGTCAAGTAAGAATTTATGGATCTGTGAAACACAGGATTCACAAAGCACATGATTTAGGCCAGGCCCTTAATTTCATAAGCCATGCCCCTTGTAATAGACTCCTGGTAACGCCTACTTAGACACACCCTTTCGGAGACTCCCCCCAGATTTTGTCTCACTTAAAGCCCTGAGAGTACCTTACTTTTACCTCTGGTGCTTTTCTCTCTGGCAGGGATGGCAGGCTCCTTCCTTGCCGTCTTATTACTTATACTGAAATATAATGTTAGACGGGAGCACACAGCTGACATGTGAATGAATGTAGAGTTGCGCTGGCATGAGAGCAACACTGTATTCCAAAATTCGGCCACCCCAAAATTAACCTTTTCTCATTCTCCCCCAGTTTACTGGATTGGAGGCGGTGTTAAGCCTCAATTTCATGAGGCAATGTGTGCCTGTGTGAAAGTAAAGGGATCATAAAGGGACAAATGACTTTAAAACCTTTAATCAACTGCAGCTCTACAACCAGAAGATTACCAGCATTAGCAAGTTCCTTCAGGAGAGAAACAGGTCACAAATGATAAAGTATTGGACCTACCTTTGATGTAATACGGGAATGGAAGATTTTCTCCATGCAATACGACTGCCCCACCACATATGATAATGGGTGGGGAATGTGTATGGCTTTGAGGACTCAGGGTAAAAGACCCAGAACTGAAAATGGTTCTCCTGAGAACACAGTGAAAGTTGAAATAACACATAACAAGAAGCTTCTGCCACAATAAGTGATGATGGAAAAGAGGGCCATTCCTTTTAAAGAGAGTGATTCTACTGCTCCCATGAAGAAGCAGTGAATTATGGCATTGGTCAATGCAGGCACTTTCAGACTGTGTGGTGTAAAACGGAAGGCGCCCATATACAATCATTTGGGTAGGGGGATGGATAAGGAAAACAACCTCCAGAAGGACAGACATAAATGCTGTTAAAATGTAGGCAAAGAAGGGGATTCGTTGGAACATGAACACTGTGTGCCTGATTTACAGAGGTAAGTTGCACTTTTGATTAAGTTACCACTTTTTATAAGTTTACTACTATCAGTATTCACATACTCACACATTTACTACATAAATCCATACTTAAATGTGTGGGGAGTCAGCATTTGGGTTGGAGACCTCTGCACATATAAATATAGGCAAAATGTAGCTGGTTTATGACTCACAAGTAATCTTTATTGTAGTCCCATTCTTCCAAATCACTGTTACAAACAAATCAGAGTAAGCCCATGTCTAGAAGATAGCAGTGGTGGCCGGTACGTTTTGGAGGGAGAGGGGCGGATGAGACACACACGCACATGCACACATACACATAACACTCACAGCCATGCATTCACTTGTGCACACACAAACACACACAAACAGATCGATTCACAAACCTCTTTACCAAACATTCATACATACATGCACACACGCACGCACCAAACATTAATTTAAAAGAAAAATACACTAACATGCAGCCAGCTCTGCCTCGGAGGTTCTGTAGTGTAGTTCCTATTATCCCAATAGGCTCTGCGCATTGGAATAATATCTTCAATAGTATAGACGTAGGACAGAGGTTAACTAGGTCTTCTACTGACGATATTAGACTTAAGTTTTGTGTGCCAGCTAGCTCAGAGTTCACTAGAAACTTTCTCGAATAGGCGAGGAGGAGTTTAACCTCCCTGGATAGACAAAAAGGGATTTAGTTTCTGACAACCATAGAACATGACAACTTTGCTCTCCCTAATCAAGAGTATATCTCCAGAGTCGTGTGAAAACAAAAGACAACTATTTTACTCAGTCAGTACGTGCATACTTAGTTCCACCAGATTGTAGAGAAAGAAGAGATGGGCGTGTTCAATAAAAGGTGTTATTTATTGATCAGTCTCTTTTTCTCATACAAGAGAAATGAATCGCTACAGTAGCAATACTTAAGGTTAAGTAAAGTGCATACAGTAAAAGCAGGATTATAAAATAATACTGTAAAAGCATTGATATGGTTTCTTAGCCATATGATACTTTAAAATGGATAAAAGATATACATACATATATACATTGACTAATCGTACTCAACTGGTGCTTCTAACTACGCCTACCCCGGTGTACCTGACCTAAGCCTAATACGTGGGAGGGAATAAGTAAGTAGCAGTTTAAGTTAAGTTTGTTTTGCCAAGAATCTGACTCAAGAATTCTCTGTAAGGGGTTAGTCAGTTCAGTACCTGGGATTTAGAAGGTAGGAGGGCTGGTATCTCTGTCTCAGGACTCGGTATCCCAATCACCCGCAAGGGCAAGTTGGAAACGCTGGAAGCTGGATTTCTCGGCAGGAGAAAAGGCAGCGTCTCTCTCAGCGCGTCAGGAGGGAGGGGCAGCGTCCGTGGGCTTCCTGCATCAGCTGGGCTCTCTGGCAAGTAGTCACTGCTCCAAGCTCATCACCACCGTGTCTTTGCTTAGGGCAGCGTCGGTATATTTATACCTGAAAGGTGCCGGGTTTGACGTAAGGATGGACATAAGACGTCAATAAAAGATGTCATTAAGAACTGGTCGTTCTTACATTCTTTACAGGAGTTCTCGAACGAAATCAAAACAATAGCAGCGGGGATTTCCCAGGTTTGCTGGAGGCTTGGTTTGTTTAGAGAACTCGGTGTGCTTTCTAGGGGGCTGGAGGAATAGTGCTTGCTCAATGTGATAGCATGCGCTATGACTTAATCTGAAAACGGGTTTCTGTGCCGTTGTATGGACATTAGTGAATAATAACCGGACAAGGGTCAGAAAATAGGAGTATCGATACAGGTCCCTAGATAAACATACTACACCGACTCCACGTTTTTATGTCCATATTTACTAACTAAGCAATAGTAAACATAACTAATAGTGCATGTTTCAACCAACCACCCCAAAATACATTTTTTTGCATTTCAAAAATGGCATATGCGAAATACACGAAAATGAGTATAGGTACTGTATGCATTCAAGCAGTATAATCATTCAAAAAGGAGATGCACATATATATCAGCATGAATGATTTGCGAAATTACACATGAAATGGCTCTTAATACAGAAAAAAGGTGCGAGACCATCTCATCACATATAAATACAATTACTTGCACATAAACTAGAGGTTGAGGTAACGTATTGTCTCTAGAGTTCCTAAAAATAGAAGCTCTGTTCTCTAAGAATAGTTCTACTTTAAGCAGAAGATAAGTGCCAAAAGGTAAATATTTTGGGTTTGGGAAAAAGTTTTCGTTTTTCAGTGAAGAAGGAAAAAATTGTCAGTAGCTTTGTTTTTAAAGCCGAAGGCCAAATTCAGAGTTCAGGGAACGCTGTGTGCAATCTTGCTTAAAGTCATTCTCTCTGTTCTGGTGAAAACATCATTTCGGACAGACTCTCGAAAAAACAGTCTACCGCTTCTGGTGAAAGTTCGACCAAGTTGGAAAATGTCGCTACCATGCAGTCATGCGCATGTTCGCTTTCAGTGATGTTTAGACCAGTACTGCTTACAGAAGGTCGTACCTGGTTGATGCTGCTCTCATCCTGTACTTCACTACCCTTCAATCATAGTGGTGAAGTCTCCACGAATGCCGTCATCAGGATAGGTAGCCGCTGGGGACAGCACAATGCATGAGCCTTTACTGGACCCAACAAAGTATCTGCATCCAATGGTACTTCTGATTGTAGTGTAAGACAGGTGTCCAACACGCATTCTTCGCCGCATAGCATGCATCTTAATACAGGTAAGACACAATTCTGCCATATGGGTCTGAACGAAAGAAACCAGGTCATATTTAGATCTCTTAGCCGGGCTAATCCAAGGACTTTAGTTATGCGGTCCCGGTAGCGTATAGCTAGGATCGTTTCTTCCATTGTTGCTGGAGTCTTGTCTGTGACATGGCTTGCCATAACGAAGCAAGAGTAGCAAAAATAGGATGCCTGCTACGAGTCCCAACAGGAGAGGAAGTCCGCCAAAGATGGAATGGACGAAATTTGGAAAAATACCCAGGACTGCTTTGAATGGGGTTAACAGTCCCGAAAAAACGGTCTTAAATACACTCGCGATACCATTTGTATCAGAAATATTTAAGATTTCGTTTAGCATTTCTGCAAAGTGTAGGGGGCAATTTGTTGATAACAATGCATGTATCTCTCCTGTTGTCCTTGCAACTTGGAGATCATACGTTTCTTTTGATGACGTCAAGTGAACTGGCGTCTGTAGGAGCACAGTCTTCATTCTGCTTAAAGTATCAATTCAAATAGAAGAGATATTCAAACTGGGCCAAATTTTTCCCTCCCTGTCTGGAGTGTCATTCCGAAACAATACTCGCTCACAGCAAATGACCATGGAAGTTACGCTTACTAGATAAGGTTTTCCTGGCAGCAAGCCACAACATCTGTGATCTACAATTAGAATGTAACTCCCGTTAGAAAGTCTTCTAAAGAATGGTTCTATTTTTGTTGCAGGTGTGCCGAGCTGGTGACATGAAAGGTTATTTGAAGTCCCCTCACAGGCCCCATGTAAACTTATACCCTGACACAGAAGTATACCACTTAGCGATTTTTCACAATTGTTACCACTAAGAAATACACTCTGTCCTTTATTACTATAACATGTGTGTGTATAAGGCAAGTTCCATGTTGACTTAATGTATCTTTTACCTAACCTTTCATACTGGCCTGCCTGTATATATTTCTGGCAGTATCGAAATTGGAAAGTCGTTATCGGAATAGTTATGATTCCATGTATTATCCATTCAATGACAGGTCGTTCTGACATTGTCAATGGTAATCTCTCAAGTTTTTCAATGCCCAGAATTGTATACTCTGCACCCTTTTGTGCCAAGCTGATTTGTGTATCAGTAAGGTTAAAGATAGTGAATAGTGACGTTGTGTTGATTAAACGCCAAGGCACGTAGCCTGAACGCAGATTTTGTAACGTCCAGCCAAGCTGTACAATAGAACGCAATTGGGACTGACCGTGTTGTAACATCAGTAAGTCTTGTTCTATTATATCGATTGCAGATGATACAATACTGTCCAGTGAATATATTCTGGAAGACAGAGTCATTAACCCATTGTCCACAACAGAAAACGATTTTTCCAAATTAACACGGTCAATTTCCCGTATTTTCTCGGCTGTTTCAATTTGAGTTACTTTCCAAGCTTCGTTGTAAGCTGCATATAAAGAGGCCGCTATGAAACGTTTTTGACGCTGTTTGCGTGGTCCCATAATGAAATCACGCAAGTCAGCACCTTCTTTAAGTAAAGTCAAGTGTTGCTTAATTTCTGCCAGTGTGGATGTTCGTAGCCATTCGAGGCAGAGTTTCCCTACACTGTATGTAGTTATAATCCCTGGAAGTTGTCTCTGGGAGTATCTAGGGTCTGGCCTGGTTATTGTGAACCCCTGTTTTTTGTTCAGGAATCTATCTTGACAGTTATTTGTGTCTGTGGGCCAGATCAACCATTTTTTCCAATCAGAATGTGTTCTGTTTTGGTTTAAAATATGGGATACGTCTATCTCAACATCTGTAGTGCTATTACTGTCGGGTGTTGGTTTTGGAATAGACGGTTTGTTTAAGTCTTTAATTTTGGCTAGGCCAAGACAGGTTGTCTGTTGAATTGTATCATTCAAAAATATAATTTGTTCTGGGATCATGCAGGCTCTAAATAATGATTCTATACCTTGCACTTGCCAATCTTTTGTACCCCAGATCGTTTTTGTTTCAATATTATTGTTCCAGAAATCAAAACCAAATGTTTTCATTTTTTCAAAAAATGCCTCTGAATAGATTCATTTTGTGTTTGTAAGCATGTGTTTCATTCCTGTCTTATTTAACAGTCTAAAATAAAACGTTTCTGCATCACTTGTGTTAAACCCTGAGAAGTATGAAAATTTATCATAAAATGTTTTTGAACATCCTTTTGGTGGAGTTGCACAATGTTCCCATTGGTTATAATTTAAAACATTTCTAGGTTGAGCTGATTTATGCAGATAATGGTTACCATAGTGGTTATAACAATACATCTGGTCATAATTAGATGAACCTTGTAAATAATCATGTCCTGTATATTTAGCTGACATCACTAGATCTGACATCATATCATTAATACTGTCAAAGTCCCAATCATCAGCGAATGTGCTTGGTTTTACAAAGTCACTCAATGAAATCTTGAATTGGTGAGGATACTTCAGGAGCTCGACCGGACCATAGATTTCGTAATCAGTTTTGTCCCCTGCTACCCCACCGGGTATAGGATTGGCTGTGAAGTTTACTGAAGAAAGTTCTCTTTTCTTGATGTGTGAAGACTTGTGTGGTTTCAGGACCAAGTTGATATTCTGACTTGCTGTGTCCATTGTAACATATTTTCCCTCAATGAAATGTCCCAAGCATAGTACCATGATGAGCCAAAGTATGAGGATGAATACTCCTAGTGCCACCCAAAGTTCAATCCATGGAGAAATCAGATAGGTTTCTTTTAGTTGATGAAAGAGTTCCTTTGTTTTGTTTTTAAAGGTTTTTGTTGTTGGTTCTTCCTCAGGTTCACTCGGATCCTCAGAAAAATCATCGAAGTTGATGAAGTAGCCTGATGCTGTTCTGTCAATTGTTTCAATTGCTTCTGGATTCTTTTTTGCTTTTTGAATTTTCTTTGTTCCATTAGCATAGTCTGTGGTTACATCATTGTAGACTGGTGTTTCTTGATGTAAGTTTTTGATTTGGGTTTCAAGAGGTTTAAGTTCCATGGCTTTGTTGCATAGGCCTTGTTGATTCACTGTAGGTTTATCAATTGTGATTAGTCTCTCAGTTTGAACCTCTGTATTTGTAGCAAACTTTGGTGTTCTACTACTTCTTGGGAGTCCACTTGGCCTACTACTTATTATCGGCCACATGATTGTGGTTTAACCAGGTCGATGGATACAACTCGGTTCTCCTTTTTACCAGCAAGGGGCGGTAATACCACTGATCTTGTCCCGTTGACAGACAAGACAGGTACTGCTTTTCTGTAAGAAGGCCGAAATTCCTTCTTTACCGCAATCTTCTCTCTGACCAGATCCCCGATTTTTGGAATCCAGACAGGCCTTGCTGGGACAGGTGGTTTCTCTTCAATGGCTGTTGCTTCAACTTTATGTTGCTCAGGTCTTTTCTTTTTTCGTTTAAGTCCTGTAAAATAGCCAAACGATCTTTGATATCAAAGCATTTTTCTTTAACCACTGAAGTTTGACTATCGAGGTCCTGGATTAACATTCTAGTCCCAAACAATAGTTCGTACGGACTGAGACCTCTCAGAGAATTTCTTGGCAGATTATTAAGACTACGTTGGACACTTATTAAATGTTTGACCCACCCAGCTCCCGAACCTAATACCTTTGCCGTTATAGATTGCTCTATGCCTTGGTTTTTTCTTTACACCATCCCGTTTCCCTCAGGAAGGAAGTGATAAGAGTCCCGCAATGCAATGCCCATGCTGGCCATACACCCCCCATAAGCTCGAGAGCTAAAAGCAGGGCAATGGTCAGAATGTAGCATGCCCCATGCGTATATGCCATTATAGACTCGCAAATCTTTTTATAACAGTTCAGACGTCAGCCGAGAGCTGGGGTCTACATTTTAAGTGACGGTAGTCTCAAATAATATACATTGGGACGCATGTTTCTTGTTTAATCATGCGAATAGATCGCTTTATGCTTTCTATTATGTGTTCTGGCATTACCTCGGCCGGTTCGCCACTGCGATCTCTGTTGCAGTTTTCAAATTTTTTTGCAAATTTGTGATTATCCACGCTCATCCCCGGCCACCAGTATTCTGATTTTAATTCTGTTAAAGATTCTTTGATTGTCTGATGCCTTAAACCTAATCCCATATGTGCTTCTTGTATTAAGAAGCCTCTCCTGTTCCTGTTTGGAATTACCCTATCCCCCACTCCAGGGATTTGAGCAAAAGGAACGGAGTTCGCATCGATTATGTATGTATAATTGAGTGGATAGTTGATGGGTAGCGCTGAGCAGTCGCCTTTTGATGACGTTTTCACCGCCAGCATTGTTTCCCCGTCAATGTATTTTCCTGAACGCTTTTTTGTAGCTACGGGAGCCAATTTAGTTGCTTCCGCTGTGGCTGTCTCAGCCAATAAATTCCCTGCAGCGTGAACGCCATCACGCTGATGACTCAGTGTATGTATCACGTGAGCTTTTTGTAGTTCTTTCTGTAAAAGAACTACTTGTTCCCAAAGCGATTTTTGCTTTATTGTGGCACCTGTGTCATCTTTGTAACCGTTTCGAACCCATTTCTGCAAGTCTTCGTTGTATGATTTGACGCAGGAATGTGAATCGCACACTATCAGTGTCGGGAATTCGCGATCGGCAATATCGAGCGCCATTTTTAAAGCTATTAATTCAGTTTGATGACCTGAATTGTCTTTTACAGATTGTGACATCATTACTAGTGGTATCAATTTACGTCCGCGCCACCGGCATTTGACAACCTCGCATGTAGCGTTGTAGGCTTGTTTTCCCCAAACTGAGGGTTCTGCATAACTGTTTGTGTATATTACGCAGGCGTAAAGTTGTATGGGCAGAATGTCGCTAGGCAGAGGGTATTCTCTTTCATATTCTAGATTTTTTTATTTTTTCATTTCCGGGTCAAAATAGTATTTCACTCTGTCTGTAGCAAGAGAATCTTCCCATTGTATCCATTTTGGATTTAGTGCCATAGTAGGTAAATTACATGGGCTTGTTAATGCCTCAAAGGCCGATTCTGCTGTTCTGACTGTAATCTGTCTGCCGTCAGCTTGGTATCTTTCTCTTCCTACAGCTGTTTGAACCGCATGAACAATGTTTTTCTTAATGCTGAATGTTTTTTCAGCTTCTGTGTACAAATGTGATTTGTAAGCTATTGGTACCGTTTCTCCCTCATTAGAGGTTAGGTATGTGAATCCGCATCTTCCTGGGATGACCCGAATCACAAGGTTGCGTGTGTTATCGCGTGTTTGTAGTTTTGTTTTAACTAACATGTCTGTTTGTAAAGATCTCAAAATTTCTGTGTGTTTTTGAGTCCAATTGATTCTTTTAAAATCTGGTCTTATTAAGTCATAGAGAGGTTTAACCCTCTCCGCTTAATTTATAATGTAAGTTCTTCCGAAATTCAGGAAACCTAGAATTGATTGTAAGTTTTTCAGCGTTCTTGGTGCTTGGATTACAGGACATTTCTCCAGGAAATTGTCAGCCAGGATTTTGCCTTCACTTGATAATTCATATCCTAAAAATAGGACAGTCAGATGGGCAATTCTTGACTTTTTGAAGTTGAATTTGTAACCCTCTGCTGCGAACCCAAGTATTATGGTGTTCACTCTTTTCAAGTGAGTATCCAAGTCATCATCTGTTAGATAGATGTCGTCGACATAAGATAATGCCTCATCATCATACATTTGTAGTAACTCTGTTACTCTCGCTGAGAATAATCCTGGGCTGTTCTTGAACCCCTGTGGCAAACGACAGAAATTTTTCTGCGAGCCATTTATTGAGAAGGCGGTCAAATATCTGCTTTCAGGTGCTATATTTTGACAAAAGAATCCATTAGAGATGTCTAATGTTGTTTTGTATTTTTTGCGCACTATGCTATTCATTAGTGCTGCACTGTGTGAGTTTTGTACTGCAAAAGTTTTGCAACATGAGTTAAGGTGTCTGTAGTCCAAAACTAGACGATATGAATCATCTGGCTTGGAGACAGGAAACAAAGGAATGTTCATTTGTGAGGTGCAAGTTTCAATCACCCCCTGGTATTCAAGTTGATCTAAGATCTCCCTGACCTGTTTTTTAGCTTCTTGCTTAATTGGGTACTGTCTTTGTGCAGTTGGTTAAGATTTTAACTGGATTTTGTGAGGGGGTGAGTCCTCATCCCATCCTACGTGGTTTTTATATAATGCAGGAGCTTGGGCTACTGCCCACTTTCTTGCAAGTGTATATTTTTTATGTATTGGAATGCGATTTGAGAAGGCAGGCATAATCATTTCTTCGCCATGAGGGCACTCCCTGACAAACTCTGGTGGCCAGTCTTTTTCAGCTAAAAGGATGTCATAGCCTTTGGAGAGGTTATCCCAAAATATACCCCTTATTTTCCTAGTCTTATCTCCCTCTATACGTAAAGTTATTTCATATATTTTATGAGGTTTGCTAACTCTGGTATCTGCAGTTTCCACCTGAATGTATTCATTCGTGTCCACTGTCTCCAGATGATTCATCAGGATCTTGCGAGCTATGCTCACTTCTGCTGCGCTGTCTAGCATTGTCTGAGCCCATTCTCCGTTTTTCAGCTGTGTCCTCAGTATCCTCGGCATGTTTGATTACTTTAATACTGGCTACCTTCTTCTTTGGAAATTGTAACTTTTTATTTTGATGAGTAGGTTCCTTGTCTTTGGACTTGACGTGCTCTTCCCTGTGTTCTGACCGTCCTCTTCTTTCCGATTTCTGCGAGGAAGTCTGAAAAGATCGAGATGGACGTGTATCAATATCTTGATATCTATCAGGTTTCTTCAAATTATCCCTATTTCTAAGGTTGTATTTTTTCTCAGAGGGCTCCCTCTGGGGAGACTTGTGTCCTTGGTCCGGAGATCTTTCTCTCCGCCGAGGAGACCTTCCTCTGGACTTGAATCTTTTTTCTTTGGGAGTGGATTGTTTATTTCCATCCCAGCTCTTTTTTGGAGTGTTTAGATTATTTTTAATAAATACCTTTTCAGGATTTTCAGTTAGTTGGGGTTTCACTGTTTTTCCACCCAAACTATCTCTTCCTAGTTCTTCATAGGATTTTTCTATGATTCTGGCAAGTTCAAATGGTTGTTCTGCTATATCTGTTTCTTTCAGTCCATTGGAAGACAGATAGTCAGAATTCTGTGTTTCTCAGTAGGGGTAGTATCCGGAAATACTGCCTCTATTTGAGTGATTTTTGTGCTAACCAGAATGGAATTTGTTCCCTTTTAATGGGTACTTTACCTAGACAGGACTGTATGTTCTGTGGTGTGATCTTATTTGTGTTCCCCTGATGAGGGGTCAGCTGTGGAATTTTAATAGCTGGTTGGACTGTTGAAGTCCGCATTATATACTGGACTAATTGTCTATGTATTTTAATCAGTTGTTTTAGCTGTACTAAAAGTTCTGGTATTGACATTTTTTCAATGTCTGGATGTGGTGTGTAGCTGGCTAGAACAGGCCACGTTGCTCCTGGTCTACCTAGTGGACCGAGCCTGGTGAAGTGATCATTATGTTTTAGGGCGCCTTTAAACCAGAGCAGGTGCTCTTGGTATTTTAATGGGATTTCCACCTCCTCGAAAGGAGTGTACTCATCCGGTGGTTCCTCTATTTTGTAATAGTGGAACTCCTTTGTTACAGCGTTTGCTGCTGGAAAGTTTATCCATGAATAGAATACCTCTGTCTGCCGATATTCATGTGCCTCAATTACAAATATGACTGTACCACCTCTCGATGTCAGTCCATTTTCTATAAGTTTTAAAGTTATAGTTTTTCTTATGCTGACCGGGATGAGTATTGCATCCGGGTCTTGCTGTAGGAGACTTGTGTCATCCGCTTGGAGTTGAGCTGCTATTCTAGCTGCCTCCCTTTCTTCTTCATTGTCTGACATTTTACTGCCAAGAAGATTTTTGTTGCAGATCAGGTTTTCACGGAAACAAAGATTAGGTGCACAATATTTTGGAACACTGTATCCTTCAACGTTGAATAAACCAAAAAACCATACATAGGAGTCTCTTCCTACTAAGTTTGGCGGATTTTTAACCTTTTACCCACTCCAGACATCTTTGGAGTATTTATGGGAGAAAGGGTCTGTGTGAAAAGCATGACTAAGTTACTCTAATGTCTTGCGTTAGTTTTATCGCCTTACCAAACCGTTGGGCGCCATGTAGTGTAGTTCCTATTATCCCAATAGGCTCTGCGCATTGGAATAATATCTTCAATAGTATAGACGTAGGACAGAGGTTAACTAGGTCTTCTACTGACGATATTAGACTTAAGTTTTGTGTGCCAGCTAGCTCAGAGTTCACTAGAAACTTTCTCAAATAGGCGAGGAGGAGTTTAACCTCCCTGGATAGACAAGAAGGGATTTAGTTTCTGACAACCATAGAACATGACAACTTTGCTCTCCCTAATCAAGAGTATATCTCCAGAGTCGTGTGAAAACAAAAGACAACTATTTTACTCAGTCAGTACGTGCATACTTAGTTCCACCAGATTGTAGAGAAAGAAGAGATGGGCGTGTTCAATAAAAGGTGTTATTTATTGATCAGTCTCTTTTTCTCATACAAGAGAAATGAATCGCTAAGGTTAAGTAAAGTGCATACAGTAAAAGCAGGATTATAAAATAATACTGTAAAAGCATTGATATGGTTTCTTAGCCATATGATACTTTAAAATGGATAAAAGATATACATACATATATACATTGACTAATCGTACTCAACTGGTGCTTCTAACTACGCCTACCCCGGTGTACCTGACCTAAGCCTAATACGTGGGAGGGAGTAAGTAAGTAGCAGTTTAAGTTAAGTTTGTTTTGCCAAGAATCTGACTCAAGAATTCTCTGTAAGAGGTTAGTCAGTTCAGTACCTGGGATTTAGAAGGTAGGAGGGCTGGTATCTCTGTCTCAGGACTCGGTATCCCAATCACCCGCAAGGGCAAGTTGGAAACTTTGGAAGCTGGATTTCTCGGCAGGAGAAAAGGCAGCGTCTCTCTCAGCGCGTCAGGAGGGAGGGGCAGCGTCCGTGGGCTTCCTGCATCAGCTGGGCTCTCCGGCAAGTAGTCACTGCTCCAAGCTCATCACCACCGTGTCTTTGCTTAGGGCAGCGTCGGTATATTTATACCTGAAAGGTGCCGGGTTTGACGTAAGGATGGACAAAAGACGTCAATAAAAGATGTCATTAAGAATTGGTCGTTCTTACATTCTTTACAGGAGTTCTCGAACGAAATCAAAACAATAGCAGCAGGGATTTCCCAGGTTTGCTGGAGGCTTGGTTTGTTTAGAGAACTCGGTGTGCTTTCTAGGGGGCTGGAGGAATAGTGCTTGCTCAATGTGACAGCATGCGCTATGACTTAATCTGAAAACGGGTTTCTGTGCCGTTGTATGGACATTAGTGAATAATAACCGGACAAGGGTCAGAAAATAGGAGTATCGATACAGGTCCCTAGATAAACATACTACAGTTCCATGGGGCATGGGACTGCTGCCTTAACTCATTGGCTGACCCAGGGCTGGCAATGAGGGAAGGCAGCAGTCTCAATGTCATCACAGAGTGGGATGGGGGTCAGTGAGACTGCTGACCCGGCCCACTCTGTGATGAAGTGTCACTGATTGACACCCGACCCTGGGCGCTTCAGGGCTCAAAACTGATGGGCCCAGGTGCGAGGCAATCAGTGACGCTACCCCTCGTCACATAGGGGAGTGCCTCAGGGACCTTTGCTGAGCTAAGGACGTCACGCCAACTGGAGCCCAGCCCAGCAAAATTCAGCCCAGGCTGCCTGACCTGAAATGAACAGTGTCTGTCAGGCTGACCTTTGCAGAGCGTGACAGACAATGTTCAAGAGGGGAAATAGGTGGAGTGGCGTGGCTCATCAGCCCCAAAGGACCGGCCGTGGCTCGAAGATAGCAATCTATGTTTGGCCCTTTGATAGCATCCATCTTCAGGAATAAATACAGATACACATATAGCAGTAAGACCATCGCCGACATTGATGTCATTAATGGAGAAAGAGCTTCTTCTGGGACCTCTTCTTGAACCGGAACTGGGTTCTGGGGCAGACCCACTGAAATATTTAAACTGTATAGAGCAATGACCAAACTTTGGAGCACAGACAGAGGCACCAGCATGCAATCAGGGTGTGCATCACTTGCGGAATAGCCGGCTGCAGTGCAAATGTGAACTTTTTTTCCTTAGTCATCTGAGAATGCTTTACTTCATGGAGAAATAGAAATTTCTGTTGTCCAAGTTGTGTTCTGGCTAGGAGCTGGAACCAGATGTTAATCAGAGCACAGATGGTCGGTCATACATGCAAGACACCATCAGACAAAAGCTCATCAAAGGGTACTAACATGCACCTGACTATCACTTCATTTTGCAAAGAGATATCACAAGCTGAGACCTTATTTCTACTTTTCCCGAAACTCTTTATCTATGTAGGATACACAAAGCATATGCGTGCTCTGTATGGATGTTAGATTTGCCTTCTTGTGTTACTTATACCTATAATAATTTGTGTAGACACAACATAAAGTGTACTGTTTTGGCACTGAATAATAGGTGCTTATTTATACGTGATGAAACCCATTTTATCCAGTATGGAGTAAAGTTAAAATAAGTTTAAACATATAAGGAATACATATTATATCTTGCACGTTCAATGCATCTGTTTGCAATGGATGCATAATTTACAGAAACACAGTACCTTGATTAAACACAGATTTAATCAATTGCTTTTGGCTTCTTTAGCCTTTCAGATGATTTTTTTGCACAACAAAGAAAGGAACAAATATTTCAGTTAAAAACATAAACATATTTACAATTAACAGTACACTAAAGGATCCACACACATTTGATGGTTGTATCACTAAAATTAAACACGCAGAACTATGAATCAATCAACCAATCAGGTTGTACTTGTATAGCAGAACTTATCACCAAAGAGGGTATCCAGGCGCTGTGCTGCAGGTATCAGTCGAACAGCCAGGTCTTCAGTCCCTTCCTGAAGTGAGTCAGAAAAGGCGTGGTGCGTAGGTTAATGTGGGGTGTGGGGTTAGGGAGTTCCAGACTTTGGCGGTGATTTGGGAGAAAAAGCGTCTTCCAGATGCGTGGTAGCTGTGTGAGGGCGAGGTGTGCAGAGCGGACATTTCTGGGAAGTTGGTGAAAATGCAGGCAGGGGTTTATGTAGGCAGGCCCTTGGTCATGGAGGGCTTTGTGGGCATGGGTTAGAATCTTGAATTACCATCTCTTCTGGACGGGGAGGCAGTGAAGGTCCTTCAGGTGCTGGGTGATGTGGGTCCTCTTGGGCAGGTTGAGGATCAGTCTGGCAGCTGCGTTCTGGATTGTCTGGAGTCTCTGCATGAGTTAAGTGGTGATGCCTGCATGGAGAGCTTTGCAGTAGTCGAGTCGGCTGGTGATGAGGGCCTGATTCACGGTTTTCCTGGTGCTGACAGGAAGTCTCTTGAAAACTTTGCAGAGCATGCGGAGCATTTGGAACCAGACTGAGGAGATGACATTGACATGAAGTTTCATGGAGAGTTCGCGGCCCAGGATGATGTCGAGATGAGTCCGAGCTCTGCCAGCCACCAGGTGTCATTCCAGAAGGCAGAGTGTCTGCCGAAGATCAGAACTTCAGTTTGTCCAGGTTGAGCTTCAGGCAGTTGTCCTTCATCCAGACAGAGATGATCTTCATACAGTTGTAGAAGTTGGTCTTCGTCAGGATGGGGTCTGCTGAGAGTTAGAGGACGAGCTAGGTATAATCGGCATAGGAGATGATGTTGATGTTGTGTTACCTGATGATGTCTGCGAGTGGTTCCATGTAGATGTTGAAGAGGGTAGGACTAAGGAGTGAGCCTTGGGGTATGCTGCAGATGGTGTGCTTGGGTTGTGAGGTGAAGGGAGGGAAGGCGGGACTCTCTGGGTGCGAACCCATGAGAAATGATGCCATCCATCTGAGAGCATCGTCTGTGATTCCAATCTGACATAGTCGATCGATGAGTGTGTGTTGGGAGACGGTGTTGAAGGCTGTGGAGAGGTAACGCAGGATCAGGGCGGCTGATTCCCCTCTGTCAAATAGGGTGCGGATGTCATCTGTTGCAGCGATCAGGGCTTTCTCTGTACTGTGGTTGGCTCCGAAATCTCATTGGGAAGGGTCCAGTAGATTGTTTTTCTCCATGTGTTCGGTGAGTTGGAGGTTGATGGCCTTCTCTTGGACTTTGGTGGGGAACGGGAGCAGAGAGATAGGATGGTTGATCTGGAGCTCACTGGGGTCTGCCGAAGGTTTCTTGAGGGGGGGTCTAACCTTCCTACTGCTTCCAGTTGTCTGGAATGGAAAGGTGGCAGTGGGTATGGAGGCATTGAGGATGATGGTGAGCTGGTTGCTGATCTCGTCTTTTCCCAAGTTCAAAAGCCGGTAAGGTCATGGGTCAGTGTGTGCTCCTGAGTGGATGGAGTTCATAAGCGTGGTTATTTTTGGTGTGCTCAGTTGTTCCCATGCAGTGAGCAGGTGGTTGCCGGTGGTGGTCGATTGGATGCCTTGGAGGTCGGGGGGTTGAGGATGGAAATTTCTATAGATGGTTGCTATTTTGTTATGGAAGTGGCCAGCGAGGGCATCACAGAGCTCCTGTGGGAAGGGGATCGAATTTTTGGTGGCTGATGAACAGGTGAACTCTCTGACGATGGTGAAGAGTTGCTTGCTTTGGTTGGCATTGGTCTCGATCCGGTGGGTCAGAGCCTCCTTTTTTGCGGGTTTGAGCTGATCGTTGAGGGCCAATTTGAAGGTGTCTTGGTCGGTGTGGTTCCTGCCGGTGTGCCATCCTCTTTTCAGTTGTTTGCACCTGGGCTTTGACATGCTGAATTCCGAAGTGTACCAGCTGGCTCGTTTGGTAGGTCTGTATCTTATGGCTGATTTGGCAGGAGCAACTCAGTCGGCAGGGGCTGGTAATCTAGGCGTTGAAGTCCTCTAATGCCTGGTTCAGGTTAGTGGTGATATTGGGCTGTATAATGCTGTGTCAGTCCATTGTTGCTGAGTGACCTTGGTCCAGGTGTGGTAGGGGGTGCTGTGGTGGTTGTGGGTGATGCGGGGAGGTCTAGTGAGGGTGAAATGTACAATGGAGTGGTCCAACTAGGTGAATTCTGAGGTGTGGCGGTATTTGATTCTGTTGCTGGACATGAAGATGGGGTCCAGAATGTGTTCTGCTTTGTGCTTGGGGGTCAGTGACCAGCAGCTTGAGGTCAATGTTGTCCAATTTTTCCAGAGGTCGGTGGAGTTGGTGTCAGTGGAACCGTCCAGGTAGAAATTGAGGTCTCCCAGGAAGACGTAGTATTTGGATTCAATGGCGAGTGGGGTGATGAATTCAGGGATGGCGTCATAGAGGCTAGTACGTGGCCCTGCCGTTCTGTATGATGCAAATGTGCCTTTGATACTGGTTTTGTCATCAGTGCAGAACTGGAAGTTCATGAGTTCCATGATCGGCTTGGTTTCGTCATCGGTGATGGTGCAGGTGATCGATTCCTTGTGTATTATGGAGATGCCACCTCCGTGTCTGTTGTGTTCACTGTATTTCATCGTGTAGCTGATTGGTGTTGCCAAAGCGATGTCCAGGTGGATGCGGGGGGAGTCAGGTCTCTGTAATGAAGGTCACGTTGGGGGCAAGGGTGGAAATGGTGTCCCAGACTTCGGTGGCGTGTTTGCAGAGTGATCTGGCATTGATCAGAAGGCAACTTAGTTGTTACGGGAAGGTTTTGGCAGTTGGGGCTGGCGTGGAGCTGGTTGCTTTGATGGTGGTCGTTGCTGGAGGGGAGGTGAACTTGCAGAGAATGCAGATGAAAGGTCCCGCTGTGGAGCGAGGCGATGCAAGACAGCAATTGTTGTTGCATCCAGGTCCAGGGCCTGGAGGTCTATGGGTGTGTATCTGTGGGAGTGCAGAGGGCGAGGGTTCCTGGCCCTGATCGTGGTCCAGGCGCAGACGGGCGCAGTGTCGCTTGCCTTTGGTGCACCATTGTTGTGGCCAAGAAGCGACATCCATAAGTAGTCCTGGGAGGGGCTGGCAAGGAGGATGAGGGCAGCGATCGGAAAAACGGCAGGAGCAGGCAAGGCCAGGAACAGGGGAAGGTACAAGAGAGATAAAATGCAGTGGCAAAATAAATAAAAGTAAACAGTGCAGTGAGACAGTAAGAGAAATGACCAAGTAAATACAGAGGGAGCTAAAATACAGAGCCAAAATAAAATAAAGTAAAATTAAGCAGCATAGTTGGACAGTTAGAAAAATTACCAAGTATGCGTAGCGATGAGCGGGAACTGCAGGACCCAACCAGTGGTCTTGAGGGCTATGCTTAAGGCAACACTCATGAGGATCTGGGCAGTGGCAGTGGGGAGAGCAGCCCAGAGACCAGGAGGTGAGAGGCTACTCACTGGAGCCGTGCAGCAGCCTCCATAAAAGTCCTGGGAAGTCGGAGGGACTGGTAGGGGAGGCGACGATTGGAAACATGCAGGAGTGGGCAAGTCCAGGAACAGGGGAATGGTACAAGGGAGCTAAAATGCAATGGCACAAAACATAAATAAAAGTAAACAGCACAGCGGGACAGCTAGAGAAATGACCAAGTAATTCAAATACAAAGGGTGCTAAAATACAGAAGCAAGATAAAAGAAAGTAAAAATAAGCAGTGCAGTGGGACAGTTAGAGAAATTACCAAGTGTCCTTAGCGGTGAGCGGGAACTGCGGGACCAAACCTGCTGCCTCTAGGGCTCTGCAGAAGGCAACAGTGACAAAGAGCTGGGCAGTGGCAGTGGGGGAGCGGCGCAGAGACCAGGAAGTCAGAGACTACCTGATTAATCCATGAAATTGATGAACATATCGAATTCTTATGTGGAGTTCAAATCAGAACTACATGTTGCATGAAGTGATCTACAAAAGATAAGTCCTCTAAGCTATTTTATAATAATTCTGACCTGTAACCAGTGATTAACTGCAAATACCTTTCCTGCTAGTGCAGAAGGCACATGTTACCATCCCAGTGTTAGATACTGAGGCTTGCTCAAAAGACAGATATTTGCAGCATGTGTTGCCTGAAGCTATCTTAAAGAGCAGTCTGTTTCTGAGCAATGTAGCCTTGCTGACCACTTATTTGGGGGTAGAGCTTTGTAACAATAATACACATGTACTGCCTTACACAGATTGACTATCAGTGATTCTGCCCCTCAAAAACTCCACCTCTTATAACCCTGTTCTGTTGCTGCAGCCACTCCCCCTCAGCCCCCTGCAGTTTGTGGGTTCCCTGAGTAATGACCAATGTTTTAGCCCATTCTCTTTCTCCACCATATTCTTAAAGAATGATAGCATGTTGAAGCAGTACCTAGTCTGAGAGTGAAAGGTAAAATTCTTTCCAGAAACAAAGACCTGGTATGCAAGCTGCGAAACCAATACGTTATTCTTTCGATAGTTGTCATTGAACCATTAAGTGTAGTGGCCTGGTGTCAAATTCTTCTTAATGAAGACCCCAAACTACCCACATGTTTCAACAAGTGTATGGTGGCCATATTAAGCCGTTCAAAGTGAATCGCCAACAGAATCTAGCAGCATAGAGTAGCTGCCAAAGGCTTTACCCGTCCATTCAGTCCATAGGTTCACACAAACATCTCAATGGCCATTACCTGCCACCAAATCCAACGCCTAATTTGCAGACCTGAATCTCTCTGATAAGCTGGTCACAACAGAGAAAACTGTGATGTGGTCTCCATCGCAGGACTCGGGGACTCTGAATTAGGTCTATGAATGCCACTTCCTGATGGAAGCCCAAAAAGGGACCTGCTTTGGTTCACATCTTTTAATACCATTTTTTTTTCAAAACAGAAAAAAAGAGGCGCCGAACGCCATGCACAGTGAGGATTGGGTGTGCGCTGAGGGTTGGGCACAGGGCCTAGATCCACTAAATATGGCCTTTGGCTTCGTGCAGTGGAGTTAACAAACCATGTAGGGTTGGGAGCAATGCCTGGCTGTAGCCCAGGAACTGTGGCCAAACCCTGCTGCACACTGCCCTCGGTTTCCTCACTTCTCTGACCTGCAGTTGACTGAATTTGTTTGGATGTGAGCTAAGCATTTCATTTGGAAGACGTTTTACTCTGACCTTATGTCCTTTGACCTGGAGGTTGAGCAATCTAATTTTTAAGGTAAAGTTACAAGATGTTTACTTGTTTTATCTGCCTGTCCTACAAGGTCAGTGCAAGGGAAATTCAATTATATCACTAATTTCTGCCGTTCAATGTGTTTTCGTTGCTATGCCACATGACTCATTCTATCTTTCAACCCACTAGCATCTACACTAATTTACATGCTTCTTTGAGCTTTTGTTCTAATGCTTTCTAAGTTTAGTCTTATTTCAAATAGATAAAGGGTTCCTCAGGAACACAAATGACAAAAAAGTGCCAAATCAATAAGTCTATACTGCCTGTCAGAACAAAAAAATCTAAAAGATGCACTTGGGTCACCTCTAATCACTTCATATTTTTCAGCATACCAGGTTTTTTAATGACCAAAATAACTATGAATGAATTACATTTGAATATGGTTAACATACAAATACAGAACCATGTACTGATATATGCCTCTGGTGAGGGCCAATGTATCCCTGGACTAAGATGACCTCTTCAAACTAAACTGGTAATTTTTACTAAAAACGTAAGTTCCAAAGGATCAGAAACCAATGTTGCACCTGTTCTTTCAAGACACAAAAGAAAACAGGAACCAAGTCTATATCAATGACGTATATCAGATTTTTGCAGGGAAAAGAAATTTAGGGCTTGATTTACATACTGGGGAGACGGATCTCTGTCGCAACTATGACATGGTCCCCTTCCTGCCTATTAGTGATCCTCCTGCCAAATTTATTTGTGGGTGGACCTTAAGTTCAACCAAGGCAGAAACTACTCTGTCTCTGTCCTGATCAAACTTCTCAGACTGCCCAAAGAACTAAGGGCCATCGAAGAAATGGCTACCTTTCCGCTGCCCAATTCAGATGCTCCGTCCATCACCACCCCCTTTTGTTCCGCTTTGGCCGCCATAAGTGTGGCAGGGTATGCTCAGAAGTGAGTCCCTTGCTCACTTTGCCACTGGATTCAAGCAAGCCGGGCTGAAGACTGCTGTAATGCCAGAAACCGGTCCTCGGAAGCTTGTTTCCAGTCCAGTGAAGGCATGGCTTGGCAGTTCGGGCTGGTCTGTTGCCATGAGGCACAGGGTCACACTGATTTGCATATGGCCATGTCTGAACTGGGGTGGCAGAGTGGGCTAAAGAACGGTGATGGATTAAACCCAGATCATATCTTTTATTGAGCAAGTCAACACAGTACAGGCATCAAACGATCGGGGACGATTGCCAAGCATTTCGTTAAAATCTAGGGTTCGACTACAGCAGAGGGCGTCAGGACGATGCTGCATTTACAAGGTCATGGTTATACACAGCAAGCCGCCTACAACCCAGCATGGGCCGGCCGCGTTTCAAACAATGCAGTGCTATGTCAAGACCGCTCTAGCCCTCCGCAGACCCGCACCCCCTTTCGCCGGCGTGGATCATAGCCCGCCCCAATTGCATTGCTTCGCTGTTGGTCAACACACTCTTTGAACAACCAACCCCTGCCCCCCCCCCCCACCCCCATGCTTAACAGACCCATCCCTCCCCAGGCCCAACACTAAACCCAGATCTTTTGACTGGGTGTGAGTGTTTGATTGGTTCAGATGCTCCGTCCATCACCACCCCCTTTTGTACCAATTTAGTGGGTGGGCATGTGATAATTTCTTACTGTTCCTTAGCAGTAAAATCATTCTAATGCTCCCCTCGCAATAGCAGAAGCCCACTACGTCGAGGGAAGCATTTTTTTTCTTTTAAAAAGAAAATCCCATTTCTGGATTTTCTTTTTGAAAAGTTGAAAAAAATAGTGTTTGCTGCAAGGTTGTGTCCTCCCGACACAGCCCTGCAGCAAACAGTAAAATGCATTGACCGGAACTGCCAAGAGGACCTGTCAATGCCTTAATAAATAACCGCCTACTTGGCAGTCGTAATTTAGTCCATCCCCATGGCGGGCCACCTGGCTAAATATTGTAGTGTAGTTCCTATTATCCCAATAGGCTCTGCGCATTGGAATAATACCTTCAATAGTATAGGCCTAGACCAGACGTTAACTAGGTCTACTACTGTCGATATTAGACTTAAAGTTTTGGGTTTGCCAGCTAGCTCAGAGTTCACTAGAAACTTTCTCGAATAGGCAAGGAGGAGTTGAGCCTCCCTGGATAGACAAGAAGGGATTTAGTTTCTGACAACCATAGAACATGACAACTTTGCTCTCCCCTAATCAAGAGTGTATCTCGAGAGTCGTGTGAAAACAAAAGGCAATTTATTTTACTCAGTCAGTACGTGCATTCGTAGTCTCATCAGATTGTAGAGAAAAGGAAGAGACGGGCGTGTTCAATAAAAGATGTTATTTATTGATCAGTCTCTTTTCTCATACAAGAGAAATGGATCGATATTATTGCAATACTTATGGTTAAGTAAAGTGCATACATTAAAAGCAGAAGTATAAAATAATACTGTAAAAACATTGATATGGTTTCTAAGCCATATGAAGGTTTAAAATGAATAAGATATATTACATACACATATACATTTGACTAATCGTACTCAACTGGTGTTTCTAACTACGCCTACCCCGTGTACCTGACCTAAGTCTAATGCGTGGGCGGGAATAGAAAGTTACAGTTTAAGTTAAGTTTGTTTTGCCAAGTGACTGACTAAAGAATTCTCTGTGAGGGGTTATTCAATTCTGTACCTGGAATCTAGGATGGATGAGGGATGGTATCTCTCGTCTCTGGTCTCGATATTCCAGGCTGCCTGCGAGGGCTACCCGGAAGTGCCGGAGCTGGATTTCTCGGCAGGAGAAAGCAGCGTCTCGTTCTCAGCGCGTCAGGAAAGGCGGGGCTGCGCCAGCGGGGTCTGCTCTGCTCTGGGCTTCGGCAAGTCTGGCTGCTCCGATCTCGTCACCACCGCGTGTGTTTGCATAGGGCAATATCGGTAATATTTATACCTTTAAGGTGCCGAGATTGACGTAAGGATGGACATAGATACGTCAATAAGGATGTCATACGACCAGGTCGTTAGCACATTCTTTTGCTGAAGTTCTCGGTGAAATCAAAACAATGGCCGCAGGGTTTTTCCCAAGGTGTCATAGGTTTGATTTGTTTTGAGAACTCCATATGCCTTATCAGGGGCTGGAGGAATATCGCTTGTCTAATTAGATGGCAAGCGTTATGACCTAATCAGATAACACGTTCCTGTGCCGTAGTGTGGCTTTATCAGATAACGGTTCCTGCATCATGGGGGTTTTCTGCCTCATGGGATGGCTGCTAGTTAACATGTTAGTTTGTTAACCAGAATAGGGTCAGGAATAGGGGGATCGATACAGAACCTATAGGAATACATCACACCCACTCCACGCTAACTATGGACATATTTACTAATCTATGCATAGTAAAACATACTGTAGAGTATCGTGTATACCTTACCACCCCAAAACACATAAATGCATTTTGAAATTATCAAATATACGGAAAAAAAAGCATTTACATGTATTGTATGCACTCAAGCTGTGAAATAATGCTAAAGTAATCACGCATTTCTATACATTATTGCTAAATGGTATATGAGAATTTACACATGAAATGGCTCTTAATACAGAAAAAAGTTTCGAGACCATTCCATCACAGAATAAAATAATGATGAACATACCAGCGGGCAGCTAATGTCTATAAGCTATCTAAAAGTAGAAATCTTAGTTCTCTAAGAATAGTTCTCACTTAAAGCAGAAGATAGTGTCCCGAAAAATATGAAAAAATATTTTGGGGCTGCTGAAAAAATTGCTGTCCGTGAACTGGAGGGAAAATTGTTCATGGTATTTTGCTATTCTAGTTGAAGGCCAAATTCAGGGAACGCCGTGTACGAGCTTGCTCAAAAGTCTCTATTTCTGCTCTGGTGAGAACATCATATCATTTAGACTCTCGAAAAAGTTGTCAACAGCTTCCTGGGAGAGTTCCACTAACTCGGAAATAGGTGTAACCATGCATTCGTGCGCATGATTGTCTCCATTGACATTTTGATTTGGATTGCTGACAGAAGGTCGTACCTGATCGATGCTGCTTTCACTTTGAACCTCACTACCCCTTAATCGTAGTGGTGAAGCTTCCACGAATGCCGTCATCAGGATTGGTAGCCGTTGAGGGCAGCACAAAGCATGAGCCTTTGTTGGACTCAACAATGTTTCTGCATCCATTGGCGCATCCGATTGTAGCGTCAGACAGGTGTCCAACACGCACTCTTCTCCGCATAGCAGGCACCTTAATACAGGTAAAACACATCGATGCCACATTGGTCGAAATGAAAGAAACCAAGTCATGTTCAGGTCTCTAAGCCGGGGTAGTCCCAGGATTTTTGATATCCGGTCCCGGTATCCAATGGCTAGGATTGTTTCTTCCCTTGTCGCAGGTGTTTTGTCTGTGACATGGTTTGCCATAACGAAATATAAGGACTAGGAATAGGATTCCTGCAATTAGTCCTAAAATGAGGGGAAGTCCGCCAAAAATCGAATGGACGAAATCTGGAAAAATACCCAGTATGGCTTTGAATGGTGTTAATGCCATCGAAAATACTGTCTTAAATACTTTTGAGACTCCACTGGTATCAGAAATATTTAAGATTTCATTCAGGATTTCTGCGAAATGTATGGGGGAATTAGTCGATAACAATGAATGTATCTCTGCAGTCGTCCTTGCGACTAGGAGATCATACGTTTCTTTTGATGACGTGAGCCTTGTCGGCGTCTGAAGAAGCACTGTTTTCATTCTGCTTAAAGTATCTATTCGAATAGAAGTAATTTTCAAGTTGGGCCATGCCCTTGCCTCCCTGTCTGGAAAGGAGCTGGGGAACAATAAGCGTCCACAGCACTTGACCTTCGCAGTCGTAGTTACGAGATAAGGAGTCCCGGGCATAAGACTACAGCATCTGCGGTCCACAATTAGAATGTAACTCCCATTATAGAGTCTTTGAAAGAATGGTTCTATCTCTGTAGCAGGTGTGCCTAGCTGGTGACATGAAAGGTTATTTGAGTTCCCTTCACAGGCTCCATGCAAACTAATTCCGTTACACAGAAGTGTACCGCTTAGTGACATCGCACAATTATCGCCACTAAGAAACACTTTCTGTCCTTTATTACTGACACATGCATGTGAATAGGGCAGGTTCCATGTTGTTTTAATGTACCCTTTTCCCAATTTTTCGTACATGCCAGCCTGTATATATTTTTGGCAGTATTGAAACCTGAAGGTTGAGATTGGAATATTAATTATCCCATGTATTATCCATTCACTGACAGGTCGTTCTGACATTGTCACTGGTAATCTTTCGAGTTTCTCAATGCTCAGGATTGTATAATCAGCACCCTTCTGGGCCGTACTGATTTGTTTATCAGTAAGGTTAAAGATATTGAAAAATGACGTTGTGTTGATTAAACGCCAAGGCACATAGCCTGAACGCAGATTTTGTAACGTCCAGCCAAGCTGTACAATAGAACGCAATTGAGACTGACCGTGTTGTAACAACAGTAAGTCATGCGATATTATGTCGATTGCTGAAGACACAATGCTGTCCAGAGAAAAAATTCTGGAGGACAGAGTCATTAACCCATTGTCCACTACAGAAAGTGATTTTTCCAAATTAATACGGTCAATTTCCCGTATTCTTTCTGCTGTCTCAATTTGAGTAACCTTCCAGGCCTCATTGTATGCTGCATATACAGAGGCTGCTATGAAACGTTTCTGACGCTGTTTGCGCGGTCCCATAATGACATCACGCAAGTCAGCACCATCAGTAAGTAAAGTTAGGTGTTGCTTAATTTCTGCCAGTGTGGAAGTTTGTAGCCATTGAAGGCATAATTTGCCCACACTGTAGGTGGTTATCATTCCTGGGTGTTGTCTTTGGGAATATCTAGGGTCTGGCCTGGTCATTTTGAACCCCTGTGTTTTGTTCAGGAATCTGTCTTGACAGTTATTAGTATCTGTGGGCCAGATCAACCACTGTTTCCAATCAGGATGTGTTCTGTTTTGGTTTAATACATAATTTACGTCTATCTCTTCATCTGTGGAGCTATTGCTGTTCAATGTTGGTTTTGGAATAGACGGTTTATTTAAGTCTTTGATTTTGGCTAAGCCAAGACAGGTAGTTTGTTGAACAGTGTCATTTAAAAATATAATTTGTTCTGGGATCATGCAGGCTCTAAACAAAGATTCTATACCCTGTACTTGCCATTCTTTTGTGCCCCAAACACTTTTCAATTCAACATTTTTGTCCCAATAATCAAAACCAAAAGTATTCATTTGTTCAAAGAATGAGTCTAAATTTATCAATTTTGTGTTGGTTATCATGGTCTTTGTCCCTGTCTTATTTGACAATTTGAAATAAAATGTTTCAGCATTACTTATGTTAAAACCTGAAAAGTATGAATATTTGTCGTAAACGGTTCTTGAGCTTCCTTTTGGAGGGGTTGCACAATGTTCCCATTGATTATAATTTAAAACATTTCTAGGTTGTGCAGATCTATGTAGAAAATGGTTACCATAGTGGTTATAACAGTACATACTATCATAATTTGTCGAACCCTGCAAATAATCATGTTTGGTAAATTTAGCAGACATCACTAAGTCAGACATCATATTGTTTATACTTTCAAAGTCCCAATCATCAGCAAATGTGCTTGTTTTTACGAAGTCACTCAATGAGATTTTAATTTGGTGTGGATATTTCAGGATTTCAACCGGACCATAGATTTCGTAGTCAGTGTTGTCCCATGCTACCCCACCCGGTATAGGATTGGCTGTGAAGTTGACTGAAGAAAGTTCTCTTTTCTCGACGTGTGAAGATGTGTGTGGTTTGAGGATCAAGTTGATTTTCTGACTTGCTGTGTCCATTTTAGCATATTTTCCCTCAATGAAGCGTCCCAAAGTTAGTATCATGATGAGCCAAAGTATGAGGATAAATGCACCAAAACCCACCCAAAATTCAATCCATGGAGAAATCAGATATGTTTCTTTCAGTTGTTTCAAAAGTTCTTTAGCTTTATCTTTAAAGGTTTTTGTTGATGGCTGTGTTTTTGATTCAGTGAAGTCCTCGGAGGAATCATCGAAGTTTATGAAGTAGCCGGATGCAGTTCTGTCAATTGTTCCAATTGCTTCAGGATTACTGTTTCTTGCATAGTCGTTTGTTACTTCATTATAGGTTGGTGTGTCTCTGCTAAATGTTTTTATTTGGGTGTTCAGAGGTCTAAGTTCCATTGCATTGTTGCATAGTCCTTGTTGTTCTTCTGTAGGCGTTTCGAATGTGATTAGCCTCTTTGTTAGGACCTCTGTACTGGTAGCAAACCTTGGTGTTCTGCTACTTATGGGGAGTCCACTTGGCCTACTATTTGTTATCGGCCACATGATTGTGGTTTTACCAGGTCGATGGATACAACTCGGTTCTCCTTTTTACCAGCAAGCGGCGGTAGTACAACTGATCTTGTCCCGTTTACAGACAAGACAGGAACTGCTTTTCTGTAAGAAGGCCCAAATTCCTTCCTTACCGCAATCTTTTCTCTGACTAGATCCCCGACTTTTGGAATCCAGACAGGTCTTGCTGGGACAGGTGGTGGTTCTTCAGTGGTTGTTGGCTGCTGTTTCAACTTTATGTTGCTCAGGTCTTTTCTTGTTTCGTTTAAGTCCTGTAAAATAGCCAAACGATCTTTGATATCAAAGCTTTTTTCCTTTACCACTGAAGTCTGACTGTCAAGGTCAGAGATTAACATCCTAGTTCCAAATAATAATTCGTACGGACTGAATCCCTTCAGAGAATTTCTTGGCAGGTTATTTAGACTACGTTGGACACTTATTAGATGTTTGACCAACCCAGCTCCCGAACCTAATATCCTTTCCGTTATAGATTGCTTTATGTCTTGGTTTTTTCTTTACACCATCCCGTATCCCTCAGGAAGGAAGTGAGAAGATTCCCGCTGTGCTATGCTCATTTGGCCATGTTTCCCCTCAGGCTGGAGGGCTCGAGTGAAAACAATGGTCAAACGTAGCATGCTCTTAGCGTATATGCCATTTAGACTCGCAAATCTTTGTATAACAGTCCAGACGTCAGCCGAGTGCTGGTGATCTACATTATAAGTGGAAACTAGCCTGTATATGTTAATCGCAAGCCTTGCTTTTTACTGTTGATTTTTTCTGGAGTGAAACGACACGGTATTACACCGTTTCTCTCACCACTGCGATTCCTGTTGCAGTTTGGGCACTTTTTTACAAACATGGTGTGATGCAGGCTCATGCCTGGCCACCAGTACCTTGATTGTAATTCTTCCAGAGAATCTTTTAGTTTGAGGTGTCTGAGACCCTCGCCCATATGTGCGTCTGCGATTAACAAGTTTCTCCTGTCCATGTTTGGAATCACTCTATCCCCCACTCCAGGGATTCGAGCAAAAGGGACGGAGTTTGCATCGATTATGTATGTATAATTGAGTGGATAGTTGATCGGTAGCGCTGAGGAGTCGCCTTTTGATGACGTTTTCACTGCCAGCACTGTTTCACCGTCAATATACTTCACTGTACGCTTTTTTCGAGCTACGGAAGCCGATTTAGATGCTACCGCTGTGGCTGTTTCAGCCAATGAATTCCCTGCAACGTGAACGCCATCACGCTGATGACTCAGTGAGTGTGTCACGTGAGTCTTTGGTAGTTCTTTTTGTAAAAGAGCTATTTGTTCCCAGAGCAGTTTCTGCTTTATTGTTGCACCTGTGTCATCTTTGTAACAGTTTTGAATCCATGTCTGCAAATCGTTGTTATATGATTTGACGCAGTAATATGAATCGGACACTATAAGTGTCGGGAATTCGCGATCCGCATTATCTAGCGCCATTTTCATTGCTATTATTTCAGTTTGTTGTTCTGAATTAGTTTCTACTGAGTGTGTTTTTGTTAATAGAGGTTTTAGTTTACCTCCGCGCCACACTTCTTTTGTAATCTCACATGTGGGTTGTATGCTTGTTCTCCCCAAACGGAGGGTTGAGCATGTCCGTCTGTATAGATTACACAAGCGTATTGTCGTAAGGGCAGAATGTCGATTGGCAGAGGGAATGTTTTTTCATATTCTAGATTTCTTAGTTCCTCTAGGTCTGGATCAAAGTAATAGTATACTTTGTCCGTTGTAATGGAATTTACCCATTGTATCCATTCCGGATTCAATGTTGTTGTTGGTAAATTACCCGGGGTTGTTAATGCCTCAAAGGCTGATTCTGCTGTTCTGACTGTGATATGTCTACCGTCCGCTTGATCTTTTTCTCTAGCTATTGCGGTTTGAACTGCATGAATAATCTTTTCTTTAATGCTGAATTTCTGTTCAGCTTCTGTGTACAAGTGTGATTTGAATGCAATTGGTACCTTTTCTCCCTCATTAGAGGTCAGGTATGTGAATCCGCATCTTCCTGGGATGACTCGAATCACAAGATTGCGTGTGTTATCACGTGTTTCTAATTTTGTTTTAATTAACATGTCTGTTTGTAAGGATCTCAAAATTTCTGTGTGTATTTGAGTCCAATTGGTTTTTTTAAAATCTGGTTTTATTAGATCATAAAGGGGTTTGACCCTTTCTGCGTAATTTGCAATGTATGTTCTTCCGAAATTTAGGAAGCCTAGAATTGACTGTAGGTTTTTTAGTGTTCTAGGTGCTTGGAGTACGGCACATTTCTCTAGAAAATTGTCAGCCAGGCTTTTGCCTTCACTTGATAATTCATATCCTAAGAACAGGACTGTCAGATGGGCAATTCTGGATTTTTTAAAGTTGAATTTGTAACCCTCTGCTGCGAACCCAAGTATTATGGTGTTCACTCTCTTCAAGTGAGTCTCCAAGTCATCATCTGTTAAGTATATGTCGTCGACATATGATAATGCTTCGTCGTCATATGTTTGTAGTAATTCTGTTACTCTCGCTGAGAATACTCCCGGGCTGTTCTTGTACCCCTGGGCTAACCGACAGAATTGTTTTTGAGTGGCATTTATTGAGAATGCAGACAAATATCTGCTCTCTGGTGCTATGTTTTGACAAAAGAATCCATTAGAGATGTCTAATGTTGTTTTGTATTTTTTGCGCACTATGTTATTCATTAGTGCAGCACTATGCGAGTTTTTGCACTGCAAAAGTTTTGCAACATGAGTTAAGGTGTCGGTAATCCAAAACTAGACGATATGAATTGTCTGGGTTGGAGACCGGAAACAAAGGGTTGTTCATTTGTGAGGTGCAAGTTTCAATCACCCCCTGGTATTCTAGCTGATCTAGGATTTCTTTTACCTGTTTCTTAGCTTCTTGCTTAATTGGGTACTGCCTCTGTGCAGTAGGTTGTGATTTAACTGGATTTTGTGAGGAGGAGAGTCCTCATCCCATCCTACATGATTTTTATATAAAGCAGGAGCTAGGGCTACTGCCCACTTTCTAGCAAGTGTGTATTTTTTATGAATTGGGATGTGATTTGAGAAGGCAGGCATAATTATTTCTTCGCCATGAGGGCACTCCCTGACAAACTCTGGTGGCCAGTCTTTTTCAGCTAGAAGGATGTCATAGCCCTTGGAGAGATTATCCCAAAATAGTCCCCTTATTTTTCTAGTCTTATCCCCTTCTATACGTAAAGTTATTTCATATATTTTGTGAGGTTTGCTAACTCTGGTGTCTGCAGTTTCCACTTGAAGATATTCATTCGTGTCCACTGTCTCCAGATGATTCATAAGGACTTTGCGAGCTATGCTCACTTCTGCTGCGCTGTCTAGCATTGTCTGAGCCCATTCTCCGTTTTTCAGTTGTGTCCTCAGTATTCTCGGCATTGTTGACTACCTTGATACTAGCTACCTTCTTTTTTGGAAATTGTAATTTCTTTTTTAGCTGAGCAGGTTCCTTGTCTTTGGACTTGGCGTGCTCTTCTCTTTGTTCTGATCGTCCTCTTCTTTCCGATTTCTGCGAGGAAGTCTGAAAAGATTGAGAGGGACGTGTATCAATGTCTTGATATCTATCAGGCTTCTTTATATTATCCCTATTTCTAAGGTTATATCTTTTCCCAGAGGGGTCACTTTGGGGTGACCTGTGTCTTTGGTTCGGAGATTTTTCTCTTCGCCGAGGAGACCTTCCTCTGGACTGGAATTTCTTTTCTTTAGGATTGGATTATTTGTTTCCATCCCAGCTCTTTTTTTGTGATGTTGAATTATTATTAAAACATATTTTTTCAGGACTTTCAATCAGTTGTGGTTTTACTGGTATTCCACCTAAACTATCTCTACCTAGTTCCTCATAGGATTTTTCTATAATTCTGGCAATTTCAGATGGTTGGTCTGCTATATCTGTCTCCTTTAACCTCTGGCGGATCGCCACGTTTGCTGCTTCTCCCTTTATGTTGGCTAATAATATAGCCAAGACCTGCTTGAAGTCTTTTAGTAATTTCATACCAAGAGTTAAAGCGGGCTCTGGACCATATTCGTCTTGAATTTGTTTTAGCACATCTGGTATTACCGAAATGGATGGAACACCGTGCGTTTTTGTGTAGATGGAAGCAAAGACTGTACCCCAAGTGTCACAGTCCTCAATGTGTGGTGCGATTCCCATTGGAAGACAGATAGTCAGAATCCTGTGTTTTTCTAACGGGGTGGTGTCTGGAAACACAGCCTCTATTTGGGTGATTTTTTGTGCTAACCAGAATGGTATTTGTTCCCGTTTAGCTGGTACTTTACCTAGGCAGGATTGTATGTTCTGTGGTGTAATTTTATTTGTGTTCCCCTGGTGAGGGGTCAGCTGTGGAATTTTAATTGCTGGCTGAAATGTTGAAGTCCGCATCACATATTGGACTAATTGTCTATGTATCTTTATTAATTGTTTTAGTTGTACTAAAAGATCTGCTGCAGGCATTCTTTCGAACTCTGGATGTGGTGTGTATCCGGCTAGGACCGGCCACGTTGCTCCTGGTCTCCCTAAGGGACCGAGCCTGGTGATGTGATTATTATGTTTTAGGGCGCCATTAAATAAGAGCAGGTGCTCTTGAAATTTAAGTGGTACTTCCACCTCCTCGAAAGGAGTATAATCTTCAGGAGGTTCCTCTGTTTTGTAATAGTGGAAGTACTTTGTTACAGCATTTGCTGCTGGAAAATGTATCCATGAATAGTATACCTCTGTCTGCCGATATTCGTGTGCCTCAATTACGAATATGACTGTACCACCTCTAGGTGTAAGTCCATTTTCTATAAGTTTTAAGGTTATAGATTTCCTTTTGATGACCGGGATGAGTATTATATCCTGGTCTGCTTCTTGCAGGGCAGTATCATCTGCTGCGAGTTCAGTTGCTAATCTAACTGCCTCTCTTTCATCATCACTGTCTACCATTTTACCGACAGGATGGTTACTTTGTTTGTTTGCAGATCAGGTTTCTTGTGGAAACAAAGATTAGATGCACAATATTTTGGAACGGTTTATCCTTCAACGTTGACTAAACCAAGTACCATACATAGGAGTTTCCTCCTGCGAGGTTTGGCGGATATTACCTTTCGCCCACTCCAGACGTCTTTGGAGTATTATGGGAAAAGGGGTCTGAGTGAGAAAGCACGACTGAGTTACTCTAAATGTCTTACGTTAATTTTATCGCCCTTCCAAACGCGTTGGGCGCCATGTAGTGTAGTTCCTATTATCCCAATAGGCTCTGCGCATTGGAATAATACCTTCAATAGTATAGGCCTAGACCAGACGTTAACTAGGTCTACTACTGTCGATATTAGACTTAAAGTTTTGGGTTTGCCAGCTAGCTCAGAGTTCACTAGAAACTTTCTCGAATAGGCAAGGAGGAGTTGAACCTCCCTGGATAGACAAGAAGGGATTTAGTTTCTGACAACCATAGAACATGACAACTTTGCTCTCCCCTAATCAAGAGTGTATCTCAAGAGTCGTGTGAAAACAAAAGGCAATTTATTTTACTCAGTCAGTACGTGCATTCTTAGTCTCATCAGATTGTAGAGAAAAGGAAGAGACGGGCGTGTTCAATAAAAGATGTTATTTATTGATCAGTCTCTTTTCTCATACAAGAGAAATGGATCGATATTATTGCAATACTTATGGTTAAGTAAAGTGCATACATTAAAAGCAGAAGTATAAAATAATACTGTAAAAACATTGATATGGTTTCTAAGCCATATGAAGGTTTAAAATGAATAAGATATATTACATACACATATACATTTGACTAATCGTACTCAACTGGTGTTTCTAACTACGCCTACCCCGTGTACCTGACCTAAGTCTAATGCGTGGGCGGGAATAGAAAGTTACAGTTTAAGTTAAGTTTGTTTTGCCAAGTGACTGACTAAAGAATTCTCTGTGAGGGGTTATTCAGTTCTGTACCTGGAATCTAGGATGGATGAGGGATGGTATCTCTCGTCTCTGGTCTCGATATTCCAGGCTGCCTGCGAGGGCTACCCGGAAGCGCCGGAGCTGGATTTCTCGGCAGGAGAAAGCAGCGTCTCGTTCTCAGCGCATCAGGAAAGGCGGGGCTGCGCCAGCGGGGTCTGCTCTGCTCTGGGCTTCGGCAAGTCTGGCTGCTCCGATCTCGTCACCACCGCGTGTGTTTGCATAGGGCAATATCGGTAATATTTATACCTTTAAGGTGCCGAGATTGACGTAAGGATGGACATAGATACGTCAATAAGGATGTCATACGACCAGGTCGTTAGCACATTCTTTTGCTGAAGTTCTCGGTGAAATCAAAACAATGGCCGCAGGGTTTTTCCCAAGGTGTCATAGGTTTGATTTGTTTTGAGAACTCCGTATGCCTTATCAGGGGCTGGAGGAATATCGCTTGTCTAATTAGATGGCAAGCGTTATGACCTAATCAGATAACACGTTCCTGTGCCGTAGTGTGGCTTTATCAGATAACGGTTCCTGCATCATGGGGGTTTTCTGCCTCATGGGATGGCTGCTAGTTAACTTGTTAGTTTGTTAACCAGAATAGGGTCAGGAATAGGGGGATCGATACAGAACCTATAGGAATACATCACAATATAAATCAGGCCCTCAGTCTGAACTACAACAAAAAAGGTATTTGATAATATTAGTGGTGTTGAGCAACATGCCCTTGGAGGTATAGAGGACAGTAAGAACTTACTAACACAAGAAACAGTTATGAACACAACAATCAGGGTCCATATTGATATGGCTGCAAACGGACAATTCAATCACCAGCCACCCCTAATGCAGGAATACAAGAATTACAGCTGAGAAATCCTACAAAAACTCCTTAAAGCCATTAGTGGGTGAAAACCAAGGTACATTTCCTTTTTTTTTTAAAGAAATGTTTTATTTTTCACAGATGGTTCATAGCAAAATAGATATCGTGCATGTAGATTGTGATCACCTCAAACAAAAGAGACGAGAAAAGAAAAGAAAAAGAAACAGAAAGAAAAGTGTATATATAGAGAAAATCAAACAAAGCAGTCCCATATACGGTCAGGTTTTTGCAGTGACTGTATGCCTCTGATATTAGCCAGTGCACGTTCCCTCTCATATATGTCTTTCATAAGAGGAAGCCATTCAGAAAAGACAGGGAGATTTGGCGAGGTCCATTCTCTTGCAATGCAGAGGTGGGCGGCAACTAAAGAGATGGAAAAAAAAAATCTCATGCCTCGGTCAACGCTCTCTTTAATACCTATCATGATCTCCATGTTAGTAGGGAGAAAGTCATAACCCAAACGTTGACCTGTGGATTGAATACATTCTCCTCAAAAGATACCTAACATGGACAAGTACAGAACATATGAAGATTGTTAGCTGCAATCAGTCCACATTTTCGACAATGTGACCTATCTCCCCCGTCCCGCCATCTCCCTGTACCTTTTGTGCATATTTCCCAATCCTTTCAGGAGTGTAACAGAGCATACAGATGGTTCAAAATTGTTGAAGCTTTAAGTTAATAGAGTGGATAGAATTATATAGAGTGCCTAAATCTGTAACAATTTCTGAAGCAGCCGTAATTGTGCCTATAGCCTGACTCCATTTAAGCGTCAGATGTTGAGTATCATCACTCCTGAATTGGCAAAGTTGAAGATATATTGTACTAATTCTTGATTTCTACGTAAGGTTCATCAAGCATGTAAATAATTAATGAGAGTGTAGCGATTGCAAAAGTTGTTGTTTTAAGAAGTAATCCCGAATTTGTAAGTATTTCAAAAAAGGATTTTTGTGGAAGATCGTAGGCAGATTGTAAAGATGCAAAAGTGCGAAAACAATCAGAATCGTAGAGCTGGCCAAGCCGTTCAATGCCATGGTTTGCCTACCGGCAACCGGTAGAGTGGTGAACAGACAGATTATCCAGTTGTTTTTTCGAAGTACCATAATATATAGTTTTAAATATCGAGATACAAGAATATCGACTGCAAGAATATCATGGACCAGAATATCTACAGTAAGGTAAGAAATATACTTTTTTTATATCGAAGACAGTAATATCGTTTGTAAAAATATCATTGTTAGTAATATAAATGTCTATATTAGTGTTATGAATTTTAGTATGTATTTTAAATGTACGTGTTCTATATTTTTGTTTAAGTATTGTATTTATTTTTAATGTATGTATTACATTTTTAGAAGTTATATTTATATATTTAATATTGTATATTGTTAATTGTGGTAAGTAATTTACTATGAATTAGTTATTCATTGGTTGTTAAATATTATTAACTATTTCGTAAATAAATTAACTATGTTATCTTTTTTAGGAGCGGGTTGCGGGTTTATAGGGGAATAGGGTGGGAAGTAATTTAATAATAATTAATTTATTTACATTTTTAAGTATTTAATACTTATGTATTTAAAATGTTATATTTTAAATTGTGGTAAATATGACTTTTTTTAAATTATTATTTTAGTCCTCAATTGTCAAATCAATATTTAAGTGGAGATAGAAAAAAGGATTCAGACAGTCTCGAGTCACTAAAGGTAAAGACCCGGTCACTCCTCGAAAGGAAGGGATGGTTCACCTCCCGGGGTTCATATACTATACCGCCGAACTTTTTACTCCAATTATACAGGTACTTGCAGATTATGCCCCAGAGAAGGATGCCATTCATAATTTAGCAATCCCCTGTAATATAAACAAAACAGTATTTCTAATTGATAATCATTGGACCAAGTATAAAACATAATAAAACAGATTGGAAAAGGTTACAATACAAATTTTAGGCCTTTAATAAGAGAAAATTAAGAAAAGAGTGTAGAGAGACGTTGTCATTAGGGATAGGCTACCTTATACCAGTTATCCCACAAGCTCCAAAATGTTGTTCTCTTCGAGTTCTGTGTTGCTCGGTCCAGTTTAGCTATTCTTCGTACCGAACAAACCCATTCTTCTTCAAGAGGAGGATTAGGTAAAATCCATTTAATACACAACTCTCTACGTGCCAAAAGAACTAGAATAAAAATAAGCGTATATATGCTTTAGAGAGTGTCCTATTACTCTCAACCTATGTTACCCCAAAAATAACCAATACTCAGCTCACCTTAATTTCTTGACCCGCCATTCTGATACCTCTTTTCGCACAGGGGGACATACTTCCCCGTATCTCTAGTTGGAAAGTAAGGTTAGGTTCAACGTCCAGCGCCGCACTGGGACGTTATCTTTGAACAGAATCTCAAGAGAGACCGCAGAATGGTCAGATAGGTGTTCTGGGATATGTGTGACTTTTTTGGTATTATTACTAATAGCAGGGTCTATCAGAAAAAAGTTGATACTGGATCGATGTCCATGTTTTTATTATGAAAAGTGAACCCCCCCACTCTCTACCTCCTTTTTGTAGCCCATGAATTTCCAAATATCAATAAAAACCTGTATCCTGCTTTATTTTGTTTCAAGGTCTTCCTCATTTTGGGTACAGCAACAGATGCCCTCTTAGAAGTTGTATCCTGCGCTAAATTTAAAAAGACATTGAAGTCACCTCCCAATATAATAGGTTAATTTAAGTCTATTAAGTGCAAGAATAAGGTGCGTAAAGGTGTGGGGTCATCCAAATTTGGGCTATAGTATCCAAGAAAGGCGAGCCAAACACCATAAATTTTGGCCTTGGCAATAACCCATCTACCTAAGGGGTCTAAAACAGTCTCCCTAATAAGGCTTGAGAAGATTTTTTGAATAAAATGGCCACACCTGTGCAAGTTTGTGTAGTACATATACAATGATCGATCCATTGTTGGCTCTTAGAATTTCGGGCCATTCTTCTTTAAGAAGATGGGATTCCTAAATAAAAATAACCTCAGAGTGACTTGGCATCAGATATTCTAAGATCTTCCTCCTTCTCGAAGGTACCCTGAGTCCATTGACATTCCACGTTAATATATTCAGAAACCTAGGCTTATCCGGGCCAACCATAAAAGGAATTGATGTACCAAGAAAGACCAGGGTAACACAACCAGTCATGAGAAAAAAAAGAAGAAAAAAAGTAAAAAAAGTAACTAATAATGACAAAAGAGAACTTTTTATTAAACAAATTCTCCCGCATGCTCCCCACCCAGTGTGATTCTATTTTTTTGTAAGATTGCATTTTTTACACTTGACCCCCCGCACCCACCCTAGGGAACCCTCCCTACTAACTAGAGGTATACTGTAGATACCTCATATGAGCTCTCCTCCAGTGTGGCGGTCGGCTTTAGGTAGATATAATCTGCTCTATAAAGTCTTTCACCTCGTTTGGATCTCTGAAGTTATACATTTTGTTGTTTCTCATAACCTTCAAAGATGCCGGAAATGTTATATTTGCAGTGGCGCCCTGGTCTCTTAATTCCGGGATACATTTGCTGAGTTCCCACTGCCTATCCAGTGTAGTATGGGAAATATCGGACCTAATACGAAAATACCAATTTTTTTTATATGTTCTAGCTTTTAAAGCTCCAGAAAGGATTCTTTCTTTCAAAGAATATCATTTAAAGTTAACTAGAATCCTTCTTGTAGTTTTTCTCCCCGGACGACTCACAAAAGGATCACGATGGACTCTCTGTATATCATCTTCTAGTGTAGTTTGATCGACATCCATATTATATTCCTTTAGAAGTGTGATTACGAAGGCCTTTATATCCCCCCCCTTCAAGACCCTCTGGAACATTTAAAATTCTGATATTATTCCTTCTTGCGTTGTTTTCAAGAAATTCTAGTTTGTCTCTAAGGTCCTTTTTGCTGTTCTTGAGCTTCTGAATCTCTTCCTGATTAGTGTCGACCTTCATAGAAATATCCTTATATGAAGCTTCCACAGCCCCCACTCTATCTACCAAAGTGTTGATTTTCTCCTCCATACCTTCGTAATAACCTTGTATTTTCTGTTGGTTAAGTTCTGAGGTTGCAAATTTCTCTCTGACTTCTGTTAGTAGAGTGGACATTAGATTTTCTAAACCGGGGGGAATTGGCTGTATTGTCCTGAGACTGGATTTCTGCGAGAGCTGAGATGGAACTGAGACTAGGAGTAAAGCTAGAGCTACTAATAGCTGGACTGTTAATTATTTATTAATTGGTTATTAATATTGATTAATTATGTTATTTGGGTACATTGTTTTAGAGTTGGTTGTGGGTTTATAGAGGAGTAGGCTGGAAAGTAATTTAATTTCAATATTTGTTTTTAATTATTTGATTATAAAATGTATTTTAAGTGTTTTTATACTGTAAATTGTGTGAATAAAATTTGTATTTATTGTTTTTAAATTGCTTCTTAAATTTTAAATAATTAGCTAATTATTAATTAACTGTGTTAATAGTATTATGTTTTAGAACATTGGTGGTGTCATTTATAGGGGAATATGGTGGGAGGCAAATGTTTAAAATGTATTAACTGTTTGTTTATTAATTGTAATTATTTTGCTTGAGTGGGAATAGAACATTATTCCCCTATGCAATCCAAAACTTTCCCTACTGTTGCACTTACAGGAGAGGGAATAGTAAATTATTCCCCTGCGCTATCCATCACTTTCCCTACTGTTGCACTCGCTGGAGTGGGAATAGTAATTGTTATTCCCCCGCTATCCAACACTTTCCCTGCTGTTGCACTTGCTGGAGTGGGAAAAGTACTTTTTACCCCTAAGCTATCCAACACTTTCCCTACTGTTGCACTCACTGGAGTGGGAATAGTAAATGATTCCCCTCCGCTATTCATCACTTTCCCTACGGTTGCACTCTCTGACGTGGGAATAGTAATTGTTACCCCTCAGCTATCCATCACTTTCTCTACTGTTGCACTCCCTGGAGTAGGAATATTAAATTATTCCCCTCCGTTATCCAACACTTTCCCTACAGTTGCACTTGCTGGAGTGGGAATAGTAATTGTTACACCTCCGCTATCCAACACTTTCCCTACTGTTGCACTCGCTGGAGTGGAAATAGTAATTGTTACCCCTCAGCTATCCAACACTTTCCCTACTGTTGCACTCGCTGCAGTGGCAATAATCATTGTTACCCCTCCGCTATCCAACACTTTCTCTACTGTTGCACTCCCGGGAGTAGGAATAGTAAATTATTCCCCTCCGCTATCCAACACTTTACTTACTGTTGTACTCGCTGAAGTGGGAATAGCAAATTATTACCCTCCGCTATCCAACACTTTCCCAACTGTTGCACTCGCTGGAATGGGAATAGTAACTGTTACCCCTCCGCTTTCCAACACTTTCTCTACTGTTGCACTCCCTGGAGTAGGAATAGTACATTATTCCCCTTCGCTATCCAACACTTTCCCTACTGTTACACTCGCTGGAGTGGGAATAGTCATTTATACCCCTCCGCCATCCAACACTTTCCCTACTGTTGCACTCGCTGGAGTGGGAATAGTCATTTTTACCCCTCTGTTATCCAACACTTTCTCTACTGTTGCACTCCCTGGAGTAGGAATAGTAAATGATTCCCCTCCGCTATCCAACACTTTCCCTACTGTTGCACTCGCTGGAGTGGGAATAGTAATTGTTACCCCTCCGCTATCCAACACTTTCCTTACTGTTGCACTCCCTGGAGTAGAAATAGTAAATTATTCCCCTCTGCTATCCGAAACGCTCCCTACTGTTGCACTCCTTGGAGTGGGAATAGTAATTTTCTACCCTCCGCTATCCAATATTTTCCCCACTATTGCTGTTAATGTGATTTAAAATGTAATTGTAAAAGAATAAAAATATTTTTATATTTTAATTTACTATATATAATTTTATTATGTTTCTAACATTTTATAATTTAATAATTTTTTAATAATAGTATTAAGCAAATATATATTTATAGTTTATATACATGTATGTTCAATTGTTTTACATTATATTTATTGTTTCTAATTTTATACATTTTATAATAATTATAACTATGTTTTTTAAATTATATGTATTATTTACTTTATGTTATATTATTTTTAAACATTTGTTAAAAAACGATATTTTTAACAACAATATTTTTTACAATTATATTTTTTTTCTATATTTTTGTACTTACCATGATGTAGATAGAATGTCGATATTCTTGACATCGATATTTAGTTCCCGATATTTTGGGACCTCGATATTGTGGTTGTCAATATTCTGTCAGTGATTCCGGTAGTGTCATGGAATAGATTTGGGAGAGTTGGATCATTCTAAATTTGGAAATAGGTATGCTGCATGAGATCCTCAGGGGAGAGGGAATAGTGATTGAGAATCTCATGCCATATACGTACTATGTCCCTAACCGTCTTAAATCAGACTCTTTTATAGTAATTAGGATCATTGATCCTATAGAGAAACATATTGCTGTCTGTACGTACCCAGTGCGAGAGAGAGGTCAAAAAATGATTTCTTGTCAGTTAGTAGGCTTTGAAAGTGTCCAGTAAATGCTGCCCATTAGTAGAGTTTAAAATCGGGGAGTAGAAGTCCACATTGCTTAAAGGGGAGTTTGAGAAAACGTACTGCATGGAGTGTTTGCTTCTACCCCATATAAAGCTATTGATTGGGCCTTCCAGTTTTTTAAAGCAGAAATTGGGGACGCGGGGAGTCGGATCTAAATTATGGAGCATTTAAGTTTTATAAGAATTTAATTTATACCCTGAAAGACTGAAAGACGGCTAAAATGTTCTGCCTCTTCCTGAATTGAAATGAGTGCTGTTACTGGATCAGTTGGAAAAAACGCAATGTCGTCAGCATAGGCAATAACTTTCAGTTTGTGTGTCCCATTGCTGAATGGAACAATGTGGGTGTTCCGATTTAGTGCTTTGATGAACGGCTCAATGTATAATGCAAACAGCATAGGGGAGAGTGGGCATTTCTGCCAAGTACTGTGTTGTATCTGAAAAGGGGCTGAGTGTAAGTAAATGTATATAAGTTTAGCCTATGGATTGGTATATAGTGCGCTGACGCATTTAAAAAAACTGCCTTGTAGTCCATTAGCTATTAGTATTGCCCATAGTGCGTCCCATTCCACTTGGTCAAATGCTTTTTCAGCGTCTAATAGGACCATTCCGAAATTGTAAGATGTCCTATTAGCTTTGTCGAAAGCAGTTATAGCTGTATTACCATGGGCCGTAGTGTCTCTGCCAGTTATGAACCTATGCTGTTGATCAGATACTAGATCTAGCATAACAGGCGGTAAACGATTAGCCAGTATCGTGGCAAAGATTTTAGCGTCAGAATTAGTGAGAGATATTGGGTGATAAGACAAGCAATTATCCGCTGGGTTCCCCTTTTTAAGGAAAAAGACCATGTTAGTCACATCCCAGGATTTGGGGACTTCCATTCAGTCCCCTATCTGATGCATGACATCATTCAGTAGCGGTAGAATGGAGTTTTTAAAAGTTTTATAAAATTCGATAGGCAAGGTATCATCCCCAGCAGCTTTGCCAGGTGGCAAAGTGGCTAAAGCAATTGCAATTTCTTCGTTAGTGATATCTTGATGAAGAAAGTCTGCTGCATCTCTATTCAGGGGCGAAAGGGTGCAGAGCTTTAAATAGTCTTCAAGTCTTGTGTCGATATTACAAGATGAGGTGTAAAGTTCCTTGTAAACTTTAGTAAATTGCTCTAAGATAGAGTTAGGAGAAGTATGTAGTCTACCATCTCTGCCCCTTATCGCGTCTATCCGCCCTTTCGATTTTTTTGTCCGCTACCTGGTACGCCAGAATACTCCCAACCTGATCCCCATATTCATATTGCTGAGAGCGATTCTTGTTATAAGCAGCTGCTATCTTTTCTTTTAATATCCTGCCAAAAAGTAGACGCAAATCTATTAAAGAGGCATATAGTTGATCTTGATCTGTCCCTCCTAACCTAAGTTCCTCTGCATGCTGAATCTCTAATTGTATTAGTGCGTTACACGATAACCTTGTGTTATTCTCATTAGTTTTATTTAAGCGATAAATATATTGTTGAGTGGTGCCATGTATGTAAGCTTTCATTGTATCCCAGACTATGATAGGAGATGCGGTGTCAACGTTAGACCGTAAGAACTTAATAAGTGCTGCTTAAGTAAATGATATAAATTCTGGGTAAGTCAGCAAGTTCCTGAGAAATGAAAATGACTGCTTGGTCTTATCTGCCTCTGCTAGCTGAAAGCTAAACAAAACTGAGTGGTGATCAGAGGATATCCAGGGGCACACCTCGATTTTGGCTGTTGTTAAGATATCATTGTTAGCCATGGCCAGATCTATTCTAGACTAGTGCTGATGAGGGGCAGAATAATATGTGTATCTCTGTGACATGGGGTATGACACCCACCATAAATCAGATAAGCTAGGAGACCAAGCCAGTTCATAAATAGATTCTCGAACCCTCCGCATTCTCGGATGAGCCGTCGTATTTGTAGAATCGATATCGTAGTTTAGTGTACAACTGAAGTCCCCCATAATAATCAGTTCCCCATGCCAGTCAAGCAGTTCAAGCATTAATTTATTGAAAAGAGTGGGATCGTAATACACAGAATTTTTATCATTGATATCCAATTGTGCGATGACCCATCTACCTCGTTTGTCAGAAGAGGTTTTAAGTATTTTGCACATTAGTGACTTGTCCTTGAGTATCGCTACTCCTCATGTTTGATACTCCCTATGATGTACAGTCAACTAGTTTAAAACCTAGCTGTTTCAACAGGCCTCTATCCTTAAAAGCCAGGTGATTTTCTATAAGAATTACCACATGAGGTTTGTAGAGCTTAAGCTCCTCCCTGACCAACTGGCGCTTAGGTACTGCATTTAACCTGGCTACATTCCAGCCTATACATCTAATTATCCCCATTATTAAGCATATAAGATTTCAAACAAAGCAAAATAAACAAGCATTTTCAATGCAATAGGTCTCGCAGTTGTCAGATTTTGACCTATTGGCATTTTAAATGGCAATGCCTTTTATTTACGTGTTGGTTTTTAAAACATAAATGAAAGGCATTGTCATTCACAATGCCAATAACAACAACTATTGCTTTGTTGTATGTAATATTGAAAATGCTTCAGTTCTGAAATGACGAGGCTGTGAAAGAATTAGAATGAGTCTCTTTCTTTGAAGTAACATCACAGGCAATCAACGGTGATACTTATGCAGAGTTCAGATCGATTTGTTCACCCCGAGGATGAGGGCAAAAATGGAGAGCCAGAAAGGGTCCCGTCCCAGCATAGATTTCGTAGTCAGTGTTGTCCCATGCTACCCCACCCGGTATAGGATTGGCTGTGAAGTTGACTGAAGAAAGTTCTCTTTTCTCGACGTGTGAAGATGTGTGTGGTTTGAGGATCAAGTTGATTTTCTGACTTGCTGTGTCCATTTTAGCATATTTTCCCTCAATGAAGCGTCCCAAAGTTAGTATCATGATGAGCCAAAGTATGAGGATAAATGCACCAAAACCCACCCAAAATTCAATCCATGGAGAAATCAGATATGTTTCTTTCAGTTGTTTCAAAAGTTCTTTAGCTTTATCTTTAAAGGTTTTTGTTGATGGCTGTGTTTTTGATTCAGTGAAGTCCTCGGAGGAATCATCGAAGTTTATGAAGTAGCCGGATGCAGTTCTGTCAATTGTTCCAATTGCTTCAGGATTACTGTTTCTTGCATAGTCGTTTGTTACTTCATTATAGGTTGGTGTGTCTCTGCTAAATGTTTTTATTTGGGTGTTCAGAGGTCTAAGTTCCATTGCATTGTTGCATAGTCCTTGTTGTTCTTCTGTAGGCGTTTCGAATGTGATTAGCCTCTTTGTTAGGACCTCTGTACTGGTAGCAAACCTTGGTGTTCTGCTACTTATGGGGAGTCCACTTGGCCTACTATTTGTTATCGGCCACATGATTGTGGTTTTACCAGGTCGATGGATACAACTCGGTTCTCCTTTTTACCAGCAAGCGGCGGTAGTACAACTGATCTTGTCCCGTTTACAGACAAGACAGGAACTGCTTTTCTGTAAGAAGGCCCAAATTCCTTCCTTACCGCGATCTTTTCTCTGACTAGATCCCCGACTTTTGGAATCCAGACAGGTCTTGCTGGGACAGGTGGTGGTTCTTCAGTGGTTGTTGGCTGCTGTTTCAACTTTATGTTGCTCAGGTCTTTTCTTGTTTCGTTTAAGTCCTGTAAAATAGCCAAACGATCTTTGATATCAAAGCTTTTTTCCTTTACCACTGAAGTCTGACTGTCAAGGTCAGAGATTAACATCCTAGTTCCAAATAATAATTCGTACGGACTGAATCCCTTCAGAGAATTTCTTGGCAGGTTATTTAGACTACGTTGGACACTTATTAGATGTTTGACCAACCCAGCTCCCGAACCTAATATCCTTTCCGTTATAGATTGCTTTATGCCTTGGTTTTTTCTTTACACCATCCCGTATCCCTCAGGAAGGAAGTGAGAAGATTCCCGCTGTGCTATGCTCATTTGGCCATGTTTCCCCTCAGGCTGGAGGGCTCGAGTGAAAACAATGGTCAAACGTAGCATGCTCTTAGCGTATATGCCATTTAGACTCGCAAATCTTTGTATAACAGTCCAGACGTCAGCCGAGTGCTGGTGATCTACATTATAAGTGGAAACTAGCCTGTATATGTTAATCGCAAGCCTTGCTTTTTACTGTTGATTTTTTCTGGAGTGAAACGACACGGTATTACACCGTTTCTCTCACCACTGCGATTCCTGTTGCAGTTTGGGCACTTTTTTACAAACATGGTGTGATGCAGGCTCATGCCTGGCCACCAGTACCTTGATTGTAATTCTTCCAGAGAATCTTTTAGTTTGAGGTGTCTGAGACCCTCGCCCATATGTGCGTCTGCGATTAACAAGTTTCTCCTGTCCATGTTTGGAATCACTCTATCCCCCACTCCAGGGATTCGAGCAAAAGGGACGGAGTTTGCATCGATTATGTATGTATAATTGAGTGGATAGTTGATCGGTAGCGCTGAGGAGTCGCCTTTTGATGACGTTTTCACTGCCAGCACTGTTTCACCGTCAATATACTTCACTGTACGCTTTTTTCGAGCTACGGAAGCCGATTTAGATGCTACCGCTGTGGCTGTTTCAGCCAATGAATTCCCTGCAACGTGAACGCCATCACGCTGATGACTCAGTGAGTGTGTCACGTGAGTCTTTGGTAGTTCTTTTTGTAAAAGAGCTATTTGTTCCCAGAGCAGTTTCTGCTTTATTGTTGCACCTGTGTCATCTTTGTAACAGTTTTGAATCCATGTCTGCAAATCGTTGTTATATGATTTGACGCAGTAATATGAATCGGACACTATAAGTGTCGGGAATTCGCGATCCGCATTATCTAGCGCCATTTTCAATGCTATTATTTCAGTTTGTTGTTCTGAATTAGTTTCTACTGAGTGTGTTTTTGTTAATAGAGGTTTTAGTTTACCTCCGCGCCACACTTCTTTTGTAATCTCACATGTGGGGTTGTATGCTTGTTCTCCCCAAACGGAGGGTTGAGCATGTCCGTCTGTATAGATTACACAAGCGTATTGTCGTAAGGGCAGAATGTCGATTGGCAGAGGGAATGTTTTTTCATATTCTAGATTTCTTAGTTCCTCTAGGTCTGGATCAAAGTAATAGTATACTTTGTCCGTTGTAATGGAATTTACCCATTGTATCCATTCCGGATTCAATGTTGTTGTTGGTAAATTACCCGGGGTTGTTAATGCCTCAAAGGCTGATTCTGCTGTTCTGACTGTGATATGTCTACCGTCCGCTTGATCTTTTTCTCTAGCTATTGCGGTTTGAACTGCATGAATAATCTTTTCTTTAATGCTGAATTTCTGTTCAGCTTCTGTGTACAAGTGTGATTTGAATGCAATTGGTACCTTTTCTCCCTCATTAGAGGTCAGGTATGTGAATCCGCATCTTCCTGGGATGACTCGAATCACAAGATTGCGTGTGTTATCACGTGTTTCTAATTTTGTTTTAATTAACATGTCTGTTTGTAAGGATCTCAAAATTTCTGTGTGTATTTGAGTCCAATTGGTTTTTTTAAAATCTGGTTTTATTAGATCATAAAGGGGTTTGACCCTTTCTGCGTAATTTGCAATGTATGTTCTTCCGAAATTTAGGAAGCCTAGAATTGACTGTAGGTTTTTTAGTGTTCTAGGTGCTTGGAGTACGGCACATTTCTCTAGAAAATTGTCAGCCAGGCTTTTGCCTTCACTTGATAATTCATATCCTAAGAACAGGACTGTCAGATGGGCAATTCTGGATTTTTTAAAGTTGAATTTGTAACCCTCTGCTGCGAACCCAAGTATTATGGTGTTCACTCTCTTCAAGTGAGTCTCCAAGTCATCATCTGTTAAGTATATGTCGTCGACATATGATAATGCTTCGTCGTCATATGTTTGTAGTAATTCTGTTACTCTCGCTGAGAATACTCCCGGGCTGTTCTTGTACCCCTGGGCTAACCGACAGAATTGTTTTTGAGTGGCATTTATTGAGAATGCAGACAAATATCTGCTCTCTGGTGCTATGTTTTGACAAAAGAATCCATTAGAGATGTCTAATGTTGTTTTGTATTTTTTGCGCACTATGTTATTCATTAGTGCAGCACTATGCGAGTTTTTGCACTGCAAAAGTTTTGCAACATGAGTTAAGGTGTCGGTAATCCAAAACTAGACGATATGAATTGTCTGGGTTGGAGACCGGAAACAAAGGGTTGTTCATTTGTGAGGTGCAAGTTTCAATCACCCCCTGGTATTCTAGCTGATCTAGGATTTCTTTTACCTGTTTCTTAGCTTCTTGCTTAATTGGGTACTGCCTCTGTGCAGTAGGTTGTGATTTAACTGGATTTTGTGAGGAGGAGAGTCCTCATCCCATCCTACATGATTTTTATATAAAGCAGGAGCTAGGGCTACTGCCCACTTTCTAGCAAGTGTGTATTTTTTATGAATTGGGATGTGATTTGAGAAGGCAGGCATAATTATTTCTTCGCCATGAGGGCACTCCCTGACAAACTCTGGTGGCCAGTCTTTTTCAGCTAGAAGGATGTCATAGCCCTTGGAGAGATTATCCCAAAATAGTCCCCTTATTTTTCTAGTCTTATCCCCTTCTATACGTAAAGTTATTTCATATATTTTGTGAGGTTTGCTAACTCTGGTGTCTGCAGTTTCCACTTGAAGATATTCATTCGTGTCCACTGTCTCCAGGTGATTCATAAGGACTTTGCGAGCTATGCTCACTTCTGCTGCGCTGTCTAGCATTGTCTGAGCCCATTCTCCGTTTTTCAGTTGTGTCCTCAGTATTCTCGGCATTGTTGACTACCTTGATACTAGCTACCTTCTTTTTTGGAAATTGTAATTTCTTTTTTAGCTGAGCAGGTTCCTTGTCTTTGGACTTGGCGTGCTCTTCTCTTTGTTCTGATCGTCCTCTTCTTTCCGATTTCTGCGAGGAAGTCTGAAAAGATTGAGAGGGACGTGTATCAATGTCTTGATATCTATCAGGCTTCTTTATATTATCCCTATTTCTAAGGTTATATCTTTTCCCAGAGGGGTCACTTTGGGGTGACCTGTGTCTTTGGTTCGGAGATTTTTCTCTTCGCCGAGGAGACCTTCCTCTGGACTGGAATTTCTTTTCTTTAGGATTGGATTATTTGTTTCCATCCCAGCTCTTTTTTTGTGATGTTGAATTATTATTAAAAAATATTTTTTCAGGACTTTCAATCAGTTGTGGTTTTACTGGTATTCCACCTAAACTATCTCTACCTAGTTCCTCATAGGATTTTTCTATAATTCTGGCAATTTCAGATGGTTGGTCTGCTATATCTGTCTCCTTTAACCTCTGGCGGATCGCCACGTTTGCTGCTTCTCCCTTTATGTTGGCTAATAATATAGCCAAGACCTGCTTGAAGTCTTTTAGTAATTTCATACCAAGAGTTAAAGCGGGCTCTGGACCATATTCGTCTTGAATTTGTTTTAGCACATCTGGTATTACCGAAATGGATGGAACACCGTGCGTTTTTGTGTAGATGGAAGCAAAGACTGTACCCCAAGTGTCACAGTCCTCAATGTGTGGTGCGATTCCCATTGGAAGACAGATAGTCAGAATCCTGTGTTTTTCTAACGGGGTGGTGTCTGGAAACACAGCCTCTATTTGGGTGATTTTTTGTGCTAACCAGAATGGTATTTGTTCCCGTTTAGCTGGTACTTTACCTAGGCAGGATTGTATGTTCTGTGGTGTAATTTTATTTGTGTTCCCCTGGTGAGGGGTCAGCTGTGGAATTTTAATTGCTGGCTGAAATGTTGAAGTCCGCATCACATATTGGACTAATTGTCTATGTATCTTTATTAATTGTTTTAGTTGTACTAAAAGATCTGCTGCAGGCATTCTTTCGAACTCTGGATGTGGTGTGTATCCGGCTAGGACCGGCCACGTTGCTCCTGGTCTCCCTAAGGGACCGAGCCTGGTGATGTGATTATTATGTTTTAGGGCGCCATTAAATAAGAGCAGGTGCTCTTGAAATTTAAGTGGTACTTCCACCTCCTCGAAAGGAGTATAATCTTCAGGAGGTTCCTCTGTTTTGTAATAGTGGAAGTACTTTGTTACAGCATTTGCTGCTGGAAAATGTATCCATGAATAGTATACCTCTGTCTGCCGATATTCGTGTGCCTCAATTACGAATATGACTGTACCACCTCTAGGTGTAAGTCCATTTTCTATAAGTTTTAAGGTTATAGATTTCCTTTTGATGACCGGGATGAGTATTATATCCTGGTCTGCTTCTTGCAGGGCAGTATCATCTGCTGCGAGTTCAGTTGCTAATCTAACTGCCTCTCTTTCATCATCACTGTCTACCATTTTACCGACAGGATGGTTACTTTGTTTGTTTGCAGATCAGGTTTCTTGTGGAAACAAAGATTAGATGCACAATATTTTGGAACGGTTTATCCTTCAACGTTGACTAAACCAAGTACCATACATAGGAGTTTCCTCCTGCGAGGTTTGGCGGATATTACCTTTCGCCCACTCCAGACGTCTTTGGAGTATTATGGGAAAAGGGGTCTGAGTGAGAAAGCACGACTGAGTTACTCTAAATGTCTTACGTTAATTTTATCGCCCTTCCAAACGCGTTGGGCGCCATGTAGTGTAGTTCCTATTATCCCAATAGGCTCTGCGCATTGGAATAATACCTTCAATAGTATAGGCCTAGACCAGACGTTAACTAGGTCTACTACTGTCGATATTAGACTTAAAGTTTTGGGTTTGCCAGCTAGCTCAGAGTTCACTAGAAACTTTCTCGAATAGGCAAGGAGGAGTTGAACCTCCCTGGATAGACAAGAAGGGATTTAGTTTCTGACAACCATAGAACATGACAACTTTGCTCTCCCCTAATCAAGAGTGTATCTCGAGAGTCGTGTGAAAACAAAAGGCAATTTATTTTACTCAGTCAGTACGTGCATTCTTAGTCTCATCAGATTGTAGAGAAAAGGAAGAGACGGGCGTGTTCAATAAAAGATGTTATTTATTGATCAGTCTCTTTTCTCATACAAGAGAAATGGATCGATATTATTGCAATACTTATGGTTAAGTAAAGTGCATACATTAAAAGCAGAAGTATAAAATAATACTGTAAAAACATTGATATGGTTTCTAAGCCATATGAAGGTTTAAAATGAATAAGATATATTACATACACATATACATTTGACTAATCGTACTCAACTGGTGTTTCTAACTACGCCTACCCCGTGTACCTGACCTAAGTCTAATGCGTGGGCGGGAATAGAAAGTTACAGTTTAAGTTAAGTTTGTTTTGCCAAGTGACTGACTAAAGAATTCTCTGTGAGGGGTTATTCAGTTCTGTACCTGGAATCTAGGATGGATGAGGGATGGTATCTCTCGTCTCTGGTCTCGATATTCCAGGCTGCCTGCGAGGGCTACCCGGAAGCGCCGGAGCTGGATTTCTCGGCAGGAGAAAGCAGCGTCTCGTTTTCAGCGCATCAGGAAAGGCGGGGCTGCGCCAGCGGGGTCTGCTCTGCTCTGGGCTTCGGCAAGTCTGGCTGCTCCGATCTCGTCACCACCGCGTGTGTTTGCATAGGGCAATATCGGTAATATTTATACCTTTAAGGTGCCGAGATTGACGTAAGGATGGACATAGATACGTCAATAAGGATGTCATACGACCAGGTCGTTAGCACATTCTTTTGCTGAAGTTCTCGGTGAAATCAAAACAATGGCCGCAGGGTTTTTCCCAAGGTGTCATAGGTTTGATTTGTTTTGAGAACTCCGTATGCCTTATCAGGGGCTGGAGGAATATCGCTTGTCTAATTAGATGGCAAGCGTTATGACCTAATCAGATAACACGTTCCTGTGCCGTAGTGTGGCTTTATCAGATAACGGTTCCTGCATCATGGGGGTTTTCTGCCTCATGGGATGGCTGCTAGTTAACTTGTTAGTTTGTTAACCAGAATAGGGTCAGGAATAGGGGGATCGATACAGAACCTATAGGAATACATCACAATATAAATCAGGCCCTCAGTCTGAACTACAACAAAAAAGGTATTTGATAATATTAGTGGTGTTGAGCAACATGCCCTTGGAGGTATAGAGGACAGTAAGAACTTACTAACACAAGAAACAGTTATGAACACAACAATCAGGGTCCATATTGATATGGCTGCAAACGGACAATTCAATCACCAGCCACCCCTAATGCAGGAATACAAGAATTACAGCTGAGAAATCCTACAAAAAACTCCTTAAAGCCATTAGTGGGTGAAAACCAAGGTACATTTCCTTTTTTTTTTAAAGAAATGTTTTATTTTTCACAGATGGTTCATAGCAAAATAGATATCGTGCATGTAGATTGTGATCACCTCAAACAAAAGAGACGAGAAAAGAAAAGAAAAAGAAACAGAAAGAAAAGTGTATATATAGAGAAAATCAAACAAAGCAGTCCCATATACGGTCAGGTTTTTGCAGTGACTGTATGCCTCTGATATTAGCCAGTGCACGTTCCCTCTCATATATGTCTTTCATAAGAGGAAGCCATTCAGAAAAGACAGGGAGATTTGGCGAGGTCCATTCTCTTGCAATGCAGAGGTGGGCGGCAACTAAAGAGATGGAAAAAAAAAATCTCATGCCTCGGTCAACGCTCTCTTTAATACCTATCATGATCTCCATGTTAGTAGGGAGAAAGTCATAACCCAAACGTTGACCTGTGGATTGAATACATTCTCCTCAAAAGATACCTAACATGGACAAGTACAGAACATATGAAGATTGTTAGCTGCAATCAGTCCACATTTTCGACAATGTGACCTATCTCCCCCGTCCCGCCATCTCCCTGTACCTTTTGTGCATATTTCCCAATCCTTTCAGGAGTGTAACAGAGCATACAGATGGTTCAAAATTGTTGAAGCTTTAAGTTAATAGAGTGGATAGAATTATATAGAGTGCCTAAATCTGTAACAATTTCTGAAGCAGCCGTAATTGTGCCTATAGCCTGACTCCATTTAAGCGTCAGATGTTGAGTATCATCACTCCTGAATTGGCAAAGTTGAAGATATATTGTACTAATTCTTGATTTCTACGTAAGGTTCATCAAGCATGTAAATAATTAATGAGAGTGTAGCGATTGCAAAAGTTGTTGTTTTAAGAAGTAATCCCGAATTTGTAAGTATTTCAAAAAAGGATTTTTGTGGAAGATCGTAGGCAGATTGTAAAGATGCAAAAGTGCGAAAACAATCAGAATCGTAGAGCTGGCCAAGCCGTTCAATGCCATGGTTTGCCTACCGGCAACCGGTAGAGTGGTGAACAGACAGATTATCCAGTTGTTTTTTCGAAGTACCATAATATATAGTTTTAAATATCGAGATACAAGAATATCGACTGCAAGAATATCATGGACCAGAATATCTACAGTAAGGTAAGAAATATACTTTTTTTATATCGAAGACAGTAATATCGTTTGTAAAAATATCATTGTTAGTAATATAAATGTCTATATTAGTGTTATGAATTTTAGTATGTATTTTAAATGTACGTGTTCTATATTTTTGTTTAAGTATTGTATTTATTTTTAATGTATGTATTACATTTTTAGAAGTTATATTTATATATTTAATATTGTATATTGTTAATTGTGGTAAGTAATTTACTATGAATTAGTTATTCATTGGTTGTTAAATATTATTAACTATTTCGTAAATAAATTAACTATGTTATCTTTTTTAGGAGCGGGTTGCGGGTTTATAGGGGAATAGGGTGGGAAGTAATTTAATAATAATTAATTTATTTACATTTTTAAGTATTTAATACTTATGTATTTAAAATGTTATATTTTAAATTGTGGTAAATATGACTTTTTTTAAATTATTATTTTAGTCCTCAATTGTCAAATCAATATTTAAGTGGAGATAGAAAAAAGGATTCAGACAGTCTCGAGTCACTAAAGGTAAAGACCCGGTCACTCCTCGAAAGGAAGGGATGGTTCACCTCCCGGGGTTCATATACTATACCGCCGAACTTTTTACTCCAATTATACAGGTACTTGCAGATTATGCCCCAGAGAAGGATGCCATTCATAATTTAGCAATCCCCTGTAATATAAACAAAACAGTATTTCTAATTGATAATCATTGGACCAAGTATAAAACATAATAAAACAGATTGGAAAAGGTTACAATACAAATTTTAGGCCTTTAATAAGAGAAAATTAAGAAAAGAGTGTAGAGAGACGTTGTCATTAGGGATAGGCTACCTTATACCAGTTATCCCACAAGCTCCAAAATGTTGTTCTCTTCGAGTTCTGTGTTGCTCGGTCCAGTTTAGCTATTCTTCGTACCGAACAAACCCATTCTTCTTCAAGAGGAGGATTAGGTCAAATCCATTTAATACACAACTCTCTACGTGCCAAAAGAACTAGAATAAAAATAAGCGTATATATGCTTTAGAGAGTGTCCTATTACTCTCAACCTATGTTACCCCAAAAATAACCAATACTCAGCTCACCTTAATTTCTTGACCCGCCATTCTGATACCTCTTTTCGCACAGGGGGACATACTTCCCCGTATCTCTAGTTGGAAAGTAAGGTTAGGTTCAACGTCCAGCGCCGCACTGGGACGTTATCTTTGAACAGAATCTCAAGAGAGACCGCAGAATGGTCAGATAGGTGTTCTGGGATATGTGTGACTTTTTTGGTATTATTACTAATAGCAGGGTCTATCAGAAAAAAGTTGATACTGGATCGATGTCCATGTTTTTATTATGAAAAGTGAACCCCCCCACTCTCTACCTCCTTTTTGTAGCCCATGAATTTCCAAATATCAATAAAAACCTGTATCCTGCTTTATTTTGTTTCAAGGTCTTCCTCATTTTGGGTACAGCAACAGATGCCCTCTTAGAAGTTGTATCCTGCGCTAAATTTAAAAAGACATTGAAGTCACCTCCCAATATAATAGGTTAATTTAAGTCTATTAAGTGCAAGAATAAGGTGCGTAAAGGTGTGGGGTCATCCAAATTTGGGCTATAGTATCCAAGAAAGGCGAGCCAAACACCATAAATTTTGGCCTTGGCAATAACCCATCTACCTAAGGGGTCTAAAACAGTCTCCCTAATAAGGCTTGAGAAGATTTTTTGAATAAAATGGCCACACCTGTGCAAGTTTGTGTAGTACATATACAATGATCGATCCATTGTTGGCTCTTAGAATTTCGGGCCATTCTTCTTTAAGAAGATGGGATTCCTAAATAAAAATAACCTCAGAGTGACTTGGCATCAGATATTCTAAGATCTTCCTCCTTCTCGAAGGTACCCTGAGTCCATTGACATTCCACGTTAATATATTCAGAAGCCTAGGCTTATCCGGGCCAACCATAAAAGGAATTGATGTACCAAGAAAGACCAGGGTAACACAACCAGTCATGAGAAAAAAAAGAAGAAAAAAAGTAAAAAAAGTAACTAATAATGACAAAAGAGAACTTTTTATTAAACAAATTCTCCCGCATGCTCCCCACCCAGTGTGATTCTATTTTTTTGTAAGATTGCATTTTTTACACTTGACCCCCCGCACCCACCCTAGGGAACCCTCCCTACTAACTAGAGGTATACTGTAGATACCTCATATGAGCTCTCCTCCAGTGTGGCGGTCGGCTTTAGGTAGATATAATCTGCTCTATAAAGTCTTTCACCTCGTTTGGATCTCTGAAGTTATACATTTTGTTGTTTCTCATAACCTTCAAAGATGCCGGAAATGTTATATTTGCAGTGGCGCCCTGGTCTCTTAATTCCGGGATACATTTGCTGAGTTCCCACTGCCTATCCAGTGTAGTATGGGAAATATCGGACCTAATACGAAAATACCAATTTTTTTTATATGTTCTAGCTTTTAAAGCTCCAGAAAGGATTCTTTCTTTCAAAGAATATCATTTAAAGTTAACTAGAATCCTTCTTGTAGTTTTTCTCCCCGGACGACTCACAAAAGGATCACGATGGACTCTCTGTATATCATCTTCTAGTGTAGTTTGATCGACATCCATATTATATTCCTTTAGAAGTGTGATTACGAAGGCCTTTATATCCCCCCCCTTCAAGACCCTCTCGAACATTTAAAATTCTGATATTATTCCTTCTTGCGTTGTTTTCAAGAAATTCTAGTTTGTCTCTAAGGTCCTTTTTGCTGTTCTTGAGCTTCTGAATCTCTTCCTGATTAGTGTCGACCTTCATAGAAATATCCTTATATGAAGCTTCCACAGCCCCCACTCTATCTACCAAAGTGTTGATTTTCTCCTCCATACCTTCGTAATAACCTTGTATTTTCTGTTGGTTAAGTTCTGAGGTTGCAAATTTCTCTCTGACTTCTGTTAGTAGAGTGGACATTAGATTTTCTAAACCGGGGGGAATTGGCTGTATTGTCCTGAGACTGGATTTCTGCGAGAGCTGAGATGGAACTGAGACTAGGAGTAAAGCTAGAGCTACTAATAGCTGGACTGTTAATTATTTATTAATTGGTTATTAATATTGATTAATTATGTTATTTGGGTACATTGTTTTAGAGTTGGTTGTGGGTTTATAGAGGAGTAGGCTGGAAAGTAATTTAATTTCAATATTTGTTTTTAATTATTTGATTATAAAATGTATTTTAAGTGTTTTTATACTGTAAATTGTGTGAATAAAATTTGTATTTATTGTTTTTAAATTGCTTCTTAAATTTTAAATAATTAGCTAATTATTAATTAACTGTGTTAATAGTATTATGTTTTAGAACATTGGTGGTGTCATTTATAGGGGAATATGGTGGGAGGCAAATGTTTAAAATGTATTAACTGTTTGTTTATTAATTGTAATTATTTTGCTTGAGTGGGAATAGAACATTATTCCCCTATGCAATCCAAAACTTTCCCTACTGTTGCACTTACAGGAGAGGGAATAGTAAATTATTCCCCTGCGCTATCCATCACTTTCCCTACTGTTGCACTCGCTGGAGTGGGAATAGTAATTGTTATTCCCCCGCTATCCAACACTTTCCCTGCTGTTGCACTTGCTGGAGTGGGAAAAGTACTTTTTACCCCTAAGCTATCCAACACTTTCCCTACTGTTGCACTCACTGGAGTGGGAATAGTAAATGATTCCCCTCCGCTATTCATCACTTTCCCTACGGTTGCACTCTCTGACGTGGGAATAGTAATTGTTACCCCTCAGCTATCCATCACTTTCTCTACTGTTGCACTCCCTGGAGTAGGAATATTAAATTATTCCCCTCCGTTATCCAACACTTTCCCTACAGTTGCACTTGCTGGAGTGGGAATAGTAATTGTTACACCTCCGCTATCCAACACTTTCCCTACTGTTGCACTCGCTGGAGTGGAAATAGTAATTGTTACCCCTCAGCTATCCAACACTTTCCCTACTGTTGCACTCGCTGCAGTGGCAATAATCATTGTTACCCCTCCGCTATCCAACACTTTCTCTACTGTTGCACTCCCGGGAGTAGGAATAGTAAATTATTCCCCTCCGCTATCCAACACTTTACTTACTGTTGTACTCGCTGAAGTGGGAATAGCAAATTATTACCCTCCGCTATCCAACACTTTCCCAACTGTTGCACTCGCTGGAATGGGAATAGTAACTGTTACCCCTCCGCTTTCCAACACTTTCTCTACTGTTGCACTCCCTGGAGTAGGAATAGTACATTATTCCCCTTCGCTATCCAACACTTTCCCTACTGTTACACTCGCTGGAGTGGGAATAGTCATTTATACCCCTCCGCCATCCAACACTTTCCCTACTGTTGCACTCGCTGGAGTGGGAATAGTCATTTTTACCCCTCTGTTATCCAACACTTTCTCTACTGTTGCACTCCCTGGAGTAGGAATAGTAAATGATTCCCCTCCGCTATCCAACACTTTCCCTACTGTTGCACTCGCTGGAGTGGGAATAGTAATTGTTACCCCTCCGCTATCCAACACTTTCCTTACTGTTGCACTCCCTGGAGTAGAAATAGTAAATTATTCCCCTCTGCTATCCGAAACGCTCCCTACTGTTGCACTCCTTGGAGTGGGAATAGTAATTTTCTACCCTCCGCTATCCAATATTTTCCCCACTATTGCTGTTAATGTGATTTAAAATGTAATTGTAAAAGAATAAAAATATTTTTATATTTTAATTTACTATATATAATTTTATTATGTTTCTAACATTTTATAATTTAATAATTTTTTAATAATAGTATTAAGCAAATATATATTTATAGTTTATATACATGTATGTTCAATTGTTTTACATTATATTTATTGTTTCTAATTTTATACATTTTATAATAATTATAACTATGTTTTTTAAATTATATGTATTATTTACTTTATGTTATATTATTTTTAAACATTTGTTAAAAAACGATATTTTTAACAACAATATTTTTTACAATTATATTTTTTTTCTATATTTTTGTACTTACCATGATGTAGATAGAATGTCGATATTCTTGACATCGATATTTAGTTCCCGATATTTTGGGACCTCGATATTGTGGTTGTCAATATTCTGTCAGTGATTCCGGTAGTGTCATGGAATAGATTTGGGAGAGTTGGATCATTCTAAATTTGGAAATAGGTATGCTGCATGAGATCCTCAGGGGAGAGGGAATAGTGATTGAGAATCTCATGCCATATACGTACTATGTCCCTAACCGTCTTAAATCAGACTCTTTTATAGTAATTAGGATCATTGATCCTATAGAGAAACATATTGCTGTCTGTACGTACCCAGTGCGAGAGAGAGGTCAAAAAATGATTTCTTGTCAGTTAGTAGGCTTTGAAAGTGTCCAGTAAATGCTGCCCATTAGTAGAGTTTAAAATCGGGGAGTAGAAGTCCACATTGCTTAAAGGGGAGTTTGAGAAAACGTACTGCATGGAGTGTTTGCTTCTACCCCATATAAAGCTATTGATTGGGCCTTCCAGTTTTTTAAAGCAGAAATTGGGGACGCGGGGAGTCGGATCTAAATTATGGAGCATTTAAGTTTTATAAGAATTTAATTTATACCCTGAAAGACTGAAAGACGGCTAAAATGTTCTGCCTCTTCCTGAATTGAAATGAGTGCTGTTACTGGATCAGTTGGAAAAAACGCAATGTCGTCAGCATAGGCAATAACTTTCAGTTTGTGTGTCCCATTGCTGAATGGAACAATGTGGGTGTTCCGATTTAGTGCTTTGATGAACGGCTCAATGTATAATGCAAACAGCATAGGGGAGAGTGGGCATTTCTGCCAAGTACTGTGTTGTATCTGAAAAGGGGCTGAGTGTAAGTAAATGTATATAAGTTTAGCCTATGGATTGGTATATAGTGCGCTGACGCATTTAAAAAAACTGCCTTGTAGTCCATTAGCTATTAGTATTGCCCATAGTGCGTCCCATTCCACTTGGTCAAATGCTTTTTCAGCGTCTAATAGGACCATTCCGAAATTGTAAGATGTCCTATTAGCTTTGTCGAAAGCAGTTATAGCTGTATTACCATGGGCCGTAGTGTCTCTGCCAGTTATGAACCTATGCTGTTGATCAGATACTAGATCTAGCATAACAGGCGGTAAACGATTAGCCAGTATCGTGGCAAAGATTTTAGCGTCAGAATTAGTGAGAGATATTGGGTGATAAGACAAGCAATTATCCGCTGGGTTCCCCTTTTTAAGGAAAAAGACCATGTTAGTCACATCCCAGGATTTGGGGACTTCCATTCAGTCCCCTATCTGATGCATGACATCATTCAGTAGCGGTAGAATGGAGTTTTTAAAAGTTTTATAAAATTCGATAGGCAAGGTATCATCCCCAGCAGCTTTGCCAGGTGGCAAAGTGGCTAAAGCAATTGCAATTTCTTCGTTAGTGATATCTTGATGAAGAAAGTCTGCTGCATCTCTATTCAGGGGCGAAAGGGTGCAGAGCTTTAAATAGTCTTCAAGTCTTGTGTCGATATTACAAGATGAGGTGTAAAGTTCCTTGTAAACTTTAGTAAATTGCTCTAAGATAGAGTTAGGAGAAGTATGTAGTCTACCATCTCTGCCCCTTATCGCGTCTATCCGCCCTTTCGATTTTTTTGTCCGCTACCTGGTACGCCAGAATACTCCCAACCTGATCCCCATATTCATATTGCTGAGAGCGATTCTTGTTATAAGCAGCTGCTATCTTTTCTTTTAATATCCTGCCAAAAAGTAGACGCAAATCTATTAAAGAGGCATATAGTTGATCTTGATCTGTCCCTCCTAACCTAAGTTCCTCTGCATGCTGAATCTCTAATTGTATTAGTGCGTTACACGATAACCTTGTGTTATTCTCATTAGTTTTATTTAAGCGATAAATATATTGTTGAGTGGTGCCATGTATGTAAGCTTTCATTGTATCCCAGACTATGATAGGAGATGCGGTGTCAACGTTAGACCGTAAGAACTTAATAAGTGCTGCTTAAGTAAATGATATAAATTCTGGGTAAGTCAGCAAGTTCCTGAGAAATGAAAATGACTGCTTGGTCTTATCTGCCTCTGCTAGCTGAAAGCTAAACAAAACTGAGTGGTGATCAGAGGATATCCAGGGGCACACCTCGATTTTGGCTGTTGTTAAGATATCATTGTTAGCCATGGCCAGATCTATTCTAGACTAGTGCTGATGAGGGGCAGAATAATATGTGTATCTCTGTGACATGGGGTATGACACCCACCATAAATCAGATAAGCTAGGAGACCAAGCCAGTTCATAAATAGATTCTCGAACCCTCCGCATTCTCGGATGAGCCGTCGTATTTGTAGAATCGATATCGTAGTTTAGTGTACAACTGAAGTCCCCCATAATAATCAGTTCCCCATGCCAGTCAAGCAGTTCAAGCATTAATTTATTGAAAAGAGTGGGATCGTAATACACAGAATTTTTATCATTGATATCCAATTGTGCGATGACCCATCTACCTCGTTTGTCAGAAGAGGTTTTAAGTATTTTGCACATTAGTGACTTGTCCTTGAGTATCGCTACTCCTCATGTTTGATACTCCCTATGATGTACAGTCAACTAGTTTAAAACCTAGCTGTTTCAACAGGCCTCTATCCTTAAAAGCCAGGTGATTTTCTATAAGAATTACCACATGAGGTTTGTAGAGCTTAAGCTCCTCCCTGACCAACTGGCGCTTAGATACTGCATTTAACCTGGCTACATTCCAGCCTATACATCTAATTATCCCCATTATTAAGCATATAAGATTTCAAACAAAGCAAAATAAACAAGCATTTTCAATGCAATAGGTCTCGCAGTTGTCAGATTTTGACCTATTGGCATTTTAAATGGCAATGCCTTTTATTTACGTGTTGGTTTTTAAAACATAAATGAAAGGCATTGTCATTCACAATGCCAATAACAACAACTATTGCTTTGTTGTATGTAATATTGAAAATGCTTCAGTTCTGAAATGACGAGGCTGTGAAAGAATTAGAATGAGTCTCTTTCTTTGAAGTAACATCACAGGCAATCAACGGTGATACTTATGCAGAGTTCAGATCGATTTGTTCACCCCGAGGATGAGGGCAAAAATGGAGAGCCAGAAAGGGTCCCGTCCCAGCAGCTGCTTTTTAGAACTTCCGGTGCTGAGCACTGGCAGGACCCGGCCCACTTGCATCCCTGGACCTAGTAAAGAAATGGCCTAGGAATCCTGGTCACGTGCGGGCTCTCCTCTAAGCCAGTTAGACTGGAAGCCGTGCACTTAATGCACCTGCTTTTGAGTAAACCACTGCCTGTGTGAATTAAAAGGAGGCCTACCATTTCCAGCACAGAGCATTTAAGCAGTAGTCCACCCCTTCTGCCGTGCGACTGAGGCCTTAAGGCAAATTGAACAAGACTTGGAATTCGCATTAGAAGCGGTGGCAAGTTCCTGCCTTGATTGTAGTCCTTCTCTCATCACCTACAGTCAGACACTCGCTCGGTCCACTCCTCTTGGGACTCGGCTGGGACTTGCTGTCTGAACCGGAGGGTTCATCCCCTGGACATTAGGAATCTGCCCTGCTACACCTTCCTAGGCACTTCCCTTCTGCCGCTCTAATTCCCGTCTGTCTGTCCATACTCGTCCACGTGCTGCTAGTCGGTGTGCGGTGCACTACGGCTGCAGTGTGGCTCTGACTTCCTAGCGTGTGATCGAGGCAGACACAGCTCACAGAGGAGGTCATCAGCGGAACAGAGAGCCGCACCTGACAGCTGGAGGGTACGGGGGCATGCAGGACCTAGACGCCCCCAATCACTGCCGACCCTGAGGCAGCGCAACGCAATGGCGCGGCATAATGAGCGAATTCCACCTTGGGTGACAGGCACTCTGACAACCATGCACAATACTCTCCATATTGGGGACCCATCCCCCCATGGCGAAGATTGCGGCCGGAACTGCAGATCACCTCTACATCACTGAGTAGAGAGTTTACCTCTTAGACTCCATGGCAGCCCACAAAGGAAAACAAGGAAACACTTGTACTAATCATGATTTTTATAAAAACATGGCATTGCCACCGGGCCGCCTCCGTGTGGATGAAGCTGCCTGTGACGTTAATTCCACTATTATTGTAGTTAAAGAGTCTCTCCTTGTTTAATAAAGCCTGCAGCCAGCCTGTTTACCAGCGCCGCGCGCCTCGTGAACACCGCTGCGCGCCCCTCTGCAGACTCCCCCTGCATTCCAAAGGAACTGCTCACGAGGCGCGCGACGCGATCCGATTCTTTCAGCATTGCTGAAAACAGCAGAAGTTCACGCGCGCAACGTTATCCTATGGAAAAGTGCTGCGCGTGGCCGGCTCTTGTCTCCACTTTCCTCTCGGTGTTCGGATGAGACAACAGCTATAGTTCTCTCTGCGAGAGCGCGCTTTTCGCAGCGAGCCCTAAAAAGGCTTCTTGCAAAGCTTCTTTTCATCCCCCATAACATTGTCCGATAAAGAATTTGAAGAAGGAGAACTTTGAGAAAAAGTAGACAGATACAAACATTGAACATTTCTAGGATATCAGATTCATTTGCAACTGATAGTGTCAGTACCCCCTGTGTATTAAACCCCCAGTACCTCCCTGTGTTCTGCATGCAAACCCCCTGAGAGTCCATCCCGGCCCTAATCCTTTGGGCCACCCTCCACCCCCGCATCCGGTGTTCTGGAAAAGGAATCACCCCCTCCCGACCCGGCTGTCGATCACTGACAGCCTTAAGGGAGCATGGCCCCGGAGAGCCCCCCTTAAAAGGGTATCAAATGTATAACGAGTGGTGCAATATTAAACCCCCAAAGATATGAGGAAGAAAAGCAATCAAATGTCAGAAGAGAAAGCAAAAGCCAAAGAAAAGAAAGAAGTAGCAGCTATCTTTAGCAAGTGCTAAATGCCTTTTTGACAACAGAGGTAACAGAAATTCATGGTATTTATCTGCTAATCTCTTGCAAAGAGAGCGTTTATTCCATTCAGTTTCATTCTTTAAGGTGCTGCTGCCATCTAGAGAGCAGCACTTTTGCCCCCTGATCTGAATGCTAAATGTGTGAATGGCCATCCTTGATAACCTTCAAGCAAGCCGGTTCCTGCAAGTAAACCTGAGCTCGGATTGCTTTCCAAGGGTCAATGAGCTGCCGCATCCTCAATCTTTTATCCATCGTGATCTTACAAAGATCTGATCTTACAATGAGGGAAACTGATTCCACAACTACAGGTGTAGTAGGTCGGGCTTTGATGGCAATAGCCTGGCGTAATAAGAAGTTGCCAACACAGATAAGGATTGGGCGCGGCCGTCGTAAGTTGGACTGTTCTGCTTGGTTCATAAAAATTGGCAGCCTGTGAGCCCTTTGAATTTGGGAGTCCCAGTCAGCTAGATCGGGAAAGGCGTTCTGGAACAACTGGACAATAAAAGCCCATGGATCAGAGCTCTCTTTGCCTTCCGGGACTCCAAACACTCTTAAATTGTTCTGGCGTTGCCGATTTTCCATGTCCTACATTTTCCCCAGCAAGTCCACAAGTTGACTATCGTGATCCTGGACAAGACTAGTGGAGTGTGTAACTGAATCTTCATTATCTTCCAGCCATTGCTGTAATTCCATCATGTCATTGGTAAGTGTGCCCACCTTGTTGGTTACTGCTGTTAGTTATTGCTGAATCATAGCGCTGTCTGCTCTGAGCTGTATATAATGCTCCTGCACCTAGGTTCTTTGTGCCAGTAGTGCCTGCAGAATTGAACTTAGTTATGGTTCAGTTGGTTCTGCCATCCCTGGTGTTGCTGCGACTGCAGATGCCACTGGCACCTTACTTATGGATGAGAAAGCTTCATTTTCTGTTGGAATAGAATTAGCAGAAAGGAGAGCCCGGTGTGGACAGAACCGTTTTTGACGTGTGTGTAATGATGTTATTTGCTGTTTGGGAGGGAGAGGGATTTTGACTGATAGTGAGGCCAGCACCCTGTCCAGTGTTAGAAAGTCTCAAGATGATAGCTTTAGCCTCTCCCTTTGCAG